>NC_053154.1:55987272-56682897 GCF_016835505.1 Polypterus senegalus
TAAATAAATACACACATATATATATATGAAAATACTTCAACAAATAATAAAAAATATAAATCAAAATTTTAAATCAATAAGAATATGGGACAGATAGAGACTGATCTGTTATCTGTTGTAATATCAGAGAGAATCCACATCATAAATCAAAGTCTGTCTGCAAAGCTTTTAACTCATTTATACAGAACGCTGGTGGCCATCCACTATACACCATTATAATTAACCAGAGGAGCTTGTTTTTGTGGTCAGTTGCTATCACACAACTGCAATACAGACAGATACAAAACATATTTTGTCCCCAGGGCCATTAGACTCTTTAACTCTTCCCAATATGGGCGGTGGAGTGGTTGACTGTTGGGCCTCATAAGCTATATTAGCTACGCACTACATCTGATATCTCACTACTTTGTCACTATTGTTTAACCTTTTTTCATAAGGTGTCACTTTAAACATGTTATTCTATCAGCATTAAGCCATGTCACTTTATTTTACTTTAACATTATGTCACTTTAGTATCTGTCACTTTAATATTATGTGCCTCCTGTCACTTTGGTAGCAATATTATTTGCACAATTCCCATTGCACTGGCATTATTGTATGCACCATCTACATTACCTGTATTGGCCTGTAAGATTCCAACCCCACTATACTGTGATTGCATTTGACAGCCTGTACTTATTTAATGTTATCTGTATAGTGTATACTTAAATGTTTGTATCTAACTTGATATAATTCTTGGCCACTGGTACTTACATTTCCCTCATGATCAATAAAGTATATAATTTGTCTATCTTTGGGTTGAGAAATAATTTAAATGAACTGAAGATGCTTTACATAGCGCACAGGTACAATGTAGTCAAAACCAAAAAAAAAATGCAGCAAATCCCTACGCTAACACAAATTTGTTCAATAATTGTGGACTAAACATACATATTATTTTAATAGTTACAATATTTGTAATAATGCTGTATATTAATGCAGCTATACATTAATACTTACATGAAACACTAACCCTGGTGTTTTCTGCACCATAACAGGCTTTCACAATGAGCATTCCTTACAGTCCTTTTCTTTTAAAATGTGTGGCTATTTTTACTTGCAAAGTATTATGGGTGTGTACATATTGCTACTTGGGCACAGTCAATGTGGGAGCCTCACATTCTTCCCATGTCTACTGCATGAGTTTGTTTCACTCACATCCCGGGCACAAGCAAATTAGGTTTGTGGATAACTATAAAATCAGCCTGGTATCAGTGAGTGTGTTCTCATTGGATTAGAATATTTTAACCTAATTCTGCCAGTGCTGGCACAGCCATTTAATTGGACTAGATGGGTTAGAACAATGAGGTGAGTTGGTAGTTAAGGGATCAAAAAGATTTTTTTAATGAAGTTTAATCTTGATTTTAGGGAAATGCTAAAGACTTATTGTCAAACTGACTGTAAAGAAGTTTTTTTTATATATAGTACTATACTGGTTACAAATAACATTGCAATGCTCTTGAAGTTGCTTTAGACAGGGCAGATCTCCTGGCATTACATGAACAGCTAAGCCATGGTCTTATCTGCTGGCTTTAATTGGTCTGCTGCTCTTCACTGTTTGCTTTACACTTGTAAACAGCTTAACTATCCCATGTTTGCACAATCCACAGTGTATCAGATAGAACTGACACAGACTGGAGTCATTTGTCCTCTTTTGCTTTGTGTCCCTTTTTTCCACCCTCACTGATGCGCACTAAGTGCTGACACCTGACTGCAGCAAAACGTATTATTTCAGTGCTGTCGCTGCAGTGATTTCACAGGTTTTTATTTCAAAGGTTGTGATTCAGAGAAGTTCCAGGGATCTTCCCAGACAGCTCAAGCTAACTGACAGTATTCTACAGGAAGAAACCTTTCATTCTCCAAAACAATTTAGTACATGTCATTGTTCAGATTCAAGAGCAAAGAAAGAGGTACAAAGGGCCTTTTCTAGAACCTAGAATACACTTCCAAATACCTGTTTAGCCAGTGATTTGAAGAGAAACATAAAAGCAATAAAAAATACTGTGCCCACATCTAAAACTGCTACACTAACTGGTAATCTGCTCCAAAAACCAAATCTACCTGTCCTTTAAAGTCACAAAGAACCCAGTCTCACAATTAATATAATAAATTTAATTAATCCTGAATAATCTAATGTGGACAAATAATTCATATCGGCACCAGAGATAATTTCATGATGCTAAGAACAAATGCCAAGATTTCCATCAGGGATGCCAATGCTTCCTAAATGATCTGTCTGTATGAAAAACCACTATAAAGAAGCCAAAAATAAAACAGTTACAATAAAAAAAGTGCAGGTAATTAAATGTGGACATGCTCCAAAATATATTTCATTTTGGAATTCTGCAGGCTGTAAATGGATTCCCCTACACCATGAGTACCAAGCATGAGCCACAAACAATAAATAATACTGCATTTAATCAGAAAATACTGTAGATTATCTACAGGGAAGGATCAATACATAAAAAATAAACTAAATTCTGGTTCTCTTACCTATTGATGGATATTTTTGTTTATTATGTGTGATGGCTCACCTACCTGTTCTCCTCCATCACCTCCCTTCTGTCTCTCTCTTTGTCATCATGATTCTGGTCTCTCTGTTCCCTGCCAATGAGCCTTGGCCTGAAATCTCCTCCACTATAGGCTCAATTAGTTTTGTATTGTGAAGTGTTAAAAGACTAAAACATGACTAAAAGAAGAGATTAACGATTCAAAATGTTCAGAAGCAAGTCAACTAAATAACATTGCTTGTGTAGAACAGTTGACTTAGCTACAATAATTGGCTTTAAACTAAGAAACAACCTGCAGCCACTCTGGTCTAGGAATGGCCTGTACATATACTACCATTTACAAAGCAGCATATGGCTAACTAAAAAAACTATAGTAAAGTAGAATGTTGTCAGGAGTGAGTACAGGCATTTGTGTGTAAATAAGCAAAGGCATGCATACTGTCTTCCTTTTGTCAATTAATGGTATATGTTACCTAGAAATTATTTTCATGTGTTAATTGCCCTGTGTTGTCTGTAGTGAAGGCATCGAAAATCTGTAATCTCACATTTTCATTGAGAAGAAAGATGACAGTGTCTCTGAAACAAATGGCTTCAATAAGGGCCAAAGGGCACCCCTGAAAGTTTCCAGTCACATATCAATAATGTCCATAACATAAGATTGTTAAAGTAATACTTCCTGAAAATGACAATAGTGCAGAAAATGAAGTTTATTCAGGTCGAGTGGAGTGGATTCTGAACTGAAAAACCGTCTTCCCACTCACTCGTTGGTAAAGAGCACTGACTAGAACAGATTGGAGAAAAGCTCTGGGATAATGACACCATCCTTCTGCCAAAACGCTCCTAACCAATCACATAACAGACGTATAATTCTCTATATTGTAGCTGGATGATTCATAGAGCTGCACAACAGATTAAACAAAGGTGTTTCCCACAGATAAATGGAGAGATAGTCAGTAGATTTCCACCATGAGATTGGCAAAAAAAGAAAAGAGGAAAACAGGATACAATTTGCCTTAAGAACTGTTCTGTGTTGGGAAAAGAAAATGAAAGAAGATGGAGGGGACAGAAAATCTGGACCATAGTAATTGGAACATTGCAAGCCCTGAGTGGTCATAAACTTAGAAAAGTGTTAACAACACATGCGAGGTGGAAAGAATTTGATTGTCACCAATATGAAACGTTAAGGAAGATGGGTGAGTGTTAATTCTAAACTAAACAGATGCCAAGATGTTTCTCAAGTTCTGGAAGCATATGAAAACAACAGGCCAAAATTTGGAAAGTATGACTTTAATTAAAAAAATAACGAGAAGAAGCGAAAGAGATATTGGATAGACAGTATTAAATTTAATGGGAAAGTATAGTGGTGGAGTGACAGAGGAGAAGGATAGAGAGTAAAGAACTTAATTTTGTGGCCAGATAAGGCTTCAAAAACTGACAAATTAAGGGTCTGAGAGCGATCCATTCTCAATCCAGTGCTACATAATGTTTCACAAGCATCTTCTTTTTCCAAAAACCAAGCATCATTCAAATTGAACCAAAATCTAAACAAGAGAATTTATCATTATGAATATATTGCAGGATCCTCTGGCATAATACAGCATATTTTTTTAACAGTACTGCTATAACTTTATGTCAGAAGAACCAGCCTAGTGCATAACTCGGACAAATAATTGGGGATAAGGTGAAACAATATCCTCAACAAGCTAGTTTGATGAAAGTACTGCAAGCAGTATTCTAATATAACTAACAGATCAATCATGAGCCAATCAGTACATTTGTGATATTTTTTTTTAAAGTACTGAAAATAATCTCAAACACATGTAATCAAATTTAGGGTTTTGGGATGCAGAGCTTTTCCAAGAAACATGTTGCACAAGGCAGGAAACAGCACAATTTCAGCATGTTTCCCTGATTTTGCCAAATCCTTTTAAAGTTAAACTTCTGTAGACTTGCTACTGCTATTATAACTTGCATATCTTACTAAATAACTTCTTCTAACAGGAAGGTTTGCCGAAATGACTGATAAAAACCTGCCAGTAAATCATTCATTCATGATTATCCATTTAGGAGTCTGGCTGCTCACAGTGTCACTTTATAGAGCACACTCTATAAAAAAATTGGCTACAAACTTGTAGGTAAAAATGTGAATGGGAAATGGGTTGTCCTTTCAAGTTGTTTTGCATATGGGGCTTTTAAAAAAAAAAAATAATGTAAGTAGAACAGATCAGAGTGTATGATATCTGCACTAAAAATGACACAAGAGACTTTAAAATAATGTGCATAAGCTTGAGCATATATTTATACCAATTAGATACTCTAGTATGTTTATCATGAAATAAGGACAAAATCAACTTTGACTGTTACCATTGCAAATTAAATACTTTAATCCAAATACATTTTTGCCCCAAACATTATATGGAAACAGAGGAGCCAACACCAACTGCCACCCTTAGACAGGCCACTAGCCCAATGCCACAAAGTCAGCACTTTGACATAAAGTTATGGTATCTTTGGAATCAGATGAATCTGTTCAATATACCTACAAAGAAACAAGACTTGGTTTTCTTACCTAGTATTAATGGCAGCTTACTCAATTTGCATTGATCAGTTATTTCTTTTTATAACCAAGACAAAAGGCAAAGTCCACAGATTCAATTCCAAATCTAAAATTAGTTGCAAACTCAACAGATAATATAATTACACAAGAAGGTTATACCTTAATGTCACCCTGCCTGGGGAATTTTTGTGCCTTGCACCTAATGATTGCTGGAATTGGCTCTACCTGTAGCACAACCTTGCCCTGAATAAACAGGTTAAGAAGATGGACAGATCAATGGATGGATTATTATATTTTTGGACTGGAGAATGAACTGTAGATTTGAATACAAATACACCCACTCCACACAAACATTGGCTATTCAACTCTGGTTTTGTGTAACTATACTAATAAAAAATCAGACACTTTTATACTTTTTATAATAAGCAACTGCTACAATTTAAATGCTAGCATAGTATTAATTAAACATTTCATTAAGGCAAGCCATTTTGTTTAAGGAACAAACAGATAAAAGTATTAATAAAAGCAACTGTATTTGTTTAGAACTTTGTTTAACAAAGCTGTACATGGCTCATAAAGAAAGTAGATAAAACCAGACCAGCAGATGTAATAAATGAGCAGGAAGTTTTTAATCATTTTATACAGATTACTTCCTAAATTGAAAATGCGCTATTTGGGTTCTTTGAAGTCTTCAGAGCTTAATTATAAATATGTATTTGATTGTACATAAAATGGACTTTGAAGTACGCCTTATAAACTTGAAAGTGGGTCAATTTAGTTTGGAATACATAAACAGTCAGCAAACTGGTAGTGGACTACATTTCATCTCATACTGGTATACAGTATATTATATACGCTTTATCTTCAATAAAATTCAATTTGAGTTCCATACGGTTTCAAAATTAGGAGGTTAATGTAAACCAAAAAAGCCCTTAACCCTGGATGCCTACAAGGCTAACCCAATCCAGCAAAATCTGAAGGAATATAAAAAGGCCTATTCAAATGTTCTGTGCTAGTCTCTTCTTCAGGTCCCATGCAGTGTCTCTGCATAAAAGATAGAGCTTATTATATGGACTTGATTCAGCCCCTGGAGAACCAAAGAGACTAGCTTTTCTGTGTCATTCGGAAACAACCTACAGCTTCCAAACTGGGATGAGCTGGTAATTGGTTCATTTAATATGATAATGAGCTCATTTTTCATGAAGCACAGGAAGAGGGAAAATCTGCAGACACCATGGCTCTCCTAGGACTGTCTGAACAGCACTGAACAAGACAGTGAGAAAGTAAAAGGAAAATGAGCAGTAGAGGAATGTGTGTGTGCCGCACATACGCAGGAACCACATAGAACAACCCAGAAACAAATAAAACTATTCCTTCATTGAACTCAGTTTGTAAGAAAATGTAAAGTGTATGCTTAAGCAGAAGAAGGTCTGTCAGATGGTCCTGTAAAGCTGCTCTTGTTTTACACGGCTGACAGTTTGAGTGCTTTACAGATTAAGCAAAACCAATGCTATTCTAGCAAGTGCTGAATATGACAAACATGTCTGCTGCTGCTGCTGCTGCTGCTATATAGCAAAGTTTTTATTTTTTCCTGGAAAAACAGAATACCTTTTTGAAATGATCACTGGTACACATTACATTGTTAACTATTTTATATATCTTTTATAACAAATGCAATATCTTTTTTTGACATAACTTGCACAGTATGTTCTGAAATTATTACAATTCATGATGTTACAATTACTTTTTGGATTTTCGTTGGTCAAAAACATGAACATGGTAGAGAGGGGAGTGCCAAAATAAGACTTAAAACACATTATGTCAGGTTCTATCATTTGATTTCACACGTTACAATCTTCCAAAAAAGCCACAGGGGATGTACAAACCAGTGTGTTTCTTTGTGCAGGTCCCAAGCCCGGATAAATGGGGAGGGTTACGTCAGGAAGGGCATCCGGTGTAAAATTTTGCCAAATCAAAATTCGGACAACAATACAAATTTCCATACCGGATCGGTTGAGCCCCGGGTTAAAACGACGACCACCACCAGTACTGTTAGCCAACAGGGTGCTGGTGGAAATTGGGCTACTGATGGCCAAAGAAGAAGAAGGAGAAGAAGAGGGGGGAGACATATCCGGAGGCAGGAGGAGAGGAGGAAAGTAAAGAGTGGAACTGAGGGTAGGAACGTTTGAATGTTGGCAGTATGACTGGTAAGGGGAGAGAGTTAGCAGATATGATGGAGAGAAGGAAGGTTGATATATTGTGCGTGCAAGAGACTAAATGGAAGGGGAGTAAGGCCAGGTGGATTGAAGGTGAATTCAAATTGTTCTATCATGGTGTGGATGGGAGGAGAAATGGAGTAGGGGTTATTCTGAAGGAACAGTATGTCAAGAGTGTTTGAGGAGAAAAGAGTGTCAGACAGAGTAATGATTACAAAGCTGGAAATTGGAGGTGTGATGATGAATGTTGTTAGTGCATATGCACCGCAAGTTGGGTGTGCAATGGGTGAGGAAGAAGATTTTTGGAGTGAGTTGGATGAAGTGATGAACAGTGTACCCAAGGGACAGAAAGTGGTGATTGGAGCGGATTTCACTGGGCATGTTGGTGAACGGAACAGTGGAGATGAGGAGGTGATGGGTAGGTATGGTGTCAAGGAGAGGAATGAAGAAGGTCAGAGGATAGTGGATTTTGCCAAAAGGATGGACATGGCTGTGGTAAAAACGTATTTTAAGACGAGGGAGGAACATAGGGTTACGTACAAGAGTGGAGGAAGATGCACACAGGTAGATTACATCCTATGCAGAAGAGTTGATCTGAAGGAGATTGAAGACTGCAAAGTGGTGGCAGGGGAAAATGTAGTTAAGCAGCATATGATGGTGGTCTGTAGGATGATGCTGGAGATCAAGAAGAGGAAGAGAGTGAGGGCAGAGCCAAGGATCAAATGGTGCAAGTTGAAAAAGGAAGACTGCAAGGTTGAGTTTAGGGATTAGGTGAGACAGGCACTGGGTGGCAGTGAAGAGTTACCAGACAGCTGGGAAACTACAGCAGATGTAGTAAGGGTGACTGCAAGAAGGGTACTTGGTGTGACATCTGGAAAGAGGTAGGAGGAAAAGGAAACCTGGCGGTGGAATGAGGAAATACTGGAGAGTTTACAGAGGAAGAGGATGGCAAAGAAGAAGTGGGATAGTCTGAGAGATGCAGAAAGTAGACAAGAGTACAAGAAGATAAGGCACAAGGTGAAGAGAGACGTGGCGAAGGCTAAAGAAAAGGTGTATGATGAGTTGTATGACAGGTTGGACACTAAGGAGGGAGAAAAGGACCTGTACCGATTGGCTAGACAGAGGGGCCAAGCTAGGAAAGATGTGCAGCAGGTTAGGGTGATAAAGGATACAGATGGAAACGTACTCACAAGTGAGGAGAGTGTGTTGAGCAGATGGAAAGAGTACTTTGAGAGGCTAATGAATGAAGAGAACGCGAGAGATAAGGGGTTGGATGATGTGGAGATAATGAATCAGATGCATTCAAGTTGGAGGTGGGATTACATCAGGGATCAGCTCTGAGCCCTTTCTTATTTGCAATGGTGATGGACAGGTTGACATACAAGATTAGACAGGAGACCCCATGGACTATGATGTTTGCTGATGACATTGAGATCTGTAGTGATAGTAGGGAGCAGGTTAAGGAGACCCTGGAGAGGTGGAGATATGCTCTAGGAAGGAGAGGAATGAAGGTCAGTTGGAACAAGACAGAATACATGTGTGTAAATGAGAGGGAGGTCAGTGGAATGGTGAGGATGCAGGGAGTAGAGTTGGAGAAGGTGGATGAGTTTAAATACTTGGGATCAACAGTACAGAGTAATGGGGATTGTGGAAGAGAGGTGAAAATGAGAGCGCAGGCAGGGTGGAATGGGTGGAGAAGAGTGTCAGGAGTGATTTGTGACAGATGGGTATCAGCAAGACTGAAAGGGAAGGTCTACAGGACGGTAGTGAGACCAGCTATGTTATATGGGTTGGAGACAGTGACCCTGACCAGAAAGCAGGAGACAAAGCTGGAGGTGGCAGAGTTAAAGATGCTAAGATTTGCATTGGGCCTGACGAGGATTAACAGGATTAGAAATGAGTACATTAGAGGGTCAGCTCAAGTTGGACGGTTGAGAGACAAAGTCAGAAAGATGAGATTGCATTTGTTTGGACATGTGCAGAGGAGAGATTCTGGGTATATAGGGAGAAGGATGCTAAGGATAGAGCTGCTAGGGAAGAGGAAAAGAGGAAGGCCTAAGCGAAGGTTTATGGATGTGGTGAGAGAGTACATGCAGATGATAGGTGTAACAGAACAAGATGCAGAGGACAGAAAGATATGGCGGAAGATGATCCGCTGTGGCAACCCCTAACGGGAGCAGCTGTAAGAAGAAGAAGAAGATACATGTTACAATCTTCCAGCTACCTATTAAGCGAGAAAGGGTTAAATCTTGGATCATAGTATCTGTGACCTCAACCATTAGCCATACAGTTACAATTTTTCACTAAATCCAAAACTACTGTGTGCACATTCAGATATGGTTAAACATAAGCTCATTTTCTTGAAGAAACATTCACCAAAATTATTAACAGAAACCTTTAAGGACCAGACCTCAGTAGCAACTAGGGCATTCATACACAAATCAATGTATTATTTTAGACTTTCCAATTTCATTTTCAGGGAAGATGATTGTAGGAATGGAAGAATTAATTCTGTCAAAGGAGTTAAACTAACCTATAGCTCTCTTGAATCTGCATGTGTCACTTTGTGGAAGCATTTGCACAGATAGTCTTTATTTTGATCAGGTGAAAGTATTTAAAATAATATGTCAAACAACTAAGACAAAATAATTAATAATTAACATGTAAGGGAGGAGTTTTTTACCTTTAACAAGAAATTAATTTCTTGAAACTTGCAAAAAAAAAATCTCTGCTCAGTAGCACTGCAAAGTTAGCACTGATTTCAAATACAATGCAATTAAAAAAAAAAAGGATGTGTCATCAGGGCTTCTTCTCTGCCAAAGAAAGCTTTTCTACATAGCATGAGGCTACAATATTTTTATAGAATAAAAACATAATTTAACAATACCATTTAAAATAATTCTTAAATTTTACATTAGTTAAAGCTGCTAAATCTCTTGTTTGAGGACCATGGTCAACATCTTTTTCCTGAAGGAGAAAATCATCAAGAGAACATGTCAGCAACTCTAAATTTTATTTTAAATCCAAATCAAAATTGTCCACTTCAGCTGGGATGTTCTCCATGTAAGCTCTGTTCTAGAATGTCTTCCTTCTAAACTGATCATTAAATAATTTCTACATTTCGATTAAAAGGGTCCAAATGTGTGCCTAGTGTTTCACAGAATGTATGCTTTTACTACATGCATGACAGTTAAATATTCATTTTATCTTTTAACTTTTATGGAATTAGTTTAATTAAATTGTCCTACCTCAATGATAGTTCTGTTAAGTTCACCTAATCTACTAAAAGGACCCCCTTAATGTGTGCATGTTTGTGTTATTGCTCCTTTTTGTGTTAAATAAAAATGTACTTCAGTTTAATTTAAGGCTGTTTTATATTAAAATTCCATAAATCATATCTGGACACACATGTGCTTCATTATATTTTTTATAATCAATATTAAAGATTGAAGACAAAATGGGGCAGAACTTTTAATGTTTAAATAAAAGGAATGTGTGTAGTACTATCCACATAAACTGAGCCCAGACACTGTGTCCTAGACAGCGGCCCATGTTTACAGCTATTCTTAAACAATCAAAAACATAAATATTTTTGCAAATATTACGTATACTATAATCCTTGAGTGTACTGATTCACATGCCTTATCAGAACAGCCCACAACTCATGAATAAAATATGGAAAGTTTGATAGCATCCGTTGCAGAGAGTTCAGTGACAGCCAACGTGCCTCGGATACTAATAGCCTGCTCACTATCCCTTCTGAGCTGTCATTTTTTTGTATCCGAAATGAGCTTTCATTTGAAAATCTCTACCACATGTTACTCTGCTCCACTGTACTTTTGCCATGCACAACAAAGCTAAAACATACAATAGTGTATCTGCAGGAGCCACAAGTGAAAGTTGCAAAGGAAACAGATTCCCTTTGAAGGGGGTACTTTTTCTATTAAACTGAAAGCTGTGCATGCTGAAGTGAGCAGAGTGAATGAAAGCAACACTCACGGAGAGAAAAAAAAAAATCTTATCGTGGGTGTCAATCCTTTAGCAAGCTGTCAAAGGGGCAAGCAAGTGAGAATTATAGTATTCCATTTAAGAGGCTCTAAATTGAGACAGTAAGGAGACACTTTTGGTTGCAGCCTCAAGCACTAAAAATACTGAAAATTGTCAAAAAAAGAAAAAAAAAGGTTTTGCTGAGGTTATTTCAGGACACAGTGCTGATTAGTATGTGCAATATTCCCAGCGCTGCCATTGCATCGTTACTGAATAATAATCCTCCAGAACATAAGGCTAACCTTTTCTTAGAGTGCAGAAACTTTCAAGATTTATTTTAGACGCACTATACTTTCCAAACAAGAATAATAATGTGCTGGGTGGCTCAAGGAGCAGGGGACAGCAAGCAGGAAAGGGTGGCACAAGTAAATGGCCAGGTCCAGCAATGCCCAAGGTGAGACAGGGGACATGCACTGATTGAGCACAGGCATGTTGTGAACCTACTGCAAAACAAAGACTTCCATCAGATGCCAGTATATTCTTTGTTTCCAGTCGAAGCTCCGAAAAGGCAAGACACAAAGGCACCCTCTAAAAAAAGATGGGACAATGACCTGGGAGGAAAAAGAAAATGCTCCTCCATGGCTCTGGAAGACAGGTAGCCTGGTAGGTACCACGGATGCTAAACTCCCTGTGCAGTGAAAGAGTATGGACATGGAGTGTTTGAGGAAGGTTCAAAGACCTTCTGGCTAAAAGAGGCCAGCACTTAATTAATGATTTATTTTACTTTTACGAATTCATGAAGGTTAATCTATTCCTTTAGACTTTATATTTCATTCTATTTTTATACACACACACAGGCACACACATGGTTTATAATAATTAATGGAACATTTTATGCAACCTGGTACGCTCCCTTTACAGTAGGCACAATGTGAGCAGGACCAAATTAAGGGCCATGCAATGAGTCAGCAGTGGAGGTTTAAATCTGCAGTCTTAACAGTTAATAGCTAAATGCCTTAGTCACTCGGCTAAGCTGTCATATCTTGGGTTGAACATCCTTTCAATTTTTAGATTGACACATAGAGTATTATTATTTTTTAACACATACACTCACTTAAACCAACTTTGATATGGAGCAAAAGAAAGTTGATAGTGATAATTAGAGATACACAGTAAGTCACTAAACCAGCAACCAGCTTGGTCCCGGAGAGGTGTAGTTGACTTTCAGGAGGTCTCTATGGGCTTCTGCAAACCATTTGATATGTTAGGAAGGGTGGATGGAAAAATCACAAAGGTTTTTCTCAGCAAGTGTGGGGAAATGTTGACCTCTGCTGGGGATACAGCTGAGTGGTAGAGAGAGAACTCTGAGAAGCTTCAAAATCTGATTGATATGCTCTCCTTAAAAGAAGCAGTGCCTGAATTATTTGCTGGAACTGGGTCCATTGCTTTGACAGAAGTCATTACGGTAATTAAAATACTCTGGAGTGGCAAGGCTATAGACCATCTTTAAGTCATACTCTTTGACCTCACGCGGATATTTGAGGAGAAATGACAGGTGACCAATCCTGTCTTCAAGTGCATTGGGAAAAGGTTATGATTTGTGTTTAAATTGGGTCGGAACAGATTGGAATGTTGTTCCAGCAAATATCGTGGCCTCGATACAAAGGTCATATAAAGCAGCTCCACAAAGGCTTGTGTGCCTCCTTTATCTGAAACTGTATAAAGAAAGAGCTACTGGTGTACTGTTAATTAAATAGTAAACGTTTATGGCAAAACATTTTAGCCCAATATCAAAATAACATTAAAGATCTAAGATTTCTTGTTAAAAAAGCTTCACATAGCATGCACTCACCAATTTGAATACCAGGAGTTAGAAATACAAGAATGACAAAAAGTAAGCAGAGGCAAATGCATGGCAACTGGCAACAAACATACAGGACTGAGGACTGAGCTTGACTATTTTTGCCTTCACTATGAACATGGCATTAAGTGCTTTGTTACAGTATACAGTATCTACCCTTAGAACATTGAAGGCTCACACCCGTGCAGCTGCTGGTATAGTCCTGTGCTCAGGTTGTGACAGTCCTGGAAGAAGAAAAGCTAACTGATGTGTACAGATCAGGTACACCATGATCTGCTACCAACCGTCTCTGACTGATTTCACCTTCAAGCTATTTCATGAATAAATATTAAGAGTAGTTGACCCATAAGGTGAAAAATGTTTAAACGTGTTGCTAACAGAGGTTGGCACAAATCTTATTGTCTGGTACAAGAGCAGGTGTGTGTGGCAGGGAAATGCTAGACTCTGCACTGGTAATAACAGAGATGTTCTTAATGCCAATTAACCTTGGACACACATTTGGGATTTGTTTTTTAGACACTGACAGGAGCTACTGAATTTGTAACACACCTTTTCTGTTCAGGGCAATAGTATAAAGCTACTACAGACATTAACCAATTGGAGTCCCAGGAGCCATATTGTGGTCACAGGTGAGCAAGTATTGAAAAACAAAATTACGGAAAAATAGATAATACCAGGTGATCTAGGACCAATACTAAAACCATTGATTTTGTCTATTTATGTTGATGTTCTCTACTGTTCTGACAGTTGCATGAGTATAACTTGCAGTATCTACCTGTATATTCAACTCTGGACACAGCATCTTCTTGTTTGGGCACAGTATCTAACAGTATGGAAACTGAATGATAGTCACCCCAAATATTGTGCTTTTCCCCAACTAGACCAGTGCTTAGGCTCATGTAACCAATAATGATAAGTGCTATAATAGCACAGGCTTCTAGGCCCTTTGGTGTATGTAATTCATTCCCTATATTGGCAGATCAAGAGTAATGTTCACTATCCCTGGTGTGGAGTTCATTCAAAGAGGGTGTCTGTCTCGTCAACTATCCAGTTCATGATTTTCACCTGAGGGTAATTGGAACTGCAAAAGAGACTTGTTTTCTGTAGATTTAGGTGAACACTTTTCAGTATTAGAAGAATTAATTTACCTCAAGATCTTGCTCACGAGTAAGAATAAAAGTGATCATAGTACTAGACTATAGTGTTAATGCAAGTAATCCTTAGACAAAGATTTAAATTATTTAAATGATCAATCTACATCTTTATTCTTATCTATAGTTGTGCACCATTGATGTTGATGAAACAATAAGATTGGGAGTACAAGTAGGCAAAAGGAAGATTATTAGGCTTAGTCTCGGTGATACTCCGAGGAGCTAAGCATTGCAGAAAGACATTGGAGTAGTAGCACCAATTTTCTCCATCAAGAGGAAGCAGTTTTGGCATTTCATTAGGATTTCACTTGCCAGGAAGCTCTTCTTTGGAGGATACTCTGCATGACCTACTGGTAGAAGGCCTGGGACAGACCCATAACATAATTTAGAGACTATATCACTAGCTTGGATTTGGTCTGGTCTATTCAGCTTGGCATGCCACCATGATAAAAGTGAGGAACAGCAAAATCAATGCTAGTATGGATCACTGATGTGGTAAAACATGAACAGGAAAAGACACCAAATTAAACTATATGTCCACCAATAGCAAGAATCAATAGGCTTTGAATTGAGAAAATTATTATAATGAAAACAAGGAGTCACTGAAACTGCCCAGGACTGACAATCTCAGCAGCACATTACTTTATATTATCAATATGAAAGTGAAAAAATCCAGTTGCTGTAAAAGTGAATGCAAAGTGTTTGCTTATGTATTTGTAGAATTAATCAATTTACTACAAGTTTATTATTCTTCAACATTTTCCAGGTATATCCTACACCCTAAGCTAGAGTTAAATTACTTTTTATCTTTTAAATTCTTTTTAGTGGTTTTCTGTCACAGCAGTTCACTGTCTGCTTCCAACTATGCCTTCCAAAATCATCTATCAACAACTATGCAATACATGCAACTATACATTTGAAGGTTTCTCGAATACAAGTAAAGTCAAACTGCATCTTTAGCAAATTAATTAGTGTATCACACACATGAATGTCTGGGATTTATCTTACAGCTTTAAGTTCAACACAAATTATGGATGTCACAATGATGGAATTTCCATTTACCGGTACTTTAAAATGGAGGAATACTTGCTAGAAGACTGCTGACATCACTTCAAGCCAGTACACTGTCAGTTCCACCCATTTCGCTTCCTCCAGGGGGGGACTGGGCGGTCTCATGGTCTGAAATCCCTACAGATTTTATTTTTTTCTCCAGCTGTCTGGAGTTTGTTTTTTTTTTGTTTTTTCTGTCCCCCCTGGCCATTGAACCTTACTCTTATTCGATGTTAATTAATGTTGATTTATTTTGTTTTCTTGTTGCGTCTTTTATTTTTCTATTTTTTATTATGTAAAGCACTTTGAGCTACTGTTTGTATGACAATGTGCTATATAAATAAATGTTGTTGTTGTTGTTGTTCCACTTCTTGAACCCTAAACACAGGACTTACGCTGTCATTATGGACCTGCTGTCCGAATGGAAAGCTCTACACCAGAGAGGAAGAAATTTTCTGGCAGCCAACAGTCATCAGCAATGTTAATTGTGATGTATTTTGATTTTGTTTTGTTATTCTTGCATATTTATAACCAGACATTAAACGGAGTAACGTTTAGTGCCTTAAACCTTTTTCATGTTTCTGTTCTATTCATTTACAAGTAGAAAGAATTCAGTAAGGTATTCTACAAATTGTGCAAAAATACAAATCAAACCACAAATAATAATTCAACCAAATTAAAATAAACACTGTAAAAATTGCATGTGAAAAAAATTGGGACTAAATTTACACAGAAAAAGAAAAAAACTCATTAACAGCACAATACACTTAGCATCAGAACAGTAGGTACAATAAACTTAGTTATCCACTTAATAAAAATGGAAATTCACCTATTTTTTGAACTCATTTCATCCAGTTTCAGAGTCACGTAGAATCAGCCTATACCAGAGGTATTCGGTGGAAGACAGGATCCAAGCCTGGGCTGGGCGCCAGTCCATTACATTGCACATACCTACATTCACTTACTCATTTCAGGCCAATTGACTGTCACCACTAAGCACACAGATGCAGAGAGAACATCCACACTGCAGATCGCCAGTGAGAGATTCAGGTTTCAGACTCAGGACGTGCCACTGTGTCACCCTTAAACACAGATATCACTAACCTAATCAGCTAGTATCCACTTTTATCTACGTGACTGGTAACATAATACTAATAGAGATCATCATTATTTTCAATAAGCACAAGAAAAGCAGAAAGCAATCGCTTAATTTGTAGTCTAGAAACCTGTGTTACTTGGATGACTTCTGTTGTACAGTGCACTTAATGTAATTCTTCTGTGGGCACTAAATGAGTCTGAAACAGAAGAAATGTCCCACTGAGCCTTGCTTGGCAAACTCAATTACAAGAATAAAATACGGAAAGGGAAAAGAATCAAGCACAATATAGTTAGGCCATACCAGTCAAATGAAAAAAACAAGATATTCATCCTTGAAGTTATACAGCATTTCAACAAAAATCAATACTAGATAGAAAGTCTCCATTGTTAAATAATTCTTGAATTTTAGCCCTCCTGTTTTGTGACCTGACCATGGACAAATGACAGGCTCATATAATACACATATAACATTATCAGACTTGCTCAATTTAGGGTAGCAGGGGCCATGGCCTATCCTGGCAACATCAGACACACGTCAGAAACGAGACATGGATTGGTCATCAATTCACTGCAAGGCACACACATACACACACAACACAACACAGTTAATCTATTTTAACAGACATGTGAAAGGAAATTAGAGCAGCCAGAGATAGGAAGAACCCGCAAGCAGTGTCCATACAGACCATGACTGGGTCTTATTGGATGACTACTATAAAATTAGTATCTTTTCAAGATAATACTTAAATGGCTCTATAAAATGTTAGCAGCTACCCTAGAGTACGAGTCTGAAAGTCCTCAGGTGACATGAATCTAGTGAGGCTACAGATTCATTATCTAGGACTATCTCTAGGAGCTACAACACCCAAAAGAATGGCACTTTAAATAGCAAGTACATATCAGCTGGGATGCCATACCCAGTGGCCTTTGTTTGTGTGTCAGCCTTTTCTAGCTAGATTCTTAACACTTGCTCTCCTCAGTTCATTTCTCAGGAAGCTAACTGCACTCTTCTCAGATTTTTTAAAATCCCAGAAGAACATTGTCAGTAACTGTCTAAGCCTTCAGCAGTTTTCACTAAGAAACAGGCACAGAGCTTTAAAACAAACCACAGGCATCCTCATGACCACAACAAATAATACAGTAACCACTTAGATGCACTAATAAAGCACTAAGCTTGGTGATTTAATCCCAAGTAACCCAAACAATCAGTGTAATGTCTTCATTCATTTAAATACAATTAAACTAAAGGTAATATTCTGCATTTCAGAAGTGCTTCCTCAACATTTTAAAACAGATGCAGTGGTAGGCAATTTATTACATTTTTAATAAGTTAGTTGTAAGTTAACTTAACAAATGTTGGTGACAAGATCTAACACTTTCTGGAAAACACTATTACCCCAGGAGCATATGGCATTATTTGCAGCTTGCAATACCACAGATTTCTTCAAAAAATAATGAGCTGTGATACTGAGGTCGAGCACAGGTTGTGCTGTTAAATATTCATGATGTTATAATATCTGTAATACGTTTAAAGTATACATAAAAGGAAAAAAACAGATATAGCTTCTGAATGGGATAAATTAAATGTGTCGTAATTATTCAATGGCACTTTAGGGAATTTCTTGGATTTGTCACCCTGTGCGGGGCTGATTGATTGCAAAACTAGATTCAAGCTGCAGACTCGAAAACTTGATGATTATTTTTAAAAGCATAGTCATCATGATCCATAAGCAGCAAAAAAGCCTTATTATGTATGCATCTTATTAATGAGAAAAGAGCTGGAATTTAATTGTGCATGCCATACATTATAGAAATCTCAAGGCAATTCATAGTTAAAAATATATTACCATTTACACACCTGTCAAGTCATGAGGACACTTTACTTGCCCTTTTGACGTATGGTAGCCGTCTACTTCTCTTAAGGAAATTTCAATAGCAAATGAATCTCTAGAGCTGCACTTATTTTATTTTTTTTATTGAGAAGTTTCCTCTTGAGGAAGATCATCAGCATTTTTCCAAGGGAATTTTTATCTCAAAAGACCGCTTTTTACAACATTGTTTTGTCGGCAAGAATCGTAGACATAAAACATGTGAACGGGCAAAATGGATATACTTGTCATTTATAATAACACAACTAGGGGATGGCACCACAATAAACACATGCAGAAGACGATATTCAGTAGCAAAAGAAACTCATGTTACTACAAGAAAAAGTAATTCAGTCATAAATACCTTGGAATAAAAAGGCTTTGCTGTTGTTGTGCAAACCTGCCACCTGGGTAATTCCATATGTGGAATTCATTAAATCCAGTTCAGTGATGATATCGATTTGTAAATCAGGATCCACTCCGAGCCCTAAAACTGAAAAACAAAGTTGTTCTTCATGTATTTTAAGTGTTCACTTAGGAAAAGGAGTGTAAACAAATCAGATGCAATAACCCAAAATGTTCTTAATTCTAAGTTACTCCTGTTATGTATTTATTTTTTCACTCATCAGTTTGCAACAAGGTTTTCCTTGCGACCTAACGGCATGCTCCATTCCCACGGTGCTCATTCCACGGGGACGATGTCGCCATGGAGCTGCGGCAAGAGCCACAGAACGGTTTGCCAGGTCGTGTTTACATCGCTGAAAGGCACCGGAGAGGTTAAACACCACAGCCTCCCTTCCTTTAACTTTGCAGTCTGTGGCCATCTCATTCATTCGTCCTGCGATCTTATTTACTTTATAGAAATAACCCTACTGCTTTTACTAAACTTTCTGAATTCCTCTTACATACTCAAACTCAGATGAGCCCGCTAATGACACCGTACCCGTTCTTAGCTTTTGACTTCATTCAGTAGACACTGAATGCATTGATTGATATATAGTATGTAGCTGAAAGCGCTGTTAACTTTTCTGTCCTCTCAAATGTTAAATTTCTGCATTCACAAATTACAGTTCAAAAAGTAAAGTTTTTTTTGTACAAATTAAGACTGGAACAACTTGGAAAGATGTGACGAATGTTGCGCACGGTGGAACATGTCATCAAAAATAGGAATAAAAAGCAGAGGAGGTGAAACTTCCTGCAAGATTTCCTACTTAATAACATCGCGCAACAAGATGACGCTGAAAATGACCCACTGCATTTTACTGTTTTAAAGTGATATTGAATGGTGTAATCTAGAGATATTTATGACGTGTCGTTTCACACACCCTACTTCAAAATTTGAATTTTGCCTAAAAATGCTTACATTCTACGAGTACATTTCTTTTCTTGTACGATTACAAGAGCAACGCAAGAGACAAAACAACGCACCTGATCTTGCGAAAAACAGGACAATGGACATTTTACCTCTGGACCATAGTCGGGCCACAAACTGGCTATAGATTAAGGCAGCATCTTTCACGCGAAATTTCAGAACAGGTGGCTTAGGATTTTGTTCTCCTTACATTTTTTAAAGTATAGCAAATCCTTACCAGGTTCTGCAAAAAGCAGGAGTTGCGCGGTAAGCAGAATTAAATCCATTTGCATAACAGATGGCGATAAATTATACACAGTTTCCAATGAATTAAAAAAATCCGGAAAAGATGCGTCGCGATGTCTCCGTCGCACAATCCCAAACTTGAGGACTCGCTCTGTGGCTACCTTCTAAACTGCGCTGAGCTGTGGTAGCCTTCTGTACGGAGCAGTCCACCTTCTTCCTAAAGGGGAACCGTCTCCTTTTGCACAGTGATGAGCGGCTTGTCTCTTTAGGCACTTGAGATCGCGGGCGTGGTCTCTTCGATAAGAACTTATTTATCACGGCTCTTTACCAAATCAGAGTCTTTTAGGTGTAGGCTTGTCGTAATCTGCTGAATTAAGCAATAAAATGCCAGCCTCACCCCCCATCCACAGCATCTTAGTCAACGCGCGACACTGAGCCATTCAAGGTACCAGCGACCAGAGCCGAGCAGCAGTAATTAGATATTGCACGCATGAGGAGGGATGCGTTCGCACCTCGCTTTAATCAGACACGTAGCAACGTGAAAATTAGCCTTATCGTTTTTGCTTTTGTAACGTTCTGCCGCTTTAACAGCAGGATGGTTTCACGAAGCATATAGTAGCCTGTTCTACTAGCCTAGATACAAGAAGGCTACAGATGATTCTATAGGGAAATCTCTATAGGACATCACGGTAGCAATTCAAAGACATTCCGTAAGAAGCAACGTTTCTCCTTAACCATTTAATTACCGCATGAAGCCCATTTAACGAAACGTGGCTTGTGCTTATTCACGATATTTACAGGAAATACCCTCCACGAGCCACTTACAGAATTTAAGCAGGTGAAGTTAAAACAAAGTAAACATATTTAAGAGGTCTTTTCAAACCTTTCAAATTTGCATTGCATTGTTAATACTTGTTACTTAGAGAAGGAATACATATAGTAAACAGTTATAAACACCTTCCCTTTCGCATATCTTAGAGACGCAATCTTTGATTACAACCCATTTTCTCTAAGACAATTCCAAGTAGTCAGAACAAGCATGGTTGTTAAATTTAGGAATCAAGAGAAAAGCATCAGCTTACATGACCTCAAAAGAGTTCATTCATGCTTCCATTTTCACTCATTAAAGTTGCGCTGTTGTATGTATATTCTTACTATTATGTGCTTTCTAGACAAACGCTTTCAATCAGAAACCTTTAACGTAATGAAAAATAATCTGTTTGAAGCACAAACTGCAATTAATATTCAGTAAGAAGAGGGGAAAATCTCCTTCCCAGAATACCGTTACTTATCTCTAAACCCCGAGCATCCGCAAGTTAAGTGACTCTGTCAGGGTCACACAATGAATAGGCGGGGAGGACTAAACGAGCATCCGTAAGGTTTACAGGCCAGCACCTTTACACATTAACGTGCAGAATGCCCTCCAACTGTGTTATTACAGTGTTTAAAATATCAATGCAAGGCAGTGTGTACCAGAGATTTGAAAGATTCGAGCCTCTTGCTGTATTCCTCGTGACCCACGGTGAGCTATTGACGTTGTTAGCTTTCCAGTTGTTGAAACATGTTCATAATTGTGATTTATTTATCATTTTAGCATCAGTTAAATAATTTAATTTTTATCATCCATTTATTTAGTTTTCTGGCCCACTTTGATGAAATGGTCACAGAGTGATCAAACCTGTTTTGGCAGTATCAGGTGAAAGGTTAGAAACAATCCTGAATGGGACACCAGTCTGGGGGAGAAAGCATTCATTTTTAAATGCACTTAATCTAATTTAGAGTTGTAACATTCTAAACACTATACAGTGTATCTAAATATATAGGGTGGTCCAGATCTAATTATGCAATTTTCATTACGCTATAACTTATTAAATTTATTACACAGAAAATCACGCGAAAAATCCTGGACCATAGAGAAGTGTGCGAACTGACGACATGAAGAATCGTCTTCACTCCGAACTGGAATCGTCCCCACATAAATCACTGACTGACTGGAGAAAGGCAAAAGGTTGGCTTTTTAGGCAGTGGGAAGGAACAAAAGGTTCCAATGGGGAACAGGCGGAAGTGAGGTCCGTAGAAGGGCATGGTCTGGAGACGGAAGTGGAACCTGGTTGGTGGTTTAGGTGGCCTTTCCTTCTGGTGATTTTCAGTGAAGGGAGAAAAGACATTAGTGCACTTCATAAACAAATAAATAAACCCTGACCCGGCATTTATATATATATATATATATATATATATATATATATATATATATATATATACAGTATATATATATATATATACAGTATATAGTGGAACTGGACCCGGACACAGACAGGCGGACATCATTGTTTGACCCAACACACTCCTTTATTTGCAAACTATTTAGAAATACATTCAGTGCATAAACCCAGTGCCTCCAGCACCTATCCCCCAAAGTCCAGGCCTCACAGTCACAAAATGCCTTTCTGGCCGCTTCCACCCAACTCTTGCTAATGAACGGAGGGAGGTGGCCCCTTTTATCCCAACCCAGATGGGCTTCAGCTGCTTCCCGGCAATTCCCTGCGGACACACCCCTATGTGGCAGAAGTGCCGGCTACGCACCCGGAAGCCCTCCGGGTGTGCCCAGTCTTCTTCCCCCAGCACTTCCTGATGTGGCGGAAGTGCTGAGATCCAGGGTTCTTCAGGCACCGGGGCGCCGCCTGGTGGTGGCCACGAGCCCCTACAGGTTTGGGCTTCCATGCCCTCTACCCATGGCCCCCAACACAACCAGGGCAGTCGCCCCCTCGTGGTCTGGAGGAGGCACAAGCCCTCCTCCAGTCCTCCTGGGCGTCCCGGCTGGGCTCCACCCCCAGCTGCATGCCACAATATATATATATTAATATCCTAGCCAATGCCTGCCGTAGCGTACAGTGGTATAAGAATAGGAACGGAAAACGGTGAGAAAGGAATACTTCTTGAAAGACGCAGTTGTGAATAGGTGTTTTGCTGGAGACAATTTCAAGTGTCAAGGAATAACCCACTGATAGGAACAGGCATTTGCCAGATCCCAGAATAGAGATGACTTTGTACAAAAACCCATCAACAAAGAAGTTACTGTTGTTCATTTAATAACAAAGGCTTAGGAAACAACTGTCGCAGTATAACGAAAATAGCAAGGAGCAAAACCAATGCCAATGGTTGAGAGAGTACCTTCCTGTAGCAGGCTACTGAAAAGACTCCCAGACGTACACATGGCTGAAGTGAAAGGTCACACGGTCAGGCTAGATATAGGGCGGTGACGTGACACCAATGTGGTCATGAGAGAGGAGCGGGAAACGTGGTATATATGTTTATGTGTAGTAGATAGTAGTAGTAAGTTGAGAGAATGCACTGATTACTGTGTTGCAGTACCCACCACAGGGAAGACACTCCAGATTGGGATCCAAGTGCAGCCATGTTTACAGCAAATATATTTATACATATATACATATTGTCACACACGTGCGAGTAGGGGGACGTTGTGTGGACCAAGTAAAGGTAATTCCACGCCAAGCCAGGGAAAGGGCAGGGTGTACTAAACCTTCTCCTGTTATCCCTTCAGACCAGCCGCTGGAAAACCTATCTGAACCAAGAACGTCACTTCCAGTTCCGGCGCCCAGAAAAATGTCACTTCAGGTTCCGGCACCCAGAAAGATGGCAGGAAAACATCACTTCCGGTCACCCTACATCACTTCAGGTGACCCTACATCACTTCCTGTCTGACCACTTAAAACCACCATCTTTTCCATCCTTCATCAGTTCTGTCTTGGACTCTCTAAAGTCAACTTCATTACTGAATGAAAAAAAAACCTTTGCAGCTAGGAATATATGGGTGGCTGCCCCAAACCTTTTTATGTGTGTCAAGTCTCTTTCTTTTTACAATATATAAAATAGTAAGCAGTACCAACCGCGACAAGAGAGAGAGCGAGCGCTGTCACATCTTCGCCTTTTCCATCCGCAGTTTAGGTGCTTGACAGCCAGAAGACAACTTTCCCAGTTTCCGCTCCTCAAGGTCAATAGTATCAAATTCCAAAAGGCACCAAGAAGGCGTTGTTCGATTGAGGGCCAGGGCTATTCTTTAGGTGGAAGGATCGATTCCTCACTTTTCTTCTTTGTTTTGGCTGATGTTAAGTGTTTTACTCCTTCAAGTGCATTTTTCTTTACCTGCTGTTTTCACTGTCTTTATAAATGGGGTTACTCTTCATCTTTTCAGATAACCATTTACAGTATATATACATTACATTATGGTATAGCGGGTCCATGGCTCAGGAAAAAGGTGGCCAATTTTAAATAAAGAATGGATTTGCTCACGCTGGGGAGTGGAGCAGGTGCAAGTGATCTGCTGTGAGAACTGCTCGACTCCAGGTTGGTGTGAGGGCATCGATCAATGGTGCGTTGCCTTGCCGGTACGTGTTGGTGGTCTGATTGTCTCATTATCAACCCAGGATGGCAACCAGGTGATTGCATCTGCAACCACTCTCCAGGCAATAAAATGGAGCACAACATCTAAAAGGAGAATAATATAACCAAGGTTAAAGGATAAAGGGAGAAAGAGAGAGAAGAAGGCAGGCAGTGGAATGAGCGAGCTCAAGGGTGGGTGCTGAGACAGGCAGCTGTTTGGAGAGTTCCTGAAGAGGAGCGGGTGGCCAACACCCAGGGGGCTGCTGCAGTGGATTGCTCCAGCTGAGTGACTTGGGGGAACTGGAGTGATCAGCTGGCCACAGAAGCCCAGGAAGGCTGCGGGAGTCAGAGGCTTGGACTGAGTGCCCCATTGTGAGCACTATGGCCTTTGGGGACCCGAGCCTAGGTTCAGACAGGGAGCCTTATCACTGCCGTGGGACAGAGGGACCTGGACTTGTGGAAGATCAACTGTATCTGTCGGTAGGGCAACAAGGCCCCCATAGGATAAGCAGAGGAGATGCCAGTTAAAAGAACAATGCACATGGCTTTTAGAAAGGACACTTTCCTGCCAGCTAGTTTTAACCTCGTTTTAACGGATTTATTTGAATTTTAACCTCCACAGATTCACCTTTTTAATTGGATTATTTATTAACTTTTTTTTTAACTTGCTTTTTTTTAAATTGCTTTAATAAAAGCACTGAGTACTTTGCACCTTCCCCTTGCCTTTTGTAGTGTCCTAATTTGCCAAGCTCATCCCTCAGAAATGTTACAGGTGGTGGAAGGTTGAAGATGCTCCTGATGGGATCCAGTAATGTCAAGCTAACCCACACCGCCACACTTTTTTGGCTTTCCATTAGATGACAGAATGAGGTACAGTAGATGTTCCTTTAATCAATTTGTGAAACGCTGGAAATAACGTATCTCTGTTTTAAGAGAGGGCGGCACGGTGGCGCAGTGGTAGCGCTGCTGCCTCGCAGTTAGGAGACCCGGGTTCACTTCCCGGGTCCTCCCTGCGTGGAGTTTGCATGTTCTCCCGTGTCTGCGTGGGTTTCCTCCGGGCGCTCCGGTTTCCTCCCACAATCCAAAGACATGCAGGTTAGGAGGATTGGCGATTCTCAATTGGCCCTAGTGTGTGCTTGGTGTGTGGGTGTGTTTGTGTGTGTCCTGCGGTGGGTTGGCACCCTGCCTGGGATTGGTTCCTGCCTTGCCTTGTGCCCTGTGTTGGCTGGGATTGGCTCCAGCAGACCCCCGTGACCCTATTCGGATTCAGCGGGTTAGAAACTGGATGGATGGATGTTTTAAGAGATGTAAATAAAAATGAGTTGCATTTGGCACAGTGGTTAATAATACAGCAGCAGTCCTCAGTTTAAATGTCAGTCTATTTTTGTTTTGCATCTCTACTTTGTGGGTTTTTCTATGGGTGCTCATTTTTATTCCAATAGCCGTGGCCCATAGTCTGTTTCCATTGCGATGTATTTGCTGATTTGCTGGGAATGTGCTACAGACGACCATATAAAAGTTACCATACATATTCCCCAATCATCTGAGATTTGGATAATAAACTGGTCCAGGACTGGTTCCTGCCTTGCACTGAATGCTGCTGTGAATGGCAACTGCTGCAAGGCCCTGCTTTGATGGATTAAAAGGTAACTAAATGGATGATCACACAATGTGGCCACAAACACAAACACGAAAAACTTGTATTCATGTGCTAATCAACATGCAGCACATCACAACTCTCTCACAACTTTACCTCAAAACCTTTGTCTTCCTTGCTTTAAATAACCACCCTTCCTGGAAACTTCTGTCCACCTTACCTGAAAAATCTCTTCTGCATAGTAATAATAATACAAGAAAGTTTTAAATCATTCGAAGCTCACCCAGTTGGTTTTCAAAAATATGGCACACCATTCTCTTTAGCAACATCTTCATCTTATACATGCTAAATTCATTTTTTGCTTTAAATTATCAGTACAAATTTCATAGGACTCTGTGGTAGAATATTTGCAGTTTGGATTTGTAACTTGTTTAAAGTGACATCAGAACGATGGTCATTTACTTTTCGACTGTGTGTATGTTGCACACTGCTTTGATGCTTTTGGGATTAAATAATCAGTAACTGGGATGGAATTCTAAGAGTAATATTTTATTGTTAAGGCATCTTAGATTGCTAATACATTGAGGGTATTAGAGGCTCACATCATGCTTGCTGTTTCATGTTCTTCAGTGCAGAACAGCTCTGTCCCAATTCATGCATTTCTTAGTAGACAATGATAACACCATATCAGCGTACAACCAGTACTGATTTACTAAAATAAATGAGCAATATCATCTCTTAATCACTTGTGAGTAGGAAGATAATAATTCATTTGAGACATAAAATGGAGTTGATATAAATATACAGAAATATAAAAAACAAAAATGTATTAGGAGTAAATGGGGCTTTAATGATTGTAAGAACACCATTTATGTTCTTGTCATGGGCGTAGTTAAGGTAATGGTTTATGGCTTGAAGTCTCCCTCCCTCAAAATGATTTGTGAATGGTGAATGCACCAAAAAGTTGTAAAGCTACAATCCTAAGCCTAAGCATTTCACTTTCTTGCAAACATTTGCCGTGCCTTAGACCTGCATGTGCTTGTCTACAAACTGGCATCCTCTACCATAAACTTGAAGTTCAAGTAAATATAATTGCATAATTTGTTTAATTTGTCTTATGTTTTCCTTAACTATTAAAAATAATGTATATGTGTTTCCTAGGGGTTTTAAACCAAATACAGTAATTCAATCTTGACATTTGTTTATTGTTTGAAGGCTTCCTTCAAAAGTTGTTAATTCTTTAATGTTATTTTTGACACCATTTTGTTTTGTTAGGGGTGCTGCTATTTCGGGAGATTTTTAAATGGTTCCATTTCCATGGCAATGTATTCCATGATTTACCAGGAATGCATGATATTTGACCAATATTGGTGTGACCATATAGAAGTTACCTCACATATTCCCAGAAGATCTGAGATTTGGATAATATGAATGATTACTTGCTATTTTCTCTGTGACTCCTAGTGCTAGAATTTTTCTTTAGGAAAAAGAAATTTTGGTTTTAGCATATACGGCTTAATGACAAGATTTGTGACTTCCTGATTTCAATCTTGGCTCAGTTTTTTGACTACATCTTATTTTCCGGTTCCATCCATCCATCCATCCTCTTCCGCTTATCCGAGGTCGGGTCGCGGGGCAGCAGCTTAAGCAGAGAGGCCCAGACTTCCCTCTCCCCGGCCACTTCTTCCAGCTCTTCCGGGAGAATCCCAAGGCGTTCCCAGGCCAGCCGGGAGACATAGTCCCTCCAGCGTGTCCTGGGTCTTCCCCGGGCCTCCTCCCGGTTGGACGTGCCCGGAACACCTCACCAGGGAGGCGTCCAGGAGGCATCCTGATCAGATGCCCGAGCCACCTCATCTGACTCCTCTCGATGCAGAGGAGCAGCGGCTCTACTCTGAGCCCCTCCCGGATGACTGAGCTTCTCACCCTATCTTTAAGGGAAAGCCCAGACATCCTGCGGAGGAAACTCATTTCAGCCGCTTGTATTCGCGATCTCGTTCTTTCGGTCACTACCCATAGCTCATGACCATAGGTGAGGGTAGGAGCGTAGATCGACTGGTAAATTGAGAGCTTTGCCTTACGGCTCAGCTCCTTTTTCACCACGAGAGACCCGGTTCTTCCTCATAAAATCTTTATTGACTCACTTTTTTCAGTCAGTACAAGTAGAAAATGATGAAAAGCGGTGATACATACAAACTTACTGGAGTAGCAGCATTCACAGATGGTTTACACAAAATCAGAGGGGATGCAGCACTCAGAGGTGGCACACTCAAAGTATGAAGCATGGCTTCCTTAACAGGAGGCATGCACAAAATACAAAGTGTTTGCACAAAATACAAAGTGTGTCAACAGCAGCAAACTTATTACAAATGATGCTACACATCATGTTTTATTTGACATCTGCTTTAGTTTTGTGCAGTTTGCAGATATGAGTCACCGTACACTGTCTAATGTGACTTGAAAACTATATTAACCAAAGTATATTTGATATTAATATAATTTTACACTCATTTTCTAGAGACAAAAATTGATGGAAATCATCATTTTTTGCAAAATCATTCTAACAGAGGCAATTGAACTCTTCCCAAATTACAAAATTGCCTACACTCATAACCATTTCCATCTTTCTAGAAAGGTCAAATCAGAAAGTCTAAAAGAAGCAGAGTAAAGTATAAGCACTGTATGACAAAAATGAGAATCCAGATAAAGGTAAAAGCAACAAAAAGCCGACAAAAAGTTCAGCAACCAAATTATCTGTATACTGTATATATAAAATCCAACGTCTGTCTGTTTGTATGTCTGTTCGCTTTTCATGAGAGAACTACTTAACGGATTTAGACAAGGTTTTTTTCTGTAATTTGCTTGAACATTCTGGTTGATTTTGCAGCTTCTCTCATTGCGTTATGTATCATAGTTCACTTGCAGGAGTAATTTATTCGCACTAATCCAAGACAGAAGCTGTGGGCCGAGGGGAAGGGGAAGTGTGACGTCAGGAGTCGGGAGCCGGGCAGGGCTCTCCTCACTCACGTGCCAGCCTCTATTCGAGTCGGTCTAATCTTTGCATTTTGGTGTGTACCTTGCCTCCACTTAGCTAGTGATACCTGTTTGTTTATTGATTTGTAAAGTCTGTCCTGTTTCACTACTACTTGGGCAGTGTGGCAGGGGACAGCTAGTAAGGAAGAAACAGAAACAATACTCAAAATAAAAATCAAAAAACCCTAAATGAAATTTGTAGTGAAAACCCTAAATAAGTCTTTCATTTATGGAAATGAAGTGTAGTCATTTAATAGGCCTGAAGTTCACTGTTAAATAGATCTGTCACCAAAACCATTCCAGGGGGCTCTGTGACATCACATGGACAAATGCACATGCACATGGCATCATAGCAGCCCAAAATTCAAAACTGTGTCATCATTACACAGCGTTTAACTAGTAAAAGATAAGATGTAAATGACAAAAATAGATGTAAGAAAATCAGAAGACTATAATCTACGCTTACGTTGTGATGAGCTACATGCCAGGCTTTTTGCTAGTGTGAATGTAAAAAAGTTATTGATTACTCAGTTGAGAAAAGATGTCATACGTTTATGCGCTTAGTACCCTTTTTACTTGAGCATTTATTGGAATGTAGTAAGATATTTTTAATATCAGAGTGAGTGATTGATACAAATCTTACAGAATGGAGGTGCTTTTTTAAATAATTAAGCCAAATACAATAGATCCCATCACGCATAAAGTCATGTACATAATTGCTGGGAAGACTCAATTGCTCATTTTGTTAGAGTGGAAATTTCAAAGAGTCCAAAAGAAAGAAAGAAAGAAAGACGTGTGTAGTGTGAGTGACAAAGGTTAATGTTTCATAAAGTACAGTGATAATGAGAGAGCTATGTGTGAAGTTCATGCTAGATCTCAAAAGTATACTGCTACAGATGCAGGCTCCTAGAAAACAGGAGAGACACGTCAAACAGATGCTGACAAAGCAAATAATAAACTGTAAATTCACATATTATTAATAACTGAATATTTGACAAATGCTTTTCACCAAAGGTAAATTTCAATATTGAGATAAATTATGATGGTTCATCTTTCTCAAGTAGTTTCTGTTGGTGTTGCTACTACAGCATAATAGTTTTTATATCAATAAAAAGAGATGTTGTAGTAAGATATTGTAGTATACAGCATATATAGGGTGAATCAAACTTATGTTAACATTTGAATGACAGAAACAATTTATTCACAAAACATACTTCACATGTGCAAGATGATTTACAGGAATTTCCTCAACCTGTTTGCCATCATGTTCAAAACATGTACCATAAGACGCGCATAAATTGTCCACAAAAATTGTATATAAGTATATACATAGCAGTACCATTCGTGTTAACATCATTTTGACTCATCCTGTATATATATATATATATATATATATATATATATATATATATATATATATATATATATATATATATAAATGTACAAAACAATGGAACCAGTAGTAATGTACTCTCTGCACATGACATTGCTTCTACAATGGATACTAACAGAGAACCATGGAAGAGTAACCAGTTAATTAAACCAATCCACCTTGGCAATGTTAAATAAAGACTGCAGTATCTGGACAAAAGCCCACACAGACATGAGAGAACATGCTTCATAAGAAGGCTTAGCGGAATCGTGCCTTAGCTTTCAAACTTAGTTTATCCTCCTTGCAAACCCAATTACAATACTTACAAATCCAGTTTATCTTCTCTTCACTCATAAACAGGCTTGTCAATATCTACTCTAGCAAGACATACTGTATGTAAATAATTCACTTGTATTAAACAGCATCGACACCAATCCCTATCTTATGTTCATTATCTGTTCACATAATCTTGTCTTTATAAGTTAATTAACTTATCTGCTCCTAAAAGAAATAAATATATGTTTGTTAGTCTCTTTTATTTCAATGCTGTATGTGTCTCAAATACTTTATTTAGTCCAAAATGTATCTGTCCAGTGTACTTAATTGAAGTGGAACCTAAAGCCCGTGTTTGCCTAGGTAGGGCCATTGTTGTCTTTCTAATGTGACTTTACATTGAATGACTAATTGTGTTTGACAATGAAGGAGCAGTTAGCTGTTCTACATTAGAGCTTCAAGCAAGTTGACTTGAAAACTTCATGAAAAGAGTTTACAGTTTTGTGTTTCTGTATGGGCTTTCTCTGTGACATTACCTCCAATTTGTTTTAAAGTTAAAGTGTCATAATGTTCCTGTATGAGTTCATGAAATGGACTGATGAAGAAAATTGTTTATTACTATGTCATATATTATATCCCAAAAGCACTTCAGCACAAGGTGAAAAACATTCCTGGCCAGAGTGCCATGTCCATTGCAGGGCAAACTCACACATAGAACATAACAATAATAAAAACTAATATTGTTCCTACATTACTGTGCAGGTAAGTTTAAAATACTTAATTTTTGCCCATTTGGCCAGTCAAAATATCTTTCATTACTCCATGAAAATGGCTGCATCAAAGCAATTTAACCTTGGCAGTGACATATGTTTCAGTGATTTTATTGTTTAAACAAATTGTCTCAGTTGAGAGGAGTGGATATTTTTCCCTTCTATGAGATTATCTTTACTTCAGGAACATGTCTTAAGTGTTTTTAGATATCTTAAAATCAACATATAATAAAATGTTGATATTACTTTATCTAGTTAAATCAAAAATATAACAGTGCCTGTTACACAAGCCAGGGTCCGGAAGATTTTTTTTTACTTGTGTGTGTGGCTAGCGGGCTGAGATCACAAAAATATAGCAGCGGTCCCAAGCAAGAGACAAGCACAGGTGTTCAAATCATACGTTGCTTATAGTGGTACCAGAAGTGGGGATGCTTTTGGCAAAGACATCAGATTTAAGGCATGGACAACATAGGAGCATATAACAAACAAATCCATTTTGATACTGGAACACTGCAGGTCTGTGACAGTGCAATGATGGCCTCAGGAGTACAAATGAATGTAACACTATCTGGCTGGATGATCTTCTTTAGCATAGCAGATGAAGTTGATTGTGTGTCCAGTCTGAAGTGTGGTCCTGAAAATGATGGCCTCCGTGCCAATCCAGATAGGAGGCAAACAGCTGTGGGTGCTAAGGGAGACCACAATCTCAATGAAAAATACATTTGGCAATACTGCGAGAGTGTAATGAAAATTCCACTTTGCAATAGATTGCTACAAAGTTAGTACCAATAATATGCCTCTTGTCACTGATCATTCAGTATTTTCATAATTCCTCGCAAAATATGAACAACTCTATTGCTACTTTCAACTCAGCAAAGGATAGAAAGAATAAGCAATGTGTCTACAACTTGTTATTCATCCATCATCCAGCAAAATGAGACACAACAGCCATTAGAAACTGCATTATAACATGATCTTGCTTCATCCATGTGTAAATCTCCATGATTATGGAGAAAACTGGAACATACAGAGTGTATCGATGAGAACACAAAGAGAATGTACAGAGACTTACTAAGCCAGGTGGCTGAAATGGTGAAGCTGAAGACCCAGCCGCTGTGTGAGCTTACTTGATAGCTGAGCTCATATTAAGATGAAGTCACTGTCACGTCTAAAGACATTTACAAATGGACGATGACTAGGTAAGGGTGACTGGAGTAGTGTAGCTGCAGCACTAACCACTGTGCCACACAGCTGACACCTGGGTGAGGTAAAGGTAAAATACAATTCAATATTTAAAAACACCCACACACAAGCTTTTGACGTTTAAAACATTGACATTTATTTAGTGATTTTAGAAGTTATACATTATAGGATAAACTCTAATTTATAACATTGTAATATAGGCAAAGATATTATACATAAATTCCATTTGTATACATAAATACAAAATCTGAGGTAGGGCCTCAAGAATGACATTTTCTAAAATAAATCATGTATTTCACATGAAATATATGATATATATATGGCACAGGATTTAAAACATAATTTTATTAATATATTCATCTTATACTCTATCTTTATGGCAAATAAATACGTTTAGTGACCTGACAGGGGTACATATCTATATCCATAGGCAGCAGTACCCCATATAGAACACACATAAATCTGTGACATTACGCAAGTAATTAGTAATTAAACCTATACACTGATAGGTCCACAATAAAGTGCCAAAAAGACACAACATACACTACATAAAAGATATAACATATATGGCAGACTATAGACTACTCTGTTAATCTTTAATACATAGAATATATTAGAACACATCTATAAGGCCAATGGTTACCTGAAGATGCATTTTAATGTGGTGGCTGGATGTGACATACACAAATGAAATATGACTGGCAGTTTCTCATTCTTTACATTTTTCTTTTTTATTACCTTTCGTAAAGCTCTCTCTCTCTCTTTGGTTATCTACTGCCTAAAGCTGACTTATAGGCAAAAATCATAGGAATCCCCATTTTCATCTATACACTAAAACAACTTCCAAAAGCTCAGCCTTCCAGTGAAACAACAGAGACCCTGAAGAAGTTGCTGCTAGTTTAGCACAATCAAAGGACAGCGAGGATGAGGAGGAGTGTGCCTGCTCCTACTGAACATATAAACAAGATACTGCCCACCTAAACACACAGCTAGATTTGTACAGCTTGTCTGGCATGCACATGGAGCAGATGAAGCACTTACTGCATGTCAGGCATTCTTCATAAGGTTGTTACTTGAGGAACATTCAGTAACCCTTTGAGCAGAAGTGAAAGCCTGAAATTTCACATACACAAAACACAGCGTAGCAGGTAGTGCAGGCATACAGAAAGAGGAAGAGGAGTATATCGGTGAATGCAATGCATAGTTGTTGCTTTTACACAATTCTGGAAGCTTCCAATAGTCATAGAAGAAAACTTCATAAAAATAAGCTGTGCATTTAAAAAACTTTGTTGGTCGCCCAAATAATTTACCCGACGTCTTTGCAAAAAAACAACTGCTTCTTTATGGAAGAATTGTTCCTGGTTTTATAAGTAAGTGGTGACTCACATTGGAAAAAAGATGCATTGAGATTCTCTACAAATGCAAACAGCAGAAAGGACCGTTGGCCATCTTTTTCTTTTGTGTATTGTAAATCACATCCTTTTATTTAACAAAATACAAAACAGCATTTCTTTGTTGGGAATGCATAAGCCAACAATGGTCTTTTGAGAGGTTTGTGAAAAAGAATACAGACGCTTAAACGTCCAACAGCAAGGCATGGCACCCCACCAAGGAGGAACTGAACTGTACAGCTTATGTATGGAAACATCCAGAAAAAAGCTATAACGCTGCTAGAAACAGAAACGCAAACTTGAACAATGTCATCCAAAAAAAAAAACTAAGTAAATACATAAATAAACAAGCAAAAATGTTCTTTATCCCTGCCTTGTCTGCCCAAAGCACAATGTTGTAATGCAATACTCACAGGACACAAATTAAGTTTTCTCAATGGCTTCGGCATGCAGTTACAGTACTCTAAAATGGCTTTTGTTCTATTTATTTTTAGTTGCTTCGCCACTAGACTAGGAACATTATTATATTTACAAAAATATGCTCATTTAAAAGAATATTTCCCACTCAAGAAAGCCTTTCAGTTTATAGCTGAATCTTTTCAACGACTAATAAAAGTGTACATTTGGAGTTCACATGCAGGTTAGGAATCGTCATTAAGGCAGTGCTTAGAGTTCTGGAAATCGGTGAATGGAAACACATGACTCACAATCATCCCATCACAGATCATATGTAGGTTCATGAGTCTTCCTGTCACATGACTGAGAACAAAAGTATATGCCTAAGATGAAAGTACTTCAGTTGCTGTTGTGTGACACTACAGCCACTGCTTAAGCTTCAGTTTGATTGTACAGTAGACCAGAGTTTCCATGACAGTAAATCTGTTCACATAATCACGGTAAGGAATTGCCTGTGGTGGCATTAGCATGTTATACAACGCAATCACAATGTCTTTAACAATGGTGTCAAGAGCCTTGGGTTCTCAGCTTTTCTTCCTTTCTTTAAAAAAAAAGTTAGAAAAGAGGCTGCTTTACCACCAAAATGTATTATTATTATTATTATTATTCAGCTGCATTCATGATAATTTCGCTACATTTATTAAAAACACTTTAATGAAATTAGGTTTACCTGAGACCCTGTAGCATGAAGACAAATGGATTAAGTGATGGAGGAACAGTCCCCAGAAGTTAACTAGAGAATTCCAGGCTCAATTAGAGTAAGAAAGTGTATTTGCTAAATAATTCTAGTCTCGTCTACATTTCCATACTAATACTCATAGGGACATGACAACACTAACACACACTACATGAACACTAATCACCTTTTAAAAAGTGTAAATTTGTACAAGTTACAGTAGCTGTTTTTCTAATTTTATCTGTCACAGAGTCTCTTTTAATTGCCTTTAAAATTACCTGTATGAAAGTGTAAAAGTAAAGCCCCCAATAACATATTGGCACCTGTTTACATAGGCTTACATACAAAGCGCTATAAGGCATACATTCTCATTAAAATAGATGGAATTCTTTTACAAATAAAGTAATCTGGTTCTTTGACTGTATTCATCAACAATCATACATATATCATCCTATTAAACATGTATATGTGTGCATCCTTATCCTGCCCATATACACACATATATATATATATATATATACACTTAAATATATATATACAGTATATATAGAGAGAAAGATAGAATTTGTTCTGATTGCATGAGAGTGAGACAGACAGTATGTTAGTAAGTTTGCTCAGACTGTGCACAGTTCTAAAAGATGATTACAATATTTTATCTCTTTAGCCAAGAGACAAAATTACATCTAATTTCAACAACACAGGCCTATACAACTGCAGGAGTATCTTAATCTTAAACATAAATGTAAATGCCACAAAAAATGAGCATAGCAGAAAAAGAATCTACAATCAGAATACAGAGATTGGCATACATAACATTGACTATACTTAATATGTACTAGGAAGTGCAGTAATGGTGAATTAAAAAGCTTCATTGCTGTAACGGAAAACAATTCAATTGGATGAAGGTGGATAGTGATGTTACTCACGTGTAGCACAAAATTTTAAAAACTATTACCTATACTTGTAGAAGTGTGACGTCTACAGTGTAAACTATGACGAATCCACAAATCGTACATTTGACTGGTTACAGAGTATTATGAAGCTATGATTATTAAGGGGTGTAGGGGATTGGAATCTCAAACTATTCAGCACATATTACTTGGGAAAAAATAACATTCAAGCAAAGTGACCTTAAAATTAAGAGCCCGTATTTTGAAATACGTGATACATCTCAGGTTTACAGGTGAAACCTTAACATTAATTAAAATTATATTATGGCTTTAGTCTCAAATCATTTTCCGGTCCTACATACATACTTTCCAGATGAATGGTTTAAGTAAAGACAGCCTGCAAATAATCTGCAGCCAAAACCAAGTGGATTTCATGGATTCTAGAGAAACACATCCAATTCTAACTGAAAAGAGTTTGAGTCACAATTCAAAGAATATCATTGGTACTGCCATGTTCTTTTCCCATTTGTGGGTGACGTCTAAAACTGAGATCCTAACTCAAAGTCCTTCGGGGGTAGTTTGAGACCAAGAGAGTTGGTTCCCAGAGGGTCGATCATGTTCTTGTAGCGCTCACCACGGTGCTTTAACAAAAATGGACCCCAATCTGGTTGAGGGGAGCAGACCAGCTTAAGCCTCTGTGAAGTAATACAGAAAAGACAGGAATGACAAACCATTCAGAATCGTGGGTCTAATTTTTACTTTTAACAAACAGGTAAGCCAGTCCAAACATTATTTAATATGATACCTAACAGAATAATACTAATATATTTACATTTCCAACATTATTTTGTTTCTGTTAATAGTTAAGTTACAGAGTGCCTCCAAATTTACAAGTTGAGTTGAGGAGCAGTTCACTGCATTGCACATGATAGAAACACATACATATATTCAATCAAATGTGGTCAATTTAAAGTCAACATTTAAAGTAACACACTAAAGTAGGAACAAAATTTGAGCAGATACACAAAAAAGATATGAAGTGAAGAAGAACAGATGGACTCCACAAGGCACCAAGGATATAAACTGGGATTCTGGGGCAACAGTGTTAACCAGCGTGGTTCAGTGTCACACTAGACTATACTATATACTCTAATATACTACTTAAGATATTTTAATTTTGTCTTGTTATAATAGAATGTAAGTTGTCCTCTGTTTACTTTGGTTTTCCACCCGTATCTTCACATATATACTATGTTAATTGCTGCTCTGTGAGTGTAAATGTGGATGGATGTGTGAGTAAGTCCTGCTGTTTCCTACCTTGCCCCCAGTGCTTCTGGGATTGACTGCAGCCCCTGAAACACTAAACTGAATTGAAAGAGCTTCAGAGACACTGTAGAGTAATGTCAAGAAGGTGTCACTGTGGTTAGCAGTGATGCCTGGGCAGTGTCTGTGTTGAGTGTGTATGTTGTTCCTGTGTGTGAGTGGGTTTTCTGCATTTACTCACACATCTTAAAGACGTACAGGTTATATCAACTGGCAACTTTAACTTGGCCCCATATCAATGAGTGGGAGTGAACCCTGTGAAGGACTGGTGGTGTTGTTGTTGTATAAAATGCTATCAGAGTAGACTTCATGGCCATGAACTGGATTAAGCGAATAATATAATGCATGGAGGAATAACATAAAAAGAAAACTATATTTTTAAAAATGATTAAAAACACAGAATATTTTTTATGGATAATCTTTTCTTTTTCAGTGCAGTTATTTCCCTTCTCGCTTACACACATCCTTCTCTCCCTTATCTCCTCTTTTGCTTTTAATATAAGCATCTGTTTTGTAGCTGTATATCCATAGCACTCGGGTATTGATCAAATAAGGCTTCTAAGGCCTCTTAACACATTACTAAAGACGTTGTCCTTCAAGTGCAGCATTGAGAATCTCAGCTTGACAAGTTTTTTGTTACCTAGGCAATATTTCACATTTTTCACCTTGGGAGTGCAAAACCACTTTATTGACAGTGAATAAAGTATTTATGTTCATGCACATGCTTCTGCATTGTTATTTGGTTTATCTATATATAGTTACGGCTGCTCAAAGGATATAATACATTGATTGCTAAGAAGACATTTTTATATATACAAGTGTGTCCATGCTTTATAGTATTGTATGCTAAACTGTGTGGATTAATAATCACTTTGTAGCTCCTTACTTCAGTTTGCAGAAGATATTAGAGAGGAATGATTGCTAATTGCAGAGTCTGAAGAATCATTTGTTTCTCTATGTAAACAAAGTCATGGCAATGACTCTCAATGTACTTACCTCGATGAAACTGCCAGGAGCCAGATGCATTTTAATCACGAACATAATAGGAATCCAAATGACAGAACACACAACCATCAGCCATCCAAGTACCATTGACCAAGTAGGATAGGTGTAGTCCTCATAGGTCATGACCTTCCATTGATAGAAACTCAGGCAAAGAATAAACTAAAAGGCAAGTATTAATGAATGCTGTTACTTACAAATACCTGATTTATTTTTTTTTGTAATTGAAGTAACTAAAATCAAAGTTTTTGCACAAGCACGTTGTACTCTACGGAGCAATTACTTTGATGAATGAAATGCCATTTGCTATTAAACAAACCATATGTTTCCTGGTTTTAACCTCTAAACCTGCACTTTTGTTCAAAGCATAGCTTGTGTATGCTTGAAATTAGCCTAAGGTCATAAATCCACTTACATTGTCTCTGTGCACCTAATTCAGAAGAAAATAATATAAAAAAAAATTAATTAAAAAAATGGCAAAGTTATATTTTGCCGCAGTCAAAACAAGATTGTATTGATTCTTTAAAAGTAAGGTTAAGCAGAAAGGTCATCCCCTAATCAAATAATCCTCAGCTATTTGGGCCTGGTGAAACCCTGTTCACATTTGTTGGCATTTCCCGCTTCCCTTCTCTGGGTTTAGTATCATGTCCGCTCCCGCACTTCCTTGGACAGACAGGTGTCCAGTATCTTTGTGCGATAGTCAGGTCCCCCACTCTGCCTTAGGCTGTTTTTTAGGAAAACTGTGTAAGCTAGGATTCTGATTTTGCCCTTAACCAATATAGGGGTGGTCTAAATTATCAGTTTTATTCTCTTAGTTTCTGTTAATCAGTTAAATCCTTTAAAAGCAGTGTAAAATATCTGACACCTGAAAACAGCATCTCTTTATACTATCTGATCTTCTTTGTGTCAAACTAAGACCTTATCATTTATTCATTTAAAGAGGAATGAATAAAAAAGAATGCTGTGTTAAGCCAGACTGAAGTGAGTCAGGTGAAGATGTCACATAATACATCAATAGATTTTCTCTGAGATTCATTATATGGTGTATCTCATACAATCCAACAACCCCACGACCCACACTCCCAGCATTTTTTCTTAAGAAAGAACTCATGTTAGCATTTATTTTTTTTGTTCAGTATATTACTCTGTGCTACAAAGCAAATAACAAAGGTGATGTTTCTTACTCTCGGAAAAGAAAGCAATTATAAGACACATTATTTGATACGGTGAACATACTGTTAGGATGGTCGGAGTGACAAAAGCCCAGCAGATTCTCCAGAACTTGTTTGGCTGGAATCCAATCATCATTTCAATATCTTCACAAAATCTTTGCAAGCCTAAAGCAAACAAAAAAAAAAATTGCCAATACTGAGGTCAGAATCAGTCAACCTCAATTCTTTTAAATCAATCAGGATCTCCTAATCAGCTGGCGTTCTTTGATCTGTCAGGAACAGAAAGTTGCAGTGAAATATCAGAACTCACTCATGTGAAATAATGTAAAATGAAAATTATTCTAGAAATATGTGACTACTGACCTTTATATCTGTATGATGCTTATTGACCACCTGTAAAATCACAGTTGGAAATGTAAAAATGAATAATTTTGTTCTCACTAATAAAACTGGACATGTATTTGTCAGATCTGACCATTGCACTAATATGTCAGCTATAAAATCTTCTGTCTGCTCATTCTGGTACATTTCATATTTAGGCAATAAACAAAAAGACAAATCAGGAATGTCATCCAGTTTAACAAAATAGCAAAACTTCTAATTTCACCAATGAAATTATATCTGTGGAACACTTTCTGCTACCCAGAAATTCACTACATTGAAGAAAAGTTAATGGGTGGAAGTCCTATGCCCGTCAAGAAGCCCAAGAAGCAACCTGATAGTTAGTTTAATGGATTGGTATTGTTTATTATGGAAGGTAAAACCAAAATGAAAAGTGAAGTGTCCCGTTGATATTTATAAATGGTCTTATTTCCTATGTGTACGCATTTTACACATTCACTATTTTTTCACCTTTATTTTAAACAACTGACTTTACCCTCACAAAACAGGTTAATAAAATGAAACTGATAACAAAACAATTTTAAAGAATATGTTTTCAATTATTTAGGAGTCAACAGGTTAGTCCGTTGGGCATTACCAAAAAGGCTGCCATCAAATTGGCACAAAATAAAAGTTACAGAGCCACCCAGTGGACAAAAAATGAAAGCTCTTCTGAGATATTCTGCATAAGATTACATGAAATAAAAATAAAGCTGATATTGAATCACTCTTGGTAGGTTATGTCAGAGTTCCTTGTATTATGAATACATATCTTTTTCAAAATGGGTCTACTTCTAAAATTCTGAACTGCTAAAGCATACTGCAATGAAAACATTAGATCTGTCTAAAACAAATATATTTATTCTTTCCTAAATGTTTTGATTTTTTGAGAACATTAGACCATTTATTTTCAGCTTTAAATTGTGACTGATTTTAATTTAATAAAAAAAGACTCCCTGTGATCCTGAATTGGAGTAAACAGGGTTGAGAATGTGAAGCTACAGTATATTGTGTTACATTTGTTAGAGAGTGAAAATCCAGGTGGCAAAGGTGTCCCACTGGGAAGTGCTTCTAACTGTTGGCTCCTGCAGTTCCTGGCTCATTGTGTTTACACCGAGTATCCATGACGGTTTTCACCAAGTGTTGCAGTTTGCTTTAATATGCCAAAATCCTGCTTGTCAAATCGGATAGACTCTCCACACTGGAGTGCGCCCTACCATGGAGAAGCTCCACATCCTTGTCCATGGCTGGTCCCTGCTTTGTGCACATTTTGGCTCTAACACCCTCCTAGATTAAACTTTTCTTTGGACTATTATATTATGTTATTACATGAGGCATGCATAATGTAAACTTAAACTTGTCATAAGTTTACAGGTTTGGAATAATATTCAAGTTTGTTTAGCCTGTGTTGCTTTATCTTTAAAAAAAAATATGAAGCTGAAATTTATGCCAGCTATTACAGTATATTTAGTCACCCACCATTTATTGTATGTTTACTGTGATACTTAGCTAAGCACAAGAATGATATTATTGAGATTGACTCCATTTCAGAGTCCTATTCAAAAGAACATTGAGAACGGTCTGAAGAAAAGTCATGGGATTTAAAAAATGTATTTCCTGTTTGTGGTAACTATTATGTACCATATTTTTATTCACAGTTAAAGAATATCATCTTGTATAAGAATTTGCTTTACCTGTAAAGAATTAATCAATTTAATAATATAATTACAGGAAGTTGCTATGTCCTTTGTGAAATGGGATTTTCAAACAATTTAGTGAAAAATTATTTTCTTTCAGTATATTTACTTTTTACTCTTGTGAACAATAGATACTGTATCTCTGTATGCTGATTTAGACATTTTAATCACTAGTGGGCATTTCTGAGATAAAAACATATATCAAAATTGGTAAGGAAGCCAAAATATCTAAAGAAAAACAAAAAAACTGAACACCTGTTACAAAAATAAATATAATGGACCAATGCAGAATCAGCAAAATGGTATGCCACTCTAGCCTAACTAGACAAAGGTTCAATGCCCCATTTTTCTGGAGGCTGCTTCCCCTGCCTGCCTTTTGTACCTTCTCTCTAGTGTCCTCCTGCTCTCATGTCACACCTTTCTCTTCTCTCTCTGGCCTGTTTTCCTCCCACCATTTGAATGCTAGGTACTAGCGGAGTGGTGGCTCTGAGGCTGGGGATTTGCACTGGCAATCAGAAGGTAGACGGTTCGAATTCCGTAAATGCCAAAAGGGACTCTGCTCTGTTGGGCCCTTGAGCAAGGCCCTTAACCTACAATTGCTCCATCCTGGGTATGATGCTAATCTGCATCCATTCCTGCATGTAGGCCCTCCAACCTGCAGGGAAAAACTTGGGGGTTGGTGGCAGAATTGGCACTCCAGCCACCATAAAAAAAACCTCACACTGTTCCACTACATCTGAACTAGTGTGGTGCTGAGGCTGCACACGGGTCCTAATCTGGATCCTGAGTTGGTTTGTGGTGGGTGCGGCAATGAACTGTATCAGTGTGTGCTCTCAACCTCTCTCTACTAGCTTTCCTCCTCACTCTACCTTCATCTATGGACTAACTGCAAAGTCTTTTAAGCCCTGACTAGGAAGTAGTTTTATGAAAATCCCAGCAATAACCTCTTGAGTCAGGGATGAAGTACAGGGACCACCCTTCAAGCACTCTAACCAGTCTTAATTTCCCCTACAATACTGAGCCCCATGTCCCAAATAAAATGTCAGAAACCCACCCACGCCCAGGGCTTTTGCCCTCTGTAATTAGTCACAGGGAAGCATTTATGACATAAACAATCTCCCTACTTCTAGATATCTGACTGGAGCCATCTTCTTACAAGTATCTGTTGTCACACACTCTCATTCCCCTAAATCAACACGTAATAACTATCTAACTCCAGGGCTGACATCATTGCCCCCAAAGGCTTGTAATAGGTTGACTGCCTTGTAATGTAATTAGGGAACATCTCCCATTTCTGAAGGTTATGGGATATAGCACTCCATGGCAAAGACAACCTGTTTCCACTAGCATGACCACAAAAGTAAGTATTTTCAATGCAAAACTGTTTGCATCCCTAGTTTTGATACCCTGGGGGAGGTGGTTGTATATTATGAGTCCTCCTGTCTGACAAGATGCAGTAAAGAGACTCTGTATGTTATATTTGGCACCTTGCTATCCACTGATGTTTAGCCGTTTCTAATTAGAAGCTAATGCTGTGTTCCATTTGAAGTGGCACGTTGGTATTTCTGAGTTCCTAGTCAGAATTTTCAACTGAAATGTCCCGACAAGTCAGATTTCCTACTTGGAAGTTCATGGGCTGGTCCGTCAAGTTTGAATTTGTTCATCTTCAGATCATGATGTCAATCCTAAATGGTAACGTGAACTGTGAACTTTAGTGAAAGTTGTAGTATTCTACTGTTTATTAGCATTTCTGTCTATTTGTGCCTCATTAAATCAGTCGCGTACACACAGTACTGCCCAACATCTATCTGTGAACATGTTGCTAAGGTGTTTAATTAGGAAAAATACCACATAATGCATCGCTATCAACTGCTATTTATTCAAAAGGAGCAATCACAACACGGACGCGTCCATACTGGTTTTCTGAATGTTTTACTGGAATGCGGTCAACTCAGGTGTGATGTCATTCCCAGCTCTGATATTCAACTTTCAAGGGTAAATGGAATGCAGCGGTAAGGTCTATAACTGCTAGTATGCATGGGACTGAACTAGTAGGAAGGCCATAGTTATTCCAAAGGCCATTCCTGATTCTGGATGTTTTTGCCAGAATGCCTATGGAAGTGGTTTTTGGCCAGGACTTAGAAGACTCTTATAGTCAAAGGTTTAGAATCTGAGGAGTCAGAACTAATGAAAGGACAAGCACTCTGCTGGCAGTCGAACAGTGGGAGTGATGTTAGTAAGTGGTATGGGAAGTAAAGGGAGCACCACATTGTGGTGCCTTTTAGTGAATTACTGTTCTTACTGTACCCCCCACTTATTAGACAGGCTATTCAAAATATGTAGGGTATCCAAGAGGGCCTTAGTATTTTGTTCTATGTGTGTGTTTAGCCTTCACTGCTATTCAGTTACAGCTAAATTAAACTCTTGCTTTTAAAAACTTGAATTTCATGCATTTATTCTAAACATGGAGTTCAAAAGTGCCCCGTGTCACACAGTTTACAGATTCAAATAATCTTGTGTTATGTGATAAGAGGCACTATTGTTGCAATTATATCCATATAAATAGAAAGATATTTTTACCTAAAATGTGGACTGGGTTGATTTGGGATTCAGCCCGGCATTATCATAGTTTAAGTGGGTTTGGGAATGTTATGTTAAATAAAATGGAATTGTCCCTGAGAATTAATTCTAAATAAGCTGTTTGGAAAGAAAAAACCATTGGACAGGATGCCTTATGCCATGAAGAAACATGAAGTTATTAATGCTGTTTTGACATTAACGTTATTCAAACTTTATTGAGAAACAGGAGGAATGATGCAGCACTGCAGTAAAAATCAAAAATTCTCAAAAAAAACATTATTTTTCTTCATGCCAATCCTCATATCATAACTCTCATCATAATACACAAACCACATTGTTGTTTAAAAGTCTATAACCTGATTCATAACAGACAACAACAACAACATTTATTTATATAGCACATTTTCATACAAACAGTAGCTCAAAGTGCTTTACATATTAAAGAATAGAAAAATGAAAGACACAATTATAAAACAAAATAAATCAACATTAACATCGAATAAGAGTAAGGTTCAATGGCCAGGGGGGACAGAAAAAACAAAAAAAACTCCAGACGGCTGGAGAAAAAAAATAATAAAAAAATAAAATCTGTAGGGATCAGATCTGCCTACTTTTTATTATTATTTATTATTATTAGTTGGCCAATTATGCCAGGACATTTTTATTAGTTGTTTGTTTTTAAAAGAATATACTGTACACACTATATTTTTTTTAATAGTTTGATTGAAGTGAAAGAAAAAAGGAAAATCAGCAGTCATTTTCTGTCTGGTTGTTTAGTTAAACAGTTCCTTTCCCTTGATGGTGCCTGTGGTTAGAAAACCTTGCAAAGAGCAGCATATGGCTGATGTGCTCTTCTTGCGCTTGCACGTGAGAATGTGCCTTGTGGCAAGAAGCTGTCTTGTCTAAGGTGTCCGTTCATTCATCCATGCTGCTCTCTGGCACACTTTTAGGAATGAATTATGCCTCCATCTATGCAGTGTGACTAATGTCTGTAGGGCAGGAAATCATTTTCAAGTCAAAAAAAATCTAAACTCTTTGTTTGTAAATCACTTTACTGTAGGTTTAAACTGAGAATATAAGCCTTTATCCTCTATATTTGTATTTAGAGGATGAACTGCAGAAGGAGCTATGCCTAGGACTTCAAATTTAGTTCTGAATATTTCTGGAGAAATGTTTATGGCCGAAGAACAGCCTCCTTAGTCGGCAGCTAAGTCTAATTGCTCTATTACAGTTCCCCTGCTTTTTATATTTTTTAGCAAGACAACCTTATTTATATCCAGTACATCCTGAAGTACAGTAATTTTCTTCTGGGAGCTCTAGTTTCGTCCTAAGCTTTTAACTAGGTAGCCAACTGCCTTTGTGTGTGTGCATGACAGTGTTCTCCAACAGATTCGAGGCATATCCTTGCTAGTATTGCCACCAGTGCTCTATATTCTGGTAATGATAACCAAAAAAAAAAACAAATAAGAAATTTAAGAGATGTATGGATGAATAAGCTCCCACAAATCCCAAACACACAAAAGATTTTCTGTTGCATTAAAATGATACACACTGTCATTTACATTATTTTCTAAATTCTCATAACTCTCAAATAGGGCGATAGATATATGGATATGCTTTTGACTCACCAGTGGCCACACAGCCAGGCCAACAGATTTAAGGGATTTTAGCAGGTGAGACGCTCATCTTAAGCGCTTGCAGGTAACTCTCCTCTACCCACGCTCTACTCTGTCTCCTTTTTTTGATGGTTACTGACCCCTAACATTCTGCTATGTGGCTTATCTTTTCTCCATCTTCCACCCACTTTACAATATTCATCTTATTATCTAAAGACATTGCTTTACATTTTTGTGACATACTAGAAAAATATATTTATTACTTTATAAAAATGTTATAACAACCACAAAATGTATGAAATAACTAAGCATTCACCTAGTTATTAATAACTTTGTATTCCACAGTATGAACAAAATCCATGACTGACAACTATTCCTGTGCCAGGCAGTTACACGGTGACTACTACAGCAATCTAGTGCACCGGTACTTGAATTTGTGCATGTGTCATTGAGTGTTTTATGTCGCTTTTTTATGAAGGAGTTTGGTTCTCAGAGTATTAGTTACCCAAGGTATTATTGTAATATTGTCTGTTACAATATTCCCCATACTTCTTCTCTTTTAATCTGAATCATTATTTGACTCTTTTTCTGTGTGCATCTAATGCCAATATGGCCTTATAGCATAACCTGCCTGCCTTCATGTCAATATTCACAATGCAAAACATTTGCTCACATATTTTATTAGTTTTTCTGTGCTAGAAAATACACATGAATTTCTGATTCCATTCAAAGTACGAATATCAGGAGAAATAAATATTGCAGTTTCTGCCTGATAGAGTCCATGTACATGATTTAAATGTGCAATGTCTTCTAATTACAACATTATACCACAAATTTGAGCTATAGACAAGTTAAAACATGTGGTACAATTATTTTAGAGCCAAAGACACAGACATTTTACATTTTCAAAGCTATTGAAATGAAAAAAAATAATTATACATCCCACCATCCTCATACCTATTTAATCCAGTTGTTAGGCTCGCTAGGAACAGGAGTTTAATGTCAGTGTGACCTTATCATATAACAATTTCTTGAAGTGGACTGGTATGTACCTGTACCAGAACTTCTCAGTTTTTCTGAGCTGCATACTGGCATTGTTTAGGGCATACAGTACTGGCAGGCTTATCTCTTATGACCCCTGCCCCTTGCTCTCCAATTAAATGTATGCATGTGGTCATGCTGGAAACTCGAAGGAGGAACCCAACCTCCCCTATCTCCCATCTAATATAAAATATATATCTGCACTACAAACTCAAAAGGGGAACCCCCCCCCACTCTATTAAAAAATCTGACTAAAACAGGGAGTAATGGCACTTCAATGTCTTTTGCTTCAGGCATTGCATACAACTTGTGTTCATGTCAGCGTCCACATGATGTGGAACAGTTGTTCTTAGGTTCACACTTGGGGCATTGTGACTGCAGGTTTTGTTTTATTTATTTATTTATTTATTTGTTTGTTTATTTTCAAAATAGTTCCTGTATGAGTGAATCATTTTTGGTTTGATTGATCTCTTTTTAATCAACTGTTTTTTTTGTCTTATTCTTATAGGCATATTCTTCCTTAAGAAAAATAGAATCATGAGAGATTTACATCTATAAGCAATATTATAACTATGTATGTTTCTGCCATAGCTTTAAATGCTTAACTCTCAGTTATTAATTTTCTTTCATTTTACCTTTTGGCTTATGAAGTTTGTTCTCTTATGAAATAATAACATTTAACAGCAAATGGAGTAGGCAAACCACACCAAATGCTCAAAAGAATGCAGATACCTCAGTGTCAGACCCACTAGCATGGTCATCTTGAATAATCAAGACACCTTAAAAAGCTCAATGAAAATCCTGATGATGATGATGATAAAGAAATTAAAAAAAGGAAAAAAAATATTTAGTTTTCCTATATATTTAATATAAATGCTAGCTAACTTAACAAACACATTTGAGTCATTTATAGATTAGTAACAAAACACAGAAACTACGAAAATTCAGCTTACTTAATTAAGGTTTGAAGCGTAATCAAAAAGGTTTGTTGGGATGAAAGTCAGTGTGCACAATCTGGACATAACATAAGATCCAGTAGTATAGAAACGTTTGCTTGCATATTTCTTATTGCTGCTGGAAGAAGTGTTGATGAGGCCAGTAGGGACCGCTTACCTTGTGATATGAATGTGGATCCCAATGCAGGACACTGTGCTGTAAAAATGATGCCATCCCTCAGATGAGATGCAAAATCAGCTTGCTGACTCTCTACGGTCATAAAAGATCCCAGGGCATCCTTCATAAAGAGTAGGGTGTATCCTGATGTCCTGGCTAAACTGTCCATCACAGCCTTGTCAATCTGGCCCCATAACTATCCCCTATCTCTAATTAGCTAACTGTCCCTCACTCCTTCACCACCAAAGAGTTAATGTGTAGTGAGCATACTGGTGCAAAAATGGCTGCTGTCACAACATCCAGGTCCATACTGCACATTAGCAGTGGTTGAAGTGGCTCTCCACTCATTATGTAAAGCACTTTGAGAAGTGAGAAAAACACTATATAAATGTAAAGAATTAGTATTGCTGTTATCTCTAAAAAGTGTGCATTTACTTCTGATAGAATTAAATACATAATGCATTCCATAAAGTTTGCATTTCATGCTGAAAGAGTCTATGTACATGCTTTCAACTTCCATGTAACCAAAGTTGTAATGTAAACTCTCATTTAATGTGGCTCCAGCAGCTGCGGATTGGGATTTGTTTTTATTGCAAATTAAACTGTTAGGCTAGACTGTTTGCCTAATCTGACTTTGAAACATGTATTCTGATTTCTTTTGTGTTTTAGTGATTCTTTCCTGTTTTCTTATAAACACATTGTTGATTAAAGACTACATTGGCATAGTGGGAGTGAATATAGCTGTATCTATGACTATGTCCTACACGCTTCCCATTATTGGTTTCTTTCTTGTACACTCTAGACCCTCACAGTCCTGGACTAAATTAAATGAGTATGACATGGATGGAAGGATGGGTAGAGGCTGTTAAGTAAAGACTCCTAATTGTCCCTCTGTGCATGACTGATGGATGTGAGCACAAGTGTGCCCTTGCCTTTGGCACCTTCCATGTTCCAAGAGCTGAACATTCTTCTGCTCCTTGGAACCCTAAGAACTATATAAAGCAGGACAGAGAATAAATGGATTAATGGATGGTTGGAGGGAGAGTATTTTTTGCCATTTCATTAGCAATGATGAAAATGGAAAATGTATGCATTGTCGTTTCTAAACTGATTGTGCCACAAGTTTTATCTTGTTTGCTTAACTGATCTCTGTTGTTACTGTTTTTAATTAAACCGTTTAGTATTACACTCTGTGGAAAGATCAAAGTAATATACTAAGCAATCAACTGATCAGATGTACAAGTGGGAATCATTATTTTAATGTTTAATTTTACATTGCACTATTTACTTTTGATTTCTTTGCATTCAGTGGGTGATAATTCTTATTAAAAAGGTGTTTACTCAATTGTGAAGCAAACATAGCACTCAGTTTGACTCTAAAAATATTACCAGCAGTACAACTCACCATATACATATGAAATTCCAACCAGTTCAAAGATTGCAATGATGACTAGTGAATATGAAGCTGCGTAGGTGTCCACAAGCTGTAACATATACATTCCACTCTGTTGGTGAGAAGAACAGAAAGGAGTTAAATAAAAAAGCTGTAAACACACTCCCGAGTGACACATACTGAATGATTTACTGTTCATTCAGGCTGACCCAATGACAGCGTTCATCTTTATCAAATTAAAACACTGTAACTCGACAAGACGTAGTACAGGAATTACACTGCAATGAGGTACTTGGCTCTGTCTGATAACAGACAGAAAGCATTTAAAACATTATTTTTCCCCACCTGTAATTAAAAATTAACAAGTTCAATTTATTGACTGAGATGTCTACTTTGTATGCAGTCTAATTTGCTCTGCTGTTACCGGTAAGCATTATGAAACACTGGAGAATGAATAATAATAAGAGGAAATTATTCATTCTTTAAGCAGGAAAAATGTTGAGACAACAGCTATATTATGAATTGTGTATTGACTTAATGAATTAAAACTTGATCTTGATGCAGGTTTTCCTTTTAAGATCAATGTATTTTGTTTATACGTGTCTCTTTACAACACACATTTAATTGAGTAATTGAATTTTGATTTAGACCCATAGCACTGCATAGAAGCCTGTAGCATGGATGGACTCAGCTCATAGTCTACCAATAATTAGCTTTTGTTTATCCATTAGATAGATAGATAGATAGATAGATAGATAGATAGATAGATAGATAGATAGATAGATAGATAGATAGATAGATAGATAGATAGATAGATAGATAGATGCTCTATTCAAATATTAAAGATGCCTTTAAGAATAAACTTTTTGCACCTTTGGGCAGATTTGACCACAACCTGATCAATCTTACTCCCACATACAAGCCTGTTATTTCTACCAAGTGGAGCCTGGAAGCTGAAATGATTCTGAATGACTGTTGCCAAAAGACAGACTGGGAAATAATCTGCAAGAGATTCAGGCACTGCATCACAAACTATATGAACTTATGAGTTCACACAGTGGTATCCTCAAAAACGTTGTTCTGTTTTCCCAACAACAAGCCATGGGTTAATAAACAGCTAAAAATTCTCTTGAATGAGATAAATTCAAATCCGGTGGCAAAGAGGCTATAAAGGGTGTACAGTGAGTACTGAAGAAGTGGCTGAGTAAAGGAAAGGAAGCTTAGAAAGCTTAAATAGAAACCAAACTCACTCAGAGTAACACAGGATTTTTGAATGGACTGAGCATAATTATTAGACCCCAGCAATTCTGGGCTCAGGTACTAGAAACAGAAGTGAACAAAACTAACCAATTTTTTAGTAGATTTTCCTCCCACTCTTTCACTTTCTTCCAATGACCATACAGCATCTCTATCATATCAACAACTATTGTCATCTCTGCTGGAATGGCCATTGATGAGTTAACCTCTGATTATTAGTATGGGCTGTCCATTACTGATGACCAAGTGAGGAGACAACTACCTCCTAGGAGGCTACCTACAAGTACATTCTTTAGACCAGATGGAATTAGTTCTTGCATTCTTAAGGTCTATGCTGACCAACTTTACGGTGTCCTCTGTCACCTGTTAAGTCTGTCACTAAGGCTGCAAAAAAGTGAAGCTGCCGTGGGAAACATCTTGTATCGTTGTGGTTTCAAAGAAGGAAGGTGCTCCTTCACCCAATGACCAGTGGCATATACACCTTTGACAGGCTGGTCCTGAACTATACGATAGACCGCCTAGAGCCACTGCAGTTTGCCTATCAGACAAGCATTGAAGTGGAGGATCTAATTTTGTGTCGGCTCCAAAAGTCTTATTCTCATCTGGACAAAGCAGGCAGCACTGTGAGGACTGTGCTTTTTGATTTCTCCAGTGCCTTCAATACCATCCAGCCATCCCTGTTAAGGAGTACACTCAAAGATATTCAAGTGGATGAGTCTATGGTGTCCTGGATAATGGATTATCTGTTGAGCAGACCACAGTTTGTGAGGCTCAAGGACTGTGTTATTGATATGGATGTATGAAACTCTAATACACAACAAGGAGCTGTTCTATCTCATGTCACTCTGTACAGTACACCTTGGGCTATACTGTAAATATAACACCAGAGCAATTCGCTTGCAGAAATTCTCAGATGATTCTGCAATTATGGGGTGTATTGATAAATGGGATGAGACAGAGTATAGAAGACAGGCGGAGAACTTTGTGTCTTGGTGCAGAAGTAATTGTACTGAATTATTGTCCTCGCAGGTGGCGCAGTGGTAGTGCTGCTGCTTTGCAGAAAGGAGACCATGGAAGATTGTGGGTACGCTTCCTGGTTCCTCCCTGTGCAGATAGTGCTTTGAGTACTGAGAAAAGTGCTATATAAATGTAATGAATTGTTATTATTATTATTTAATTGTCTGCAAGTTAACATCAGCAAAAAAGGAACTGATCAATGATTTTCACTGCACCAATGAGCCTCTGTGTCCAACCAGTATTTATGAAATGGATGTATTGGATGTGCACTGCTTAACATACTTGAGGTCCATATCAATTACAGGTTGGACTGGTCACAGGACACAGAGGAACTGCATAAGAGAGGGCAGAGTTGGCTCTTTTTCCTTAGCAGAGTGCATTCCTTTAATGTGGGAAGTGACATCCCTTACATCCTCTACAACTCTGAGATGGCCAGTGAGTTCTTCTATGCTGCTGTGTACTGCAATGGTAATATCACTTCAAGAGAGGCCCACCGAATTAACAAGCTAATTAAACAGGTGTGTTCAGTTATAGGAAGCACTTTGGACCCCATGAAGCTTATAGCAGAGGAGAGAATTAAAACATAAGTGCCATTATGGACAATGCTGCACATCCGCTCTCTGATACACTAACATTGAGGACTTTCAGCCAACAAATTATTCAGCAGAAGTGTGTCAAGAAACACCACTGGGGTTCCTTTATATCAAAAGCAATACATCTGTTGGCTCACTGTGACTGCCAAGTCAGAAGTGTTCTTTCTTTTCAATCCTTCCAGTTTGTACTTAAGAGGTCTTTATTTTTTGTCATAATATAATATTAATTATTGTTGTTTGTCATATTATAATATTATTTATTAACAGAGCTTCTTTAAAAAAAAACAAAATGCACCCTGGGAACAAATAAGTGCTATCTATCTATCTATCTATCTATCTATCTATCTATCTATCTATCTATCTATCTATCTATCTATCTATCTATCTATCTATCTATCTATCTGTCTATCCTTTCGAGAGAAGTGTGTAAGGTTTGCACAGTTATCACTCAATTCTTCTTTTATTTCCTTTTTATTTTTAGTGCCATTTTGGTGATGTCACAATCACTGCCATTTTATGCCTTTGTTTTTCAAGGTTATTACCATTTTATAAATGTTTTGCAGACATTATGACACTGTCAGTTGCTAAGTATGTTCTGCATGAATATTGTGACATATGATATCTTGTCCACCATGTTATAAAGGACGGGCATGTGGTTTATAACGTGTCCATTCATATTTGTTAAATAAAGCGCAACTCTGAGAGAAAGCTTAATTTTTCAAAATATTTTCTTGTAATTGAATTATGGTTTAAACAAGTAATGGTTTTTAACAAATTTGAATGTAGGCATCCCCATAATACTTTAATGAATGTTGTTTTGACCTTTAGTGACTCTGATCTGGATAGTTCTATACCCCATAATGCTCCTTAAATCTCTAAAACTCAATTTATTAAATACATCCATCTGGTCTTTTTATGGAAAGCTCTGAGTGGTCACTACAGAGTGAATCCCCTATTTGATTCATAGCTAGCTTAACTAACTTAACACAGTTTAACTAGCTTAAAGATTCTTTTGTATCTAAAATAGGAACTGGACCCTATATGGATATTGCTCATCAGCTAAAAGGGGAAAAACAACTTGAACATATATATGCACTTTAAACAACCTTGAATTAGGTCACTAAAATCAGAGGATGAAAGTTAAATTTGGTCCTAAGATGCAATTCTACAGGACAGAAGAAAGATATCATGGTATGGTTATTCTCTCCTTGTATTACAAAGTTAGTCTGGCAAGTATTTATGATTAGTGGAACATTTATCTTATTAATTGACAGAGTATTTATATTATAAGTAATGTAATCATATTTCTCCTTAGGCACCAGAAATGACAATTTAAACATTCTTAATTACTAGTTGATTCATTTCTTGATATGTTTCAATTTGTAAAACTAACATACTGAACATCTAAAGCAATAAACATTCTTTGCAACTTGTGTTGTCAAAAGCCCCACCAACTAAGGAATCGCAAACATTAGCTTCTTTATGCTTAAGAAAACTTAGTTTTTGCACATTAAACAAAAGGCAAAATGTCAAAGGAACTTGTGCATAAAGGTCTATTGCTGTCCCAGGGGTATAACAGAACTTTCTACACAGGAAGAAACTCTTAAGTGAGAGAAACACAAAGAGTTGGCCACTCACCAAGGTGCACCAGATAAGATGTTGTAAAATTTTTGGTTGACTAGATCAAGTAAGCCTCCTGATAAATATAGCTAAGACTCCAGGATAATGATGTCCGCATGTGTGCTATGGAATCTGTAACAAGTATACACAGTACACATCTTACAAAAACATAGCTGAATAACAGCTTCTTTTATTGGGGTAACTAGTTTCAAATATATGCCCCACAGGGCAGAGCACCATGATTATTGTAGCAGTTTGGCTTGGCTGGGCATTGATGCATATAACAAAAAAAATACTTTCTTAAATGTTTTCCTCATTTCCAATTGCAAATTCCTTCAGTGTTATGTGTGCAGTTTCAATTTTCTGCTAATTTGTCAAGACTGCATCTATGATAGTGAGATTTCTTTGTGGAAGCCATGATGCAGCAAGGAAACACTGCCCTCTGCTGGCACAATATGAAAACAACAGCAGAATGAAGTTTTCTCTTTAGCATTGTCCTTTACTGTACAATTCATAGTCACAGCTTGTTTCTGTCTCCTAATAGAAATTAGATAAACTGAATATTCACACTTTCTGTTTTACAATTGTAGACACTGCTGCCTCATGAAAGCAACATTCTGGATTCAAAGTTTGCACTCAGTCACTGTCTGTGTGTCGTCAATACATTCTCCCAATGTTTTCCTCTATATATTCTGGTTATCACATTTCAAAGATGTGTGTGTTGGGTTAACTAGTGTCTTAAATTGGTCCTTTCTGAATGTGCTGTTTTCCACCCTTGTTCTCAGTACTGGGATAGGCTTCACATTGATTCAGGAAAAGCAGGCAGTGCAGCGCAGTGGATAAGGCTTTGGCCCTCAAACACTGAGGTTGTGGGTTCAAATCACTTCACCCACGTGTACTCCAATTGGAAAAAGACAAGAAATGTAACCAATTTTATCTCAAATATTTGTAAGCCAAATAAGTAAATGTAAGGAATGTCTTATATTATGTTGAGTAAAGTTCACTCCAGCTTCCAGCTATTGTGTATTTCTTCTATACACTTATACAGTCTAATTAATGTATCCATGTTTAGAGGCAACTTTTATATTATATTCCATGTGCAATTGCATTAAAAATGAAACTGTACTGCATATTGGACTTTTAAAATGTATAAATGTATTTTCACAGAAACATTACAGAAGTACAGCAGGTCAGCCTCAAGGCAGACTGCAGGTATCAGTTGATTTTAATTTGATTAAGTGGCAAAATAAAATATGTTCTGGTTTACGTGGCTTTCAGTAAAATAAACGGATGAAAAAATTCTACTTCACCTGTAAAACAGTGTTTGTGTAGGCTAAAGCTGAATATGATAATATTAATACAGGGACAAGATGAAAACTTTTCAACCAGTTGAATTTATCCATGTGCAATTATCTTAATGTTTGATTACCTAGCATAATTCAGAAAAAGGACTGAGTTCCCAGATAAACTACAACTGGACACAGCCGTTTCACTCAGTACGATTTATTCAAGTGTTAGTGGCTTTGCCTTTAAGACACACATTATTACTGCTATCACTTCTGTATGCATTAATAGGGCAAATCTTGGGACAGTTTCAGTCTCAAGATTTTTATCCTTATCTGAAACTTCCTTAATGTCAATTTCTTTAACCCAAAAGATTACACAACATCAGAGCATTTCTTAATTAAAGTAAATCAAATGTAATCCGGGTTTTGTATTTCAATGTTGTTTAGCACAGACATCGGACAGGTGCAAGCCAATAAAAACATTTTAAACCAATGAACTCTTTTTCTTTACACATCCCAAAAGGCATAGATGCTAGGGTGGCCCTGTGTAATTATTTTGTGAATTCATGCGTGGGCCCTGTGATGGGCTGGCGTCATGTTCAGGGATGCTTTCCATCTTGTTCCAAGTACTGAACACCATCTTTCTGCAACCCCAAAATGGATTAACAGGGATGAAGAATCTCTTTGTGTAATGCCTGGCCCAGACTAGATGCTAAAGTATGGGAGACTCCACACATAATGGGGTCTGATTTCACCAACTTTTTGTTCTCTAGTCTGTCATTAATTATTGGAGCCCGCACGCACTATAAAAGTATGTCCCCCATTAACAGATTTATGGTCATGATTCAGAAAGTCACGACTCTTCAGACCTATTGCAGAATGTCTTGTGAACAAAAGTGTGATTTCCTTGCCACCATTGTTTTTTTTTTTTAAGTACTTCTGCTTGTCTCTCATTACACTAGTCCAGGGGTCCTCAATCCCAGTCCTGGAGAGCCGCAGTGGCTGCAAGTTTTTGTTCTGACCTGGTTGCTTAATTAGAAAGCAATTCTTGCCAATAAAGCACTAACAAGCTATGAAATTAAATTAACTCTGCTATGTCAGGTCATTCTCATATCCTAGATTTTCTTTCCCTTTCTATCATGCAAATGATTTGAAGGCTAAAATGGACGAGTAATTCTCAGTCCTTCACTTTTTTCTCTTCATTTTTCTTCCAAGTATTTAATTAAACCCAATAGTGCAGATAAATACACACAGGTGTAAATGTAAATAAGCTAAATGGAGAAATGCTGCTCTCTCTTGTCATGTGCATGTTATTGATAATAAGGAGCAATTAAAATAGCCGTTTAAGACAAAATTAAGCAATAAGGGCTCAAAATCACTAAAGTGAAGCAGAAGTGTTACTTTAGCAATAAGTGCTTTTTATTAAGCAACTGGGTTGGAGCAAAAACCTGCAGCCACTGCGGCTCTCCAGGACCGTGATTGAGGACCCCTGCACTAGTCAATAAAGGTTTTGTCACAGGTCAGCTTAGGGATGGTTAAAGTAATTTTTAATGCTGATTTAGGAATATTTCTATCACTCATAGCTTTTGAGTTAGGCTTTTCTGCCCGCTGCCATATCAGCTGCACTTTAGAACAGTCAATGAACCTGAAGCTAAGCATGTTTGGGACTGATCTGTTACATGGATGGGAGACTAGGAAAAGCTGGGTTGCTGTTGGAAGAGTCTTCATGAGGCCTTCAGGGGTGCTTACCCTGTGGTCTGAGTGAGGATCCCAATGCTCCAGTGCAGTGACAGGAACACTGTGCTGAGAAAATGGCCCCATCCTTCAGATGAGATTTAAAACAAATGTACTGTACAAGCTCTCTGTGGTCATAAAAGATTCCAGGCATCTTTTAAAAAGAGTAGAGTTTTTCCCCGATGTCCTGTCTAAATAGCCCACCATGGCTTGGTCATTCTGGCCCCTAATCATTCCTTGTCTCTAACTGGCTTACAAATTCTCTCAGCCCTTCAACACCTAATAACTAACATGCAGTTCCACACCGTCTACATAAAAAGTGCTTTGAGTAGCTAAGAAAGTGCTATATAAATGTATCTAAGTTATTCATTAATTTTTATGCTGTATATTTAGTGTATGAATTCTATTAAGTTGTACAGGTTTTTTAAAGTTAAATTCAGGATTGAAATGTTTCTGTTTGTGAACATTTCCTAACTTTTCAGAAGGGCATAACACACGTGTGGCACAGCGCCATGGCAATTGGAGCTCAGATGTCAAAATTTTAAAACCTACGTTTATATTGTCACACACGTGCAAATGGGAGCCAGCCACAGGGACCAAAAGAAAGGAATTCCATGCCCAACCAGGGGGTGCATTCAATCCTCTTATTTTGTCCCCGCAGACCAGACACAGGAAATTCCCTGAATACAAAGATGTCATTTCCGCCTCAGCTCTACATCACTTCTTGTCCCGGCCCCGAGGACGATATCACTTCCGTAAACCTCCCTATGAAACCCCACTCCCTTCTTCTGTTGATCAGTTCTGTTTTGGACTCCATTCTGTACATTGTTGTGCTAAATATTTTGATTGCTTTGCAGCCAAGGTCAAGTATACAGGTGGCTGCCCCAAACCTTTGTTTTGTGTCAAGGCGCTTTATTTCACAATATCTTTAAAGGTTTCAGTACTTGGATTGTCATGTGGATTTTTTTCTTTGGAAATTTAAGAAGTCAATGAAGAATATGCCTAATGGTTTTATTAGGAGACTTCAGAAATGGAAAACCAATACAAGGAAAGTGGAGTGTCAGTAACCTAACCTTGCTCACTACTGCTGGACCCTTAAGTGGGATGTTCCTGATGCCAAATCCTGCAGAAAATTGTGTACTTCTGTGTTTTAATCGAGATACTACAAGAAAATATATATAAACAACATACTGTATATATATGAATGTACTGTAAATGCCACAGGGGTTGGACAGACATCCCAACCAGAGGAGGGGATGGTTCCTTACCCAGATGGGAGGCTCCAAACAGAGAGATGGACATCCCAACCATCACAGAGGAAGGTCCAGACCCGGAAGTGACGGACGGAGAAAATGGCCAGACAGCCCATCAGAAGAAGACGTCAATTGGGTATTTTTTTTTTTCCCCAATATGCTAGATGGCAGCGGCCCTGGATATCGGTGCCCGGTATAGAACCAGTAGGGCATGTTGGGAAGTGTAGTCCAGCAACGCAAACCTGCTGGGGTCCCTGGGTGGTGCAAGGAGGCGCCTGCAGGGAGATGCACTCCCTACAATAGGACTTCCGTATGACCCAGAAGTACTTCCATCGGGCAGTCACCCTGGCACCAGAAGTACTCCCAGGTCCTCAATAAAAGGGACCATACTCCCTTGTTCACGAGAGTCGGAGCTGGGAGGAAGGAAGACAACACTCAACTGGAGGAGGGCAGTGCAGTGGTGAGAGTAGTTGGAAAGGGGAGAGATTATTGTGGGGAGAGAGAGAGAGGGAGAAACCTGTGCTGGTGTTACATTTTTGTTGATTTTTTGAGGAGTGTGTGTCATAAACACAATGTTATTTGAACCCAGGACTCATAGTGTGTTTGTGTTAGGGTTTGGGGCTCGCTGACGCCCTGCTTTCCATCACAATACATATAAATACTTGTTTGTTATACAGTTTAATTTAGTCATGGGTTATTTAAAATCCTGGCATGAACAATATTGTGAGATTCACTACATTTTGTTACCGAGTGGTGTGGGTCTTCCATGTGTTACGTCAAAATGCACTTCATATAAATATCTTGCTGTTCCCATTATACAATACATTATATTGGAGTTTTAATTTTGAACATGTTTAATATTTATTATTTATTTATTATATTGAAATTGGGGTTGCTCTGACTGGTCTGTGAGTAAATTAGAGAGGTTAAGATTAGTCACTATATACTTCACAATATAGGATAATCTGATAAGATAATTGTTTAAGGCCTGCCTGAAATTGGGACACCGTTTGTCATTGTTAGAAGGGTCGAACCTGGTCCAAAAATCTGGTTGATTGTCCTTTCCTATAAGATGTGCCTAGCATTACACAGTGTGGATTAGCCCATCGTTATGAAGTTCCACCTCCGTGGCTTACAAATGGAAGCAGAGAGTGTTAAAGAGACTTTTAGTTTTTCTCAATATGGTGACTTTTAAGCTTCTTCTATATGCTGGTGCCAATTTTTGGGTATACACTTGAACAAAATCTTTGCTTTTTTATTGCTTGTGTAAAGAATAAAATTAAAAATAGTCATGTAGTATTTTGTCAACATTAAATGTCATGTTAATACAATTCTTTTAGCTCTGCTTAGACTTAAGACGCAGGACTAAATTGTTAACTGTCTCTCATTTTATTTGAATTTTTCATCTGAAAATGAGTTGAAAACCTAATGTATTTTTATTTATACCAGTTTTTCAGTACCTACAAATATTTAAAAAAATCTTTAATCGAGAGTATGCAATTAAATATCTAAAACAGAAAACATCTTTGATGAGACAAGTACAATAAAATCCATTCATTTTGATAACTGCAGCAAATCATGACTGAAGAGTTTCAGAAGAGGCCTAGCAGCAAAATCAGCATATAAAACATTTACTCATCGTAAATAATGTTTAAAAAATCAGATAATATCAATATTAAATCTTATAGCATGAGTCACATTTTACAAGGACTTGTAAAATAATTTGTAATTAGCCACCAAAGAGTAGGGAATTTTCCCAAAGAAATTACATAATCTTTAGTAAATGCATTTGCCATTAAAGCCTACAACTAAAACTGAGATATCATCTGGGAAAATGTGTGGGTATAAGGTGCTTTGAACAGCATCCCGATAAGCCTACCTCAGTTATCATGGGAAATCCAAGGATGAAGAAGGAGATGCAGCAGACCAGGGTGAACACAGTTTTATGGGTCCGCAGATACTTTGGAAACTCATCAGCAACTGACGTTACAATTGTTTCAATTGTGGCAAACTAGGAAAGAAAAGGAAAATGTCAAATCATAGGAAATGAAAAACATCAGGACTGAAATCACTTATCAGACAAATGATTTGGACCATATGAATTGCTTCTTGCTGATTTTGCTTTGATTTTACACCATTATTCTAAACCGTGGCCTCTTATTAAACTTTGAAAGATGTGCTGTGTATAATTACTTGTAATTTCCATCCATCCATTTTCCAACCCGCTGAATCCGAACACAGGGGGTCTGCTGGAGCCAATCCCAGCCAACACAGGGCACAAGGCAGGAACCAATCCTGGGCAGGGTGCCAACCCACCGCAGTACTTGTAATTTCCATTACACAAAAATACAAATTTGTTTTTCTTTTACAGGAACATATTCCAACTTCATTCAAATATTTTGTATAAATATAATTTTGTGTAACTATATAATGAGATGTTCTAACACCAGAACACAGTGCCACTGCAGTTAAACGAGCAGTTTTATCTATTCTTAAAAACACGTTTATTAATACGCATGCAGACAGTCCTATGACTGTCACTTGGATATACGAACTGCTCTCCAGAGGGATACCTCTACAGCAGTTGTGTCTTCAGCCATTTCTCACATTAAGTCTGTAGCAAATGTTAGCTGAATTTTCAGAGGTGTACGGTTTACATTCTAAACAAACACAGAGACCTGGACGACCTTGAGAATTTAAAAAAGAGATGTTAAAACTACTTTGCAGTGACTGGGAATTAGCAGACTTCTCTTTGTAGTAGGACAGGGCTTACTTGTTTCAGTTTATGCAGGTTTACATAATATTTTGTTCAGTTGCTTACTTTTAACACTGCATACATAAAATCATGCTTATTGTTTTTATCTCAGTTGTTAGACTCAGTGCATGTTTTACACATATTTCGCACTTGCAAAATTTTTGCTATTCTGTTTTCTTCACTTTAACTTTATGTGCTATTCTGTTACACTGAAAATTATACTGTGGAGGCAAGACAATATGATAGAAATGCACATTTTGCTTCACGTTTTTGTAAAGACAGTTAGTTTGAAGGGCTATTTAGGTGAGATCCTATAAACGCAAAAGCTAGGGTCAGTTCTACCATTTAGGCAAATTAGGTGGTCACCTAGTGCAGCAAAATTTAGGTGGGGGCAGCATTTTTTTGTTTGTAAACAATACAGAGTCTGACTTATAATCATTTGGACTCAATACAACCATTATATTGTTTTATATTATTTTGGCACACTAATGATGCTTGGTCTTAATGTCTCATGACCTATGAGTGGCCTTCCACTTGCCAGGATGCACCATACTCCACTTCTGTATGCTTCTTTATTTTCTTCTGGTGCAAGTTTGTAGTTTTAGCTTTGTTTTCATGGGCCCAGAATTGTCATTAATTGGGGGTGGGAAAATAGAAAATAAACCCACAATAACACGAACAACAACAGTAAAGATAATAATAATACACTGTAGTAATCCTCAAAATGTTGTAGTATAGAAGACACAGATACAGCAAAACAAAATTTTAGTTATTAATATGGCAACAGGACTATAGCTCTTGAATGAATTGCTAAAGGCTGATTTAATTCAAACTATAATTATCTCTCAAATAGGCTTACATTAAAGCTTGTGTTAAAACTTAGCAAATATCATTCTCCATTACTTACCACCATTTATGAAATTCACTGTTGGCATCCTAAAAAGTTCTCCTTAGTTCATCTCTTACCGGAAAAACTTTGCATGTGTGAGGATACAGTGAATAGAAGTAATGGGTAAATGTTTAAAGATAATCCCTATACCATAATTTCATTGAATTTTGTGATTGTATTAAGTTTGTCAATCTGTTTCCTTAATTTAATTGAATTTTGTATGTGTATGTTATTGAGCTGCCTTGGAAAAAATTATAACTAGAATGTCAACATCTTTTTCAGGTGCCTATTTGATTGGTGGTTTAAATAGAGACTTATTATGGTTTCAATTGTAAATTGTGTCTTGATTATGTAAAACTATTGTATGTTATTTTTTTGAAGAAACACTGAATACAAAATAAATAAAATAATTAATTAAGCTTGTGTAATGAATGACTGGTTTCATATTCCGGTCCTCACCCCCAGGCCGCCAGGAGGAGCTCTCCCGAGAGCATGTACGGGCCCTGAATTCCAGCAGGGCCTCATGGACTATGTAGTTTTTATGCACAGCCCTGCTGGATACCTTGGGGGCCACTGGGAGTCGCTGTCGGGAGGCCAGTGGACTCTTTTGCGCACTATGACCCGGAAGTTTGTCACAGGAAGAGCGACGGGCTTCCAGGGTGAGGAAAAGCATTGTTTACCCTGACTCGGAAGGAATAAGGACTTGTGGACTGTTGGATTGGGAACACTTCCGGGTCGGGGAATATAAAAGGACTGAGGGAGCTCCCAGACGATGAGCTGAGTAGGAGGATTGTTGATTATTGATTTATTACTGTAGTTGTTGGTTTATTGAGAATAGTGGAGTGATGGTGCTTTGTGCACTTGATTATTATAATAAATAATAATTGTTGGACTTTTACCTGGAGTCTGGCGTGGTACCTGAGGGTTCGAGGGAGCACTAGCGCCCCCTACTGCGACACTTGCTAATACAGCCCAGTTCATACATGTTTCCTGAGAAGTCTTCTCGACATTCTCAAATTGTCAATTCACTGTGTTGTATCCAGGCCCTTCATATATCATTCTTCCCATGTCTCCTGTTTTCTATGTGACGATAGTGTCTGATAGTGACAATTCCACTCAAAGCAAAGGGAGATGGCAGGGCCCCATTTACAGCTTAGTCTAGGGCAGGACAAATGTTAGAGCTGGCCCTGAAAATACCCTACAGATGAGAAGTACGGCATATTGCCAAGTGCGTACAGGATATGAATAATAATGTGTTTAAAACAATTAAAAAGCATTGGTTATACTACTAAGGAATACATGTTTAAGTACTTTTTCCAAAATGAACTCTTAAGAACCTAAACTTTAAAAATAATGTATTACTCCCCATGTTAGGTATAACCAAGGTTATTTACTTTTCTAATTTTTATGCAGGTGTAACATGTGCAGAAATATGGACTGGAGTGGGTTTGTAGAAATGTCTTCTGAAACATTTATAGGTGTTGATGTATCAGTGGATATCATACAAACCTGAGCAAGCCACTTAAATCTATGGAAGCAGTTGTACCCCAAACTTATAAGTTGTCTTGGACAATGGTTTTAAATATAGCAATAAATAAATAATAATGATAATAATAATAATATAGGCAGGAATAATCACAGAATTACAACAGTTACTAGAAATAATCTAATGTAAGACACTCACTTGCAGTCTGGACTGGACAAATGTAAAACAATTGATGTAGAAAAGGGATTCCTTAGAAATGGAGGGCATAATACCTTCAAAAATGGCAACCAAATTGAAGCCATGGTAAATGGTGAGCTATACAAATAAACACTTTGGGTTCCAACAGGACCAACTTATACAACACAAACAAATGATCACATTTTTTACAAATACACAAAACATACCCACATGCACACTAGGGAAACCGGGAATGGCCAAGCTCGCATATATAGCGTGTAAAAGTATAAAAATCGATCAAGAAATAACAGAGTTATCGTTGAAAATAATGAAGTGGCACGGTTTTTTGGCCCACAGTGTAGTGTTTTGCAGATTAATTTAGTCAACCAGCAGCAATCGTCAGTCTCCCGGCTCCGACTAAGACTGAGTACAGTGGACTGAAAGGAGTCTGTACTCGGCAGCTCACGAATGCCGGGACAGGGCAGACTTCATTGACGTCTGTCAGACAACAGCTTTGAACAGCAACTTGAAATTGCAGTGCGTCAGTCTGTTGCATCCGCATTCTCTGTGCCAAGAAACTTGCCATCACAGAATGATGACAAGAAACTGGATGCATCAGTAAAAGCTGAAATGGTGGTGTTTCAGGGCAATGGTAAGCGCGGGAGTTATTTAGGACAAGTGTATCAATATCTGATAAGGTAGATCGCGTTGCATTAAAAAAAATTTATATCCTCCCTATGGCATTTTCCACTTGATTGACATACAGGGCGGCCAGTCAGAGATCTCTTTCCTTCTAACACACTGGTCATCCCACATGTACCCATAAAATCAGATTGTGATTCAAACTACGAATGCCATGAATGTAATTACACCGATCTACATGTTGTCAAATAAACGAACCACATGCCGTGGCTTCGCCTCTGATGCTGACATGCAGTGAGTGTGTACTCCTGATGAGCCCAGAATTAGGGCGAAACACATGTCATGTATTCTTTGCATTATTTGACAGTAAAACTTTGCAACATTCTATGATCTGCTTCTCGCAGCTGAAGAGGGCACCGTGGTGGATGTTTGCCGACACAAGCGTTACCTGGTAGGTAACCACCCATATAATCAGATTGTGATTCAGACTACGAATGCCATGAATGTAACTACCCTGATCTGCATGCTGTCAAATAAGTGAACCACATGCTGTGGTGCAACGTAAAGGGAATGTGTTGCACAATCTTTGCATTATTTGACAGCAAAATTATTATATATATATATATATATATTGTGGTCCCAGGACGCCCAGGAGGAGAAGAGGAGGGCTTGTGCCTCCTCCAGACCACGAGGGGGCGTCCGTCCTGGTTATATTGGGCGCCTCGGGTAAGGGGCTTGGAAGCCCAGCCCGGTAGGGACCCGTGGCCACCGCCAGGCGGTGCCCCGATGCCGGTTCATCCTGTGTGGTCCTCGGCCGAGGCTGGAGCCCGGCCGGAACCCTTTGAAGGACCAGAGGAGGGCGTGTGCCTCCTCCAGACAGAGAAGGGGCGTCCGTCCTGGTTATGCAGGAGGCCTCGGGTAGGGGGCTTTGAAGCCCAGCCCTCTAGGGACCCGTGGCCACCGCCAGGTGGCGCCCCAGTGCCTATTTATCCCGGGAGCCTGGCACTTCTGCCACACCAGGAAGTGCCGGGGGGAAGACGACCGGGGAGACACGGACGGCTTCCGGGTGCGCAGCCGGCACTTCCGCCACACAGGGCCAGACTGTGGGCCCTGGACTTTGGGGAAATCGGTGCAGAAGCACTGGGGTGTGAGTGCACGTGACTTTGGACATTGTAAATATTGTATATAGTGTAAATAAACGGTGTGATAACAACAACAACATTTATTTATATAGCACATTTTCATACAAACAGTAGCTCAAAGTGCTTTGCATATTAAAGAATAAAAAAATGAAAGACACAATTATAAAACAAAATAAATCAACATTAACATCGAATAAGAGTAAGGTTCAATGGCCAGGGGGGACAGAAAAAACAAAAACTCCAGACGGCTGGAGAAAAAATAAAAAATAATGATGGGTGATGGGTGAAAACATGTTGTCCGTCTGTCTGTGCCGGGGCCAGCGTTCACAATATATATATATATATATAGCATTTTTATGGAAGGAAAAGCATTTCGACATGGTCATTTTAAAAGTAGCTCACAAGCCGAAAAAGTGTGGGCACCCCTGAACTAGATACATGTACTTATATGACAGCATGAACTTCTTGTAGATAAGGTTAGTCTTTTATTGGTGTCAACATATTGCAGTAGTTTTATTAAAAATAAGTGTTGGTCATTCTAAAACCGTTCACATGTGAAATGCCCGTGCACTGTGTCATCCCCGGGAGCCCAGGATTCCTGGGAATAATATGTGGGATTCACGAATTCCCAGGAATGGATTCCATAATGCACACCACACACTTAGTCATCAATACATACACTGTACCATAACTCATACTATTTTTGAGTTATACATTGGTTACAAGCAGACCTAAAACAGCTACAAAGGTGTCATAAGTCTGCTATGTGTTCTTCTATTATTATTTTTTGGGTTTCCCAGAAATTGGAATATTATTCTTGATATTGTTTTGGGGGGTTTAAACACCCAAGGCAACACAATCTGAAATCCGAATTTTGTTTAGAGCTTCAATTCAGAAGTTACATTTTTTTACCATCTGTTTCCAATGCCATTTTGGTTTTAGGGTTCACACTCCTTTTTGGTCTATTTACATAGGGATATCTTATAAAGCACCAGGGCTGCAACCCAGTATAAAGATCACCCTAAAATATTCATTTGTATCTGAGATTGGACCAAATTTAGCATACTACTTTCTTTGAACTTTGACCATTTGTATTTTGAAACAAAGCTCTGCCTCTTGACTACAATGTTTTGGTTTATGATTTGCCTTTGACATTTCTTTCTTTTTGATGCTCGGTTTTGACCCTTGCTTTGCCTTTTAACTCAGTTCTTTGTCCTAATTCTCACTCTTTAATTTTTGTTCTGACTGCTCTTTTTACAGTCAGTACAAACGGAAAACCCAAACACTACTCACAGAACACAAATAACATCACCCCAAAGCACTCATAGAAGGGATTCACTCTTACATGGGCTGAGGGAGGAAGGAGTCTCACAGATATAATTAATTTACAAAACAAACAGATTCATACTCTAAAAAAATGCTCCACACAAAACAGCACATATCAACACAACACAAAGCAATATGTTATTCAGATACAAGCTACACACCATTTAACCTACATACCACAGAAGACATAACCACACAACTTTAAACAAAAGCATGGACCCAGAAAACATTTCATGGGAGACATTCTCAGGAACTTGACCAGCCTTGTGTGGATAAGATTGCATCAAATAGCTGGCTAAGGTATAGTGATATGATTAATGAAACAGAAGGGTTTATGCTAGCCATACAAGATCAAGTTATATATATGAGAAACTACAGAAAATATATACTTAAGCATGCTAACATTATTGACAGCACATGCAAATCATGTCTTAAAGAAACAATCCAAAATGTTACATCAGATTGTAAACTACTGACAAAGACAGGCTACGTGCACAGACACAATCAAATGACAAACATACATCAAGAACTGGTATTACAACACAAACTGGTAGAGGCACACAAACCATATTATAAGTGCAGACAAAACTATCCAACATATCAGACCAGACATAACACCGGTAGACAAGCAAATTAAAACTGCATATGTTATTGAGACTATCTTATCAGACACACACAATTAACAAAATACACACAGAAAAAAATGCAGAAGTACACAGAGATGACAGAAGAAATATGCTGCTTGTGGAGAATGGACAAGGTGATCATTGTACCAAATGTTGTATCTGCCACTGGTGTCATCCCACTACTCAAAAACCTACACACATGCACATAAACCAATACACATACATACACCTACAGAACGGAGCTATTTTGAATACATGTCACATAATAAGGAAATTCCTTAACACAAACACAATCCCCCTATACTATATACACCACATTTAAGCTGCATTATGACTTGACCTAGATCTGATATTGGTGGTACAATGGAGTATCTCAGAAAATACTTATATTATATAATAATAATAATAATAATAATAAAAAAGCCTGTGATAGGCTGGCACATAATGCTTGCTCGGATAGCCTCCAGCTTCCCTACAACCCTGCGACTCTGCTCTGGAGTTTGGAAAGTGAGTGATAAATATTAAGTTAATTTTGTTTTAGTGGATTTTTAAAATATGCAACACATGTGTGTTTATTTCTGTAAGCTACAGGAGCTGTGCTTAATGCAGTTTATACTTTAATGGTTGCTTTAGTAGCACTAGTGGTGGTATTAGTATTGTCACATGTATAGAATTCAGTGAAATTCTTACTTGCACATACAATTAACATGCAAAATGTCACTGCTCTCTGGGCACCATCATAAAAAGAATAAAGTGAGATGCAGCAAGTGTTTCCTTTTGCTTTATTCCTTATGCTCAGGGTAGAATAAAGTGCAGATTCCTTCATTGAATCAATTCTCCAGAGGCAAACGTTTGACACAAAACCAAAATTTCACTGACCATGCAGAGCAGGTATGCAAAGATGTGTCAAGTCCCAAAATTGCCACCTAGGGGCACCTCACTAATGAAGCACAGGTGTGGTCACTAAATAAAGTTAAGAAAGAGGAAACATTTCAGAACAAAACATAGCCCTTAGACAGGCTTTTCAATCAGAACTCAACCTTTTGACAACAAAAGAAACAGAACAACTCATTTATAAATTGCAACATCATTCCTATTAACACAAAGAGAAAGCTAATAAGATCTTAGCTCAACAAATTCACAAGCAGGAAGTTCGCAATGCAATATCAGTAACCTCCAACACAAACAGAGATAGAATCATTGGCCATAAAAATATAATGCACACATTTAGAGACTACAATAAGTCCTTATATTCTACTCAAGAATACAAGACGAAATATAAAGCATTTTTGATACATTACAAATTCCACAGCTAGATACTCTCAGTGCAGAGGAACTGGATAAGCCTCTGACACTATCAAAATTACTAGACACTATAAACTCACTTCAGAGTGGGAACGCACCGGGTCCTGATGGCTACCTTGTTGAAATTTATAAAAATAATTTCAGTCAAGGTAGCTCCCCTTTTATTAGCAAAATTTTATAGAAGCCAGAGACAAGTAAATTCTACCTCAAACATTTTTCCAAGCATTAATTACAGTTTTTTCTAAGAAAAATAAAGACTTATTACAATGTGCATCATACAGACCAATCTCACTTCTAAACAATGATGTTAACATACTCTCCAAAGTCCTAGGTAGAAGGATTGAGAAATTCTCCATTTAGTAATATCACATGACCAGACCGGATTTATTAAAGGTAGACATTTGGCTTCCAATCTTCAACACCTATTTAATGTAATACAGTATATTCACCCATTAAGCCCAACACTCCAGATATCTTATTATCTTTGGATGCAGAAAAAGTATTTGATATGGTTGAATGGGATTACCTATTCACCACTTTGCATAAATTTGGATTTGGCCCTAACATTATGTGCATGAATCAAACTACTGTATACCAGTCCAGAAGCTTCAGTTTGTATTAACAACGCTGTCTCAGAGTACTTCAAACCCCTTGTCACCACTCTTATTAGTTGCTACCGCAATCGCCATTGAGCCATTGGCTGTTCACTTTCAAAATGCATCAGAGATAAAAGGGATTTTCAGAGAAGGACTTAAACAGAAAACATCATTATATGCAGATGATATGGTACTGTATACTGTATACTGTATATCAAACCCAGAAAAATCAGTGTCTGCAGCTCTAACTGGACTAGCAGAATTTTAAAAGATATCTGGACTCAAAATTAAGTTGAACAAAAGTTTGATTTTTCCAGTGAATTCTCTAGCAAACAGAATTAGATTGGACACCTTCCCCTTTATCATGAAGATCAGTTTAAATATCTAGAGGTAAACATCACAAGTAAATATAATGCTCTTTTTCGACAACATTTTGCTGTTTGCATGGAAATGGACAAAATTAAACAAGACGTGCATAGATGGTCTACCCTCCATCTTGCAATACCAAGACGAATATCCTCTCTAAGCTTCTGTTTCTATTTCAAAATATACCTATATACATTAACACATCATTTTTTAAGAAATTAGATTCAATCATAACCTAATTTATTTGGAATTCGAAATATCCACGTATTCAAAGGGCAACCCTACAACGACTTAAATCAGAAGAAGGCATGGCTCTACCTAATTTTCAATTTTATTACTGGATGGCAAACATACAAGCTATAAAAACATGGAAAATGACACAAATAGATGAACACAAACTAGCATGGCCTGCAATAGAAATCAATTCCTGCAGTACCTCTTTATATTCCTTGCTTTGTGCCCCGTGAGTTCAAGTTATCGTCAATATACTAACAACCCAATTGTCCTTTATTCACTCAGAATATGGAACCAATGTAGGAAGCACTTTAAGTGTCTCTCAAAGTTACAGTTTTTAATGTTTGGAAAACATATGGGATTAAATCATTTAGAGATTTGTAAATAAATAATGTATTTGCATCCTATGGACAATTACATTATAATTTAGTTTCCCATTAGCACAATTTTTCCAGTATTTCCAAATTAGAAACTTTGCTAAACAAAATCTGCCCAATTTTCCTCATCTCCCACATATTTCTATTCCAGCAGAGATATTGATCAGTCTTGAAGACTCAGACAGCATTTCTGTAATATATAAATCCTTTTAAAGATCCCAAAAGTACAGTGGGAAAAGGGTCTCTTACTCAACATTTCAGAAAAGGAGTGGAAGGCAGCCATGCACAGAATTCACTCTAGCTCTATATACACAAAGCATTCAATTACTCAACTTAAAATTTTTTTCAAGCACATTTATCTCATTTAAAATTGTCCAAAATTTTTCCAGGGCAAGATCCAACCCATGAACGTTGCAATCAATCTCCAGCTTCACTAGGCCTCATGTTTTGGGTGTGTACCAAATCAATATCACTCTGGACAAAAATGTTCAAATGCCTATCAGACAGCCTTGATGTCACAATCACTTCTAATCCATTAACAGCTGCATTTGATGTACTCCCAGACGGAATTAAAAAGAAAAAGGACAAACAAACTGTAATTGCCTTTACTTAACTATTAGCACATAGACTTATCTTGCTCAACTGGAAGTACCCTAACCCACCTCTTTTAAATCAGTGGGTAAGTGATGTTAATATTATTTGAAATTGTAAAAAATCAAATTCTCTCTTAGAGGATTTGTCCAAAACGTTTTAAAACCTGGCAGGATCTAATCAATAACATTTTAGAATAAGCACATATATTGGGGACTCCTTTCCCTCTATACTACTCTCAAAAGTTTTACTCTGGGTGTTGGCCTTTATCTTTTTCTCATGGGTGGGGGATGAATTGAATTTAGTTTTGTTAAATTTGACTTGATTGTATGAAATGTTACATGCTTTAAATAAATTCAATAAAAGTTAGAAAAAAAATAGCCCATAGTCTTCAACTGCACATATTTGACAGAGAAAGGATCTACAGCGTGGATTGCACAGTAGACAAACAAGCATTCAGCTTCACATATTAAATAACAGAAGTTTGAAAGTTATTACTAACTAGAGCGTACGGAATTCATTTTATAATATTATTAATCAATTTTTTCTAGGGAGGAGATGAGATAGAATACAAAAAAGAAATCAGAAAACATAAATAAACAAAAAAAAGTGGCAAACAAAATGAGAAAGACATAGGAATGGACAAATAAATGACAAAACACAAATATAAAAATGAAAAACTGGCTTACAAAGGCCTTCAGAATAGAAGTGCAATATGTTGTGATGAAAGAAGTCTTTACTAGTGGAGTAAACAGCAGGTTTAAACAGTCTTGATGTAATTTTGTTATGCTATTTCACTATGTAAACATTGTTTGATTAATACTGAATGCATTTGACCAGAGCAGTTTTCATTTTACTAATTTTTTTATGCTTAGAGCCCACCTATCTTTTTTAGTTTGAGGGGGAGTTGGAAATTATTATTGCAACAACCAAAGCAATACATAAAATTTGCATGTCCTCTCGTTCCCAAGGATTTTCTCCTATATTAGAGGTAAACAACAAGGCAAACTCTCTCTTCAATTGATTTTCTTAATTTGGCCTATGTTTTAAGTGCTTGTTGGTGTGTGCACAAGCATTTCTGCAGCTTTGAGAGATGCTTGGTTATTGACTCTGTTGGTGTTTTTTTGTTGACGTCTTCTCATTAAGCGGCTGTTATACCTACGGTGCTGAAAACACAGACACGCCAACAGCATTAGCTGATTTTGCTTATTCAGGGGCCATTTGGGCTTCTGGCGTCTCAGTTGTTATTCTTAAAAGAAAGCTAGATGTAAATGCAGCAAGAGAGATGTGATAAAGTCACAGTTATGGTAGTATTGCTAATAGATTTGACATGGAAACAGAATTCTTAACTTGGGTGTCACACCTAAGTGCATTTGTAGAGATCAGGCTGCATGTAGTCGTACTTGGATGATGGGCTTAAAAACATGAAACATACAAAATCAAACAGTGGGTGTGGGGGGTATCACCTTTGACGTGCAGTAATCTACCCAACATATAAAATCAAAGAGCAAGGAGGGTGGTCCCCCTTTTCTTGTACTGTGATCAGGGACTGAAACAAAAAGGATAGATGAAATAATCAAGGTCTAAACAATATTAGGGGCACAGTAGATTGGGGCTAAAGCCTCTGATGCTCCCCACTAGAGACTGATACTGTTTCTACAATTTCATTTCCAGCAGTGAATGAATAGTCTGACACTATTGTTTTGAGTAAAGATATTCTCATAAGTTGCAGTTGATCTTTTGTTTTATTTCAGTGGTTGAATGATGACTTACTCTGTTTTTGTGTTTTGTCTGTCTGTTCTTGGATGGGACATGCTGGAGTATCTGTAAGCTGTGTCTTAGGAAAAGGGTACCATCACGCTACACACAAGCCACTGACAGCTGTTGAGTTATGCATCATTCCCTGCTTCCTTCTGTCCTCATCATCACCCTCACCTTGCCTCTCTCATTTTAGCTCCTTTATTATATAAATTATTGTGTAATCATTTGACTGAAAACACATATGTGCATTTATGTTTTGTCTCAGTGGTCATTCATATGAGCATTTCAAGTCTCAGGCTTGTTAACTGCTTCTCTGTGCTTCATTTTTCAGCTTTTGGTTTTATTTTACAATTATTTCTTTTTTGGTAGACAACCATCCTGGATGGCATTGTTCCTGCATTGTGTTGCGTGCTTGCTGGGACAGGCTGCAGCTTCCCCGTGACTCTGCTCAAGATAAAGCGGCTTTGGAAGATGTAAACAGAAAGGCAGGTAAATAGAAAGCTACAATATACAGTTGTAATTCACACACATGTTCTCTATAGGAAGACCATAAATATTGTCACATGTGTGCATGGGATGCAGTCTAAGGGCTTAACTGGGAGTAAGATGGAGAGTCAGGGGTTGATGGAGGGTACTAATGCCTTTTCTCCCTCTTCCACAGACATCCAAGAGAAAAACTCAGCTAAGACTCCTAAGATGGCTACATCATGCCTTCCTAAAGACATCACTTCTTCCTGATATCCCACCCCTTCCTGTCCTTCATCTATAAAACCCTAAGCCTTCACTCTATCAGTCAGTCGATGTTTGACTCAGTCCTTTGTGATTATTCTCTTGAAGCTGATTTTTTGGCAATAACTAAATTAAATGGGGTGGACTCCCCAAATCTTTATCTTTGTCCTGTTGCTTTCTTTACAATATTTACTTTGTATTTCTATGCATCAGTGGTCCATAATTAGCAGAGATTTATATAGTCTATCTAGTGGTGCGATCAATCAGAATTTATATGATCAGAGTCTGACAGAGATGAGTTAACACCTTTTTGAAAGAGTATTGCAAGTAAAACTCTGAAAACAACCATGGGCCATTAACACATCTTTTGACTAAAACCAAAACATTAATCACAATACAAAGTCAAAAACTTAGTCTATATTAAAAACCATAAGAGCATTCTAAATTGTTTCTTTTTGTTTTTAATTGAATTACTTACAGTTTGGAAGATTCTCTGAAGGCGCAAACATCTTTTATAGTGGCAACGTAATGACATTATGCTTAACAGACTGGCAAAAACACAAAACTGGGAACACCACGAAAAACTAGCCACACAATACACAATGCATTGTGATGACATCACTGCCACAATGATGATACAAAAATAATTTTCAAAAATTAAACAAAATTAATCACACAGGAATCCTATGCATTCATAACATCCATCCATTAGCTAACCCGCTACATCCTAACCATAGGGCCACGGGGGACTGATGGAGCCAATCCCAGCCAACACAGGGCGCAAGGCAGGAAAGAAACCCCGGGCAGGGCACCAGCCCACTGCAGGGTGCGCGCGCACACACACACACACACACACACATACATCCACACACCAAGCACACACTATGGACAATTTAGAATCGCCAGTGCACCTAACGTCTTATTTTTATAAGTTATTTTGTGACTTATTATTTCTACAAATATTTGAAAGGAGAACTGAATTAGTTGAACCAGTGTAAAGCGTAGGATATCATAATCTCTTTCTGCAAAGAATTCAGCCCTCTAAAATGTATATTAGGCAAAGGGAAATTCACATTTTAATAATATTCATTTCTCCAATCTTACACTATATATGAGAGCAGGTTTATACTCAGTATGACAGATACAACCAGATGATTTCTTCTTCCTACCTTAGCTTGTAACTTTCTAGACCTCACCTGTTACACTTCTTTTACTTTGTTTAAAGTTTCATTAGACCCCCCACCTACTCATAGCCTATTCTGAAGTTATGTCATATCAATTCACACTTTAGTAGAATTAAGGGAAAACTCTGATATTGGCCTGGTGTTAGTGACTAAGAATGTGTGTGAGCAAGTGTTGATTTGTGATGGATGCTCCGTCTAGGGCTGATTCTTGCCTCTCACTTAATGCAGTCCAGTAACTAATGACCCTAAATTGGATAAACAGCTTAAAAATAGATGGGCAGGTGGAAATAAAAATGAAAAGAGATAAAAAAAACACTAACAGAAAACTCTGAGGGAGCGCCCTAACAGAAAGTTTTATGTGACATTTAGTCATGCAGCATGGGAAGGGGTGCCTATATGTGCCTGCCACAAATCCCATGCACATTCACATGCTTGAAAATGGCCTCACCTTCACTTGTGCTTTACATAGAAGGTACTTGTTAAATGCAATGCTGTGCTTACTGCTCACCATCAGTTTAAGAGAAAATCTGGCACCACGAGGCTGAGTCTTTCATTTACTGTCTGCTTATTTCACAATCAGCAGTGAGCGTTTAAATGCCAGCAGGAGGTTTTCCCAGAAGTGGAGGAAAGAATTGCTAAATTTAATAATGCATGAGACCACCTTGGATAGTAATAAAACATCAGCGTGTAATTTCCAATAATTAAGCATTTGATTAGCATTTTTATCTCTTTTTAATACTAATGTAGAATAAATATCTACTTCTTTAGATGTTTGTGATTTTGATATGCAAGTCATGTTCTTTATCTACAAAAAGTACTTGAGGGAAATAAAGAAAAAAATGAATTTTTGTTTAGAACCTTTACATCTGCAATTCTGCTAATGCACTTGCAAATAACTGTGCAGGCAATGAACACAAGCCACGGAGGAGTACAATGTTGCTAGAAGAGAACTCATAAGTCATTAGTTTCTATTATTCAGGGGTTTCTATATATGTGTGCATTTAAAAGAATCAGCAGATTCAATATCAGCGGGTTGGTCAATTCAGTTATACAGAGCTGTGTGTGTGTGTGTTTATGTATATGGGTAGCCATGAAGGTTAATGATTTTGGGTGTGTCACTGTGATATGTGTATTTAATAAGATTTACACATAATATAACTAGCCTCCTTATATATTTTTAGTTCTGTGTATTATTATTATTATTATTATTATTATTATTATTATTATTATTACCACTATGTTACAAAGGTCACTTTTCCTTATCATCATGCATTGCGTGCCTTTGTTTTCTTTCCTGATAAAGCATTTCTTGGGCTTTGTTGGAAGAAAGCTTTTGTTTTTGCTAATTTTACAGACACTTCTACAAAATGAGGGGCAAAATTCCTAGTTAAATATTGATTGGTTTATTGCATTAAAACAAAATTATCCTAAAGATACAAAAAGTGGTGCCACACCTTGGCATGTTGAAATCACACCACAATTGGACCTTTGACACACTAGAGCACCACGGCTTCTTATCTGCTCAACTGTGGGGTTTTGAATTGCTGCCCTCCATAATTATCCATCTCCAAAGTTGTGCACACTCCTGCAACATCTGAAGAAGATAACAGCAGGAGCACAGAAAGCACCTCAGCTGACTGCTGCATACTTTCTATCTTGGGTCTCCAGACAGATCCTGTCAACGCATTTGTATGCTGAAAGTTTCTTTAATACAAGCTAAGCATAAACTTGTTTGTTTTGTGATAGATTTGTTTTGGTGATGTGGTCATTTTCTTATTGCCATGGCTTTCTGGCAGCACTAAATGCATAATAACCTTTCCACAGTGTGATTCTCAGCTTTAAAACTTGTCCATCTAAAGTGCCGGCACTGCCTGCTGGACACAGGGTACAAGACAGCAATATTCTGGCCAATTCAGAGTCACCACTCAACCTAACCTGTACATCTTTAGGATAAACAGACAACAGGCAAAACAGAAAATCAAACAAGCCTAACGTTAAACTGGGGTCCAAGCAAAACAGGACAGAAAGGATTTGGCTACTAGTTTTATTTTTGAATTAGTTTTATTTTATACTAGCCATCCCCTGTGGCTCTGCCCGTATAGTAGTGAAACAAGACAAACTTTAAAAATCAATCAACAAACAGGTATTCCTAGCTAAGAGGATGCAAGGTCTGCTCTAAAACATGGCCAGAGGTAGAGCGACTCGAATAGAGGCTGGTGCATGAGTGAGGAGAGCCCCACCCGACTCCCTACTCTTGACGTCACGCTTCCCCCTTCCCGTTACGGATTAGTCCAATTTATCGCTCCTGCAATCAAACTGTGATACTTAGCACGATGAGAGAAGTGACAAAATCAACTGGAATGTTCAAGCAAATCTGTTAAGTAGTTCTCTCATGAAAAGTGGGCAGACATACAGATAGACAGAGAGATGTTCGATTTTATATATATACTAGCAAAATACCCACGCTTTGCAGCGGAGAAGTAGTGTGTTAAATAAGTTATGAAAAAGGAAAGGAAACATTTAAAAATAACGTAACATGATTGTCAATGTAATTGTTTTGTCACTGTTATGAGTGTTGCTGTCATCAAGGATTTGATTATCATTATTTCTGTCAATCAGGTTCGTATTTGGAGGACGTGTTGAGTTCAAGTTACATTCTGTGTTTGTCAACCGTTGTAAAGATAACAGGTTTCATTCATCGAAGTGTTCACGACCCATATCACTACTCGTGAATCTAAGATGTTTAACAGACATTCCCGGTATTAAGTTGTGGAATTGCCTGCGAGTATTTAGCGACAGCGTCTCTGTGAACTTGTGGATTTTTCTGTGAGTATTTAGCGACAGCGTCTCTATGAACTTGTGGATTTGCCTACGAGTATTTAGCGACAGTGTGTCTATTAACTTGTGGATTTTTCTGCGAGTATTTGGCGGCAGCGTCATGAAGTTGTTTTCATCTAGCTGCATCAGAAAATGTACCACGACGTCTGACATGCCTCCTTTTTACTGTTTTCTCACAACTTGGATTGCTGCTGTCATAATCGGTTTGAGTTTCATGGTTTGTTTCAATTACGTATTTGCAGGAGTTGTGTTGAAGTGACATTCGGCATCTGTCAAGCGTTGTAAGCATACAACCGCCTTCATCGATAACTTCGCACCGTAATAAACGAACAATAAAACAGCGAAGAAGCCATGGATTAAACAAAAATAGGCTGCAGTTATCAGCAGGGAGACGTGAATACCGTGGCGAAGCAAAGAAGTGAATGAAGAGACCAGAGCGACGGATGGCCTTATATGGGCAGGCAGTCAATTACGTCGGAGTAGTGGGGATGGGGGACGCAATATAGGCAGGCAGCCTACTATGTGGGAGGCGTGGTGATGGGGGATGCAACGGCGCCTCACAAGGTGACCGAGCTGCAGGCTATGGACGTATATATGTACGTAAGTAGGATTCAATTATGAACGTTACACATAGAATTTCAAAATGAAACCTGCTTAGCTTTTGTAAGTAACCTGTAAGGAATGAGCCTGCCAAATTACAGCCTTCTACCTACACGGGAAGTTGGAGAATTGGTGATGAGTGAGTCAGTCAGTCAGTGAGGGCTTTGCCTTTTATTAGTATAGATATACTGTATATATATATATATAGAGAGAGAGAGACAGATAACTCCTTTGACAGCACTAGCACTTCACAATCACAGAATAGTACTATTTAAAGCAAAAGGCATGATTTATTTAGCCAGACCAATGGTTGAATTCCTGAAAGTCTGTTTACATATATGTACATGAGTAAAAATGTGGACTTTGCTGTCTGTCTACACTGAGGTCCAAATTTAGAATGCAGCTAATGTAGGACAGTGGAAACTTCATCTAGACACATTTCCATATATTATGTAATAGTTTTTCTTTAACTCAACATTATATGTTTGTGTTTTGTAGTACATCAAATTTGTGTTTTATTCCCAATGTGCACTGTTTATATAAGGGGGTATGTCCTCATTAAGAAACAATATAATTTCTATTTATTTAAATTTTGATGACACCATGACTTTGTGGGGTGTCTTCCACTTATCATTTCTAAACTACATCTCTGTCAAATAAAGGGAACTTCTCATTGGTGGAGATTTGGCAATATATTCATGCTCTATAAATTATAATAGAGATAAAGGAGAATGCTATATATTGGAATTATTTGACAGTTGTGAGCACCATCCACTGGGGAGATAATACTAGTGAGATAGCTGCACCAAGACACTCTCTGTTACACATATTCATTGTTATTTTTTATAATCATTTATTTTACAATTTAAACCATTAACATTATTGAAAGAGCCCTTTAAGAGTGTTTCCAGTATTATTTTATTGTCTTCTATGCTGTAATGACACTTCATACATTGGTATTTGTTTAGTGATTTTGGAACAGGATGTATTGTATACCATAATTTTTATTTAGCATGTGGGATAATACATTATATTAAATTTTAAAGAATATAGTTTGATTTTACTTATGTTTATGTTAAGAGTCTAATGTGATACTGATTTACTGTAATTGGAGAAGACAAGCAGAGGGACTTTATGTGCAGCACTTGGGCAGGATCCATAAAAAGTAAAATGCTAAATTAGAGGTCTTATTTGACTGCTGTTTTGTAGACTTCTGCCACTTGAGTTGGAGTGAGTGGTGCTACAGATTGGTGTCCAAACAGATATATTAAAAGTTTGCAATTGTTTATTTATTTTTTGGATTACATTTATATCACAGCCCTAACTGAAAACTGATAAAACAAAGATCATACCTGTGAGTAGGAACCAATGGATAAACGCATTGAAGTTTTGTTGCCTTCACCTATCCTGGCATCGTTAACATTTCTACACTGAATTCAGCAATCTTGGATTTGATGCCATGCTTGTACAGAAAGTAGTAAAAGAAGAAAAGGCAGTTTTGTACATTTCTCAGTCATTTCCCAGTTCTGAACTAAACTGTTTTGCAACTGAAATGGAGGGTCTGGCATTCATATGTAATGGGATTTGGAAAAGTTGTCTTCTTCATGGTACATATAGATCAGGCATTAACATGGGCTTTAAAGATCCAAAGGACATCTTAAAGAATGAATTCTGAACTACCCCTAAAAATGAAAGAATAGCCAAACAACACTCTGGCTGTCCTCGGACATACAGGGGTTAATACTTTAATGCATACTACCTCTGCCTCTTGAATATCTGTCAACACAACTCTGCTGGATTGCTGCTTTTCGTCTTATCATAAATTCCTATGGATGTGTCTGCATCATTCGGACTTTGATGACACAGTCTTGGCTCAGTATGTTGGAGTGCCTCGGGCATACAGAGGAGGACACACTATTATCTTGTCACCAGCGTGCCTGTATGGTTCTGGGGGAGTGTGGGAACACCTGGGTCTCCAATAAGGAGCTCTAGTTGTACAGCTCCTGGGTTTCTTGGTGTCATCAAGGAATACAAAAATAGTTATATATTTTAATCATAGTTATACAATTTATATTTCAGTGCATCCGGAAAGTATTCACAGAGCATCACTTTTTCCACATTTTGTTATGTTACAGCTTTATTCCAAAATGGATTAAATTCATTTTTTTCCTCAGAATTCTACACACAACGACCCATAATGACAACGTGAAAAAAGTTGACTTGAGATTTTTGCAAATTTATTAAAAATAAAAAACTTGAGAAAGCACATGTACATAAGTATTCACAGCCTTTGCCATGAAGCTCAAAACTAAGCTCAGGTGCATCCTGTTTCCCCTGATCATCCTTGAGATGTTTCTGCAGCTTAATTGGAGTCCACCTGTGGTAAATTCAGTTGATTGGACATGATTTGAAAAGGCACGCACCTGTCTATATAAGGTCCCACAGTTGACAGTTCATGTCAGAGCACAAACCAAGCATGAAGTCAAAGGAATTGTCTGTAGACCTCCAAGACAGGATTGTCTCGAGGTACAAATCTGGGGAAGGTTACAGAAAAATGTCTGCTGCTTTGAAGGTCCCAATGAGCACAGTGGCCTCCATCATCCGTAAGTGGAAGAAGTTCAAAACCACCAGGACTCTTCCTAGAGCTGGCCGGCCATCTAAACTGAGCGATCGGGGGAGAAGGGCCTTAGTCAGAGCTAGCTCCAGAGGTCCTCTGTGGAGAGAAGAGAACCTTCCAGGAGGACAACCATCTCTGCAGCAATCCACCAATCAGGCCTGTATGGTAGAGTGGCCAGACGGAAGCCACTCCTTAGTAAAAGGCACATGGAAGCCCGCCTGGAGTTTGCCAAAAGGCACCTGAAGGACTCTCAGACCATGAGAAACAAAATTCTCTGGTGTGATGAGACAAAGATTGAACTCTTTGGTATGATTGCCAGGCGTCACGCTTGGAGGAAATCAGGCACTGCTCATCACCAGGCAATTACCATCCCTACAGTGAAGCATGGTGGTGGCAGCATCATGCTGTGGGAATGTTTTTTAGCGGCAGGAACTGGGAGACTAGTCAGGATAAAGGGAAAGATGACTGCAGCAATGTACAGAGACATCCTGGATGAAAACCTGCTCCAGAGCGCTCTTGACCTCAGACTGGAGCAATGGTTCATCTTTCAGCAGGACAACGACCGTAAGCACACAGCCAAGATATCAAAGAAATGGCTTCAGGACAACTCTGTGAATGTCCTTGAGTGGCCCAGCCAGAGCCCAGACTTGAATCCGATTGAACATCTCTGGAGAGATCTTAAAATGGCTGTGCACTGATGCTTCCCATCCAACCTGATGGAGCTTGAGAGGTGCTGCAAAGAGGAATAGGCGAAACTGGCCAAGGATAGGTGTGCCAAGCTTGTGGCATCATATTCATAAAGACTTGAGGCTGTAATTGCTGCCAAAGGTGCATCGACAAAGTATTGAGCAAAGGCTGTGAATACTTATGTACATGTGATTTCTCAGTTTTTTTATTTTTAATAAATTTGCAAACATCTCAAGTAAACTTTGTTCATGCAATCATTATGGGGTGTTGTGTGTAGAATTCTGAGGAAAAAAATTAATTTAATCCATTTTGGAATAAGGCTGTAACATAACAAAATGTGGAAAAAGTGATGCGCTGTGAATACTTTCCGGATACACTGTTTCATTTCCCGCTTACTGTTCTGACAGGTCACCTCCACAGTGACTGTTATTTCATTATGGTCATACAGAGAAACATCAAGACATTCTTTTCCATTTATTTTAAAGCTTTAAATATTTGCTTCATTCATTTGAAATTTACTTTTGATGTCTGCCAGAACATTTCAAAAGTTCCAAAATGTATTATACAATAAAAGAGCTTCTGTAAAAAGTCAAATTTTCCCCAGGGGACAAATAAAGTTTGATCCAATCTAATCAGAGGTCTATATATCTATAAGCCTATATATTCTGAGTTTGATTTTCACTAAACCTTATATTTAGGAGGACTTCCTTCTATTGATACTTTGACATTCATCTGCTGATATTCTTCTACTTCACTGTTTTGTATGTTCTTCCAGGTTAAATTTGGTTAATTACAGTAAAGTTGCCCACCATCACCTGAACTTGCCTTTTTAAATTTATGTTTTGCTGGTGTCAGGGTGGCAATAATATTTATTTTTATGTGTTTGTTTATAAGTTTAGAACGTTGTAGGTGAAATTAAAAGTTGTACATTTTTCTAGGATTCAAAGTTTTCTGTGTTTGCTTTTACTTTAAATTAATACTGATTAGGTTACCAAATTTTTTTAATCGTTCTAGGTCTCAGTTTTAATTTTAAATAATGTGTGTACTTTCTTTAATAATTCCATTAATTTCATTTTATGTAGTTATGAGTTGGTGGGTTTTAGTTTGGTCTTTTGTATCTTTCAATAGAGATTAAATCACAGAAAATCTCTGCTAATTGATGTACTTTGTTCTTTCTGGACTTTGTATAGAAGCTCCTGAAGGTCACAACAATTTTCAACTATATTGTACTTAAGTGAAATTGCAGTGGTTGATGACATTAACACAAAGCCAAAAGCAAAAGACAAGTGAGGATCAGATGATGAATCGTGATTGAAAGAGTGTTTAAATTAGAACTCAAAAATTCCAAACCAGAGAAAAAGTTGTATTATTTTTTGTAAGGAAAATCTCTTCTGTATTTTAAGATAAAGATTAGGTTAAAGAGCCCATGTAAAGTGTAGATGTGTTAGCCAGAATTGATCTCACTCATTGTTTCCAAAGAAGCACTGCTACAAAAGTGGGAAAGTGGAAAATGAGATCAGGTAATGCATATGGGTACTGATTCTGTCCCTGCCTCTGATCTTCTGAGATACCTTCATGTCAGAGCTAGCGTTAACTTCATTATTTTCTATTATATGAGGCATCATATTAAGTATCAACCTTAAATAACCCAGCATCCATTAGGAAACTGACACTCACTACAGCATCTCTATAGAGAAGCAATCAATGCAATTAGCACAATGCAAACTCTGGAATAAAGAATATAAAAAGTAAATAAAAACAAAATGAAAAAATCTAATGAGTAAAAAAATTAAACAACTGAGAATGAGACACCTTGGAGGCGAGTTTGCAAAAAATGTGAACATTCAAAAATTCTCCAAGATTTTTTTAAGTTTGTGCAAGTAATTTAACAATTTAAACACAACACCATTTTGGACCCACCAGCTGGACTGAACAATAATACAATATTATTAAAAAATTGCAAAAAATAATTATTTCCTCACTGCTATAATTAAAGTACAGAATTTTGCTGTTAAAATGCCATATTGCATTCACTTATAACATATTGCAATGTATTTTTTGTATCCTAAAAGATAGCCGAATTGCTGTATTACAGCAACACTTGCATGGCTTTCTTTAACATCCTGGTTTAATTGTGTACAATTTGATAGACAGAATATTATCTGCTAAATAAGAGGGGTATTTAACATTCAAATGACACCACATTTCACTTTCTATGTTTTCCACTTTTTGTATTTCATATTTTTTTTTTATTTTGAAATTTGCAACTATTGGTGTTCTACTTTAAATACACAGTATAACTGTTTCCCAACTACAGTATATATAATATAACAGAGTAATATCTGCCCTTCAAAATAATGCATAGGCCATGAGTCTTCAATAAAGGATATGTATGCTATGGATATTTATTTGAAAACTGTGAAAGTAGTGATAAAGAATTGGGTCTTTTGTACTGCTTCAAAACAATAAAACTAGAAATATTACTTGTAGATATTTCATAACTGTTTCTTTCTGGGTGTTCCTGACACATTTACTTACACTCTTATAGAGTTTGGAAGCTTATTGCAACACCTATGGAATAATAACATTCAAAGTGCATTTTTTGGTATAACGTTAGTCTTATCCATCAACATACAGTATATGTACAACATAACTAATCAACATTGTCACAAATGTGTACATGGGAGGCAGCTTAATGGCTCTAGTAAATGTAAGTACCCCGAGCCAGGGGTTGGCACTGTTTTCTGATGCTGTGTACCTTTCTCTCTGTACAGACTGGGTGACTGATGGCTCTTCCATCACTGACGTCATCTCCAGTGTCTGTTCTCCTGGACATGCCCTTTCTTACTATTTTCTGTCATAAACCGGAAAACCAATTACCTACTTCAGTTCTGTTTGGACTTGTGTCTGTAAAGACCTCTTTGCAACTAATTGCATGTTTATTTACTCAAAAACTGTCAAATTATATGGGGTTACCAACTCTTTATCTGTGTTCTTTGTGTAATTTTACAATATGAATATTGAGTGAGGGATGATGAAGATATAGCCAGTGTCATACACGTGAGCATGGGAGGCAGCTAAAGGGCTTGAGTGAGGGCAATTCCGAATCAGGCCGGGATGTGGCAGAGTGCACTGACTCTTTTTCTCGCTTTCCTGCAGACCATTCATGGGAAATTCTGCCTGGGCCTGTTGACGTTACTACCAGGCCCAAACCTATGGATAAAGACCTTTCCGGTTCCAGCCCCTTTGATGTCATGTCTTCGCCTGAGCCTATGGTTGAAGACCCTTCTGGTCCTGGTCCCTTTGATGTCACTTCCTATACTGACCTTTAAAAGCCTCCACCTTTTTCCTTTTCCCTCAGTTCTCTTTTGGACTTTGGTTTGTGCACATCAGTGCTATCATTTATTTTGCAATTTAGCAGTCAGGAAAACAATATACGGGTGGCTGTCCCGAACCTTGCTATGGCTCTTGTGAAAGTTTGTGACACCAGTTAAATCAAAATACAGTGGAACCTCGGTTTACGAGTAACTTGGTTTACGAGTGTTTTGCAAGACAAGCTACATTTTTTAATAAATTTTGACTTGATAAACGAGCGATGTCTTGCAATACGAGTAGTATGGATACACTTTGTCTGCTGAGCGTCATGTGATCACAACTGAGCTGATGGTTCTTCTGTCTCTCGCGCGCACGTTTCTCTCTCTCCTTATCTCTCTCGCTCGCACTTGCGTCTCTCTCTCTTCTCTTGAGGGCAATCGTCTCCTATTCTCCGTCTGAGTCTGTGTGCTTCACTCATATAGTCAACATCCGTACGAGCGTATACTGTTTATTACAGCATTGTGAATGTGTGTGTGTGTGTGTGTGTTCGCGCGCACAAGTGTGCTGTGAAGTGCAAGCCCCTTTCTTGCACCCCAAAACACGAAGCTGAGTCTCAGTACTTTAACAACACCAGCTTTATTCAGCTTGAAACAGCAATCGCGCAGTTATTTATTGTAGCGGGATCTTTATAATGTTCCTTGTATCACCCATCAACAGCAGACGCTTATAGCATGTCCACAATCTTTTCGGATTGGCTTTTACATTGAACTGCTACAGCGCTGGGAGACTGCGATTGCTTTGGGACACTCTTCCCCGGGTCGTCCCGTTGGGTGGAATCCCACATGAGTTTAGAAACTCACTCACACCAGCCATGATTCTTTTTAAAGGTAAAGTGCAGGTTAATTTGTTTTATGTATTTTTACTTTATATTTTGTATTAATCATTTTTACATCAATAGTTTTGGGTTGTGGAACGAAGCATCTAAGTTTCCATTATTTCTTATGGGGAAATTCACTTTGATATAGGAGTGCTTTGGACTGCAAGTACGTTTCTGGAACGAATTATGCTCGCAAACCGAGGTTCCACTGTATCAGAAAACTGACATAAATGAGGCTGACTTTAAAGGGTTAATCAACTGTAATTCCATCTATTTTCTAAAAATGTTTTTCTGTTCAATTCCAACAGAATTTTTTTTTTCAAAACTTTCCTCTTAGCACACTGTGGGCCTGCTGGCTAAAAAATAAATAGTTCTTAAAAGACTAGCTATTTCATTCTAATAAACAGACTCAAGCTCAAAAAACAAATCCCAACAAATACTCACATAAACATTACTCTGCTCAGGGCAAATAAATATGCTGCTTTCTCAAGCATATCTGTCAAAAATAATACACATTTTGTTAAAAAATAATTGCAAAGGTTCCATATTAATTCCTATAAATCCACCCAATATGTAACGGGCTGCCACCGCCTCTCCGCAGAGTGGGAATTGAGCCCACTTGAATATGATATATCACACAAGTGGCTTCATCTCAAAGGCCTAGTGAGTTTATATGCTATTGTGGCCTGATGTCCACCTTGCTTCTGCATGTGTCCCCAAACACAATGCCATTTAAAAGACGTAATGTTCAGGAAAGTCATCCTGTTCATCTCCAGATACCCAGCATCCTAATCCCTTTTATCACTTCTATCTTGCATTCATAAAGAAAGAAAGAGACTATAACGTGCAACATGCCAGATCTCAGTAAATGTCTTTTAGCATTTGATTATGAAGTCTCCACTTCTGGGACTCTCACTGCTCAAAGGGACTTCATTTTGGCTGTTGCCCAAAATCTCATTCTACAGCTCATTGCCATAGTTAAAGATGAGTATGATTTGACATGGAGTATTCTATGATTTTTGTGATTTTTTAATTCCCTTTTTTCTTTCAATAGTCATAAGGGATGGCAAATGAATGGTAAGCCAGAATTGATCTCACTCATTATTTTCCAAAACAGCATTGCTGCAAAAGTGAGAAACTGGAAAAAAGATAATGTGGTACATGAATGCAGATTCATTCCCTGCTGCTGACCTGCTGCAACACCTTGATGCCAGAGCTGCAGTTATCTTTATTATTATCTGTCATAATGAGAAACATATATAACAAATTCCACTCTGTACACAGTAAAGATGGAGTATTATTCAGTGTTCATTTCTGAGCAGCCCAGTTAAATATGGTAAGATCAGAGAAAGATCTTTTAGGTTAGGGGTGAGAAAGGCCTCAGTTTCATGATAGCACTCCCTTAATTCATTATGAAAAACAAATGCAGTCTCCAGTTTGACTGTGAGTGCCAAGCTTCACCTCCATATCCATCCATCCATTTTCTAACCCGCTGAATCCGAATACAGGGTCACAGGGGTCTGCTGGAGCCAATCCCAGCCAACACAGGGCACAAGGCAGGAACCAATCCTGGGCAGGGTGCCAACCCACCGCAGGACACACACAAACACACCCACACACCAAGCACACACTAGGGCCAACTTAGAATCGCCAATCCACCTAACCTGCATGTCTTTGGATTGTGGGAGGAAACCCGAAATATGGAGTGCCCGTCACCTCCATATTTTAATGCAAATTTAGTTTAAACAGATTCTGGCAGGTGACAGCTTTTTTATACTAGGTGAACTTAAATTCATATATCAGCTTCATTGGTATTTGACTGAAGACAATTATTATACTTTACAGTCCTGTGCTTCTTTTCTTTAGTAACATAGAACACAATTTTGTCACTTGACCACTTACTAGATACTTTTGAAAAGATTTGTTTTAATAATTCCTCCAAAGAGCATACTTACAATATGGACTCTTAATAATATACTATAGACCACATGCATTTTTTGTCTTACAAACAGACAATGAGATTGTTACCATTGTATCCAGACCCAATGTTAACAGCATCAGGAAGAAAATAATCGCCCAAAACGGAGATGGTTTGAGCCTGGTCAAGGCTTCAGGGTAAACCACAAATGCAATGCCCGGACCTGAACAAATAAAATGACAAAAGCTTTGTATTAGTTTTGTTGTAAATGCCAGTCACAAACAAATCAGACATTGTACATACACCATGGTCTGGATTTCATGTATGTCTTAAAACATCCATTTGAGAATTATGTGTGTATAACTACAACAAGTAAAAACACTGCTAATTAAAATTAACATAAAGTATTATAATATTTTATAATATTTTATTATAATATAGTTATTAAAATGTGTTTAGAGTTTGAACTCAAAACATTGTTCTTCGTTTTAAATCAGAAATTTCACTACATTCTGTATACATTCCTCTGTAGGTCTTGCATTTGACCACTAGGTGGTGATGCAAAAATGAGAATAAGTTTAACGTACAATGTACAGTACATACTGCATGTTCAGTAGATGGGCACACAGTCCATTATAAATTTTTACACATATATATTGGAAGTGACTGTAGTAATGAATTAATAAAGTTTACATGTATATCAAATAATCATTACTGTAATAGGAAGTTTGTGCTTTTTTTCATTCATTAATTTATTTTCATCTCTCTTGTCTTTCTTAATTTAGAAAATATTATTTCAATGACTACTGAATGACAATGCAAGTATTAGAAAAGATGCCTGCAATTCAATATGGTTCTGGCTCTTCAACCTAAGTGTTCATGAAATGCCTTTAGCCAACTGTAAAGAGCCTGAATGAACAAGAAACCTCTACTTCTCCAATAATCTATAAGTGAAATCCTCCTTCTGCATAACATTAGTAACCTGCGACTTTCCAAAATCAATACTATCAGCCATAGTATCAGGACTACTGTTACAGTACCTTCTTTGATACCCTTTTATAAAAGTAAATTTCAACATCATTATTGATTTCTCCTAATTTTTCATCCTAAACATGTAGAAGTTTGGATTTTATTCAGGCTTACTTTACAAGAAACTCACTACTTTCAAAAAATTTTCAGTTTAAGACATGTAGGCCTTGGTCTTTAATATGTATAAAGATCCATTCATTTTGTGCAAACAATAACCTGCAACTGCTTCATCATGGGTATGATGTTAATCTTCATTCAGTCCTGCAAGCAGGTCCTCTAATTTACAGGGAAAACTTGGGGGCTGGTGGCAGGATTGGCACTCCAGCCATGCTCCTAACCCTAATCCCAACAACAATGTAAAATAATCTAAAGTGTGTCCACCTTAATAATAGAATAAAGCTTCTGTGTGTCTGCCTGTGTATCCATCTGGTTGCTAGTCTCTGCCCTTCCAAAAGATGGTGCATCACAAACATTTTTAGTAATAACTGCATTGCATTTGTCATTCCAACAGATGACGCATCACAAACATTAACACTGTTTTTACAAATCCCATACCAAACGGAATATAAGAGAGACATATGCATCGCGTGGTGCACTGCAAACGTTAACACTGAGGTCTACATTGATCACTTAGATTTCAACCCACCTTAGATGGGTAGCAGAGCTGGTTTTATGTAAATCCATTTCAGAATGTGAACTTTCGGCAGTTAATATGTAAATTCAAAAGTTTTCAAACTTTTACTGAATTGTCACTATCACATATTTGTGCTGCAGCAAATCAAAAACCTCACTAATTTTCTACTCAAAATGACTATATTGACTAGAAAAAAGGAGTTATTTTTTAATAATGCTTCCTTTGGATAGCAGTCCCTGTATCCCACCATAGGAGACCTTATTAATTAAACATGATTTTTTTTCTTGAAAAACAAATGAAATATTAAATAAAGGATTGAAAGTTATTAATCCAATAGTTAAGAAAACCATAACATGAAACAATGTTTTGTTAACCATCCATTGCATATAGTTACCTTCATCTGCCACTTCATCGATGGGCACTTTCAGCTCGTGTGCCATAAATCCAATGACGGAGAAGATGACAAAGCCAGCAAAGATGCTTGTGGCGCTGTTTGTACACGTGACTATCAGTGTATCCCTAGAACACAATAAAAACTCTCATTACCACCTGCTTAACTATTACAAAAAAGAACACCAACAACATCCTTCACTCCTAGACTTTGTCCAACCAGCCATCCATCAACCCATTTTAAATAAAAAGTGGCTGTATAGAGAGGCCTTTTGTCACAGTCTTAGCCCATTTTATTTTTCATAGGAAGACACACACTCTCTTTGGGGTAAATTACCACTGCCATTTCAGGAATGAAACATTGGAGAACAATTTCAAAAATTTCAGTGAGAACTAATTGACTTATATTGAGGTATTATTTTTCTTTTATTTAATTACAGGTCTAAAATTTATTTGAACATTAGTTTGGTTATAAAATATATGTTGATCTGACTTTTATAACCTTAACTATAATCCACTCTACATTGCTGTTTGACATGTTTACAATAGAATTAATATCACTTGTATTTTTAAATTCAGTCATACAAATCAAAAAACAATACAATGAATTATATGAAAAAGTTATATATGAAATATTTAACATTTGTAATATCATTTACAAAGCATACATATTCTAATTCACGCTCATTTGGAGCCACCCCTTTGTCTAATAAGTCCACCCAACTGGCAAATCTTTGTGGCATAGGGAAGAAAATCAATGCTAACATACAGAGGACATGCAAACTTCACTTATACAGAGCCTGGGGTTTGAATTTGAGCCTAGAAAGTATCATTAGTGACTGGGTCACCCACTTTTACAGTTCAACCACGACAACTACTGAAAACTGCACTGTAGTAATAATTAAATATAAAATTGGGAGCGGTCTCCACTAGACTTTCTCGTATACTCAGATATTGGGATGGATATTTGAAAGAGAATGATTATATTTTTATATTACGTACATTAAAGAACCATCAACAACAAATCAAATCAAATTAATAATATATTGAACAATTATGATAAAAGTAAAGTTGAATAAATTGGACTCTGCAGCTGCATGAATACCATTCCAGTTAGCGGAAATAGCCCAAAAGTTGATAGAAATCCATGTTTTGTATCTGGTACTTGTGTGCAAAATTTAATTGACCTAATAAGTGAAAGCATACTCAGGTTATCATGTTTACATACACTACACAGACATAAGGACATAATTCCAAAAATTGTATTTTTGGACTAAGGGAGGTCTAAAACTTTGAGATTCATCAAAATCTCAAAGTCAAATTTTTGGATGATTACAATACTTTCCCTATACTTCGTATATAAGAAACTAAAAACCGTAAGCAGGGAGTACTTAGCTTTGAGAATTGGAGAAGCTCACTCTGGCCAAGATAAGGGGGAAAAGACTGCACTTCTTTTAATAAACAAATGGCAGATTGTTGAAGTTCAGGGCCACTTGTGATATGCTTCTGTGCTTTTGCCATTAAAAGTAAAAAGGTTCAAACCAGTTTATGATAGAGTCATTGCTCTAAATGCCTTGATAACCAATTTATGTATAGCACAAGTAAAATGGAAATATCGTGTACACCAAAACTGCCAAACACAATTGGTGTGTTTTTATTTATCAATATAACTTTTGTGCGTGTGTCTCCTCGTCCTGCGATGGACTGGCACCCTGTCCAGGGATTGTTCCTGCCTTGCACCCAATGCTTGCTGCAATAGACTCCAGGCTCAGGATAAGCGTGTTTGAAAATGGATGGATGGAAGAATAAATAATAAAAATGGTCAATTTTCAAAATTTTAGAGACTCTCTCAAAACTTAATGAGGATCCTTTTGTGAGAACTCAACCCCTTATTCAGGAGGCTGGACCCTCCTGGTCCCCTATATATTCAAAAAATCCTAAACATATTTACAGCTCAGTGTTATTGTGGGTCTTGGCTGTAATTCATTTATCATAGTATTTGAAAATTGTCTACTTCTGAATTATTTTTGGCTTTCTCTTTAGATCAGTATTATTTCACGAGACTAAATATCTGTTCCTTTTGCCAGGGATGATAACAAGGACACAGTTTGCTCAGCTACTGTGTTAGTTTAAAATCAAAGACATGAGAGCACCAGGAGAATGAAACACACTACTCACAATTTTAGAGCAGAGTGGCAGTAATCTACAATATAAATTGAGATATGTTTCCATTTTTGAAGGAGAATTATGGCAAGACAAGTCCAGAACAACCTACTCATAGTTTATGTATTGTATTCATGTTGAAAGTGACTGAAGCAGTTGATGGTGCCATGCCCATACCATGGATACCAACATTTAGCCATCCGTTAAGCACCCATTTTGGTATAAGACGTGTTATCTTACAAAACCCATAAGGCCCTGTCATGGTCTCTTAATTTCCAAAAAAATAATAATATAAATCCCTTCAAATTGGTTACATAAATATTGTGGTAACTACAAAAAATACAAAGTTGGTATCAATAAATACTTGTACTGTATTTGCAACATAATTCCCAGAATCTCTTACTTTGAAAGCTGCATCTTCCAGATTAACCACAAAAGAATTGATGGTACTGTTTTTTCATGACAGTATTAAAGAAATACTGACTGAATAGGGTACTCCATTTACTTCAGAATAAGTAAAAGGATTAAATAAATAATTCAAAGTGAAACATGTATGTTGTCAGGGATGCCAGGGGCCATGACCCGGCCAGGACGCCAGGAGGGACCGGAAGAGGGTCAGAGCCCTGCCTGGATCACGTGGGGTTTTCCTTCCGGTTGCTTTGGGGGCCACGGGTCAAGGGCATGGAAGCCCTTCCCTGTAGGAGCCCGTGGTCACCGCCAGGAGGCGCCCCAATGCCTTGGGACTTGTTTTCCCCGCACTCCCGCCACACCAGGAAGTGCTGGGGAAGACTTTGGAGGATGCCCGGAGAGCAGCCGGGAGGACAGCCGGCACTTCCGCCACACTGGGGCGTGGCCAGAAGAAGATTGCCGGGAACACCTGGGGCTCATCCGGGTCCTCTATAAAAGGGGCCGTCTCCTTCATTCGAGGCTAGAGTCGGGTGGAAGAAGGACGAGGCAAGAGGAGTTGTGGAGGCGGCCCGAGAAGAAGGCATTGTGGCCAGGACTGAGTGACTGTTTTGGGGTTTGTGCACGTGACTGGGTCTTTGTGACCATTATTTGGGGGTCTGAGTGACCAATTAATTGTAAATAATTTGTATAATAAACGTGTGGTGTTTTAAAACAAGATGTCCGCCTGTCTGTGCCCGGGTGGCGTTCACATCTGGCGTGAGTCGGCAGGATGCTCCGCCTGTTTCAAGGCGGAGACCTGATCAAAAAAATATTGTTGTGGACGGCCCGGTGCAGCAGGGGACCCACCACGCACGCGGGTGCTGCGTGCACACAGCCCCGCTGGTAAAAACCCCACGGACCGCCAGGGGTCCGCAGGAAGGCCATATTTCCCTGATGCGGGCGGGCGGCGTGCCTACAACAAGTGCAGCGGTCTCCAACGAGCGCGCCGTTGCTGGAGGCGCCCGGGACGGCATGGCGTCAAGAAAGGCCACGCCGAGGAGGTGTCCTCGGTTTGACGAGTCCGGGGAGGTGAGTTCCCTGCCTAGCGGCAGCGGCCCATGGGGCCGGGCGTGTTTCTTTATTGCAGACAGGGACTTCCGGATCCACGCCAGTGGCAGGCGATGCTGGTCTGCGGGCTCCGGCAGCACAGCGCAGCCGCGAGGGCTGCGAGGAGGACGCTGCAGCTCGAGAGGCGCTGGCAACAGCAAGGCTACCGGCAGGCACGCGACGCCGCAGAAAGGGAGCCAAGATGGCCGCGGAACAGAAGTCCCTCCCCCTGAAAGGCACGCGATTGACGGTGTGTCTTGTGTGCCCGCCGATGACTGTAGAGAGGCGGGACCAAGGGATGTCCATCACGGGCAGGGGAGACCGATTGGGCGGAGGAAAAGGCCCACAGGAAGTGGCCGGCGTCGGAGGCTGACAGACAGGTAGGCTCCGCCGGTTAACTTCCTGTCTTTGCCGGCTGCTCTGGCGGAGCTGGGGTTGTCCCTTCAGCCCACAGAGCAGCGTGTGTTACAGATGCTATGTGCCCTCCGGGCTGAGGTGCTGGAACTGGAGAGGAAGGCGTTCGCGGCGCTGAGAACGTTTCAATCAAGAACGGGACGGCGCGACGCTGGAATCTCCAGCCGGAGAGGTACAGCGGAGACGGTGAGTACAGCCGACTCCGTACAGCATGCGGGAGGGTCTGTTGAAAAAGGCTGTGATGATAACGATCAGTTCCGAGTAAGCAGCCCTCCGACAGGAGGTGCGGCGCCGCGGGCTGTATGCGTGGCGAGGGGGGAGTCCGAGAGGACGCTGAATGGACACGGGCTGCTAAGTGCCCCGGGTCCTAGCGCCCTCCGCCCCGAGTCGGCTGCGGTCTTGCGCCGCACTATAGGGACGCAGACGGGACAGAGGCGCCTTTTCTTCCATAAGAGGTCTCAAACCGTCATGGCGTCCCAGAGTGAACGGAGGAATAAAGGGCTGGGTGCCGATTCCTCCGATATGGTGAGACGCGTTGCTGGGTGCACGCGTACGGCTGGCTGCCCTCTGGGGGAGCAGAGGGAATCCCTGAGGCCGGCGGAGAGAGAGCAGGCGGTGCCGACGGCTCCATCATCGAGAGGGACATTGAAGCCGCGGAGAGGGTGCCGATCAGGCAAGTGCCGGGCGATTGAGGGGGAACGCTGCCCGTGCGTGGCACGAGCTGGGTGCTTTGGCAGCGTTCTGCCCTGTGTTCTCTTTGTAGGGACGGACCCGGGCGAGCTGAAGGAGCCCTTCGTGGCGGAACAGCCCTCTGATGTCGGGCCGTCTGTGGAATGATCTCTCTGCCGGTGTGCAGGTGCCCTCACAGCTGGAGGAGCCTACGGGGGAACGAGTGGCTCGGAACAAAGGGGCGTGGAGGTCTCGGAGGGGGTGCCGATCGAGGAGGCCCCGGGGTGCCGGTAAAAGGGGGGAGCACAACCTGTGCGAGGCGCAGGGATGCACCATGGGTTGGTGCTCGGATTGTGTCTCCGCCCTGTCCCTGCTAGGAGTGCGGGCCGGACCCGGCTATCCTCGAGTGGGACCCGCTTGGGCTCTGCTGCCCTCGCTGGACGGGTCGCTCTTACCCACGAGTGGTCTTCGCTGGCTGTGGGGCACTGTCAGGGATGCCAGGGGCCATGACCCGGCCGGGACGCCAGGAGGGACCGGAAGAGGGTCAGAGCCCTGCCTGGATCACGTGGGGTTTTCCTTCCGGGTTGCTTTGGGGGCCACGGGTCAAGGGCATGGAAGCCCTTCCCTGTAGGAGCCCGTGGTCACCGCCAGGAGGCGCCCCAATGCCTTGGGGACTTGTTTCCCCAGCACTCCCGCCACACCAGGAAGTGCTGGGGGGAAGACTTTGGAGGATGCCCGGAGAGCAGCCGGGAGGACAGCCGGCACTTCCGCCACACTGGGGCGTGGCCAGAAGAAGATTGCCGGGAACACCTGGGGCTCATCCGGGTCCTCTATAAAAGGGGCCGTCTCCTTCATTCGAGGCTAGAGTCGGGTGGAAGAAGGACGAGGCAAGAGGAGTTGTGGAGGCGGCCCGAGAAGAAGGCATTGTGGCCAGGACTGAGTGACTGTTTTGGGGTTTGTGCACGTGACTGGGTCTTTGTGACCATTATTTGGGGGTCTGAGTGACCAATTAATTGTAAATAATTTGTATAATAAACGTGTGGTGTTTTAAAACAAGATGTCCGCCTGTCTGTGCCCGGGTGGCGTTCACAATGTATAGCTGTGTATCAGTCCTGCTGGTCCTCCTTGTAGAACGCTATAACAAGCCTTGAAACAGATGTTAAAGCAAGATGTAATGGACTTCCCTTGCTTGCAGTTAGGGAGGTTTAGAAGGTGCAAGAGCAAAACAGGGAAAGCTGTATAACCATAATGTTACTGTTGCATAATTTTATCCAAGGAATGGAGTAATGCTCCTTGTTATCATGTCCCAATTCAAACAAAGAGTATGCTGGGAAAAAACATATGAGGATGAAGAAAGAGAGAGGTAAAATACATTGTTTGACAACAAGACAGTAGAAAAATGGATACCTGTATTACATCAACATTTTATGTCCCTAGACTACCACAGACTCCACAACATAAGTGTAATTTGGTTTGTAGCGAAAATTCTTGGAATAAACAGAGCACCAAAGCAGAAAACTGCTAACTTTAATAAATAAATCCAAGTATATTGTTAAAATAAACCTGGTTTAAAAATCTAAAAATCCTATTTCATATAGGAGACATATTAATCGAGATGTAGTGGTGAGAGACTGCTGCCTTAGCATTGCACAGGTTAAACATGCTAAAGTAGAAGAAGAAGTCAAAAAAATGCTAACCTTGAACATCATTGAAAAGAGCCAGGCCTTCAAAATGTCTACTCACATATACACTCACACAGAGCCAGTTTAGATTTATCAATTAACTTATCTTGCACATTTGGGAATGTAGCTAGGGTACTGACAGAAAAACCCACACAGTTACAGGAATAAGACAACAGCTGGGACTGGGATATGAAGAAAAGGGGCTGAATCATTGAGGCAACAGCATCAACCACTGTGCCACTGTTCCATCCATGATGTAATTTAATATGAAACAATAATAATGTTGACCTTAGCAAATATATCAAGCTTGGAACCAACAGATATACTAGACTCAAAATGAGACATGAAAAACAGAAGACAAAGTATTCTCTTGTCAAAATTGGTGATGAAATCAAGTGCCAAAATTCAAGCCTGATACTTGTCCCCAGACAATAGTATCTAGAACCTGAGGCAATCATGATCTGAATGAAAGCTTAGCTAATTTATAAAAAATCAACAATATGTCATTGAAACCACTCCTTGGACAGTTCAACAGACATATGTCAAGAAGAAACTGTTCTTTGGATAGTTGCAAAGTTCTGGGCTGAAGGGCCAGACAAAGAATCTTTCCATGGCTGATCAGGATCAGGCATTTAACACACTCTATAATCCAAAAATGTGGATGTTGATAGCAAGTGTAGGATATGCCAGCAACAAGAAGTGCAAATCAGTCGTATTTTTGTTGGATGCTTAATGCTAGCTTCAAAGGAATTCACTCATCGCCAAAATCCGGATAGCTAGTTACCTGCACTGGTCAATTCTTCATGACCTTGGCCTCCCAGTGGCTGATCATTGGTAAGTCACCATCCTGAAACACTCTTTTGAGATGGACAACATCACCATTATATACGATGTTGCTGCCAACACCAATCGTCCCACAGCAATAAACCAGCCAAATATCCATTACAGAAGCAAGAGGCAACGTCTACTCATCAACATTACCATATCAGATGTCACAAGATCTCATGCATGTGAAACACAAATGCTCAATGCGATTCCAGTCACAGTAGGAGTACTTGGTACTGCTCAACTAGGCCTCCAAAAATATCCAAAGAACTGTCAAGTATAGCGAATGTTGCTCAGGTGTAGAAGATTGCCCTCCTTGCAATCACAAACTTACTTTACAAAGTCCTATCCATGAGACAATAAGACCTAAGGAAAGCAACCACCATAAAGTGATAAAAACTAAAAATAATAATAATAGATCCAGTGAGTCAAACTCAGCTTAGACCAGATCTACAGGAACGCTCACTTGTTATGTTTTTTTCTTTATATTTCCTCCTAAACTTCAATGCAAAGGCCAGGAGATACAATCCAGTGAAGCCATTGAAGAAAGTTCTCTGCACAAAGGCTTCGTAGGATGAAGGCGTTGGCAGGACTAATATGTTTGCCTTCAACAAGAATACATAAAGATTATTATGGTGCTATGAGAGATTTCTGAATGTTCAGCTTTCAAGAATTGCTCTACATGCTTCACCACAATATACGTGGGGTCACCAAGGAGCAGATCAAGATCACAAAGGATTTTGGGGTATTACTAAACATGGTGAAAGATAGTGACAATAAAATTCAGGTATTGGAATATCAAGTTATAATCTCTAATCTCCAAATTAATAGATTTATATGGTAAACAAAGAAAAAAGATTTGTGTTTGCATAAAAGGCATTAAAGAAAATGCAGACAGTAATAAACTAATACTTTAAAAAAAATGAAGGCAAGCTTTATTTCCCAGTTGGTTGCACTGTTTGACCCAAATGATTGAAAGAAGTCATAGAATATATATTTCTAATGGAAGAAATTTGCATCCATGACTACAGTGAACTTTCTCAGTTATGCTGATTATCACAATGTTCTATAGAAGTCATGGAAAATCCCCAATATATACAATATCCTTTGAGGGACAACAGTTCATCAGTTCATTGATTTTAGCCCAAGAAAGATATGATCTAGGAAAGCAATCATTTCTGCAATGAAAAGGGTACATGAAGTGGTGTGGCAGCCATTTCTTTTGTATCCAGCATTTCACAAGCTAACTTATACTTCAGCAAAGACAGTTTATGATGACCCGGAGCAAGCTTCTTCAGTGATATCTTTTTCATAAAACACATTGACCTCTTTGTATCTTCCAGTACTTGTTGTTATTCTGCCTCTTTTATTCTAGATTTTAAAAATACTGATGTTCTGTGACACTCTAAAGCTTCAAGGCTATTGTTACTCTCTGGTTCCAGTCTTGAAGATGCTATTATTTTGTATTCAGCCTTTGGGTTGTTACTAGGACAGGATTTCTTATATATTTCCAAGATGCCAATGTTGTAGGTGTGATAATAAGCATGTTTTATATGTGCATTTCAACTTTTCTTATGCTTTTTTAGGTTCAGGGTTCCAGGCTTGAGGTCTGTTATTTTTTAATTAAGTTTATTTTCTTTAAACTCTTGTTTTTGTTGTACACAAAAAGTAGTGTCATGAGACCAGCTCAGTCACGTTGACATCATGGGAAGCAATACTATAAATATGACAGTGATCACAACTATCCCTCGGTGAATACACATTCAGTTCTTTACTTTTCCAAATAATAGTTAACTCCAAATTCCAAATAGGACCCAGTGCTGTTTTTGACTTTGACTTTAGTTTCAGGTTTGCAATTTAGTTTTGGTAGCATCAATCTTCCTTCTTAGTAATAATCCCTGCCTGTTCTCGACTACGATTTTTGATTTGTGTTTTCATCTCTCTTTCCATATGTTGCTCACAATAATAACAAGGAGACTCTGTGTTCTGTAGCAGGAGCCTTACAACCTTTCTCCTTTGACAGCTTCATGGCAGTTAGCTTTTCTCTCATTAGTGCTGCAGAAGGTGGTCCCTCTTGTTTTCCTATTGATGGGTCAAAATTAACCTCCAGAAGTCCAGTGCCATATATGTTTATTTATATGCCCCATCTGTGCTATGTTTATTTTATGTTTTCTGATAATGTGACCAGAATGGGATGGGGTACTGTACCTCACCAGAGAATGGGTTGCTCTCTGTTGATCATAGTGAGTTGAGATAGGATAAGGATTTGTAATCGTTTGTAGATGGGAGCAAGAACAGGTTTTGATGGAACAATTAGACCATGCTTTAGTATTTATTCTTTTCTTTTATTTTCTTGTCTTTTAGCTCTTTTCTATCTCTATAAAGGCTAATCTGTTTGTTGCATTGTGAAATGTCTGGGACCTTCATATAAAAAAATAAAAATAAAGAGGGCAGCATCCTCGATTACCTATGACAGGAAAAAACTCTTTAACAGAAATAAAATGTATACCTCAGTTTGGAATAAGCTTCATTTTGTAGCTATGTCTTGTGCTGCAAATTCTCATGAGGGCTCTGTGATTATTCTACTATAATGTAACCTGCATTTCAAAACTCTGCCACAGATGTTACCTGTAAATTTTGTAACTTGCTGGTGGAGAGACAGATTGGCTGTGTTCTATCATTCCCTGCTCCATACCAGCTTTCATACTAACCAAATCTAATCAACCAAATACTAATTAGCAAAGAATTTAAATTAATTGCCAGCACTGATTCATATTCATAGTCAGATCAACTATTAGATACACTCCCCCATCCCCTTTAATCATTATATACTGCATTCCATTTATTCACTCTACAGGTTTAATTTCCAATTTAAATCAGATCAATTATCAATGGTTGATAAAACCCACTGCCTGACTGCTATTTTTGCTACCACTCCTTGTAGAGAAACAACCCCTCTCAACATTTTTATTTCCCAGTCACTTACTTTCTTAATTACAGCATAAACACTTACATTTCATCCTATTCAGACTATTTTCTTGACTCTTTCTATTGTTGTTTTATATACATTCCATATTATCTCCTTTTGGACCTCTCTGTTCACACTCTAAAATCTATACTGATGAGGCTCCTATCCCTAAGGACCACTGAAGCTAAGTTGACACTGGCCTCTTGCTGAACATCTTCTGAGTTTCTCTCCTCTAATCTCTGAAAATCCACTATCCTGGTTCTTTTCAAATGCTTTGTGTTGTGTATCAAAGGGTCATCCAGTTCCAGTATCAATAAGTGCTTTCTAAAGATCAGATGGTTAAGGGCTGGGAGATTTTTAATCCCTACAGCCTGGCTTTTACAGCATTTTATTGAGGGACTAGGGCTGGAGGTCCATCATGGAGATCCTGATTCATTCCTTATTTTTAATTAACCTGTTTTTGTTCTTGAGTGGATTGCCAGCTCGGGAATTGAATTCAGTTCTTTTATTTTGTTGCATTTAATGAACATTTCATCACAAAAACATATAATATTCTCAAAACAGTGTCAGAACGGGCCAGAGCCTACCGTAGTAGCACTGTAATGCATGGCACAAGTCAGTACTGGACAGGGCACCCATGCATCACAGGGCCAGTTTACATACTGTATACTATACATCTACAGTCACAAGAGGCAAATTGTTGTTAATTTGTGTATAAATGGAAATTATAACATAATGATTTGTTTACTTCATAATTTTCTTTAAAGCATTTTTTAATGTGTTTTTAAGTGTAGTGTTCAGTATAAAATATGAAAAACAAGTAAATTGCATTAGAGTACAGTATCTACCACTTGTTCTATTATTTTAGGTTTATGTTATAAAATACAACTTTTCTTAGAACATGCATATTATGCTGGAGTATTTTAGAATATTCATTATGGATAGAGGATTTTAGAATAAATTCATGCAAAAAAAACATGCTTTAGCACGTCTCTGAGATAGGGTCAGAGGGTGCAGAAGCCATTGAGCTGTTTTGCTACGCTTCCAGACAGTCACTTTTCTTTTAGGGCTATTTCAGGAAGGGCATCCGGTGTAAAATTTTGCCAGATCAATTTGTGGAAAACAATACAGATTTCCGTACCGGATCAGTCGAGGACCAGGTTAACAATGGCCACCACCAGTACTGTTAGCCAACAGGGTGCTAGGCGACATTGGGCTACTGTTGGCCAAAGGAGAAGAAGAGGGGGAAGGCATGTCTGGAAGCAGGAGAAGAGGAGGAAGGTTAGGAAGGTTAGGAGAGTGGAAGTGAGGGTAGGAACTTTGAATGTTGGCAGTATGATTGGTAAAGGGGGAGAGTTAGCCAATATGATGGAGATAAGGAAGGTTGATATATTGTGTGTGCAAGAGACTAGATGGAGGAGGAAAAAAGCCTGGTGTATCGGATGTGGGTTCAAATTGCTCTTCCATGGTGTGGATAGGAGGAGAAATGGGGTAGGGGTTATCCTGAAGTAACAGTATGTCAAGAATGTTTTGGAGGTGAAAAGAGTGTTGGACAGAGTGTTGATTATGAAGCTGGAAACTGAAGGTGTGATGATGAATGTTATTAGTGCATATGCCCCACAAATTGGGTGTGCGGATGAAGTGAATTGGATGATGTGGTGGACAGAGTATCCAAAGGAGAGAGAGTGGTCATTTGAGTGGATTTCAATGGACATGTTGGTGAAGGGAAAAGAGAGGATGAGGAGGTGATGGGTAGGTATGGTGTCAAAGTGAGGAATGAAGAAAGTCAGATGGTAGTGGATTTTGAGAAAAGGATGGACATAGCTGTGGTAAAAATTTATTTTAAGAGGTGAGAGGAACACAGGTGGCTTATATCCTGTGTAGGAGGGTTAGTCTGAAGGGAATTAGAGACTACAACATGATGGCAAGGGAAAGCATAGTTAGGCAGCACAGGATTGTGGTCTGTAGGGTGACGTTGGAGAGCCAAGGATCAAATGGTGGAAGTTGAAAAAGGACGACTGTAAGGTGGAATTCAGGGAGGAGGTAAGACAGGCACTATTTGGCAGTGAACAGTTACAAGATCGCTGGGTAACTACATCAGAAGTGGTAAGGGAGACAGCTAGAAGGGTGCTTGTTGTGACATCTGGACAGAGGACAAAGAAACCTAGTGGTGAAATGGGGGAGTACAGGAGAACATGCAGACAAAGAGTTAGACAGGAATACAAGGAGATAAGGCGTAAGGTGAAGAGAGAGGTGGCGAAGGCTAAAGATAAGGCTTATGATGAGTTGTATGAGAGGTTGTACACTAAGGGGGGGAGAAAAGGACCGGTGGGCTAGACAGAGGGACAGAGCTGGGAAAGAAGAGCAGCAGGTTAGAGTGATAAAGGATAATGATGGAAACATACTCACAAGGTAGGAGATTGTGTTGAGCAGATGGAAAGAATTCTTTAAGAGGTTGATGAATCAAAAGAATGAGAGAGACAAAAGGTTGGAAGATGTGGAGATAGTGAACCAGGATGTGCAACAGATTAGCAAGGAGGAAGTAAGGACAACTATGAAGAGGATGAAGAATGAAAGGGCTGTAGGTCCAGATGGCATACTTGTGAAAGCATGGAGATGTTCAGGAGAGGTGGTAGTGGAGTTTTTAACCAGATTGTTTAATGCAATCTTGGAAAGTGAGAGAATTCCTAAGAAGAGAAGAACACTCTAGATGAGAACAGGCAATTGAGCCCAACAAAGCTCGCCAGTCCTATCCACTTAATTCTTCCAAGAAAACATCAAGTTAAGTTTTGAAAGTCCCAAACGTCTTAATGTCTACCACACTACTTGGTAGCTTATTCCAAGTGTCTATCGTTCTTTGTGTAAAGAAATACTTCCTAATGTTTGTGTGAAATTTACTCTTAACAAGTTTCCAACTGTGTCTCCATGTTCTTGATAAACTCATTTTAAAATAACAGTCTCGATCCACTGTACTAATTCCCTTCCTAATTTTATACACTTCGACCATGTCACCTCTTAATCTCCTTTTGCTTAAACTCTATATGACCAGCTCTTTTAATCTTTCCTCATAATTCAACCCCTGTAGCCTAGTCGCTTTTCTCTGGAGCTTTTCTAGCGCTGCTATGTCCTTTTTGTAGCCTGGAGACCAAAACTGCACACAGTACTCAATATTAGTCCTCACCAGTGCATTATAAAGGTTGAGCATAACCTCCTTGGACTTGTACTCCACACATCGTGCTATATATCCTAACATTCTGTTAGCCTTCTTAATGGATTCTGAACACTGTTGGGAAGTCGATAGCTTAAATCGATAGCCTAAATCCTTCTCATAAGGTGTACTCTCGATATTCCAACCACCCATTGTGCATTCAAACCTAACATTTTTACTTCCTATCTGTAACACTTTACATTTACTGACATTAAATTTCATCTGCCACAAATCTGCCCAAGCCTGTATGCTATCCAAGTCCTTCTGTAATGATATAACGGATTCCAAATTATCTGCTAATCCACCTATCTTGGTATCATCTGCAAACTTAACCAGCTTACTTATATTCCTATCTAAATCATTTATATATATTAAAAATAGCAGGCCCTAGCACTGACCCCTGTGGAACACCACACTTCACATCGGCCAGTTCTGATGAGGTTCCTCGCACCATCACCCTCTGCTTCCTGTGTCTGAGCCAATTCTGCACCCATCTAAAAACATCACCCTGAACCCTCACTTCTTTTAATTTGATGCCCAACCTCTCATGTGGCACCTTATCAAATGCTTTCTGAAAGTCCAGATAAATAATATCATAAGCTCCACTTTGATCGTATCCTTTGTTGCCTCCTCATAGAATTCCAACATGTTAGTAAAACATGACCTCCCTCTTCTGAACCCATGCTGACTGTTCAGAATAACTCCTGTCCTTGCCATGTGTTGCTCAATCTTATCCTTAATAATTCCTTCCATTAATTTTCCTGTGATGCATGTTAAGCTTACTGGCCTATAGTTGCTTGGATCTGCCCTGTCACCCTTTTTATATAATGGGATGATATTTGCCATTTTCCAGTCCTTTGGAATCTCTCCAGTGCACAGTGACTTCCTAAAAATATGTGTCAAGGGTTTATATATGTACTCACTAGCCTCCTTAAGAACACGAGGATAAATATTATCTGGGCCTGGTGATTTGTTTGATTTCATCTTATTTAATCTGAGCAGCACTTCTCCCTCTACAATTTCCAAATCCCTCAGTACCTCCTTAGTAGTCGTTTACCTCTGGGAGGTTATCCACTTGCTCACTTGTAAACACCTCAGAAAAATGTAAGTTTAGGGCATCTGCTATTTCATTGTCTGTATCTTTTAATTCCCCTTTACTATTCCTGATGAACTTGACCTCCTCCTTAACTGTTCTTTTACTACTAAAATACTGAAAGAATCTCTTGGGGTCTTCTTTCGCCTTATCTGCTATATTCCTCTCCAACTGTCTTTTAGCCTCCCTGATATCCTTCTTAATGGTTGCCCTCATGTTCTCATACGCTACGATTCACTTTGCAGTCATTAGTCTTATATGCCTTATAAAGCAGCGTTTTCTTTTGCAACTTCTTTTTTGAATCTTTATTAATCCACCGAGGAGTTTTTTAAGTTTCCTATTCATTCCAAATTTAGGTATGTATCTGTCCTGCATTACATGTAAAACATTTTTAAACCTGTTCCACTCCTCCTCGACTGTCTCCACATTTAAAAGCTTATCCCAGTCTATCCTACTTAGACTTTGTCCCTTCTGCTCAAAATTAGCCCTACCAAAGTTCAACTTAACAATTTTAGTCTTTGCATCTGTACTCTTACAAAATACTGAGAATTGTATTACATTATGGTCACTTGACCCTAGTGGTTCAATCACCTCTACACCCTCAATTCTATCCTGATTATTACAGAATACTAAATCCAGACAGGCTTCACCCCTTGTTGGTGCTTTAACATGCTGTGTTAAAAAACAGTCACTGATTACTTCTAAAAACTCCTGCTCTTGTGCTCCTCCATCTGCAAGGTTATCCCAGTTAATATTTGGATAATTAAAGTCCCCCATGACTATAATATCCCCTGTAAACTTGCCTTTTTGATATTACTAAAAAGATGTGTGTTGAAATTACTGTCTGAATTGGGTGGTCTATAACACACTCCTAAAATAAGACCTGTTTCCCTAATAATTGATGAGCCACAGCATGAACTTATAGACAAGATTAGTGGAAGCAAGGTTAAGAAGGGAGGTGGTAATTAGTGAGTTGCAATATGGTTTCATGCCAGGAGAGAGCACTACACATGTAATGTTTGCTCTGAGGGTGTTAACGGAGAAGTATAGAGATGGCAAAAGAAGTTGCATTCTGTCTTTGTGGGCCTAGAGTAAGCATATAACAAGGTGCCTAGAGGGGAATTGTGGTATTGTATAAGGAATTCGGGAGTGACAAACACTTATGTATAAGTGGTAGAGGACTTGTACAAGGGAAGTGTGACAGTGGTGAGGACTGCAGTACGAGTGAAGGATATGTTTAAGGTGGAGGTGGGATTGCATTGGCTCTGAGCCCTTTCCTATTTCTAATGGTAATGGACAGGTTGACAGAGGAGATTAGACATAGTCCAGATGGACTATTATATTTGCGAATGACATTGTGAACTGTAATGAGAGTATGCAGCAGGTTGAGGAGACCCTGGAGATGTGCTATACAGAGGAGAGGAATGAAAGTCAGTAGGACAAAGCTAGAATACATGCATATGGATATATAACACTGATCCCTGCGAGCTGGTAGTACAGCACCATTAGCCAAGTGCCTACCTAAGATCTCAAAACATGTCTTAAAGGAGTCCGCCTCGCATCAGAAAACACAGGAGATCCTGTGAAACATAAGTACGAAAGATGTATAATTAATTACAAGGCTTTTCCTTCTTCTTGGTTGAAGAAAAAAGTATGAAGCATCTGCACAGCTACATGTGAAACAAAAAATAATTTCCTGCTGTGCTGGTGCTATGATTTCAAACAATGGAATGAGCCGGGCCCATACTGACACTTCGTGACATGGCCAAAATGTACACCAAGAGTGGAGCTCCATGAGTACAAAGATCTATGTTTTATTTACCTATTACTAGTTTGTGGCCATTTTTTGTATTTTGTTTGTGGTTATTGTATTGTTTGTCCTTTTTGTTGTTTGAGGCATGGTGGCACACTGGTAAGCACTGCTGTCTCGCAGCTCAAATCAAATTTTTGGCCATACTCATCAGTCCAGCACAGTTGGCAGATGCTTCCTTAGCTTACACCAACTCTTAAATTGACATTGCATCATTATAATCCACTCAAAGTCAGTTCAATTTCTCTTTATCTATTGACTGCAATACATTATGAACAGTTTGGAGATGTTCTTGAGAATCTCCGTGAGCAAACTCTTCAGGGTTCATTCATCATCATTAACCAATAACTGCAGGTAATGCTTTTTAAGAATCAGATCCCTTAATTGTTTGTTTGTTTGTTTGTTTTTTCTTAACCGGTGGCTAAAATAATAATGAGATGCAAAGCAAGTCGACAGTTTTGGAAACGTCTGTTGTGGCAGAACGAGAATACTAACAGGCCACAGAATTAAATAACAGCCAGCTTCATTAACAGCCAGAAATGACTTCTAGTTAACAAATTGGATGGAGCAAAAATGGTGTTTGACACCAAAGAGTTAGCTGCTTATTTGTTGTCTTACTTTGTAGTTCATTATTGTTTGGATGCTGGATAAAGAAAAAAAGAAACAATTCAGGGTTCTGACTCTTGAGTCACTTAAAACTAATAGAACATACTTTTTTCCACATGCAGGACCAATTGGTTAACAAGAAGGTGGATGGAATGAAAACCTGCAGCCACTGCAGCACTCCAGGATGTGAGCTTGAAACTCCTGTTCTATATAATAAGCACCAGATTTCACAATGGCTCTCATTCTCATCTAGATAAACTGCAATTTGCACTAGTTTAATAGGACAAAGTTAGTGTATCTTAAACATGTATGCTGTTCAAGTTGCACCATTCTTGTAGCTCTACATTTATAAACATGCCAGCATTTAGATGTCATCTTTTGTCCTACCTAAACCAGTTTTTAAGGTTGTGGGGAGTTGGAGCCTGGCCTCGGACTGGTGCAGGGTGCAGGGCACACTCACTGAAGCCATCACCCTGCCACTTTGAAGAACTCCAACCTGTCTAGGTCCTGAGCCCAGTTTCCTGGAGCTGAGAGGAAGCAGCACCAGCCAACAGTGTAAACAGATGTGAATATTGCTTTTATTTAGGGAATAGAGGTTTGTGTGAGAAAGACAGAGGATTCTCTTCACTATTCATACTTTTTCACATATGAAATTTCATGCATCTTTCCTCCAACTCTTATCTCTTGTGTCTGGCCACAGAAGGGACAGAAATCTGTTTGCCTCATTCTCTGAACTTATAACCAACTCTCTACCTAAAGGGCATACCACCAAATCAGCTAGTCTTATTTGCAAAGTATTAAGCTTGAGCATAATGGTTAATGGATAAAATGAATAATGGCACTGGAAAGGGGCTGTTGCTTGGCACGTTTAAAACGTAATTGGGGAATATTTATTTAAGAAGTGTACACATATAACACTGACAGATTTTTTATTGGCATTCTTTGAATAAATGACTCTTCACACCCCTCACCAGTGTATAACCAAAAATGGGCCATTTGTTTGCCTCAAAAATCAATTTTAATTTTAACAGTCTATAAATCTGACTGTCCTTAGCTGTCATTACTCACATGCCCAAACTCACATGCTGTAAAGTCCTTATTTCTACTTAAAGCTCCTGCTTCCTGGAATGAATGATATTAACAGGAAGATTCCACAAGGCCCCTAAACATCACGACCCCATCATTAACACTTTCAACACCAGTTCTTTGCAGTGTTTGCGGACACTCCTGTCTCACCTAACCTGACAACATCTCAGATAAAGGAAAGGCAGGTTGCTTTACCTGTAACAGTTATTGCGGAACTTGTTGTATGATGACAAGGTAATTAGTCCACCCCAGGCTGCAGACAGGGAGAAGAAAATTTGAGTCGCTGCATCCTTCCACACCTAGTGACAAAGCACAACTTTAGAATTCTGAGCATTGTGGTGTGCTGTGTATAGAATAGGGTATCATTCTGGAGGTACCTCACAGTTCATCTTTTATAAGCAGAATGCACCTTCCCCTTGTTCTACACACACTTTAATACAACTTCACTTATATTTCATAAGAGTAACACAACTCAAAAGCTGAAAGTTGTAAAAATGAAATATAGGGTCGATCACTAAAGTAATCCAACCTGAAAAGTTCTCCTTGAAAATTCAGTGGCAGTCATGAGATATACTTGACAAAAATTCATTTATTCACGTTTAATTTGTTAACACTCACTTATAACCCCTGGACATTGTAAGCTCCTTTGCATGTCTTAAGACTGTGCTTTCATGCATGGATGCACAAGTAATTTTAAGAACAGGATGAAAATGTTCCTAGGGATCTAACTATTCTGCATGCAAATTAAAATGCCAAGAGCCCTTAAAAGATTTCTCAGCTGGATCCACGGCTTAGTAGTATATGATGATTTATTAATACATTAAAACACATCAGACAAACTCATAAACACCATATATTAATCTAATATATGAACCTACATTATGATACTCAGTATTTAAATGGCTGGTAGCCTGTGGAAACTACAGTCAGCATATTTTAATGTGAGAACATTCAAGATTAATCATATGGAAGATACACAGCATTTTCACTATTCAAAGATAAGCACATTAAAGAAATGAAAAATATTTTTCAAGATGTGTTTCAAGGCAGTATCCATATTTAAACAGACACTAGATATAAAAGTGTGCGCGTATCATGCAGATAGTTTTTTATAAATACATTGAATTAAAATATTCACAATAATGTTACTGAGAAATGAGCACAATTTACATTAGGTGTGAAAAATCAGCATTACCTTTGCATCATTAAGTTTCTCCCATTTTGGTGTAATAAAATACAAAATCCCATCGCCTGCTCCAGGAAGAGTAACTCCTCTGATTAATAGAATGATCAACACCACGTAGGGGAATGTAGCAGTGAAATACACAACCTACAGACAAAGGGCATTTAATCAAAATGAAGACCAATACACAAGGTTCCAAAGTGTGAAGAAACAGAAGATTTTATCTGCATAGAGGACAGGATATCCACTCATAGAGAAAGACATTTCTTTTATCCCACTAGAGGGAGACAGAGAGACTACAGAGAGAAGACTGGGGGACATTTCTTGGCATAGAAAAGTGTAAAACAGTGTTTTATATCATTATTTACGTGTTCGTTTAATAATGTCGATAAATATTAATATTATTGCAATAAATAAAATGTCAAAAACTAATTTTGAAAATTGAAATTTTAGAATAGAATTTTTTCTTAGGTTAATGTTAAAAAGAGAATTTGCGATGAAAAAATAATTATTTATATGTATGTGTGTGTATATATATATATATATATATATATGTTGCAGGTATAATTAACAGATATAAGAGATAATAAGGCACACTTCGCATGTATACACATTATTTCAAGGATATGTGTGCAGTGTACTTAAATTGAAAGAAAAAAGTCTTACTTTCCCTGAAGATTTAATTCCCTTTGCCAGGGATGCATAGACAATAACCCATGCCAAAAACAGACACAGCGCTAATGGCCACCTGATGTCACCTGGATATTCAATTCCTTTGGAGATATGCAGCACATTGTATCTGAAAGAAGGGTCAAAAAGCATTAGCACATGATCGCCCAGTGGCTTTGAAACTGAAATACACATCCATTCATTTTCTTTGGTCAAGGTCACAAGTAGCTGGAGCCTAAGCCAGCAGCACCATCTCAAGACATCAGGCCTTAGTAGGACACTGTCATGAATCACTCAGATTCACCTGATTTAAATTTCTCAAGCATTTAACAGAATATGGATGCCACTCTCACAAACAAAAAAAAGTTTTTGTAGCGAGAAGCTATATTTGTATCATTACATTAAATACCACATCATGCCGACCTACTGAAATATTTTCCCTTTAAAGCTAAAGAATCCATAGTTCCATAATCTCTAACTGTACAATCCCCATTCTGCACTGTACGCATCTGATGCTACCTTCACAATCTCTAAAAACTCTAATAAAGGTTTAGTCCATGCTGTATTTTTAGTCAGCTGTTCAGGTAGGATTTCCCAATAAGTAATGAAGTACCCAGCAAAAACATTTAGTGTGAAGAAGCCAGTTTTGGCAAGCCAGACCTTTCTAAAGAGATTTGCCAGTACATTTTCTGCCTCATTCCGCCAGTCCTTTATAATAGCCTATGACTTTTATGACAAGTGGCCTATGCATTCTGTACATGCTAATGGATTTTTTTGCTGGCTTTACAGTTTTCACATATAGTGTTTCTCAGCCCCATTACATTTTGTTCTCCTTGAAACTGGAACTCTTAGTGAAATTGTGAATACTGAAGTCCAGGTCTGCTCTGCATCAGCAATTATGCAGGCTTTTTGGAAGGACAGCAAGACAAAGAGGAACTTTGATAATAGTTTTTTGGTATTTTGCATTGTTACAAGGTTAGTTGACATTGAGCATAGAATAGTAAAATGCTGCGTATGAATTACATTATAAATAATGTCAGTCTTGTTCGGAGGTACTTTATATAAAGCCAATTTAATCAAGCCCCCACAAAACTATACAAATATTATGTGAAAAACAACAATGCTCAGGAAAGATAATATTGTCCCCTTAAAGTGTTTTGGATTTTTCAACAAAGCACTGCCTTTCCTTTAATTACCGTACATACTGCGGCAAATTTTGTCCCCTCCTCTGCTGTATAGCACACTGATAACTGAATGCCGCTGTGTTTGAAGATACAAGTAACTTTTACGCTAATGTATTTGATGCAGAGCACAGATAGGCAGCCTTGTTACTGGATGGTTGTGATGGATTCTGGTGTTTGCTTCTGGCAGTTTATTAATTGAGAACCAATGCTGCAATGAAAGTAATTTATAATCAAATGGTTACCTGAAGCCTTTATTCAGTGTGGCTATCAAAACAAGAATACAATTCCTAATCACAGACATTTCTTAGTACTGGAGCACCAGCAGGTTTAGGTGACTTGGAGAACGCAAGTGAACTGGCAGTCTTTGCCACAACACCACTCTGACTTTACAATAACTTGCAACAGCTCCTTGTCTATACCATCTACCTGTCAGAAATACTGTACATACAAAATTCAGAAAAGGTTAATTTTATTTTATCAAATATTTTGTTGTGACTTAGTCCCGCTTACATTATTATTTTTACTGATGATTTCTAAAAACAAAAGAAAAATAATAAAAACATCAAGGAATACTAAATCACTTTAATCGAAATCAGTCCTGGACCCAAAACGAAATACTGTATTAAGGGGGCATCTGATATACTAGGGAGGACATAATGTATATTAAAGTCTCAAAAAATCCACCCTTGATGTGATAACTGAGGAGGGCTTAACCTAGCTAAATGTCCCCCTAGAGCTGGGCCTGCATGGTCCAAACCACTCCACTTTGTTGATTACCTCATTCAAAAGTAAACTTTACACTGATAAGGAACGCTGAGCTTAATGCTAATAAATTAATAAATTAATGCTTCATTAACAACAAGAGCCAACATTTAATCAAGAATTGCTAAATTGGAACCACTAATCTTGAGGGGTCTCTGGGATTAAGATTTGGAATTACAGATCTGTTTAATCACTTCATTTTTAATTTCTTGGTGCTGGAACTGAAAATGACCCATGAGAAGGGCACAGATTCTGAAGTCCGAGACGCTTACACCAACCACTGGGTTTCCTGATCTGTCTCACAAATGAGTTTATCAGCGAATACGCCGTGTAAAGAAAAGTTAGTAATCGGTCAGGCGGGAGCTACAGAAGAGTGAACAGTGCGCCCTGACAGCGGACCCCCGCTCACACACGCATACATACACCCCCACTCACAGTCACCGATCTCTCGGACCAGCGAGCTTTTTGGATCTGTCAGCAAAATCCTGTTACTGTGAAACGAGCCCTGTAACCTTCTTATACTCTAAAGGTCTTTCTGGCTATGAATTAAACTGTGGGAAACTGTCAATCGAAAAGAATAAACTAAAAAACTGTAAATGTCACGACGATGACAGACTTGAAAGATTCACCGGGGCAGAACAGTTAAAGACACGGAAACGCAGGGCAGCGGACAAAGATGAATGAAAGCACCAAGGGGTTGCCAACAAAAAAATTTCTAACGAAACGGGAGAGGGGCATTTGACGTTTAGAACAATACCAGCATGTTGAACAAAAATATTAACATGAAGATCTGTGACAAGAAAAGAAAAAAGAACTACCAGTTGATTGCGTTATCGTATGTCGCTAATTCAATCAGACATAATGCATCTCCACTAAATGCGCTTAAGACGAAAATGCGGATGAAAAGCGAAAGCACGCTAATTTGCTGTATTGGTGACAAATACAAAATAAGTTAAGGCAACAAACAAAGGAAAAACCGTCTCAGCGATTTATCATGCTTATAACGGCGCTTACAACACCTTCAGTATGTGTGTGATTTGTGTTGGACATCTTGTGCTAGGAAATAATCGAAATCCTACCTGCACTTCTTCAGACAGGAAATGTGCGGTCGTCCTTTGTCTGTTACAATGGGGAAGGATTTTGAATAAACGTTAAACCTTTAATCGATTGTAGATCAACGGTACATTCCTACACTGGTTCATTCTCACTTACTCGTTTTATTAAGTTTTTCTAAATGACTTTTGCCACATTCGGAGATGGTTCTTACTTTGTAACCCTATAATGTGCTTCAGAGATCCGCAACCTTGAAGGGCATTAAGCTGATTCGATAATGGATGGAAAGTGAGTCTTTCTAATGTCACCATTTGGACGGGTTCTCTAGCCGGGTATTTCGCGTGTTTCATGTTTTCAAACTTCAAAACCCGCGTGAAATCTTTCTACGTGTTTATGACAAAATGGGAGGTTAACCAAAGACCGACTCGGGTAAATCCAGTGCAGTTGTGTATGGACAACAGTGACACATAGATAGATAGATAGATAGATAGATAGATAGATAGATAGATAGATAGATAGATAGATAGATAGATAGATAGATAGATAGATATCCCAACAGTTAGTCATAAATTCGAATATGCGTAAAATCACGGTCTTTATTTAGCTGCACAAAATAAAGATTTGGCTGGTGGAGACAATGACTCAACAACACTAACGAAATAACAAAATTAGTTATTAGAATACTTCATTTTATCTGTGAAAATCAGATATTAAAGGAATTATTCTTACTTGAAATATTCTTCGCTGGGACTGACGTAAGTTTTATTTCCAGAGGTAACGGAGGCGAGCTTGGTCAGATTACCGGCGGCATTGGCAGACATACAAAAAGTAGTGTTCCTCACAGAAGTAATGTTTTTATCTCGCAAAAGGCAGGAATCTGTAGAGGGAAAACAAAGGTACAAGAAATCCAGTCTCTTTTGAACGTGACAAAGCTTCTTTTTTTTGGCTAATTGGCATAGAGACCCCTCCACCCCACCGCAGGACAAAATAGCTCTTCTTAAAATAAAATAGACGCTGTTACCTTCTACTTAACATTAGAAGGCTTGTTACATTAGTTTGGATAACTATGATACAGTATATTACAAAATATAAAATTTGAACTGTAGTAAAAACAGTAAACGAACGTTATATTGACAAGTTACACTGGAAAGTGTAAATATAGGAAAACTGTTTTGATATGAACTGGTGATTTTGTTGGGAAACTTCCATTAATTGTCATTTTTTGTGTTTCAGAAAGTCACATTTTACCATCGATTTACGCTAAATATTACCCACTCTCAGGAACTAATAAAGGTTTTTCAAGTATATTTGTATCAATTCTCGGCTTGATAAGTAAGCGCATGCATTAGCTTTACACAATGTCTGAGAGGTTTCATTTATCCACACGGAAATGTTTTTATTGTACTCACGTACTTGTAACGGTTTTTTTTATCTACAATGGTGATTAATTTAGCGTCCGAATGTCGACGTATTGTAATGTACACCGGGCACCGGGTACATGGAATGTAAGTTGTCTTCCTCTTGTGACAGCCATCGTGCAGAGGGTAGTTTTAGGGAGCAGTGCCTAAATGGGTTTAGAGGGCATCCCCTGGTGTTGGGCTAAAAATTAAAACACACATACACTTAATGAAAAAAATCGAGTCACCTCAAATTGATGTCGTTCAGACCTTAACTGTTTTTGAAAAGGCACAGTATTTAACAAAACACGCTTCTGGAAAAACGGAAAGTTAACTTTTTATCTTGAAAACTTTTACAAAAGTATATATATACCCTTCAAGCAAGATCTATCCCGAGCTGCGACACTGCCTCTGCCAATGCCTGGATAGACACACCAGGAGGATTGAGTTCATAACGAAAGTCGAGGCAAATCCAAAGGTCAAAAAAAAAATAACACGTATGGGCGGACTTGTTATTACCATGCATAGATAATTATGTGGAAATTATTTCCAAAGTGGAAATAACGAAAACACGAGTATCCGTACCAGGTAAGTATGCGAACCAAACAAATGCTCACTGAGATCCATCTGTCCATTTTCAAAGTCACTTTATTTAGTAATAAGATCGTTCGTAGCCGTAACATTTTTTCGTGAAGTTGACCACAATGCACGGACCAGCTGTGGGCGGGTTCATCGGAGGGCAACATACACAAACACACCTGGCCGCAGGTCTAAGTCTTCTGCCAGTGGGGGGTCCTGGAGGAAACCTGAGAAGCAAATGGAAATCGTGCTGAGACATGGGGAGAACGTGCAAAAGCTGCACAGCCTCTCGATCTGCTATCGCACTGTTATTATCGGGTTTTCTTACTATTATTATTATTATTATTATTATTATTATTATTATTATTATTATTATTATTAAATTCAAATGCTGTCTTAGTTAATTAGGGTTCTTCCTCCAGCTTTCGTTCAGGAGGTAGGGCAACAATCCAAATGGATACAGTACATATAAGATTTGCATTATTAGTAGTACTTGTGTACACGTGACTATTAGGCGCTCTTTGCTAAAATGTTCTTCATTTTAATTTTTGTCTTAAGATATTTCTCCTATGTTTATACCTCAGCAACTTCACATGAAGCTCACAATTTACACAACGCCTTTGTTGCAAAACTCTAAAATAAAGGTGCCAAAGTGGTTCTTCAGAGCAATGCTATTTATGATGATCATTTTAGTTCCTAAAATAGCCATCCATGCACACGAAGGTCCTGCTAAGAAGCTTTATCGACATTAGTCAGGTCTGTAACAGGTTCCATTAAAACTCATGAACAGATAGTGATAACAGATAATGACAGATTTGTGAAACACTATGGGGTTCATGATTTTAAGGGGCGGAAGACCCTTAACCTGTAATTGCTCCAGGGGCGCTGTAGAATGGCTGACCCTGACCCTAAGGGGTATGCGAAAAGTAACAAATTCCTAATACAAGAAATTGTATAAGGCGAAATGAAGAACAAAAAAAAAAACGGATGTTCCTGATTTGTTCGTTTCCGTAGGTAGCCTATGCATTAACTGATTCTGTTTTGTCCAGGTATTACAAAGCTTTTGATATCCGAAATAAACAATTTCATATGTATAGAACCCTTCTCAGATTGAAACGGTTCCTTGTTATGCAATGGTTAACCAAGGAACCACACTACCCAGTAAAGCGCCATTTTGGATCCGGTATTTTTAAGATTGTACATGCGAGCAAAACATTCACGACGTTTTTAGTTTATTGGTTATATTTGTATCTGCTTTTTTTATTAGAGAACAACAGAACCATATTGTTACAAATACACAGAAAAAAAGTACACATTGTATGCAAAAGTCACGGCCACATCAAGACGATCAAGTATTGCTGGACTGACGCAATAAATACAGCAAGGGCCGATTATAATATCGCAGTCTTTCAAGGAAACTGGGCATCGATTAAAAAAATGGTAGAAAAAAAAATGATTGTGTAGGAATCTGCGCATTGTTTGTTGAGATAAAGGCCGAGTGCATTTAGGTGAGTACCTGAGAACAACTGCTTAATGACACCCGGAGATTTGGGCCATGCCTGAGCAGCACTTCGATCTGTGAGCAGTTAGCAGGTCACGACTGCTTGGCCACTTCTGACTCCGGAATGCTTCTGGTGCGATTTCTTCCGTTTTTGGTTTATTTAGTTCGATGGGCTTTCGTCCGCCACTGAATTTCTATTGTAATCGACACCGTATAAAATAAATGCTGGCAGTATAGTACTGTGAAACATTTTAAAATGCATAATTTTAACTATATTTATGCAATGATTCGATTTTATCGATATGAATGCTTTTGATTTGTTCCTTTGTTATTTTTTAAAAAGGGATTTGTATGTGTTCTGCAAACATGAAGATGGGAGTAGCGGAAAGATAACTTTACAAAGTCAAGTTCGTTGCGAACACTTGTAAATAAAATGAAATAAACATAAATATCAGTATAGTTACACCACATTTTATGTACGCAAGAAAAGGCAGGTGAACAGTAACAAGATAAAGCAATACTCCTTTAATAAAATCAGAAGAAAATTAAACTAAAGTGTTCATTCTTCATTAAACATATTTTATTACCACCTATTTAATCGCTCTCATTTGTTCTGCCAGAGAAACGTGCTGATTTTCAATACAGTAACCTCATTTTTGACGATGAAGTTATTTTACCTTGAAAAAGAAAAGCCTTGGAAAATGCAAAGTATGAAACATGTTATGGCTTCTTCCAAATGAGCAGATCTTTAAGCAGACAATCGATAAATTGTCAAAGTGGGAGATAAAGAAAGTGGCCGTTTTGCTAAATGGCTCCATTATACCTATTAGTAAAAAGTCACAATTTTAACATTGGTGATATATTATTTGTATATTTGAAACGCCAGTGTCTGAGATTTTCGAGTTACGTTGTAATAAGGTATTAACTACCCTTTTTCTAAACACTGTACGGTTTTTCTTTTTACCTGGAGCGGGACCACAGGCAGGGAACGAGCGCTGCAAGTAAAATTTAAAAAATTAATAAACAAACAAATAAATAAGCCAGGCTGCGGCAGTTATTAACAAATATATACTGCACATACTTCCCTTTCGTATGAGAGGAATTCATTTAAGAAGACGCATGGAGTTGAATATATGGACATACAGAGCAGGCTTTCCCAATATGGACGAATTAACGTAAAGTGCGAGTCCACTCCCGTCTCTGGCCTGAGCTGAAAAGGGTGAAGGATTGGGCATCAGTGCGCTCAGAGGCAGAGCCCGTCCTTGTACCTTCACAAATAGCCTCTTTTTGATAATGCTTCTTTCGATTATCAGTGTCTATCTGTACAAATGAATGTGTATATTATTAATGCATTGCCAGAACAGAGGGTATTGTCATTTTCCATTTGAAAGTTTGAACTTGAATTTTAATAGAGTACGAAACAGTCATCCCTGCATTCCACAGCACTTTCCTATAATGAACAGAATCCCAAGGCTCTCTGCAAGTACACAGTTATAGGTCAGTGGCTTCCATATACATATTTTACTTCTGTGTCACAGACAGTTTAATTGCTTTGCTCAAGGTCACGCAGTGAGTCAGAGTGGGAGGACTGAACTAGACATCTTATGGTTTACAACCCATCGCTTTAGTCATTAGGCCACAATATGATATTTATTGATTATCGAATCCAAGTGGAGGTCAGAATCTTATAAGCGTTCGTTCTTAAAACCCCCGATTAACCATAATTCATTTAAAACAATGAGTTTCCGTGGATACATTGTGATAGTGACCAGTGATTAACAGTTTTAGCAAACAAAGACATGCGAACTTGACTGAATATGTCTTTGAATTGTAATGTAATTCTTTTCGATTATAAAAATGGAATGTTGCTATAGTCGACTTCTGCGCTTGTGCTGGCTGAATGGTAGAAGACTGAGATCGTAGGTTCAGATCCCCCAAAGCACCCACCCACACACACATTTAGCACCATATGAACCTTATCTAGTCTCGTAATCATTTTGTGCTTAGAATTGAGAAATGTGTGGCTGCGTATAATGGCGCTGCTAACGGTTCTGGTACAGCCAACCAAGAAGGATTCGCCATCAATGACGCACGCACTTTCTAGTCGTGTCTTTGGGGGTTTCCTCTCGGTACTCTGGATTTTCTTTCGCACCTCCAAAGACATGCAGGTTAGACTGATGGGCGATTCCGAACTTACTCTGCATGAGTGTGAAGCTCTCTTAAAAATACTGCTTCTGGAATGAAAGTGACTGGGTTGTGTGGTATCTCCTAGAATCATTGCTTGGTAAAAAAAAACAAAAAAAAAAACGTTTCATTTTGAGAAGGGTTCTGTTCATATAAAACTGGGTCTTTGAGTTTGAAATGGTTCATATATGTGGGCAAAACGGGACTCTTTATGTATACTAATAGTCTGCCTTGCAGGATACAGGTCAAGAACACCTGAACTTAGCCTGTGTTGTTGTGTTTTAAAGTCTTTTATCATCTATTTAAGTAAATAAACAAATGTTCGTTCTGGAACCTTTATGAGAATGATTCTTTAAGAAACCAAAAATAGTTCCCTTTTGGCATCACTCTGAAGAACCACCTTGGCACCTTTACTTTTAATGGTATGGATGAAGACATACGTCTGTGTGTGTGCCCTGCGTACGCTCCTCGGGTACATGAATGTCATATAATGGCGTGTATTATTTTACGTAGCGAATACCTAAGAAAAACACAGTTTAGTGACGTAAAATCTTTTTTTAAAAGAATCATCATCTTGAAGCAAAGCTGTAACAATGCATTGTTTAACAATCCTGAGATAAAAATTGGATTTTTCAATTTTAATTAAATTCACATCAGTGTATAATTTATTCGGTGCGCTTACAATATAATACAAATAAAATATGGCTAAAAGTCCCACAACAAAACACAAAAACGTAACGTTAAAACCCAACAAGAAAAACAGCATGTAGTATACAACTAAAAGTACACACACACACATACATACATGTCTCCTTCTGAAAGTGAGCACTCTGCAGGCAATGGTAACTTTTGTTGAACGCAAAAGGTATGAACAATAACCTTTTGAGAATTAATTTAGCTCTGTTTGCTACTGCTAAAGGGTATACATTACTGAACACTACTGACTGAAGGTTGAAGCAAAATGATTGACGGTAATTATAGAAATGTTCAGAAGCACGAGAGCACATAACCCCGGGCGTAGAGTGGATACATTTGGCGAAAAAAATTTACCCCAAAGATGTTGAGAGTATTTTTTTTAACTGTAGACCGGTGGTTTTCTTTTAATAAATCCAGCGTATCTAGCGTCTTAATCAAGCACATGGAGCGATTTCAGTAAATTTTAAAGGGAAAGTAAAACCTTAAGAACGTAAAGCGTAAGGTTCTGCAACGAATTCTTATCTAGAACAAGACGGCACGGCATCGTTCCTGATCTAGGAAAGAAAGGGGAGCAGTTGACCCTTCAGGGGATAGCGAGGCAGTCTCGGGGCAGCGTTTTAAAACGGCCAGAATTACAATTTAAACATGGTCTAAGCTGTTCTGTTATTACACGTTACCGTTATCAAGTACAAATTAAGTATGAAACGTGCATTCCAAGAGTAAATGTCAGATGATATCACTGAAGAAAAAACATCTAAAACAACCTCGGATGAGGGCAGGTCGGGCTTAACACTGTCTGGAATTAGGCTGGAAAATAGAAAGGAAAGAGTAACCAACTTATTTATTTATTTATTTTCGGTATTAACTCAAAGTGGGTAGGGAAGAAAACGGGTTTTTTACATTGACATTTTTGCAAGCTTGCCACAAACCCCACGCATCAGCCCGAATTTGACTCGCCCTGATGAGTCTTTGCCCATTTCAGAAAAAAACATGCACGCTCTCGAACCTCTGACCTAGTAATCTGAGAGCTGCTTTGGCAGTGAGGAGAGATGGGCCTCCTATCGTCGATCCACCTTATCGGAAACTTACCTAATAAAAGCATGCGCCTGTCTTTGCAATCCTGTGTGTTCCACGGATTTCCACACTCGGCCCAGGGCAGTGTGGACCTCAAGGAAGCAAATAGATAATACAAGGTCCAACACATTATAATATTGTAGTATATGGCTATTAAAACGGAGATGATGAGCATGGCAATTCCGCATCCTGTAGAGAAAAAGTGCAAAGATGGTTGGAAAGATTCATTTGCAGACCAAGACTGCAGCATTCGCGCATTCTTACAATTTTGAACAATTTACCTCCATTCTGAGTAGCACAGGCAAGACTGTTCGGTCTTTTACATGACTTCTCTAAATAGCAATATCTAAAATAATTAAATCATTTAATTGGGTGATTTTACCTCTTCCTGCCTATTCGACCGTTTGAACATTTTTGTCGGGTGATGCGATTAATCGAGTAAAATTGAAACCAGTCACCCGGCCCTTATCGCATCTGCTAAACCGAATTCTGAGCCGCGGGGGGCAGCAGACTATCCTGGCAATCTTACTCGCAAGACAAGAAACCTGCATCGGCCGATAATATCGCATTTTACAATTTTTAGATGAAAAAATAAGAATCAATTATATAATCATATAATCAACACTGCAATTATTAACACTCTGCATTGCGACAATTAAATCACAGATGTGTGAAGAAGGCATCAAAAGTCAAAGACATTTAAACAATTTTATTAAGTTGAAAAAAAAATCTTTTTTTATTTTTTCAAAACATATGTTTCAAAGTTTGTTATTACTAAATATCAAAGGAAATACCTGTCTGCTATATGTATTTACCTTGAAGCGCAGGAATGGCTTTCCAGACGGACACGGGTCCCTGACTAGCAAACTGTCCTAAAGATACCTCCAAGAAGAAAATGGGAATTCCAGCAAGAGCCAGCATGATCAGGTAAGGGATTAAAAACGCACCTGGGGAAAGAAAGAAGCAGCCTCAGTTACTTTAGGATATGGAGCAGTGCAAAAGTACTTTTTCACCTCTCAACTCTGATTTTTTTTTTTTGCTTTATCTTTGTTTTCTTTACCCGCCTTTCTTCACTGGATCGCGGGAAGATGAACGTCAATGGGATCAATGGAAAGTTACAACAGTTGTGCTTAAAGACGACAAAAGCATTTAATACCCCTCAACGGGGATTTTCTTCATCAAGAGTGTAATACTAATTGAAAAATGCATTTATTGCACTTAATAATTCGGTTTTTATTTCGATGGAATACATGAACATACTAATACAGGTTAACAGTTATTGAAATGTCACGTATATGTTTGCAGAAATAGCCGTCTTATTTATAGTGTGATCAAACGTCCACGTCATTTACCTAAATGAGGGAATTCTGTAATATGTATACTGCAATCAGATATCTAACTACTTTCTAGAGTGATCTTTAAAAATAAGTACAATATAAATGCATGTTTTTATTCACAGTATATATATATATTTGCAGGTTGTGAATTTGAACGCTACATGCACATGTAGAATACACATTTCAACGGAAAGCTTCAGCAGTTTCAATAAGGGTGCAGTCGTGCCTGTTTACCTCCTCCGTTCTGAAATGCCAGGTAAGGAAATCTCCACACATTTCCCAAACCTACGGCGTACCCAACCATAGACAAGATGAAATCCATCTTATTTGACCAGTTTCCTCTGGCTTTATTTTCATCTCCCTCTTCTTCATCATCCTCCTACAGCAAAATAATAATAACAAGATCAATAATAATAAATTAACCAGTAAATTAAAATCCTAACATATTTTGCGCTACGCTGCCAGCTACACGAAACGGACATACAATCAAAGCTCACTGCTTGATCTAAAATAAGTGATTCTGTGTTTCAAGAAGATTCTCAAAAATTAACATGAACGTAAACAAAGCAACGAAAACATACGGTGGTCATCAGAAGTGACCATGATACCATACGTACGTTACATGTAGAATCAGATTCCTGCGATTTCAATCGGTTTCTGGGCCACTTTGTTCGAAGGTTTTGTTACATTAATTACCGACTCATTTCTCTGGGGAGTCTTAGTATATCTCCCTCAGCTTCGGTGTTGTCAATCAGTCCATAGCCCGACATGACGGCAAAGGCAGACTTGCCAAACAGGAACTTTTACATGTGTGATTCTTTAAATTCATAATGGCATAATCGCTTATGAATTTCAGAAAAATCTGATTGTGTCGTTTACATTTAGGATGAATGGAATTTTGGGTGGCAGGGGTGTCTTCAACATGAAAACGCATTGCAATCAGACATTGGAAAATATGAGATGATGCGGCTCGATAGGTACTTTTGATTTCACTATTTAAATATTCGATTGCTGTTCCAATAAATGTAGAATTTTAGATTTTATAATATGTCCAGTGAAGAAAAACTTATAACTTCTCCAAAAACATCTAGCGTAATATCTAACACTTTTCTTATATTTTAATTAAATAAATCATCAAATCTGTATAGGCTCAAAATGATATATTGCATGTGAACAGTAGCAATAATAATAATAATAATAATGCTTCCCAAAAATGCAGAACGAGATATTCCCCAGATAACTAAGTAATTAATGACAAAATGTTTAGTGTCTTTGCTGCTAGAAAGTTCTATATAATGAATGCATGAATCTGTATCATATAACCTCGCATCGCCTGTATGTTTTGTTCATAATGAAACCGCTGTCTGGCAGTTTGGACCTTCCTGCGGTGGAACAATGAAGTGTATCCACTTACCCCAGCGACAGTGCCAGGCATAACAGACGTGTTGCCATCTGTGCCCAATACCACAGTCGTCGAGCTCATGGTTGTCCAGTTGCCTGTGGCATTATTTTGCTCCATTGTGCTTTTATTTAGAGTTTGATTAGTTACAGCTTCAGTGCATTGGGAAGACATCAATTTGCTGTGTACAGCTGTAGAAGCATCCTTTTGGACTGTGTGCTCAAAAGTATCCTTGAGTGTGGCAGAAGTGTCTTGCACTGGATGGGAATTCTGTATCGTCCCAGGTATTCTGGTCGCTTCAGCTTCACCTATTTTGGCTTCTGGTTGGGAAAAAGTTTTTCTCTCTATAGACGGAGATGTAGAAACCCTGGGAGGTTGTGGCTGCTGCTGTGTCAGGACGTCGGAAGGTAGGTTTTGGTCTTGTTCCGTTTTTTTAATTGTAACTCCCACCGCGCCTTCACACTGACTTCCACAAGTGAAACTTGCTGGGCTGATAACGGTTTGTTTGGTCATTTCCCTCTGTTCAGAAAAGTCCTAAAAATAAATGTAAAAATTAATACAATGAAGAAAAGGACAGAGGCATTCAACATGCACCGTGCATCCGATAGCAATGTTCAGCACATTGTTTTCCTTTTCACGGAAAACGACATCAATGAAATGCAGACATTGAATACCGAGTTTTCCAGTCGCCGGGCTTCCCCTTTTGCATAATCTTTTAAGACCCGAGTACGTTTGCGTTCATCTTTTCTCAGCCTGTACGCTGCACTTTTTTTTTTACTTCTTAGTCGATCTGCTTAGTTTTCAGCTCACGATCTACACAATGCCTGGCTTTCCACTTTACCATTACAGAAAGATTCTTTAATTTTACGCCCCATTTCCTCCCTGTCATTCACTAAAGCACATATACTGATTTTATAGGCAATAGACAAGCTGCTGTGCTATGTGCAAGCTAAACACAAAATCTCTTCCCGCAGGATGTGTAATCTTTTTTATCATAAAATAAATTATTATACATTTGTTGTAATTATGAGCAATGAACATTATTGACATGTGCTCCAAAATTATAAAAAATACTTTCATTTTTATTTTTCAAATAAGTAAAAAAATGATTCAGTGTCATGGAAAATTAAAACATATAATAATAACAAAACATGTACCTAATGTTTAAAAATTAAGTGAAAATTATAGTCTTATATGCTCGCATTACTCTATTACAAATACATTCGCTGCACCTTTCACCATCAGTTATTTCAATTAGAAATGATACATTTAAGAAATCCAAGAAACTGATACTGGAAAACAAGCCGAAAAGTAAAATTAAATTAAAAGAATGAATACTTAAAGATATTGCACAAAAACATTGGTACAAGAATTCAATAAATAAAGCAAAACATAACAATGTAACTTGCAAAGCCAAGAAAGAGAACTTCGAAGCAAAGTGGCAAGTAAAATTCCATGCCTGTAGTTCAGCACCTTGGTCAGTTACCACGCTTCTGTAGTTCAGATGTTGCATCAAACTATATTTTCCAATGAGAAATGACAAGATAAAAAAAGAACCGACTTCTTTCAGATCAAAATCACTAATGTAAACCGCAGTAATAAATGGGTGAGCAAAAACATGCTTACCATTTTTTCCCGAGCAAACAGAAAGAGGAAAGGCAGGAAAAGAGCCAGAAAGGCAATAGATAAGACTGGATTTAGTTCTGGTAAGAGCAAAGCTTTCTATACCTCCGTGGGAAAGATTGGGTTTGCGTCAGTGCATAGCAAGGTGCCCTTCGCCTGACATTTTCTTGATAATAAGAGTTTGATAAATCATTAGCCTTGGATTCAGATTTTTAAAGGGGCAACAAGCGCAAGCGCTGGCTGGCTGTCACTCATCTTGGTAGAGCTTGCGTGTGTGGAGTGACTCATTGGAAGCTGATTAATAAGGTAGTCTTCAGGGAATGACCATAGACTTTTAGTATTCTTTATTCAAAGTTTTTAAAACGCATCCTTGTCGAGATATTTTGAAAAAAGTAGTTGCTCTTAACAAGTGAAGAGTTTTAAAGGGAATGCCAATTGTTTTGAATGAAATAATTAAAAAAAATTGTAGAATAACTTTAGAAATAATTATTGTAATGAAGCGAATAACTTAACATGCCAAGAAAAAGTTTGGAGGCATGTCGCTGGATAGAGAAAATAAAAATCTGAAAATAAATGATTCTACAGACAGGAGACAATATTACATACAACGTAACTAAAGAATAAGAATATAAGATTAGTAGGACATGAGTTTAATAGGATTATACTTTTATTTATCAAACATCTTATTTTCTTTTTCGATATAAGATGAGGGAAGAGATACCGTATTTGAACAATAGTTATGATGTTACTTTGAATACAAATATTTTTAGGAGGACGTGCAATTTTCACATTTCAGTGATATAATATCTCTTTCTTAAGATAATATATAGTCCCACTGATGAACGTTCCACAGTTGTTAATCTTAGCTTTGGGAATATTTTTATATCCTTTGTACGCCAACGCAGTCCATAACTAACTCAATATTTATATATATATATATATATATATATATATATATATATATATATATATATATATATATATATATATATATATATATATATATATACTCATTCTTTATAATCACGTAAAGTTCGTTTATTGTTACAATTGACGTCACGTTGCCACTATTCATCCAGCTATATTAAGAAAATCAGTCGGAGGATCTAAACTGTAACTCCAAAGTACGCATTCAGTATACTGTGCCAACTCGGAAGTGCCGTTGTAGTTTATTTTTAGCAAAACCTGGACTGCTGAATTGCACAGAAAAGCGTCATGTTCACGTACTGTATGGTGTGGAACGTCCTCGAGAATACTTATACAGTGGACTGCATCTACTGTGTACGCAGATACAGTAGATAGATAGATAGATAGATAGATAGATAGATAGATAGATAGATAGATAGATAGATAGATAGATAGATAGATAGATAGATAGAAGTTGTAGGTTCTCCCTTGCCCTCGTAGGTGAACCCCTACATCGAGAAGATTTAGCCGTGTCATTACGTGGGGTACACTAAGTTGGCCCGTGAGAATGTGCGATTGTCCCCGGCCCATGTCCTGCTGTCCCAGTTTTGATCCAGCTATATGTTTTCCTGATTTACCCCAAATTTCAATAGGGACACGTTCCTCCTTTATGCTGTATTCAGCATTGTTTACCTCGCGCTCTTTTGTGTTTAGTTCGTTATTTCAAGAAGCTCATTGCCTTTCACTGGGTGACTACCGTTGAACAGAAAGGCTAGCCATAAATCTGCACCGTCCGCTGATCAGCCATTCTAAAATAAATTAACAAGCCACTCTAGTCTTAATTACTTTGTCAAAGATGAAGAATAGTAATTGATTTTTGGTCTCCATTACTTTGCTTTGAACTGATAATAATAGAACCAGCTAAGAGCCCTTCGGTACATCTGTACTGCAGATGTTTTAGAACACTTATAACTGAGGCGATATACGAAGCAGCCACATTTTGCGTTGAGAAGACTCTCCTGCATAAAGGGAAAATGGATTCAGTTTCTTTATCAATGTTTGGTTTCTCTCAATACGCATAATGTAGCTGTGAGGTATCAGTCATCAGATCAGGGGCAACATCTTGAGAAGCGAAGCCGTTCGTTAATACGTCGAATTTGTTTGTTTACCAGATTAACCACTTCTTATTTTAAATACTACTACAGGGTCTTTGCCGTCTTTTCATGCAAATCGGTTTCATAATAGGAAATCATTCCTAAAGGAGAAAATGTTCTTAATTGAAAAGCAGTCTTTGAAGTGAGCAGCTCGCCGAACAGAATGCCGTCTGCGCATAGCGCCTGCAGCACTAAACGATGTATTACCCACGGTAAATATTTTCATAACATGACATTTTATATTAATCGTTTTCTGCCGTTCGCCTTTATTTCAAGAATAAGTCATTCTTTAATCTCTGAAATATATTTGCGTTAGTTTCTAAGATGAACACAACTTACAATACTCTTCAATATTTGGAAAAGGATGTGTAAATGGTACAAGAAAAGAATTATCGCGCTATAAGTGCATGTCAAGTCGAACAACGAATACTACCGTTAAAAATGGACGTTTATGATCAAATAATAAAACCGAGGGCCTTAAAAAGAACGCAATATTTCCGAATTCCCGCGTAATAATGCAGCTCGGAGATCGCTTGCTTGACTGTCTTTTAAGGTTCTTCCAAACATACAAGACCAGGACGTAACCGGAATATCCTGAACTTTGCATCCCAGTTTCACAAATTGATTTATAGCACTGCAGTACATACGTGCACAATGCGCATTAAGCAGAGGTTTGAGGCATTCGCCGTCTTCAAATGGCAAACGCGTCATGTTCAATAAAAAAACTGCAAAAAGTGTTCAATAAAAAAAGAGAACGTAAATGATTATTGCCTGCACGTTTATTTCAAAGACACTGCCTGCATCCGCAAGTCGCTGGAGAGAAAACCCTTTGGTGACTCGCCTTGACCCGAGATATTAGTGCCAGTGATGTGATCACAATTAATTACACCCTGACATGTAATTAATTTACCACTTTACTGGCAGCACTGCGATAAGATGGATAGTTGAGAGAGGACGAGTTGTCCAATGTTCAAGGAATAAAGGCAATGTAGTGAAGGTCAGCTGGAGGAATGCAGAGCTGATAAACGCAAACGTTCTCTAAGAAGCCGGAATGCTCCAATGATGAGTGCACTTTATTCGAAAGAGATTTTTAATTGATGGGTTCTTCTGCATCAGTTTGTTCCCATGCACGTACACGAATATACCGTGGGTAACGTATGAGCAGTATATTTTATCAACCATATTCATAGATTTCTGCTCTTCTTTAACAAACAACATGCAATTCCACCCGAACACACCACAACAAAACTTGTTTTAAAACCGGCAGCTGCACTCTGCGTGCTTTCAGAGTCCACGTCCGGGAATCGCACAACATCTTGGAGGGAGACCTCTGTGTTGGATCAAATCAGGAACAGTCAGGCCAAAGAGAGAGAAATAGAGATAAGAGGTTAACAAACGAGTTGGAAAGACCGATGTTTATTTGTTCATGGGACTATTATTATTATTATTATTATTATTATTATTATTATTACTACTACTACTATTACGTTTAATGAACACTAGTTAACCTTATTCTTTTTATGGCTGATCAATGTCATTAAAGAAAGATTTATGAAGTTTATTTTGCTCTAGAGACAGCATTTCAAACAGATTACCTTTCATTACATTGTTTATTCTGTTACATGCCTTCCTTGTAGTACAATACCAAACACCAAATTTAACTCTAACTTTATTTATTTACTCATTTGACTTATCTGTTAGCTAACATCTATAAAATCAGTAAATTTGTATAGTTTTTAAATGAACTACTGTAAGTGAATATCTTCACAGAAAACCTAATAACCCAATATAAAATCGTGACTTCAAAATAGCTAACATATATGGTCGTAAACAGATTTGTTTTAAAATAATACATTTACAGATTCTGACTATGATGCTTAAGGCTTCACAATGAAATATTTCAGCAACTTCTCCCATATTATAAAATGACCTGCAACCTCAAACAAAAAAAAAAAAAATTAAATTAAAAAATGTAGGGAACACTGTGGCCTGATTGAGTGTGAACATATTTTAATGAAGTTTGGATCCTTCCATATGTTACTATAATTTTAAAAAAAAAATTCAGTGGAGTACGACTAAATCAAAGAATGGCTTTCCTTTGTAAACATTTAAATATTTTGAAGAGCAATAGCTGAAATGACATTTAGAGACAAGGTCCAGATTTGCTTTTAAATATTTTGACGTTAGATAAGTTCAAGTATTTCTCCGGTTGCACTTCTACTGCCCAACTGAAGGGCACTCTTCAAAGTGTAGCTTCTGTAATGGCATTTTTCTGGGTTGTGTAGTTCAGATCCATTTCATTCTGGGAAGTGGTTTTTAGCATATAAAATGGTCTTTTTGGGCTTTAGAAGGTTTCCTAATATGTGGAGAACACAGAAGTCTTTAATGTATGGTAGTCTACCGAGCAGGTTGCTGACAGATCATGAAACCCTGAACTTACTATGCAGTAAGAGTCCTTTTATAATCAAAACCCAGTGAGATCTCACAAATCTATCACCATCTTGGTTATTTATTGAACCTGTTAGAGATCTAAGTAAGTAAATGTTCTTTCTAGATTTTTAATGAGGATGACTCTTTAAGGAATTAAAATTGGTTTCCATGTGGCCTCACTCTGAAGAACCACTTTGGCACCTTTATTTTTAAGTGTACTTGAATATGTGTTTCTCTTAAATCTGTACAAAGACTTTGGAGATTGAGTTTGAACTCCTGTAATGTTTGCCTCTCAGTGTCTGTGTGATTTTTCCACTGGGTATTCCACATTGTCTCTCACCTCCCCATATTGCATTGTATATGCAAGTTAAGTAATTCCCAGTTTCCCCAGTACTGTGTAAGTGACTCTGAGGGTGCTCTGCAATAAAGTGGTTTCAGCGCCGGCATTGCCATAACTGACCTAAGGAAATTCAAAAACAAATGAAAATCAGAAGGGTTAAAAAATATTTGCAACACTTTTAATATCAAAATTATAATTAACAAATAAAATGCAATTTATTCTGCAATCAGTTTGCTCTGGCAACGTCACAAAACCTTTTGTTGCCTAGCGTGTGGGCACATTTTACACTGAAGGCTTCTACTGAATTTCTTGTACCAGAGAAGTAATCCAATAATGAGCGTTAATAGGAAGTTATAAATGTATATGGAGACAATGCTGATGACAAACACATCATTAGTTGTTGGACTTTATGAATACCAAACTCTGAAAACGACCAACTGCAGCTCATTGATGTGGCTCACTCTGGCTGCCCAGTCACTCCATTATTAATGAATAATGAACTCAGCTGAGAGGACCAGTGGATTACAACCAGAAAGCTTACAACTGTTCTCTCAGTATCCAAAGAAAGTGTGAACAATATTTTTGATGCCTGAGGATATTCAAAAGCTCGGCATGTTGGGTTCCATGAAGCCAACTACTGTAGTTGATCACAAAAACTGGAACTGGCATGGAAAGGTGTATTCAGATATGAGGCTGAAGGGCAAAACATCATTGAGGAAGAAGCATGGATCACTCACTTTCAACTAGAAACCAAAAGACAAAACACAGAATCGCATCATTTGGCCTCTCGTCAAAAAAGAATATTAAGGTTACTTTTCAGTAAGTACAGTCACTGCTTGGAATGCAGAAAGGGTGGATTTGGTAGGCATTATGTCACTTGGTCAAAGTATATTCAGATATTTCAAGGAAAAAGTAACTATACATCCCTGGTGGGCTATTCTTCTCCATCCGCCATCTAACCCAGACCTTGCTCCCTTAGATTTCCAACTCTTTGGAGACTTCAATAATGCAATTCATGGGAACGGGTATGATGACGAGGTCACTGGCAAAGTGAATAGGTGGCTTTTGGTGCAGGATTCAGGCAGGTAGAAGAAGAAAATACAGACTCTTGTTTCTAGAAGGCATAAGGCTGTTGAAATTGAAAATTACAGAGAAAACGAGGGGTGTAGCCAATACCTCAGGTTAATCTATAAATGTGTTTAGACAATTCCATAATTAATTTCTGGCAATAGAAAAAGGTGTTACAAAACTTCCTAAGCATTCTTTGGGAACAGATATGTGCTAAAACCTGCCCAATTCAGTCTGGGAGTCCTGAAGCCAAGTCTGGGGCGGAGGGCATTAATCAAAGCTAGGCCAATAGTAGGAGCTTCCCTCATAGCAACATTAACACGTTCAATCATATGGGGTTAATTTAGGACCGCAACTACCCTAATACACGTCTTAGAGATGTGATAGAAGAAAAAATCATGCAAACGTAACAGAAATGCACTATTTACACATGGGCAGCAGCCTAGGCTGGATTCATGTGGCATCAGTTTCAACCTGCGCCAACAGATGATGTGTACAGCATGTTCATTCTGCCATTTGCTAAACCAGTTTATTCTAATATGTTGAAGTTGTAGTTGTTATACTGTACTGTATAGCAAGATAAAATGGAGATTAGCTTAGTATTAAGCATATGGTAAGTTAAAATTCTATTTATTTTCATATTATATAGTTATAAGTTCTCCCGAGATTATCATATATTTGAAATAAATCAGTATATTAACTGTGTAGAATCTTAGTCACAGTCCTATCAGTTAAGTTCTGTTTCTATTTTATGAATCTGTTCTTAATTTGCATAATCGCTGGAGCCTATCTTGTGTGCAAAGTGGCAGCCATTGTTCATGACACACTCATATTCTGTTGATCGAGGCCAGATTGGCGATGACAAGTGCCTTAGCATGCATGCCTTTAAGAGGAAGGAGTCCAACATACAAGCAGTGAGAACATACGGATTCCACACAGACCAAGCTGACTAGGAATTGAACCCAAGTCCTTGGAGGTGTAAGGAGGCAAACTGAACTAGTCTGCCAGCTAGCGACTCCAGTAAATGGAAACCATATAATTGGTGATCCCCTCCTTGAACCTCCACCACGATGCGTGTCCCAATGATCCTAGGAGCTCTGTTGTTCGGGGCTTTATGCTCCTAGTTGGGCGACCCAAGGCAAACTGGTCCTAGGTGTGGGATGAGACAAAAGGCGGTTCAGCAAACCTTTTATGATGAATGAAAACTTTGGACGGCGTATTCCCTCACCTGGACGTGGGTCACCAGGGCCCCCCTCTGGAGCTAGGACTGGAGGTGGGATTCGATGGCGAGCACCTGGTGGCTGGGTCTGCACCCATGGGGCTCGGCCGGGCACAGCCCGAAGAGGCAACGTGGGTCCACCTTACCATGGGCTTACCACCTATGGGAGGGGCCAAGGTGGTCGGGTGCAGTGTGAGTTGGGTGGTGGCCGAGGTGGGGACCTTGGCGGTCCGATCCTCGGCTACAGAAGCTGGCTCTTGGGACATGGAATGTCACCTCTCTGAAGGGGAAGGAGCCTGAGCTACTGCGCAAGGTCGAGAGGTTCTGGCTAGATATTGTCGGGCTCACTTCAACGCACAGCTTGGACTCTGGAACCAATCTCCTTGAGAGGGGCTGGACTCTCTGCCACTCTGGAGTTGCCGCGCGGTGAGAGATGCCGAGCGGATGTGGGCACACTTATTACCCTCAACTTGGAGCCTGTTCGTTATGGTTTACCCCAGTAGACGAGAGGGTAGCCTACCTCCGCCTTCAGGTGGGGGGATGGGTCCTAACTGTTGTTTGCACGTTAGCAGCAAACAGCAGTTTGGAGTACCCACCCTTTTTAGAGTCCCTAGAGGGGGTGATAGAGGGCATACCTTCTGGGGACTCCCTCCTTCTACTGGGAGACTTCAATGCTCACATGGGCAATGACAGTGAGACCTGGAAGGGTGTGATTGGGAGGAATGGCCCACCCCAATCTGAACCCGAGCAGTTTTTTGTTATTGGACTTCTGTGCTCTTCATGGATTGTCCATAACAAACACCATGTTCAGGCATGGGGTGTTCATATGTGCACTTGGCACCAGGACACCCTAGGCCTCAGTTCAATGATCGACTATGTGGTCATGTCGTCGAACTTGCAACCACATGTTTTGGACACTCCGGTGAAGAGAGGGGGGAAGCTGTCAAATGATCACCACCTGGTGGTGAGTTGGCTTTGATAGTTGGGGAGGATGCCGGTCAGGCCTGGTAGGCCCAAACGTGTTGTGAGGGTCTGCTGGGAACGTCTGGCAGAGTCCCCTGTCAGAAGTAGCTTCAACTCCCACCTCCAGCAGAACTTCGTCCCACATCCCAAGGGAGGGGGGAGACATTGAGTCCAAATGGGCCATGTTCCGTGCCTCTATTGTTGAGGCAGTTGACCGGAGCTGTGGCCGTAAGGAGGTCGGCACCTGTCGTGGCAGCAATCCCCGAACCTGTTGGTTTGACACAGGTGGTGACCGATGCTGTCAAGCTGAAGAAGGAGTCCAACTGGACCCTTTAGTCCTGTGGGACTCTGGAGGCAGCTGATAGGTACTGGCAGGCCAAGCGGAATGTGGCTTCGGTGGTTGCTGAGGCAAAAACTCGGGCTTGGGAGGAGTTTGGGGAGGCCATGGAGAACGACTTTCAGATGGCTTCGAGGAGATTCTGGTCCACCATCTGGCGTCTCAGGAGGGGGAAGCAGTGCAGTGTCAACACCGTATATGGTGGGGATGGTGTGCCGCTGACCTCGACTCGGGACATTGTGGGTCAGTGGGGGAGTACTTCGAAGAGCTCCTCAATCCCACTAACATGCCTTCCAATGAGGAAGCAGAGCCTGGGGACTCGGAGGTGGGCTCCCCCATCTCTGGGACTGAGATCACCGAGGTGGTCAAAAAACTTCTTGGCGTCAGGGCCCCGGGGGTGGATGAGATACGCCCGGAGTTCCTTAAGGCTCTGGATGTTGTAGGACTGTCTTGGTTGACACATCTCTGCAACATTGCATGAACATCGGGGACAGTGCCTCTGGATTGGCAGTCCGGGGTGGTGGTCCCCCTCTTTAAGAAGGGGGACCGGAGGGTGTGTTCCAACTACAGAGGGATCACACTCCTCAGCCTCCCTGGAAAAGTCTATTCAGGGGTCCTGAAGAAGAGGGTCCATCAGATAGTCGAACCTTGGATTCAGGAGGAACAGTGTGGTTTTCATCCTGGTCACGGAACAGTGGACCAGCTCTACACCCTTAGCAGGGTTCTGGAGGGTGCATGGGAGTTTGCCCAACCAGTCTGTGTGTTTTGTGGACTTGGTAAAGGTGTTCAACCATGTCCCTCAGGGAATCCTGTGGGGGGTACTCCGAGAGTATGGGGTACAGGACCCCCTGATAAGGGCTGTTCGGTCCCTGTACGATCGGTGTCAGAGCTTGGTCCGCATTGCCGGAAGTAAGTCAAACCTGTTTCCAGTGAGAGGTGGACTCTGCCAGGGCTGCCCTTTGTCACCGATTCTGTTCATAACTTTTATGGACAGAATTTCTAGGTGCAGCCAAGGCGTTGAGGGGATCCAGTTTGGTGGACTCAGGATTGGGTCGCTGCTTTTTGCAGATGATGTTGTCCTGTTTGCTTCATCAGGCTGTGATCTTCAACTCTCTCTGGATTGGTTCACGCCTGAGTGTAAAACGGCTTGGATGGGAATCTGCACCTACAAATCCGAGACCATGGTCCTCAGCTGAAAAAGGGTGGAGTGCCCTCTCAGGGTTGGGAGCGAGAGCCTGCCCCAAGTGGAGGAGTTCAAGTATCTCAGGGTCTTGTTCACGAGCGAGGGAAGAATGGAGCGTGAGATCGACAGGCGGATCAGTGCGGCATCCACAGTGATGCGGGCTCTGCATTGGTCTGTCGTGGTGAAAAAGGAGCTGAGCCGTAAGGCAAAGCTCTCAATTTACCAGTTGATCTACGTTCCTACCCTCACCTATGGTCATGAGCTATAGGTACTGACCGAAAGAACGAGATTGTGAATACAAGCGGCCGAAATGAGTTTCCTCCTTGAAGATAGGGTGAGAAGCTCAGTCATCCGGGAGGGGATCAGAGTAGAGCCGCTACTCCTCCGCATCGAGAGGAGTCAGATGAGGTGGCTTGAGCATCTGATCAGGATGTCTCCTGGATGCCTCCCTGGTGAGGTGTTCCGGGCACGTCCAACTGGAAGGAGGCCGCGGGGAAGACCCAGGACATGCTGGAGGGGCTATGTCTCTCGGCTGGCCTGGGAATGCCTCGGGATTCCCCCGGAAGTGCTGGAAGAAGTGGCCAAGAAGAGGGAAGTCTGGGCATCTCTGCTCAAGCTGCTGTCCCCGTGACCCGATCTCGGATAAGTGGAAGAGGATGGATGGATGGATGGATAACTGGTGATTGAAATTAGATATTGGTATACAGTTATGTTTTGAGTTAATTTCTAAGAGTAAAAAACAAAATACAAAAACACATGCAAGGCACATTTGTTTGAATAAGGAATCATTTATTCAATGCATTGATTAATCAATCTTTTTTACAGATTCAATTTATTCACAATTTTCTCAACAGATCAAGTAATTAATTATATTAGGATACACATTTATTGGATTATTTTATAGCCCATGAAATGGAAAGTAAATGATAAAAGAAAACCAGCATGTTACTTTCAAATTTGCTTTCTCAGCAGTAAATGAGAGAAACTGTAGAAGGAGAAAATTTGCTTCCCACCTGCTTTGAAATCTTTTGTCTCACACCATATGCTAGCACCTTATAAATCAAATTTTAATGATCACCTTATCTGTGAAAGGAGCCTCTGACAAACATCTACACAGGCTGATATCTCTGATGGGCAGCCGTACCTTGTCGCTGGCAAGGATTCAATTATCTTGTCCTTAGAAGTTGGAAATTATATGAATTCTTGGCATGGAGCAAAGCCTTGTGGTGCTAAGCACCATGTGTGAAATTTAATAAAATCTTCATAATCATTTCTATTTATTAAGTAGTACTTTCATACCTTCCATCCTCTAATGCTTTGCGATTTCTTTAAATGAGAATTACCAACAATATAATTAATTGCTTATTAAACATTATCCTCTCTCTTCAATTAGCATGCTGCCTTAGGGAATAATGATTACTGCATCTGCCGACAGTAGTTTTAGGTATAAAAGGGAAAAATCATTTTGCAGTAAAAGAAACAGATTTAATTATTTTTGAAAAAGTTTGTTTAACATTTTCACATGTGTTTGTTCTTATTGTATTATTGCCAACTTAAGTAACAGTTTGATTGTACTACAAATATAAACACATGGCAAGAACTTGACCTTGGACTTGATGAAACACACCCTGTTGTCTAAGATCAATGTTCTATTAGCTATTGCCAATACAGTTTAATTAATTTAAAGCATATGGGCGGCACGGTGGCGCAGTGGTAGCGCTGCTGCCTCGCAGTTAGGAGACCCGGGTTCCTCCCTGCGTGGAGTTTGCATGTTCTCCCGTGTCTGTGTGGGTTTCCTCCGGGCGCTCCGGTTTCCTCCCACAATCCAACGACATGCAGGCTAGGTGGATTGGTGATTCTAAATTGGCCTTGGTGTGTGGGTGTGTTTGTGTGTGTCCTGCGGTGGGTTGGCACCCTGCCCAGGATTGGTTCCTGCCTTGTGCCGGCTGGGATTGGCTCCAGCAGACCCCCGTGACCCTATTCGGATTCAGCGGGTTAGACAATGGATGGATGTTAAGCATACAAACACCATGCATTATATACTGTACATATTTCTATATACTTTTGCCCCTTCCTGATAGATAGATAGATAGATAGATATTTTATGTTATTCGTTTCCAAAGTAAAATGAACTACTTCCTCCTGTCATGCATGGGTGTATGAGGATCCCCCACTGGTGTCTGTTGAAGCTTGCAATACTTCTCCCGGGCAAGTGGGGGCACCCACGCTAACTGTATTATCATTTTCTTCCTCTGCAGCACCGAGAAACCACGTGGTGAAGGCACCTGAACCCCATACAAAAGATTCCAGTCCTACACTATAAATATCGACTTCTGAACCTATCAACAGAGCAATACAATTAGAGAAGCCAAGTGAGATGGTGTTTATGCCTCTTTACTGTTTTCGCATCTGCAGGTGCTATTTTTAGTTCCAGTTTTTGAACTCTTAGCATTAAACAGGGTGGCCCGGTTGGTCCCCCAAATTTTTCCAAGAGGGCCCCTCCACTCTTTTGTACCTTCACACTCCTTAAACGGCATGGTTTTGGGTCTTTAACCAAAATGTCGATATTAGCATAGGTGCACATGAATGAACAAATAACATGTGATTTATTGAATGAAAAAATTATTCAACAGTAACTGGCACAGGATGAAAAAGTACATTTAATGTTAGGTTGCACCTAAACTCTTTCAATAATTTGATATGAGAGTTTCAAATTACAGTGGAAGAATTTTGTCCCAGGACAGTTTTAATTCAGAAAAATCTGCGGGACTTCGAGGGTGAACTCCTCCTGCCACAGCATCTCTACTTGATCCAGGCCTTGACTTTGACAAGGCCAGTGGAAAAATTAAATTTTGCTCCTTTTCACCCATTTTGATGTTGACTTGTATTTGTATTTTTAAGTATTACCTTGCTGCATGATCCAACAAACTTTCAATTTCAGCCCACAGAGATGACCTGACAGATTGTGAAACTGAGCAGGATTCATGATTTCTTCGGTCAGAGTAAGTCTTAAAGATTCTGGGACAGCAATGAATTCCAACATCATCACGCTACCACCACCACTTTGACTGCTGGAATGAAGTTCTTACTGTGGAAGGTTCTGTTTTTATTTTATGGTAATATGATGGTATTCATATCATCCAAAAAGTTCCACTTTTGTCACTTCTGTCCATAGAATATTCTCCCAAAAGCCTTGGTTGCCATCCAAGTGCTTCCCAGCAAAGAAGATGTTGAGTATTTACATTCTTGGTTAGCAGAAGCTCCACCTTACTACAATGTCGCCCATTCTTCCCCAGTGTGTTTCTGATTGTGGAATCATAAGCACAAATCTGTTCTGAGGTAGGACAAGACTGCAGATCTCTGGGAGTTTCTCAAAACCCATTTAACATCCTGGAATGTTTTACACTGCATACTTGAATTTTGGAAGGCTAACACCTCCTGATAAGATTCACTTCTGTTCCAAGTGTTTTAATTTAAAGATGTGCTTTTTCAAACCTCTGCACACAGCACTAAGAGCACCACAGCTAATTACTCCATTTATCTCTCTTAACTATTGTTGAGGGTCTCCTGGCAGAAGCTGATTTTGAATTTGCAAGGTGAAAGACTCTCTAATAAAAGCTCTGAGTACAGTTATTATTTACATCATGACTGATTTGTGGTGGAGTCATTTTGTCATCAGTGTGGCTTTGAAAGCATTGAACCTGGTCCATCCATGGTGCTAATGCTCCCTGCTGAACACGCCACCGTCATATTATCAGAAAACAAAGAAATTCATCCTAATTTAATAAGAGCACTCACTCTCTTGAATCAGAATCCTGAGAACCAGAGTATTCATGAAGAGCAACAAACTTGATCTCATGAATATAACAGACAGACAGCATTAAAAAAGACTTTAAAAAGCTTTGACTTTCTGGAAACAAAAATACACCTTCTGTTCTGTTTAGAACAGTTCATACTTTGACAAACAGAAAATCTGAACTGCAATTCAAAATCCCTACAAAGACATCAGTTTTACAGATGTTTTAAACTTTGTAATTAATCATCTTAGTAATGTAAGATCCCATATTTGAAAAAGCCATCGTGCAAACTTAGTACTGCTGTATCCAACCAAATTTCTCCTTGTGGACATTGCTTGAGTAATTCTAACTTCATAGCAGAACAAGAAATCCTAAGTGTTATCTCTGAAAGGATACCTACTACCTGTCCTTTAGACTCGATCCTAACAAAACCACTGAAATGTTTAATTTCTGTTCTAGTAGAACCTAATCTTAACATTATCAATAGACCTTTATTGACTGGCACGGTTCCTAAAGGACTAAGTGCTAGTCAATCGTGTCAGACCATTATTGAAAAAATGTAAGTAGAATCCTCCAAGGATGTTTAATACTTATAGAACTATTTCATATTTACATTTTCTTGCTGAAGTTTTCAAAAAAGGAGTTGTGCACAACGTCAATCTCACCCTACACATTACTACAGGTAATGATTGTTATTAAGTGGTGAACAAAGCATACATAACAGCAATCACCTATCACTTTTAAACTTACTGGGTCTAAACATTTGTTACACTTAATAAGTACATAATTTAGATGTCATTTTCATACACCACTGTTTTATCACATACATTAATTACATACATTGATCACATCTTACCTGAAGAAGGGGCCTGAGTTGCCTCAAAAGCTTGCATATTATAATCTCTATAGTTAGCCAATAAAAGTTGTTATTTTGCTAGACTTCTCACTACATCCATAATGGCTAACACTGTACAACACCCTAGTATCACCTACATTAAAAAAAAAAAACTAATGTACCTCTTTTTTCAGCATAAAAGTGTGGTACAATGAAGATGTTTTCTAAGTGTAAAGGATACATCAAAGTAAACTCATTGATGCATTACTAATAGAATTGACTATGTGTTTTTTACAAGCTTTTCATTTGGTTTTTTATAGCTTTCATTTAATTAAAAAAAAATCTGCTGCAAATATCATTACTAGACATAAGAAGGACGACTTAATAAATCCAGTTCTTAAGGTATTACACTTGCTTCTAGTTAGGTTTAGGGCTGACTTCCAAATCGTTCCTTTTTTAATACTAACATATTAATACATACAACCCGAAGCACACGTCACATACTCAAGATGCTGGTCATATAAATTTTCCAAGGATTAACAAGTGTTGGCGGTATAGCTTTTAGCAGCAAGCACCAAAACTCTAGAATGGCCTGTCTGTTTATATATGAGATTCTCTTTCACTCTCATCTGAACTGATGTTGACTATTTGTTAACTCATCTCTTCTAGAAATGTGCAGTTGGATCTTTCCTTGAATGCCTTTCATTAATTTTTCTGTGATGTACTTTAAGTTTAGTTATGTTGGTTTGTACCATTTCCCTTTTTAATACAATGGGATTAGGGCCAGCTCTCTGTATAGGCCGAGTAGGCACTGGCCTTGGGGATTAATAACTTGTGTGGCCCAAAACCTATCCAAGCACCCTCCTGCCACCTCAAAAACAGTCCCCTCTGTCCATCTGCAAATTTCACATGCTGTTGCAAGCATGCTAATCTCCATGGGGTCTCTCTCTACTTTCTTGCTTGAGAGTGTGACAATCCCCTAAGGGGGCTTGCTCTTTAATGTTATTTATGACTTGGGGACTCTTGCACCCAAAACTCCCTAAGGGTGCCGTGTACTTTTGAGCCAGTCCTGAAAGAGATTATATGTGGGGAGTACATCCAGTGTGCAGAGATTTTTAAAAATGCATCAAGGGTTTATATATGTAATTGTAGTGTGTGCACTAGAGTTTAGGCATAAAGATGACCTGTAAAAAGAGGTTGGTGGAGTCTCTTACAAATTTATTTGTTAAAAATGGGTTTTTAAAATTCTGATTAAAGGTAAGTGAAAGTCAACGTAGTAATCAAAAATCTGACTTACGCTCTTTTATCTGTCCCTTTGACCAACCGATCTTCAATTTATGTTTTGGTTCAGTTCATGTGTACATTCTTAGTTTTCTCTTGGTATTATATTCTATAAAATTGAATATGTCTCACATTGTGGGCTCTGCCACTCAATTCATGATATCCCAGTTTTGATCTGAACTATTTATTTTACCACAACCATCTCCTTATTCCAAGTCTCTCTCCATACTGCAGCTGCCTACTGTAGTCAATACAGCAGTGTGGTAAAACTTTAGAGAAGTGACGCACATAGTTGACGGGTGTGTTTCTTAAAACAAGAGAAAATGAACAATTGACAAAAAGAATTAAGATGGTGTACTATTTGTTATTTATTATATTTGCGAGTTATATTTTTTATTTATTTGTTATATCTTGTGAAAAACTCTGGCTGAGTATAGAGTTTTGGTTGCCTGTTCCTTCATGCTTTTGTCTCTGTATTTTGGATGTCACATTATCAACTTGAAGTCACATATCTTCAATGTGACTGCTACAAAACAAATGGAAGACACAGAAAAATGTTTGGGGTATGTCCGTGACCCCATATAATGAAAATAAATTAAAAAGGAAATAGTCTTTTTACAAAGATAAAGTAAAGGTCTTTTCAGACAGGAGTCCAATAGTGAACTGACTCAAACATGGCCAAACTGCTGGTTACATGGGTTCCAGGCAGGAAGGGGTGTTTCTGCATGTTGAACAGAACTTTCTCTGTTTTGAGATATATTCACTTTAGGATTTTTGTTTTGTTTGTGTGTGTGTTGTAATAAGTTTCACAGAAACATGGAAAGAGGGTCGGGGGCAGCCGCCTGTAAACTTGAATTTGGAGGCCAAAATAAGTGAATGTTGTGGTTCATTGTCACAGATTTCAGTCCAGAACAAGAACAAAGCAAACAGGCAAACATGGTGGTTATACAGTGGAAAACGGGAAATGATGTCATCATACAGGAACCGGAAGTGATGTCCTGGCGCCTGGGACTGGAAGTGACATGGCTGGAACTGGAAGTGACTTCCTCAAGGCCGGAATCGGAAGTGACATCATTGGACCCAAATGGAATTTCCCATGATCAGTCTGTCAATGGAAAAGAACAAGGATTAGTACACTCTGCCATCCCCTGGCTTGGTAAAGAATTACTGTCTTTTGAGCCTTTTAGCTTGTGTGACAGCATCTATACTAATAAAAGGCAAAGCCCTCACTGACTGACTGACTGATTCACTGACTGACTCACTGACTCATCACTAATTCTCCAACTTCCCGTATAGGTAGAGGGCTGACATTTGGCAGGCTCATTCCTTACAGCTTCCTTACAAAAGTTGGGCAGGTTTCATTTCGAAATTCTACGCATAATGGTCATAACTAGAAGCTATTTTTCTCCATTTACTGTAATGGAGTTGAGCTCGAAAGCCGTGGGGGCGGAGTTTCGTTTGACATCATCACGCCTCTCACGTAATCACACATTACGTAGAAAACCAATAAGAGCTCCAAAAAGCACTGAAGAAAACATTCATTATATAATTAAGAAGGCAGCGAAACAATTAGAAGCGAGCGAGTGACATATAAAACCATATTCTGCAGCTCACGTGAACTGACGCAGTGCGCAGACAAAAAGCAACAGTTCCAAAGAGTGCTGAACAAAAACCGAATTACAGTTCTACGCTCAAATAGACAAACCACACGCCGTGGCGCAATAGTAAAGGCTTCGCCTCTAGCGCTGAGGTTCTAATCCCGAGAGGGGATGCAATAAGTATGTACGCGCGTTTCTCGATTCATTTTAGCCTCGCATCCCCTTGGTTTGAGACGTATGAAAAAATATGCGGTTAACGCAGAAAGACAGATCACCAATTGAAGCTTTATGAATAATGGATACTTTATTCGCGATCAATGATTGTTTTGGTAAAGCCATACTCAGTGTATTCATTAGATGAACGGTAAAAAAAGTAAGAGCAAGGGGAGGGTGACTTATTGAGGCACACAGGCAAAACCACAACAGCACGCAAGCTCGATGTACTGTAGTGCTTGCGTCAACTCGATCTGAATTGCGATCACATTCGAAAAATATTTCTTTTCAAGTTCTATTTAGTCCATATGTGTCAAGCTCAAGGCCCACGGGCCACATCCGGCCCGGTGTATAATTATATCCGGCCCGCAAGATCATTTTATATACTGTATTATTGTTATTAATGGCCCAGGGATATGAAGCGCTGGTAACACAATAAACTACAGATCCCATAATGCAGCGCTTCAGCTGCCTTGCCAACACTTACCGCGTTAATCAAGTCTAGGTTATGATGCTGCAAGTTATTGTGAAGCTAGCTCACACGATGCCGAAGAGAAAAGGTGATTCTGAACATAGAGCCTTTAAAAACCGATGGGAGGCTGAGTATATGTTTACTGACATTGCCGGTAAACCCGTGTGTCTCATTTGTGGAGCTAATGTGGCTGTAATTACAGAATTTAATCTAAGACGGCACTATGAGACAAAACATCAAGATAACCTGAAAGACCTGAATGCAATGCACAAGATACAGAAAGCAGAAGAGTTAAAGAAGAATCTGACACTTCAGCAGACGTTTTTACCCGTACAAAATCACAAAGTGATTTCAAGTGAAGCTACTTTTATGGGAGACACAAATGCACCAGTGCAACTTGTCCCACTTTCCCTGTTGCCAAGTAATGTTGAACCAAGTCGGCACTACGGTGTTCCCAAATACGCACTTTGCTGATAAACTGAGCGCACTGTGCACTGAGTTCGCATGGCGCTTTGGTGACTTTGAAGAACAAAAAAAAATATTTTGAGTTGTTTCGCAACCCATTTGTCGTCGATGTGGAAACTGCACCTGTGCAGATTCAGATGGAGGTGATTGAGCTGCAGTGTAATGGCACACTGAAGGCAAAGTACGATACTGCAGGGCCCGCACAGTTTATTCACTCCATTCCCGCACAAATGCTCCAGCTCCGTCTACATGCGACTCGAACCTTGTGCATGTTTGGTAGCACATATCTGTGTGAGAAGCTCTTCTCAGTGATAAAGACTAACAAAACAGCACACAGGAGTCACCTCACTGATGAGCACCTGCAGTCCATCCTGAGAATCTCCACAACACAGAACCTCACAGCAAACAGAAACGAACCTGTGGCCAAAAAAAGATGCCAGGCGTCCAGCTCTAAAATGACATATGAGCAAAGACAACTGAATGATTTGATTTGTTATTGCTGAAAAGAAAAAATGTTATTTATATTTCCAGGTTTTGTTATGCACCATGTTCATATTTGAATTTGTATAATTTTGACAGGATATATTTTTATGGAGAGCAAAATCTTTTGGGATATTTAAAATTTAAGTTTATTTTTTATATAAAATTACATAAGAGTAAATAAATTTGAATGTTTGTTCTTATAACGTTTACTTTATTTCTAACTTGTATAATTTAGACAGGATATATTTTTATGGAGAGCAAAATATTATAAGTTATTTAAGGTTTGAGTTGATTTATTCCGGAATAATATTCTGTCTACTAAATAAAAATTCCTTCTATTTAAAATTTAAATAGAACTTGAACAGATACGATAGTTCATAATATCCACGCAGACTTGCACGTAAGAGCGGGAGTTATCTGTTTTAACAAACAGCGTATTGCACTGATACTGAAATAGCCTGCCCATTTAATTATTTAGGAATGGATAAATAAATTAAAATTTTGTACAAATAATGTTTTTCATTTTTCTTCCTTCATGGATTCTGGCACCCCCAGCAACAGTTGCTCGCACCCCAAAAAGTGTATACATGTGTATATATATATATATATGTTTAAATGCGTGTGTGTGTATGTATACAGTATCTTGTATGGCTCTTACAGTTTCCTGTTTTAGTGGTATAAGTTTGAGATAATTAAGTCACATCAGATTAGCAGTGGAATGTACTTGACTGCAATGTTTGGTGTTATGAATTTTGAGTAGTAGTAATATGTTCATAAACATCAAAATGACCTCTGCATAAAGCTCTTATGCAGGCGTTTAACTGGCCAACTGTTTACCCCAAATATATTACACTATTTCTGTAAACTTCAAATGCATTTCTGATGAAGCTAACAACTTGCAAGTAGTAGTGTAGGTTGAGGGATTTAAAATGTTATTTTTGTCACATTATAGCATCATTGTAATTGTTACCTTTTGTGTTAAATGAGAAAACTTTAGTATCACTCCTGCTGTTTCACCAAGAATTGGACAATCTTTTGCCGCATTCCCAAACTTAATACATCCGTACCATATCCAAACATGATAGACAATAAAATAAACATTCCCTTTTGTCTTTACGTGCATCATATAGTATATAATTAGGTATATTATAAATCAAAAGTGATTCCATTTGAACAACTAGAAACAGGTGTTGTGCATGGAAACAACAGTTTTTTCACAGAAATGTCCTCCTTTTATCTACTTCACAGGTCTGTCTGTACAGGGGATGGCACATGTCATGCCAATGTGTGGTATAGTGAGTCCGCGGCTTCCAAAAAAAGGGTCGGGTTTTTAAAGCCGTATAGCCGTGTCAATCTCCGTGGGTGCGATTGCACGACTGTGGGGAGTTAATGAGGTGAGTGGAGCAAGTCGGGGTGAGCAGAGAGATGTCCTCCCGAGGGATCTGAGGAGCGACTTCGGGTGTGCGAAAGATGAAGATGATGGGTCTCCGCCGGCTGAGAGAGCAATGGGTGAGCCGGGGAGAGAGTGATGGAGGTGGGCTGGAGAAAAACAAGGGAGTGAGACTGCATTTTTAACCTCTAATTTTAAAGGATTTATTTATTGATGGTTTTAACCCCACTGGACACTTGTTTTACGGATGTATTTATTGTTTGGAAGATTGTTTTAATAAAAGCACTTTTTTGAATAGATCCCTTGGTTTCATGTGGGATTTGTCAGCTCACCTCAGTGACATTACTGACGGTGAAGGGATCAAGGGCTCCCGAACAGCCGAGGGGAGCATGGAGCTGAACCCGCATCATCACACAATGTTGTGTCTTTTTCTTGTTTAAAACACCTTCCCTTCCTCACTCCTCAGTGTTATATCATTGAAAATACTTTTTCAGAATTTACTTGTTGTATGAGAATTTCTTCTCTTTTTTTATATCAGTGACGCGTGAGTAACTGTCTTGCACCCCAAAACGAGGATGGGTCTCAGTACTTTAGCAAAACCAGCTTTATTCAACTTGAAACAGGAACAGCAGTGTTATTTATTGTATGCGGGAGCTACCACTCTCCTATACAGAGACACAGGAAATGGGCCGAGTCGGGACCAGGTCAGTGGCCAAGTTATAGTGTTCTCTGCATTTCCTTGCATCACCCATCGGCAACAGGTGCATATAGCGTGATCTTGATCAGCTCGTAGTTGCTTCCGTGGTGGTATGCTGCTGCACTGCAAACCTGTGATTGCCTCAGCAATGGATAAGCAGTCCTCCACAGACACGGCAGTCACACTTCTGCATGCTGTCCCATCTTACTTGTGTTTCTAAAAGTGTTCAGAAACCTCACAATATCTAATAATTAACCCTTCAGCATTTAGCAAATTCATTATTATGAACCAGAAAATGCAAGGGTCCAAGTGCAAATTCCTAAGGGACCCACTGAAGACCATTTCCTTTTAGCTGTACTCTTTATCTCTTGGCTGTAAACCAAGTTGAAATTCACCTTTATAATCTATCACTGAGGGTAATGGCTGTTAGCTCAGGATTATCCCTTAGCTCTGTACAATATTAAAGTCACCTTTCAAAATCCTTGTAAATTTGTTTTTATGTTGTCTACTACTCCAGCTACCTATTAACAAAACTCACAGTAATCTGTTTTTCTGACCGTTCCTCATGCCTGCTGTCAATGGTCATATTAATTTCATACGGTTTCTCCTCTGTTTTAGTTCGTTTTCTTACCACAAACCGGTGCAAAGCTCATTAGTTTGTAATTCCTGGGATCCAATTTACCATTCTTCCTGTGGCAGGAGTCACATTTCCAACTTTACAGAGATTAGGTACTTCACTGGAATTAAGTGAATGATAGGATATTCTTTTAAAAAAAAATCCATAAAGACAACTTTATTTATTTTTTCAGCACTATTATAAAATCTCGTTAGGCCTGGGAAACTTCAACATGCTTAGACCCTGAAACACATTTGTTATTTTGATTGTGAAATCTTTAAATGAAGGACCCATTTTTGCTTCCAACAGAAGAATTCTATGTACTTATTTAAAAAAAATCGGAATTATTAATTTAGTTCTTTGGCTATTTCCTGCTTTTTCAATGAGTTCCTTGTACATTTCACACATTGGCTTTTGCTGAATTTTGTTATCTAAACTTCTTTCCAGTTCTTTGTTTATTTTATCTTTTGAAACTTGCTGGTGCTCCTTGTACCTTCATTTGTGGTTTCAATATTCTGCTTGATTTGTACTTTTTACATTTCCTGTAGCAAGGTCTATTTTTAGTTCTATATTTTTAAAGTCTTTACTCATCCATGTAAGCCATTTATTTTGTGTTTTCATTTGCTTGTTTTTGTAATATATTTATTTACAGTACACATCAGGATATTGCTGATGTGACACCATCTATTATCCATTATCACAAATGATTATGTTTTCCCAGTCTGCATTTTCCAAGTGTTCCTTTCAAAACTTTTTCTTTTTTCAACTTTTTTGTGGGCATTTTTGTTTCTCAGACAATTTCAGACTTAACCATAGCCTGATCTCCATAACCTGAGGTGGCCAGTCTCTTCCATATAGATGTTGCCTCTTGTTGGGCTTCTGGTAAAATGGACAACGAAACAGTTGTTTGTCATGAACATCATTTAAGTTCTCTCTTCTTTTCTTCTAAAAGGGGTCTCCCAGTTAATACCCACTAAGGCCAACTCATACATTATGGCCACATATTTTTTCTGAATATACACCTCATAACATTAATAAATACAGTATGTCATTATTTAACTGAAGCTGGCAGTCTGTAGCAAACCCAGATCCTAAATTTCAGAATATCTCCCTTAGTAACATAACCTATAGAGATTCTGTCATTTTCCTTTCTGTTCTCTTAATCATTTGAGCCCAAGTAAAGTTTTTGACATTCACTGCTTCTCATCCTCTTCTCTTGCCTTGCCTAACAAACGTTTGCAGCCCCTGATGTTTTATTCCTTTTGTTCTTTATTTTTTCCAGGCTATACTGTATACTGTATAATATAATATAATTTCAATCTCATATTATCACTTCTTTCTTATCTATTTTGCTTGTAATGATTCTTGCATTTAGAAGCAGACATTTAAGTTTAAGAATTTAACTTAAGCTTCTCACTTTTAGCATATTTGGTACTGTACATTGCTCATGTTTTCTTTGTGCTCATCAAGTTTCCCTGTTTTTGTATCCCATTCAGAACTTTTGTTTCTTTTGATTGTATGTAAATGGTGAATCTGATAACGATTTTCATACTTAGAGATGTGTGAAGGTGACATAAGGAATACGATGACCTAAAGAAAGGGTACGTTTAATGTGATTATATGTTTTCATTCATAGTGAATGTGCTTTGTGGAAACATTTGTATACATAGGCATTAATTAGTGTATCAAACTGCGCATACATGAAGTTTATTATATGATTATAAAAAAAACAGATTATTAATAAACAAAATTACTGATTAACATAAATTCTCCACAGACAGAATTTTGCAAAAAGTACAGGTTCACTAGAAATCACGAGAAGAGATTCCCATTTTTAAAACATCAGTATAAAAAATGGTTTGTTCTCATATTAATTCACCAAAATATTCATATTTTCCTCCCAGGAACAGACAACATATACTCAATAAGACATTACACATGCATAACAACTGTAGGCAACTGTAATGAATTTTAGTAGCATTTTAAAATAAGAAATTTAAAACTTTAATCAGTCAAAAGCAGTGTGCAGTCCCTAGCTTTATTCTGAAAAGTTATTTTGCATGCATTAAAAATATTAAATTAAACAGTTGTCTTACTTGAAACAGCTCCTCAATTTTGGAGGTACATGTACATTAAAAGTCGAAGTTGTGTGCGCATCCTGCTGCTTACCAAAATGGCCTGGTGAGCTGGCACTAAGTCTGTCACTGGCACTGCACAGGTGGCTAGATCTGTGTCTTCTTTGTTATTTTTCCCTTTGATGAAAGCTGACATTATCTGTGTTCAGGGTTGGTTCCTTCCTTGTGCCAGAAGCTGCTGAGATAGTCTTAAGACCCTTTCAACCTTCAAGTGGATTAAGCACATTTAAAAATGAATTAATCTGCATAAAATTATTTGTCAAGTTTATTTGTGAAGAAAATTTAAAAACAAAATTCTGACAAAGTACTATACAAGATATAGAACAATAAAAACAAAATTTAAAATCACAGATTTTAATATAATATACCTAAAAATTAAAACATACACTAATTCTGACAAAATAAAAACAAATGTTTCACCTAAACAAAATAGTATTGGTCTTTACGTGTGATTTAAAAGTATACTGTAAATGGTGAGAAATCTGAGGTATAATGTCGGGGGCAGTCCTTGTAGTGCTTTAAAACAAACAGAAGGACCTTAAACTCAATTCTATATCAAACTGGAAGCAAATGAAGAGAGGCCAGTATGGGCATCTTCTTGATGTCTGTGAAAAGTCTGGAAAGATGAATAAGCTATAGATGAGAAATGCAGGACTGAATGACTTCCACATACAAGGAAATATAATAACCACATCAGAATGTAATAAAAGAATGTAAAACTATTTCTGTATCCTTGAAAGAAAGAAAAGATCTTAATTTGCCAGTTGTTCTAAGCTGTAAGAATATACTGCTGACAACAGGCAGCAGAGGCGTTGCTAGGTTTTCAGCGCCCGGGGACAACTGAAGATTTCGCGCCCCCTCCTGTTTGCCAAAATGCAATGGGGAAGGGAAAGAAAATTTTTAAAAATGTATTTAAAATAATAGTATTTTAAGAAAAAAAAATCATATTTTTTATTTTAAATAGGTGTAAATTTTTAAATACAGTAATCCCTCGTTACTTCACGGTTCATTTTTCGCGGATTCACGACTTCGCAGGTTTTTAAATATAGTAGTAGTATTTCCTAGTCTAAGAACAACAAAACAAGTTCGGTGACTAAGTGCGTTGTAACACGGGCTGTGATTGGTACATGGGAGGGAGACGACAAATCACAGCTTCCCGCTTTCTAATCGGGCCCGTGATTGGTGCTTTGACTGATGGCCAGATCCCACAGTATCTCCCCTTGTCTCTCTGTCGCGGCCATTTCGCTTCAAGCTTTCTCGCCGAGCGGTTTACTTTACATTGTACTGTATGTGATTTTTTTGTGGTTTCTTTGTGTTGAACTTCGCTTCAATTTTCACCCCCTGCAATGGCTCCCAAACATGTTCCTTCTTCCAAGGTTGGTGCTGAGCCTAAACGCCAACGAAGAATGATGACGATCGCTGAGAAGGTGAAACTTCTGGATATGTTGAACGAAGGGAGAACATTCGCGGCTGTGGCTGCAGACTGACTAAGGAGGTCACAGGAATGGGACGACGATATGGTTCGATCGGTCCAATTTTGCAACAAGGTCGACAACATCATGACCGCCTAGAAGCTGCTCTTCAACCGAAAAAAGAAGCAGCTGCAGCAACTGCCGATGACAATGTTTCTGCAGCCTCGCAAAATAGAGCCAGTTCCTACAACTAATACGGATACACCTTCGGAAACCGTGGAAGAGGTTCCCCAGGTAATGGCACCGCCGTCTGAAGAGACGTAAAATACAGTCATCGGCTGCGCAATAAAAGTCATCATCACCTTCATCATCATCATTTTTACTGCACAGCATATTCATCACCATCATCACGTCATATATAGATACGTGTACATCGCTATACAGTAACTGTAAACTTATCTGCCGATTTCATATTGCTTAACAGTTGTCCCTGTTATTAATAGAGTAAAGGGTGGGTTGTAAACAGTACAGGGAGGGTTTAAAAACGTCCAAATACACGTAAAATTATTAAATAAATATGGTGTCCCTACTTCGCGGAAATTCAGTTATTGCGGCCGGCCTTGGAACCTATCTCCCGCGATAAACAAGGGATTACTGTATTTTAATTTTTTAAAGCACTTTTATGGATATAATAATATAATAACCTGAAAATGAAGTTAGTATAAAGTAAAAAAAATAGTTTGATGTATAATGCTTTAAATTTAATTATTAACTTCAAAGAGAAATTTTCCTAGCCTTTGCTGCTGCAAATTTATCGATTAGTTCATCAAAATGTATGTTGTCGGTAACCTCCCGCTCCACACTCAGCAAAGCCAAGGCTGACAGTCTTTCCTGTGCTATGGATGATCTCAGGTAGGACAAGATAAGTTTTAATTTACAAAGAGACAAAATACATAGGAAAAAGATATCCTCGTACTGATGGAGTGATGGACTGAGTATGCAAATGTTTTTTATTTACATTTTAGTGCATTTAAGAATGGAAAACATTTCATTCTAAAATTCCGTAACATCAATTTGGCACCCCCTGGATGCTGCACCCGGGGACAGATATCCCCCTTGCCCCCCCATAGCTACGCCACTGACAGGCAGTAGTCAGTGTCAGGATCTTCTAAAAATTTAAAGCTGAGTCAAAAATGAAACCAAGATTTTAGCAAGAGTGGGAACATATGAAGATATACACACTAATGTTATTAGTTATCTTTTGAGTGACATCAGGAAGACTTAACAAAGCCACTTCTGTCTTTTTTTTCATTTAACAAGGGAAAATATTTGGAAATTCAGAATTTAGTACCGCTAAGGAAATCAAAGAGACTCCAGAGAATGAGTGTCATCCGACTGTGTGTCATCAGCATAACAATATAAAAACATTATACATTTGGAAAATGAAACCAAAGAGGCAAAGAGGATATATATACTGTATATATAACATGAGATAGGGACTACAATGGAACTTTAGCCAATAGTTGCTGAGCTAAGTCTCAGTTGCAAATAAAATATCCAGTCCATGAAATGTGAAAAAAATAATTCAGAGCAAAAGCTTTTCATTGAAAGTGATCTCATGTTTACCAAAGCTATTCTTACTTGAACAGATGCACAAGTCGTGAATATTACAAGGTCAGAGAGTTTGATGGTTAGCATTATCACTGCAAATGTGCAGTCTCACAGAGAGATATCAAGGTAATCATGAAAAGAAGTAAATGACATCAGACCAAAAACAACCGAATTTTGCCTTCAGAAAACACAGAGTGATGAAATGGTATCGTCCATTGAACTTACATAAGAAAACACACCATAGGAAAAGCAACTGATTCTTGTTTTCTTTTCTGTCTGTGACTTTTATTTGAAAAAAAAGGAACTCATCCAAAGCAATAGACACTGGCAGATGAAAGGAGCAGAAGCTGTTACATACATCCTCCACTGAGGAACGAATACTTAGAAGAGTCAAATGATCATAAACAAGGTAAAGCATCAAGCTTTGGACAAAAAGGTGGACAGAAGAAGGCAGAAGATGAATGGCAAGCTGACAAACTAACTGGCACCAGATCTCTGCCAACTGCTAGAATAGCTTTCAACAATGAAACACCGCTGTAGTCAGTACGATGATTTTTATATCCATTATATGATGAAGAAAATCTGCTCCTGTGCTCTAATGTTAGTATTCATTCTTTCAACAAATTATTTAAAACCACAACTGTCTACAAGTACTCATCTTGCTGTTTTAACCAACAACCCCTGTTATTGTGTCACTTCAGATTCAATTTGAAGTTGTCACATAGGTACCAGAGATAAAGATGCTAAGATGTGCACTGGGTGTGACGAGGATGAACAGGATTAGAAATGAGGACATTAGAGGGTCAGCTCAAGTTGGACGGTTGGGAGACAAAGTGAGAGAGGCGAGATTGCGTTGGTTTGGACATGTGCAGAGGAGAGATGCTGTGTATACTGGGAGAAGGATGCTAAGGATAGAGCTGCCAGAGAAAAGGAAAAGAGGAAGGCCTAAGAGAAGGTTTATGGATGTGGTGAGAGAGGACATGCAGGTGATGGGTATGACAGAAGAAGACGCAGAGGACAGAAAGATATGGAAGAAGATGATCCATTGTGGTGACCCCTAACGGGAGCAGCCGAAAGAAGAAGATGAAGGAAGCATATGCTTGACAAAGAGATTACAATGCTTAATAATATTTTTGAACAATCGTTAAAATCTAATTTAGTTTCACTTATTACTACAAAAACACCATGTTATTAAGTCAAGTGGCACTAAAACAAAAAAGTTATTCCTTTGGGCAAAGATAATCAATGCTCACATGAACTAAATTTTTGTGACACAGTAGTAATGGCAATAACATTATAAATATAACAAAAATATAGTTTAATGTTGAGACAGAAGGGACCACCAAAAGGCTGGAACCATTTAATTTCAGCTGCTCGAAAACACATAGTGTAAATAGAGAGGAGGCAACATGGCTTTTCAGATTACTGTGAAATACATGAAGATCCTGAAAGTAGTGAACTCAAACAAAAGGCTAGTAGTTATATAACAAAGACAATAAAACATAAAGGATTTTTATTGTGCCCAATGGACAATTAAGGACAGGCTTTAAAAATATATCACTGTTTTACTTTGGATGATACTCGAATTTAGCTTGAGCATTCGTCATTGTGTCATAAATCAAGCAGTTGTGTTGGCTTTGTGATTTAAACTTGGTCCATACAATTTCTTTACCTGGTACTGTTTTGGGAAAGGCAATCGTTGGTTCAAGAAAGATGTACCCATCTACACATTGCTCTTATACCAACTATGCACAAAGTCCAATATTTTCTGAAATGTGTTTCTAGAATTGGATTTCAGTCATCACTGATTTGTCCGTTCTGATTTTCAGTTAGCTGCTCTTCAGCTGTAAAATGTTTGTTAACTTGCACAGTTATCTCAAATTAGAAATTGTGGAGTTCTTGTGCTCATCTGTTATTTTAAAATTTCACTCAAGCCAGTAAAGACAATACTAGGAAATGTCACTTTTAAACCACACACTCCAGGCACATACCACCCCATCTATTGTGCTAGAAAATCAGTCTCAGTACTTTTAAATCAAGATATCCTGCAAAAACCTGTTCTTATCAGCCTGCTATAGGGAAATTTAAGAAAGTTTACTCTCTTCTGTAAAAAATAATATTTGGACAATTAGTTCTTTTAAAAGGATGCTTGTTGATATTATGGGATTGTACACAAGCTGCTTTTGTATTGATTTAAAAAATTACTCCTCAGTGTTCCCCCATTTTCTATCTATTCTAAAAGGAATTGACTCGACACACTTAAAAAAGGTTCGGGGCAGCCACCCATATATTATACCTGGCTGCAAAAGATTCTTTGATAAATACAGAGATGCTCCCTATACCCAGTCCAAAACAGAACTGATGATGTTTTGTCAAGATAGCGGCTTTAAGGAATAGGACAGCAAGTGATGTAAGGGAACCGGAAGTGATGTACTTCATTAGTCAGAGTAGGTGCTGAAAGTGATATTCTTCTGGGCCCTGGAACCAGAAGTGACGTAATCTGTTTTAAACAGACAGGTTTTCCCACAGCTGGTCTGTAGAGATAACAGGAAATGGTTTAGTGCTCCCCGCCACCCCCTGGCCTGCTGTGGAATTACCTTTGCTTGGTCCATACAACGTCTTCCTAGTCGCACATGTGTGACAATATATATACACACACACACACATATATATATACAGTAGACCCCCGCGAAGTACCGGTTCAGAGTTTGCGGCCTCATTCATTCGCGGATTTTTCCTTAGAACCTAATTAATAATTGTAAGAGGAAACCGCAAATATCCTCCACAATTTTTATGGCTTTTTTCGTGTGTAATACTGTACTGTAGAGAGAACAGGAAGCAGCTTTAGAGAAAACCACGACTTGGGATGGTGAAAGTAGCCAATAGAATTTGAAACTGCAACTCCCAGCAGTCCCTGCAGTGGCTCTGATTGGTCTTCTGCTGAGGGCACTGGGGCTGTTGAGGTCAAAGGATGTAAGCACAGCTTTTAAAAAGGGGGTCAGTGACCAAAAGCAAAAAAAAAGTTTTTGTAATTTGTGTTTCAAGTTCCTGTCTGTCTGCCTTCTGTTGAGTTACTTGTACTTATTCGTTTTGTCCTGGATAGTTCTGTGCATCTGGATGGTCTGCCATCTGCCTGTGTACATGAGGACTGTAAGTGGATTCATGGCCATCCTGCAAAGAATGGAGTGCTCCTGAACCCGTCCACCCATCTTCATCATTTCAGGAACTACAGGTAGGACTATCTTTACATTCCCATTCAACATGCGGATCTCTGGACTATCTATTTTCATCATTACATTTCATCCGTTGCCGTTTTTCATGAACTTTTTCATGATTTACTGTGTGTGTTTTGTTTGTGCTTTGTTGTATTTAATGTTTAATCGCCATAAGGGGAACAGGGGTGGTATCGTTGTTTTCTTATTTGATTTGTTTTCATTACATTTTTTATTTGCTGTTTGATTACTGGTTTGCTTTATTTTTGTCTCTGTTTGTGAGTGCACGCGGGTTGGGTCAAGGCTGGATGCATCCCTGGAATCTCCATCATAAAAATAAATAAATCCTCATCTTCTTGATTGCTGCTTCTTGTGCGACACTACACTTACTTAAAAGCCGGGACAGTGCCTGTCCTTTTAGGCTGATTGCTTTGTTTCTCTCTCCTCCCTCAGACATTCTCTGCTCCTGTTGGGGGCATGATGTTTGTCTATTCTTTAATCGATAACTAACTGCATACTGGGCTCCTTTTACTTCTGAAAGAGACGTGTTTGTTTAAAGTGTTTGAATAAAGTTCCTGGCTCTACAATCTCCCATGTTTCTGTGCAATTCTGTGACCCAAGCGTTGCACAGTGTACGTATTGTTCCAGTAGTTTTTAAAATAGTTTTTACAGTTAATTAGCAGTGTGTAAAATGATCAGTGTTGCAGTAATTGTGATGCTCTTTGCATGAAAAAAGTGTTGCATTAAAATTTCACTTTTTCTTTGTCAATTGTGACATTTACTTAAAGTGCAGCAAAAAAGTATTTGCCATCCAGGGATATATTAACCTCAAGTATGTGGCAGTTTAAGGATTAAAGCCCCAAGATGTCACCGAAACGAGCTGCACTGTCTAAGGCTTCTGGCAATGAAAATGCGCTTTCATGATTTACAGTACATATAGCGGTAACATCTGTACTTTTCATTCTAGCACTGAGACATAGCACCACATTCAAAATGAATATTCTGTTAGTAATTCAAAACTGATCTTACTGAAGGTTACTAAAAAACTGTATTGTGGATGTGTATTTATGTGAATTATTATGTTATTCCATTCCAGCTATGCTCTAAGTATTTAAAAATTATAATTAAAACAGTCTAAAATTCATTACACCTTGTATGTAAAAATATTAAATCTGTCTAGTATGTTCTTTCTCTGAACTCAGTACTGCATAATAAATTGAACTCATATTTTTACACTGTGTATAATTGTTATATATAATTTCCACATCTAATTATCTTTTAAAAGAATATATCTTGCAACATGCTGCATAAATGCTCATTCAAAAAAATGAATATGGTTTCAGCTTCACAGAGTTACAAAATATGAAGTACATTGGAAGCAAAACAGAATGAATATAAATACAGAGCATTTACTGTCTCAAAAACAGTGCGACTGAGAGAAAATGAAAGTCCAGCTGAAAAACAAACCTGTGGGTCTCCGTTGTGAGTTGGCTAAGAGTCCTATGAATTAGCTCTCTTGGTGACTTTTAGTTTGATCACCTGAGATGTCTTTTTAGACACCAGACTTCACTGTGTTGCCTAGCTGAGTCCAGACTTTGCCAGTGTGAATGACTCCTGTCTTTCGATCAAGTGATGTCTGAGATCTTCTGTTGTCATTGGCATGAGATACTGTAAGTGGCACTTCCAACGGATGAACCGAGGCTCTAGAACTGCCATTCTGTTAGCCTTAGGGACTATTTGAGTGAAATAAATCTAGAGATTTGCTGACACACTGCTAATTGCTTCTCATTTGTAGATATTTGAAGGAGAACTATTTTTCACCCTGTATTTATTAAGTAAAATATGCATTATATAGTGATGTCTTAAATTAAAACCAGTGAAAATAAAATATTCATATATGAAAATTACTGGCCTGCTTAGGCTTACTGGTTCTGTTAAACACATGTTCCTGTACTTTATTAATTCTGTTATACTCAGCTTATGATTAATGTAATCAAACATTTTATAAATTCGCTTCTTCTTAGTCAGGTTCCCATTCCAATACAATGATTTTTCCCTCAGGTTATTTCTAATTTTGGCACACTCCAGAGTGGCACACTCCCCAAAGGAAATATCCAATATATGTATCTTTATTTCTTTGAAGTGCTTACTTTGTCCTCAGTGAGTGATCTAGAAGAGGAAAAGCAACTTTGGGAATCTAATTTCTTGCTTTTGGACAACATTCAGGGACCTTGTACAGTATGTGAAAGTTAGTGCTGGTTAAGTGTCCTACTGAAATGAAATTCAGCGGGAAATATTTATCAAAGGCAGCTCTTACCAAACACAATATATATATAATTTAATTGAACTTCCAAGAAGAAAAGTGTTGTTTAGTTGGGGAACATATAAATTAACATTACACTTTCTTTACTTCTGCTTTGTACGATGCCAGGACAGATCACCATGACATTGCATTGATTGTAAAAGTCTCTCAATTTTCAATACAAGGTGCTTTGACTGATTTTTGACTGAGGCCCTCTAAAAGGTTGTGGCCTGTATTTTTTATTGCAAACTCACATGCTTAATGTGGAAATCTCCAATATATGTAGAATCCCTTGTTCGCCAGCAGGTATCTTAAAGTCAAGCAATGGAGATGGCTGCCTTGTTTTGTATTCACACCACAGTGATCTTTACCAGCATTCAATTAACTTGTTAACATGGAACTGCATTACAACTGGCACTACTGGCTTCAATTTGACATTTTCTGAAGTAAAAAACTGAAGTATGTTTAGATGTTTTTGGTCACTCAGTGGATCTGAAGGAACAGATCTGAAAGTGAAGACATCTATACTAATAAAAGGCAAAGCCCTCACTCACTGACTCATCACTAATTCTCCAACTTCCCGTGTAGGTAGAAGGCTGAAATTTGGCAGGCTTATTCCTTACAGCTTACTTACAAAAGTTGGGCAGGTTTCATTTCGAAATTCTACGCATAAGGAAGCTATTTTTCCCCATATAATGTAATGGAGTCTTGAGTTGGAGATGGCCGTGGGGGGCGGAGTTTCGTGTGACATCATCACGCCTCCTACGTAAGTACGTAGAGAACAAGGAAGAACTCCAAACAGCGATGAGCACAAAACGCCATTTCACAATTGAGAAGGCAGAAAAACATTATGAAGCAAATGATGCATACAAGCATATTCATAAGTACAGCTACTGCGGAAACAAAGCACGGCGTGAACCGTAAGTTTATATTAAATTAAGTTCATAGACAGGCTGCCACTAGCGTTTGTAATTTAGTGCCTGCCCATATAAGGCCGTCCATCAGCGGCAATCCAATACAAACACTGCCGGTAAATGTTCACGTGTGAAGGACTGTGCTTATGCAGAGGAAGATGAGATGGTCAGGGTGGTGTTTGGCACAAACTCATTGAAACTGCGAGAGAAACTTTTAAGTGCCGGGTCTTAGCTGACATTACGAGATGGCACCAGCACAGCTGGGAACCTTCGATGCAAGAACACCAAGCGGCTCACGTGAACTGACGCAATGCGCAGACAAAAAGCAACAGTTCCAAAGAGTGCTGAACAAAAACCGAATTACACAATTGAGAAGGCAGCAAAAAAATATGAAGCGTCTTATACATACAATCATATTCATAAGTGCAGCTACTGCGGAAACAAAGCACACGGTGGAAAAAGTGAATGTCCTGCTAAAGGAAGACAGTGTAAAAAAACCCGTGCATGCAGTTTGTCACATCACAGATAAAAGGAAGACGAGCTGTTTATTGATGCAGTAAGGAACTAATCGATGAATGAAACCTCTTATCTTTACAACGATTGACAAACACGGAATGTAACTTGAACACACATCCTACAAATACGACCCTGATTGAAAGAAATAATGATAATCAAATCCTTGATGACAGCAACATTCAATAACACTCACAAAACAATTACTGTATATTGACAATCATGTTACGTTATTTTTAAAATGTTCCCTTTTCTTTTCATAACTTCTACTTCTCCACTGCGATACGGGTATATATATATAAATGTATATATATACCCCGATCTACAATACATACTTTAGCATAGACAAGCCACACGCCGACATTCGAGGTTCGATTCCCGAGAGGGGGTGTACTGACTATGTACGCGCGCTACCGATTCATTTTACCTTCGCATCTCCTTGGTTTGGGACGTATGAAAAATATTAGGTTAACGCAGAATCATGTTACGTTATTTTTAAAATTTTCCCTTTCTTAGCACAAGCACAGCTGAGAAGCTTCGATGCATGTACTCCATAACGTTAAAAATAACGCATTTAATCACACTTTCAATTCCAAGCAAGCGGGAACTTTTGTCAATGCATGATTTCCTGGTACATCCATTACACTGATGCACACATCACAGCTACAAAAATGTTAGAGTCGGAATAAAGCGCGTTCCTACGACTGATCATTTCGACTACCCGAGCGAAGCCTTGATAAAAGCATGGTTTTGTGCACACTGAAAAGCAAGCAAAATTAGATGCATTACAGAAAGCGGACTTTGTGGCTCTTACTGGGGATCATTGGACTTCCGTGACCGTTAGTAATTCTAAATACATCTAATTACAAAATGTTCAATGATCACACTGTTTTAGCCTAATGTACAAAATAATTTTGGCTAATGTTACTCAGAGTTTAAAGAGTAAGCTGGTCAAATTACCTTTTATGTTTCTGACTTATTTTTTTAAGAAGAAAAACTGCACTTTATGTTGAAATTTTGGTTATTATTATTTAAAGACAATACTATTCTGAAAATGTACTTAAAGTACTTAAACTACCACTTTATTTTTAAGTCTGCCCAATTTTAACCAGGGATGATATTTTTGTTTCTGTTTTGAATTCAAATGCAGTTTAAAAGCTTTTTTCAGAAATTAAAACAGCTTCAGTTTACAATATTCATGTCCATGTCTATTATTTGATTCTGTAAGCCCACTAAAACCGTTTTAAATTAAAAAAAAACATTTGCGATTTGGGGCAAATTTACGTGTCGATTACATACGATTAATCAAGATTAATTCTTACACAGCCTCTAATTAATTGGATTAATTTTTTTAATCGAGTCCCACCCCTAATATATATATGTAGATATATATATGTAGATTTGTATATATATATGTGTATATACAGTATATATGTAGATATGTATATGTTGTATATACAGTATGTATATATATGTGTGTGTATATATACAGTATGTGTATATATGTATATGTATATATGTATGTGTGTATATGTATATATATAACTGTATATATGTATGTGTATAGATGTGTGTATATATATATATATATATATATATATATATATATATATATATATATATATATATATATATATATATATGCCAGCAACACTCATGACAATGACAAAACAATTACATTGTCAATCATGTTACGTTATTATTAAAATGTTTCCTTTTCTTTTTACTTCTCCGCTGCCAATCGCAGGTATTTTGCTATATATATATATATATAAATAGATAGATATGACAACAACACTCATATCAATGACAAAACAATTACATTAACAATCATCTTACGTTATTTTTAAAATGTTTGCTTTTCTTTTTCATAACTTCTTTAACACACTACTTCTCCGCTGCGAAGCACGGGTATTCTGCTAGTTGTAAATAAATCAGAGATAAACTGTTTAGAGAAAAGGTACAAACTGTATGAAAGTGCTCGGATATCAGGCTGAGGGCTGTCTCCTTAATAACTGAAATGAAACTTGCAGTTGACTGTTGTGATCTCTGATTTCCTTAAATTATTTATGCCTTTTCTGAGTGCATTCCAGACAATCCATACATGGAATCAGGGTTTTGACATTGAAGAGTTGTGAATAGTTGGTCAGTAATCCATATTTAAAAAGTTCATATTTTGTTTGCATTTTACTGTGTCACCATTTTAATTTCCTGAAGATCACTGGTATTTTACAACAACAACAACATTTATTTATATAGCACATTTTCATACAAACAGTAGCTCAAAGTTCTTTACATAATAAAGAATAGAAGAATAAATGACACAATAAGAAAGCAAAATAAATCAACGTTAATTAACATCGAATAAGAGTAAGGTTCAATGGCCAGGGGGGACAGAAAAAACAAAAAAACTCCAGACGGCTGGAGAAAAAAATAAAATCTGTAGGGGTTCCAGACCATGAGACCACCCAGTCCCCTCTGGGTATTCTACCTAACGTACAGTAAATGAAACAGTCCTCTTTGGATTTAGGGTTCTCACGGAAGGACTTGATGATGATGGTCACGTAGACTTCTGCCTTTTAATCCATCCATCATTGTTGGAGCATCATGAAGCTTTGAGTAGGTGGAGGTGGCGCAGGCCACCACCACAAAGAAACCGGAAAAAGAAACAGAAGAAAGAGTAGGGGTCAGTGCGGATTTTAGAGCCACCATGAATAATAATGATAATTAATTGAATATACAGAGCGTCAGGATTAAACTAAGATGAAGCTATGAGAAAGCCATGTTAAAGTAATGTGTTTTCAGCAGTGTTTTAAAGTGCTCTACTGTATCAGCCTGGCAAATTCCTATTGGCAGGCTATTCCAGATTTTAGGTGCATAACAGCAGAAGGCCGCCTCACCACTTCTTTTAAGTTTAGCTTTTGGAATTATAAGGAGACACTCATTTGAGGATCTGAGGTTACGATTTGGAATATAACGTGTCAGGCATTCCGATATATAAGATGGAGCGAGATTATTTAAGGCTTTATAAACCATAAGCAGAATTTTAAAGTCAGTTCTGAAAGACACAGGCAACCAGTGTAGTGACATCAAAACTGGAGAAATGTGTTCAGATTTTCTTTTCCTAGTTAGGATTCTAGCAGCTGCATTCTGCACTCTTGCAAATGATTTATGTCTTTTTTAGGTAGTCCTGAGAGGAGTGCGTTACAATAATCTAGTCTACTGAAAACAAACACGTGAATTAATTTCTCAGCATCTTTCAATGATATAAGAGGTCTAACTTTACTTATGTTTCTTAAGTGAAAAAATGCTGTCCTAGTGGTCTGATTAATATGCGATTTAAAATTCAAGTTACAGTCAACAATCACCCCTAAGCTTTTTACCTCCGTCTTGACTTTTAATTCTAATGTATCCAGTTTATTTCTAATAGCCTCATTGTATCCATTTTTGCCAATCACTAAGATTTCACTTTTCTCTTTATTTAACTTGAGAAAGTTACTATTCATCCATTCTGAGATACAAGTCAGACATTGTGTTAGTGAATCAAGAGAATCGGGGTCATCAGGTGCTATTGATAAGTACAGCTGTGTGTCATCAGCATAGCTGTGGTAGCTCACGTTGTGCCCTGAGATAATCTGACCTAACGGAAGCATGTAGATTGAGAATAACAGCGGACCCAGGATAGAGCCTTGTGGAACACCATATCAGATATCATGTGTCTTCGAGTTGTAAAACTAACAAAGAATTTTCTCCTTGCCAGGTAGGATTCAAACCAATTTAAGACACTGCCAGAGAGGCCCACCCATTGACTAAGGTGATTTTGTGATCAATGGTGTCAAATGCAGCACTCGGATCTAAGAGGATGAGAACAGATAAATGGCCTCTGTCAGCATTTACCCACAAGTCATTTACTACTTTAACGAGTGTAGTTTCTGTGCTGTGATTTGTTCTGAAACCTGACTGAAATTTATCAAGAATAGCATGTTTATTGAGGTGGTCATTTAACTGCATAATGACTGCCTTCTCCAGAACTTTACTTAAGAAAGGCAGGTTGGAGATGGGTCTAAAATTTTCAAGAGCTGAGGGGTCGAGATTATGTTTCTTAAGTAGGGGTTTAACTACAGCAGTCTTAAGACAGTCTGGGAAGACCCCCGTATCTAATGACGAATTTACTATGTCAAGAACATTATCAATTAGCACGCCTGATACTTCTTTGAAAAAATTTTTAGAAATTTTAACGCTTTGTATTTGCTGTCTCCCTATCAATTTTTCTCAGAATGCTACCCGTCTCTCTCATTGGCATTGTCATCAGAGTGGTAGCTTAAAAGATTGACCTAAGCAGTTCCCAGTGTATCTGAGTTGATCCTGTTTCGTTGCAATAAAAATCTACGTAATCTGGTAATTTTTCATATTTTCTTTAACTGTCTCTTGCAAGTCAATAAACAGACAAACCTAAAGGATGCCAGACAGGCCTCATCTGAAGCAAGGAGGAGGTATGACACGGAAGCCAGTGAGAGCCCCACAACCACATTGAAATACCTTCAAAGTTCAGTGGTAGACAATGAAGCAAAGGTGTCTCAGCCAGTGACATCAATAGCTAAGCATAACACTGACCCGTATGGAAGGACACCAAGTCAAGGAAAAGATGTGAAGTTACAACACGCAAAACGTGGGAAAGATGTGCAGGCTTCAAAATACCCAAAATCAGACCAGTGTCGCTTCTTGTCTGGAACCCAGAAACAGGCTTCACCTCAAGTAGCTCGACCCCAAAGTCTACGTCTTCCTGTGTAGACCCTAAAATACAGAACAGGCTTTTAAATGTTCAAAATAGCTTAAATGTTCCAAAAATATCAAAATGCCTCTCAAGAGAAACAAAACTGTCAAACCTTTGGCTTGTGAAACAAGTCCTCAATGAATCTCTAGAAAAAGATCTATTTGAATTTAATCAAATAAGAGAAAAACATTTAGGACACAGGCAGTCAATGAGGCAAAATAAGTTTGTCTAACAGGACAGTCCACAGCAATAAATCCTGATCTCTAATTCACCAATCATAAGCCAAAGATAGAAGCAAAACTTTAAAAAACCAGATAAAGTCTACAATTTATGAAAGCAGTCTTTGAAAGACAAACAAGTGCGATGAACCATTGAAGGTACTACTACCCAGCCTCAGATATACAGGCCGAGGGCGGTCCTGCAGCAGTGACGTCAGGGTGGCCCTGCCTCTTAGGGTTCCACCAATAAAACACAAGGAATCATACAGAACACTAAATAATAAATAAAGAGAACAAATAATGACATTTACATAATCAACAAAAACATATGAGAAATACATTGTGTACATAAGTGTTTTATACCATATGTTCTGTACCACTGCATTTTATTTTATATCTCAAACAAAGATGACAAGAAAAAATGGAAATTAACATAAGCAACAGAACACTCTGGCTGCAACATAGCAAGAGGGACTTGTAGTCAGACAAGATTAAGTGTAAAGAGTGGACATATTTTATACTGTATGTTCTGTACCACTGCAGTTTATTTTATATCTGAAATTCTTTTGCCATTTGGAGCCCAAAAGACTTCAGCTGTAGACGAGACACTTTGAAGGTTCAAATTCATTCTGCGACCCGAGACACTTTGAGGCCCATATGATGAACATTTCTAAGCCTTCTCAAAACCGAACTTTTAAATTAACACAAGGATATGGAATTATGCATGTTGCACAGTACAAAAGGCACACACTTTGTGTTTTACACTTAAGCGTTGTGAAAGAATGAGTCTCAACACACTGGAAAGGTTTGGGGAAGCCACCCACATATTGTCCCTGGCTGCAAAAGGTTAAAGAAGGAACAAGAACTTGTTGATAGATTGAGTTCCAGGACTGAACTGATGAGGTTTTGGGATGTCTTGTCTTTATATGCCAGAACCAGAAGTGACGTCATTCTGGGCATTGGAACCAGAAGTGTTGTTAAATCAGGCAGGTTTTCCCATATTTGGTCTGCAGAGATAACAGAAGTAGGTTTAGAGCACGTAATTACCTCCACTTGGTCTACTCGGCTCCCTCCTAGTCGCACGTATGTGACAACGTATAGTAGGACTAAAAGTGGTTTATTACTAGAAAAGACAAACTGTTTAACAATGCATAGATTAAAGGTACATGTCTGTGCCGAATGTAATATTATATAGTAATGGTGGAAAATTGAAAGTGTATGCAAGGAATAATTTGATATAAATCAGCAACCAGAATGAATTGTTGTTCTTGTTTAACACACTTCTCTTCATACTTGCAGTGAAGTCACCAGACATCCTCAGTAGGTACCCACAAGACAAAACGCGTCTTAGCCTGACAAGTCCAACAACAACTTTGCACCTCTTTAGGTTTCTGAGAGTGAGGGTGTCATTTCTCTAGAGAACACCTCTCCCAGTTATTTTCAGTAATGTAGAAAGCACCATAAATTCGATTAAAAATAAAAGAAGCGTTCCTTGTTTTCGTCACCATCTTGACCGAGGGAATGGGCCTTAGACCCGGATAGACATTGTTAGGCCATGAGAAGCACCAGAGAAAATAGATGACATAGAGTGGTGATTGTAATGAAATATTGGACTGTGGTAATAACACACCAGAAATTACATTACAGATACCTGACCACCAAGTGAATAATCTAAAGAGGCCCTACATGTGGAATCACAAGGCTTGACCATTTACACAAATTATATGATTTATTAGGAAATTTAGAAGGAAATTGTCTATTCTGTTGCATTAATGCCATGTGAGTCCAGTGTCATTATTAACACTTTTTTTCTTGGAAGTCCAGCAAAATATTAAAAAAATACAATCTTGTAAATGAAACATTGGGAGTGAACATAAGAAACATCCAATGTAAAATAAAAAAAAATCAGAATCTTAATCTTATGATATGGTTTTTACAATTTATCACAAATGAAAGAAGCAATAAACAATACACTGTGGCAGACGACCGGAGAGCTTGCCCCACCAGGACGCCCCTATGATGGAAGACCTGGGAGAAATGACATATTGGGGACAATACTTCCCCCGGAACACAAGGGGGCGAGTACGTCAGGACCACAGGCTTGGAGCTTGGAAGCTCAGCCCTGTTGGGGCCTGTGTTCACTGTCAGGGGGCACCTGAATGCTTGCGGAGCCCTGGACAATAGCACTTCCATCACACTCAGAAGTGCTGCTAGAAGAAGGTCTAAAGGTGCCTGGAGTACTTCCGGGTGTCCATGCAGTACTTCCACCACAATCGGGAGTGCTGCCGGAAAGTAATTGGATAGCACCAGGAATACTTCTAGGTGCAATATAAAGGAGGCCGCCATTCTGGAAGCCGGAGTTGGGAGGTGGAGAACAGAGGTTGTGGGAGATAAGTGCAGGCAGAAGAAAGGAAAGACAGAGGAAGAGAAAAAGAAAAGAAGAAGGGACTGAGATATGTTTGTGGGCAATCTATGCACTGTGTTGTGTTGTAAAAGAAAGAAAGGAAATTAAAAGTGTGTGCTTTCAGGACTTGTGTCTCGGGTTAAACTTCCACAGCACTCACCCTTTAACTTTTTGTTTTTTATTCCAGAGGGATTTCCATTTGGACCACCAAATCACCAGGGCCATCGAAAAGATGCACATTAGGCTGCCATCAGTTCCACTGCCCACCATCCTAAATTTAAGCCCACTAAGCAGTCCAGGGAAGGGCAGGAAATGTGGAAAGCTTTGTTGTTCAAATGTATGTTGGCATCATATGACAAATTCACTGTCACACACGTGAACACATACAGGTAACAGTTGAGCTCTGGTGATTGGATTTCTCTGCTGCTCCAGGGGTTGACGCTGTGCCCTAATGCCATTTCTCTTCCTCCCTCTACAAACTCGAGGATGGCGGTTATAACACCACTGACATCACTTCCGGTGTCCAACCTCCTGGACCCGCCTCTTCCTGCCGGAGACCCCCATCTTGAGACAGTTCAGGTGGGAACTTGCATCTGGAAAGACGTTTCTGCAATTATTGTGTGCTTTTTTTGTGTGATTATTGCACTTTAACTATATGGGGTCACCAGGGTGGTGCCTCAACTCTTTATTGTGGTCTGTCTGTTCTTTTACACCATCTATACTGAACTGTGCTTTGTGGCTTGTAAATTTGGCTTTGAAGAATGCCTTTTGTTAAAGATAATTTAATATTTAAATGTAATCTGCTCTGGAGGCCAGGAGCCATTTCCAAGTGTGTGTAAAACCACTCTAATAATTTATTATATAGGGTGTAATTTTAAACTGAGGGCAGAAAAGATTTGCGAGGTAACATTTTGTCTTTATCTCTTTATCTGGTGTTGGTTACTCAATGTCAACTGTAAGTATTTTAAATGTACAAGACAAAGAAATAAGTTAATATTTATTATCAGAGGTGGGTAGTAACGAGTTACATTTACTTGAGTAACTTTTTAAAAAAAGAGTCGTTTTATTGCACCACACTTTTTAGTTTTAATTGAGTACATTTGTGAAGAAGAAACGCTACTCTTACTCCTCTACATTGGGCAACACTCGAATCGTTACTTTTTTTCCATTCGATTCGCTATATTTTTGCCAGAGAGAAGCTGCCAGCGGATCTACTGCATGACTGTTTCACCAATCAGACATTGCAACAATAATCACAAGACTCCATTTCACCAATCAGACACAGCCATGTAGTCACATGACCACACACAAACTGTGGTGGCATAGCGGCATGAAGGGAAAGAAAGAATACATGAAAAATGAGAGTCAACTCCTGCTGAAGCTTAACCATCACTTCACTGAGTGAAGAACAAGCAGGTTTTAACCAAACATGCACATACACAGACAGTCATGGTGAAGTGAGACTTCTTGTACGTGCACAAGCTGCCTTGTTCTAATGTTATTTTCTGTCAGCTGTGCTATTTGGAGGACAAGTGAATATGCAGTATTGTACAATACATCTGTCACTGTAAGTAGTCTGCACTGTTCAGACATACGTGTTACCTACTGTAGGTATCGGCTTCCAAAGCTTTGTTGTGAAAAACTGACATTTGGAACTTTGTCTTATTTGTGCATCTTAATTTTGTAAAAATGTTATTTATTTTTACTCACTTTTTTATTTATTATTTGGAAATAGCAGAATTTGCACATTATTTTATATTTTTGTCTGTTTTATTACAACATTTCTAAAAAATAAATCATTTATTATGACCAAACAGTTACTCAGTACTTGAGTAGTCTTTTCACCAAATACTTTTTTGCTCTTACTTGAGTAATTTTTTGAATGACTATTTTTTACTTCTACTTGAGTAATATTATTTTGAAGTAACGCTACTCTTACTTGAGTACAATTTTTGGCCACTCTACCCACCTCTGTTTATTATTAACATTTGAGGTACAATTGGTTCCATTTCTTTTTTTCAGTTGGAGCACAGACAGGTGAAGTGACCTGCTCAGGGTGGTCACACAGTGCCAGTACGAGGATTTGAACCCACAACCTCAGTCTTTCACCACTATGCCACACTGCCTAAGGTTGAGTGCAATCAAGATTTTTCTTTTTCATTTCCTCGACATGCCTTATTGGCGGAAATGGAGGAGCGTAGTGTCATGGAAAACAAGTGTAGGATGGACGGTACATATTTCAAATTTATTTGAGTGTGATGTATAATTTTTGATGAAGTTTCCTTAAGGCAGGGGTCCTCAATCACAGTCCTGGAGGGCCGCAGTGGCTGCAGGTTTTTGCACCAACCCAATTGCTTAATAAGAAGCTCAAGTAACTCTTTTGCTTCACTTTTGTTGTCTCGCTTGTTAAGATTTTGAACCCTTATTGCTTAATTTAGTCTTAAACAGCTGTATTCGTGGTTTTTAATTGCTCCTAATTAGCAGGAAAATGCAAATAACAAAAGAGAGCAGCATTTCTCCATTTAGCTTGTTACTATTTACACCGGTGTGTATTTATCAGGCACTATTGGGTTTAATTAAATACTTGGAAGGAAAGTGAAGAGAAAAAAGTGAAGGACTGAGAATTACTCACCAATTATCCTAAGAAAGGGGAAGAAAAATCAAGGATATGAGAATGACCTGACATAGCAGAGTTAAAGCACTAACAAGCCATGAAATTCAATTATTGGCAAGAATTGTTTTCTAATTAAGTAACTGGGTTAGAACAAAAACCTGCAGCCACTGCGGCCCTCCAGGACTGTGACTGGGGACCCCTGCCATAAACCATTACTTAGCAGAGATGCGGGGCCTCTAAAGTTGCTTTACTTTCACAGCCAGCACAGGGAGAACATGGCCAGCTACTGTGAAGGAAGGCCCAACAGAAGAAAAGGTGAGAGGATAAACAGAAAATGTGCAAATGTATACACTGTATGCCTGTGGGAAATATTTGTATCAGTGTTGAAAGAAATTTGTTTGAAACAGATAAGATCCTACCTGTCATGTGGATTTGGCTGATAACCTTGACATGTCAAAGAACCTTCTGCAGTCCTCTTTTCTCACATTGGAATTCTTAGATTGTTGTGCAGATTGCAAAAAATACAATAACTATAAACGACAAATTACATTTTCCCCATTGGCATTGCGTTTACAACATAATAAATACGTTATCTTTGAAAACCTGCTTTGTCTGTCTTAAAGTCTTGTTGTTTTCATCTGTCTTTGTAGGAAGTGAGAGTCGTCTCGCATAAGAGGATTGTAAAGAAGTGGTGTGAGGAAAATAAACATCTTAATCAAAAGGAGGTCCACCAGCACTTCTGCTCTCAATGGACAAGGAAGATGCAGACGGCGCAGCACAGACTCACCTGAGCTTGTGCTGTAATGTGCAGAGTAATGAAGAAGAGGAGGAGGAGGAGGAGGACTACAAGGTTTGACTTTTCACATTCAGTTTTAGAAATTTAAAGGACAGAATACCAGGCTTCCAGAGACAGCTGACAATATGCACCTTGTGGTGTTTTGTACGGCGCTCGTGTAAATGAAAAGTAACGTGTGGTACATGCAGAAGTTCTTGTGTTTTATTACATTAAAATATGACGACATTGTGATTTTTTTTTAAATATGCATTAAAGTTTTCATATACTTCATGTGAGTGGATAAGATACTGGCACAAAAATGAAACGTATCTCTCTTTATCAAAACAGAAAGGCTTGTCTTGAAAACTAGCAGTAATAAAAAAAAAAGACATTTTAAAACAAATTAAGATAAACGGTTCAATGCTGTATGTTACGACCAGAGGGTATCTTCACGTTATAGGAGTGGATAATGGAGCAGGAGTCGTCTAAAACAATGCAAGAAATGCTTTAGCTATTGTGGCAGGTGAGAATGAAATAAAACAGAGTCGTAATACATGGAGGGTTTAAAGTTTGCACCAAGAACAGACCGATACGTACTAAACGTCGACCTTTACGCAGTTGCTTCCACCGTTAGCACTCTGCTGTTATCCTTTTCTCATCATTCACATAACCAAGAACTCCTCATCCACAGCAACTGACAGCTTTTTAAAGCAAAACTTTACCTCATGATTTTGCCTTCACCAAAAATATTATCCTGTAAATGAAAATCCCCGGCTGTTGATATGTAATGTTAGATGATCAGTTTAGCATTTAAACAGATATAACAGATAAACATGCCAAAATGTAGTCACACTTATACTTCATCTGTAAAGGGTACAACAATATATACTTTTATTATTATAGTACAGATAACATATTGTTATATTATACTGTTTGGTATTTAAATTAAAAATACAACAAGGTTTATTTTTACGTCATGGACAACTGTCGTCCAACACGCGCAAGTAGAGTGCCACTGCCAAGCTCTGATAATAAGAGCAATACCAGTCCCGAGCGGGAGAGGTCGCTGTCGCTAACACCTTCTCCTCTTCTGCCTCCAGGCTGCTGACGTCATGGCCTCCGTTATTGGGCTGTAACTCCCACCCTTTCCGCCTCAGATGGGATTTAAAGACGTTCATCGCCAGACAATATGAGTGTGCAGCTCACCACACCAGCAGCATCTCCTTGTCTGTAAGGATTTGAAGTAATGGTGCCTTGAATGGTTAACGTGCATTTTCTATACGTTTGTCGACTTTTCTATAGGATTTTCCCTAATGGCACTCCGGCCCTTTCCCTTTGTGTTTGTCATCTTGTTACCCAGTATAATACAGTGTATAATTTACTAATTAGATTCAGGAGATGTCAGTGGGTAACCAATAGTCTATACTATTTGAAATTGGAAAAAAATCAAGTTCTGACTTAAAGGATGTGTTCTAAACTTTTTTAAAATATGGCAGGATCAGGGATACTCTTCCTTGCTTGTTGCTTTTAAAGATTTGCTCTGGTTGTTGGCTCTCCTCTCCTTCTTTTTGGGTGGGGGTTGAATTTTGGTTTGTTAAGTTTAATGTGATGGTATGAAATGTTATTTGTTTCAAATTAAAATTAATAAACATATATTAAACAAATAAATTCAGTAGATGGAATGTAAAATGTAATGTCTTTGTTTACCAAGAACAGTAGTTAATTTAATTACAAAAAAAAAAAACTAATAAAAAAATGAATGTAGACACATGATATATAAATAAAATAATAACACAAAACAAAATCCTATACAGCAGTTGTGATTTGTTTTTGTCCAGAACTGAGAGTCTTTGATAGGCTGGAAGTTTCTGAAATGTGGAATATGCAGGCCTCAAAGCTCCCAAGTCCATTAGTCTGAAGGTTGAGCTAAACGGGCTTGAAATCTGCAGGAGGATCGTGTAATAAGGGCGCTAGCGTAGCAGCAGATGGTGGGCTTGTCTCCTCAAGATGACAGTAAATTACAGGCCTCACAGTGTCTGAGGTGCATGGATCTGTTTGAGGCTATAAACAGTGCTGGCTGCAGCTGGATTCTTCTCCTTGTGGCAGGTTACCCACCATGGAACAATTACACAATTACACAAAGACAGTAAAAATGACATCATAATAATAAATATCTTCCCTTGCCTTACTTTACTTTCAGTCCAACGGATTATTTAGCAGAAGTGTGTCAAGAAATGCTACTGGGGCTCCTTTATACCAAACAGCAATACGCCTCCACGATGTCTTACTGTGACTTTTCTTTTTAATTTTCTTGCTTTTTAGTCATTATGGAGTATGTTCAGACCAAAGTGTGTGTGTATTTACAGTTATTTATTTAAAGAGCTTCTGTTAAAAGACAAATAAGGTTCTATCTACTGTATCTATCTATCTATCATTAAGGATGGCAAACACAAGCTGACATCCCAGCCAGGATGGTTCAAGGCTCCTTACCCAGCTGGGAAGCCAAACCAGGTCTGGGACAGGAACAAAGGCAGGACATTCCCTGCCTGAACCAAGAGATGGGCAGAAAGTTTCAATGATGCAATGGAGATGCTGATGTCCCAGAAGGTTTCGGGAGAGGACCTTTGCCCTGCCAGGAGGCCATAATGCCATAAGGACAGGAGGACATAAAATATTTGAACTGTTTACTCCCCTTAGATAGAAGATAGCCACACCTTCGGTCTATGGCACCCATATGGGCACCCACACAGCATGCTTGTATCTATAGTCCAACAGGGTGGCCCTGTTGGGATCCATGAGTGAAGCAAAAGGATGCTTCAGAAATCTGGGAACCTAACTTTAGGAGACAATCACATGATTTGGAATTGCTTCCAATGGACTGTGCCCTAACACTGGAAGTACTCCCGGGATAAAAGAAGTTGCTCCACCTCACCTCAGGGAGTAGGAGTCGGGAAGAAGAGGACAGCACTTGCTTTGAGGAAGAGTTTTAATTGTATTGTTTTGGTGTGCTATACAAGAAGGTTCTGGAAGGGCCTGTTCGAGTACTGCAGAGAATATTGAAGCTGAACCTCTGTCCGTTGTCATGTCAGTTGTGTCAAGGGTCTGGGGTGCTGCTATCTATCTATCTATCTATCTATCTATCTATCTATCTATCTATCTATCTATCTATCTGTCTGTCTGTCTAATTCATTTTTAAGAAGAGTGAGACTTTGAATCAACATAAGTTCTTTTATGCAAGAAGAAATCTCTCTTTAAAGATAAACATGCTTTCTGTCTAAGATTCTTAATATAATGTTTACTAACACTGGGAAATTAATTTACGATCAGCATCCGTCCATTATCCAACCCACTATATCCTAACTACAGCATGTCCAGATCTATTCATATTTATGTGTATGGTGTTGCATTTCTTCAGGTTACAACAGCAAAAAATACAAAAACACCTCTTGCACTTCATATTTACTGTGTGTTCTTGGAGACAATTTTTCCTTACTCAGCACTGAGTTTTGCACAAAAATTCAAAGAATTGTATGTAACATTACAGTGACCATGCCCCCCTAGCCACAAACTCCACTTTAAAGAATACAGTAATCCCTCGCTATATCGCGCTTCGACTTTTGCGGCTTCACTCTATCGTGGATTTGAAATGTAAGCACATCTAAATATATATCACAGATTTTACGCTGGTTCGCGGATTTCTGCGGACGATGGATCTTTTAATTTAGGTTACATGCTTCCTCAGTTTGTTTGCCCAGTTGATTTCATACAAGGGACGTTATTGGCGGATGGCTTAGAAGCTACCCAATCAGAGCATGTATTACGTATTAAATAAAACTCCTCAATGATATACAATATGCTTCCCACGCGGTGCTTCATTGTTTGCTTTTCTCTGTCTCTCTCTCTCTCTCTGACATTCTTTGCACCTGACGGAGGGGCTGTGAGCAGAGGGGCTGTTTGCACAGAAGCTGTTTGCACAGAGGACACAGACGCTCCTCTACAAAATGCCACTTTATCACGGTGCTTCTGCACATTTAAAAGCACGTATTGATTTTTTGATTGTTTGCTTTTCTGTCACGCTCTCTCTCTCTGACATTCTCTGCTCCTGACGGCGCTCCTTTGAAGAGAAGATATGTTTGCATTCTTTTGATTGTGAGAAAGAACTGTCATCTCTGTCTTGTCATGGAGCACAGTTTAAACTTTTGACTAAAGGGTCTTATTTCATGTCTAGAGGGCTCTAATAATGTTAACAGTGTGGGAGAATTTATAAGGGCTTAAAATATATAAAAATAACCATACAAACATATGGTTTCTACTTCACGGATTTTCATCTATCGCGGAGGGATTACTGCATTGGAATCACCAAAGGCTTGGTGATGGAGCACAGAGTTTCATTTTGCAAAAAAACTGAAGTTTGGGAAAAGATTCATGTTTCAGCATGGCAGTGATTTCAATGGGCTATGGAAAAATTTGGAGTAGCTCAATAGCAAAATGTGAAAATCCTTGAGCAGCTCAGTTAAAGTCCCAACCTCCAGAACAGAGAGAATCCTGCACAATTTAAAGATTGTGGTCTATAAATACTGTATGAGCACACCGAGAGCAGAAGAGATCTGAGGTCACCTCCAGAACAAGTCATCTTCAGGGGGTCAGGTAAAGCCTGTGTACCAATATGAAATGAATATTTTGAACATTGAGGTTTCAGACTAAATTTATAGTCTTTTTCAAAATGGAGAGCCATGAGAGTGGAGCAGCTCTAGTGAGATCATTTGGCCAAATAGATTGAATGGGCAGAGGACAGCAAAAGGCTTTTCACACAGTTTTCCTTAAAGAGCTGCAAAGAGAAGTAAAGGGAGTGGTGGAGTTAATTGTGGGATATTAATGACTTTAATGACTGACCTTACCTGGAGGTAAAAAATGAAGGAAGAGAAAGGAATAGTATGGCTGAAACTCAGGGACTGAAATGTGCAGAGGCCAGTATGAGGTGTGGCAGCACAATTTAAAGGTGATGGTCTATGAATACAATGCTGGAAACTTTAATGAATTCAAGAAAATCTGCCAGGAGGCAGGGGTGGCTCTAGGCAGAGAAAGAATCGGTGGCCCCTGTGCCCACCAATGTCAATATGGTATCTTATGTACATTGCGGACACTGCATAGCCGCCTCGTGCTCATGACACAAGCGTGTAACTTATGATAAAGTTCAGGATTGGTCCTTCCTGTGACGCATGAAAGCCTCCTGAGCCACCTTTCTCTTTCGTTTCGAATAACCAGATTTGTGTACTCGAAATCTCTTCATTTTGCCTAGAATGCGTATGCGAATGTCTTGTGTCCCCTATCCGACCAGATATTCACTATGACTATTGCGCTAACACTAATACTTTATTAAAACTAGGTGAAACATTAACTTGTAAGACGACTCACCCACTTGCACTAGCTTCGCTTCAGCTGTCAGCTGTGTCATTATTTGGTCTTTCTGTTTTATATTGAACTAGCAAAATACCCGCGCTTCGCAGCGGAGAAGTAGTGTGTTAAAGAAGCAATGAAAAGAAAAGGAAACATTTTGAAAATAACGTAACCTGATTGTCAATGTAATTGTTTTGTCACTGTTGTCAGTGATGAGTGTTGTTGTCATATATATATATATATATATATATATATATATATATATATATATATATTTACACACACACACATAAACATATATATATATACATATCTATAGATATACACATATATACATATATATCTACATATATACACACACATACATACACACAAATATATACACACAAATACATATATATATATATATACATACATACACACACACATATATAAACATATATATACATATACATACATATCTACATATATACACACACAGCTATTTCGTATCAGTGCAATACGCTGTTTGTTAAAACAGTTGACTCCGCTCTTACGTGCAATAAAAATCAAATCATTCAGTTGTCTTTGCTCATATGTCATTTTAGAGCTGGACGCCTGGCATCTTTTTTTGGCCACAGGTTCGTTTCTGTTTGGTGTGAAGTTCTGTGTTGTGGAGATTCTCAGGATGGATTGCAGGTGCTCATCAGTGAGGCGACTCCTGTGTGCTGTTTTGTTAGTCTTTATCACTGAGAAGAGCTTCTCACACAGATATGTGCTACCAAACATGCACAAGGTTCGAGCCACATGTAGACGGACTTTTTTTGTTCTTCAAAGTCACCAAAGCTCCGTGCAAACTCAGTGCGCAATAACTTTAGCTTCGCAATAACTTGCAGCATCATAAGGTAGACTTGATTAACGCAGTAAGTGTTCGGCAAGGCAGCTGAAGCGCTGCATTATGGGATCTGTAGTTTATTGTGTTACCAGCGCTTCATATACCGGGCTTTAATAACAATAATACAGTATATAAAATGATCTCGGGCGGATATAATTACACGCCGGGCGGATGTGGCCCGCGGCCCTTGAGTTTGACACATATGGACTAAATAGAACTTGAAAAGATATATTTTTGAAATGTGATCGCGCAATTCAGATAGAGTTGACGCAAGACTACAGCCTGCATGCCTCAATGAGTCATCCTCCCTCGCTCTTACTTTTTACCGTTCATCTAATGAATACACTGAGTATGGCTTTACCAAAACAATCATTGATGGCGAATAAAGTATCCATTATTCGAGTATGTAGAGCGGGATATATATATATACATATATATATACCCGCGTGATCGCAGCGGAGACGTAGTGTGTTAAAAAGGTAGAAAAGAAAAGGGAACATTTTAAAAATAACGTAACATGACTGTCAATATACAGTATTTGTTTTGTGAGTGTTACTGAGTGTTGCTGTCATCAAGGATTTGATTATCATTATTTCTTTCAATCAGGTTCGTATTTGTAGGATGTGTTGTGTTCAAGTTACATTCCGTGTTTGTCAATCGTTGTAAAGATGACAGGTTTCATTCATCGATTCGTTTCTTACTGCATCAATAAACAGCTCGTCTTCTTCTTTATCTGAGACCTGACACACTACATGCACGGGTTTTTTTTACACTGTCTTCCTTTAGCGGGACATTGACTTTTTCCACTGTGTGCTTTGTTTCCACAGTAGCTGCATTTATGAATATGCTTATCAGACGCTTCATATTTTTTGCTGCCTTTTCAATTGTGTAATTCGGTTTTGTTCAGCGCTCTTTGGAACTGTTGCTTTTATCTGTGCACTGCGTCAGTTCACGTGAGCCGCTCGGTGTACATGCATCGAAGTTTCCCAGCTGTGCTAGTGCCATCTCGTGCTATGTCCATGGCTGTATTTAATGTTACCTTAGTCCTGGCACTTAAAACTTTCTCTCGCAGTTTCGCTGAGTTTGTACCAAACACCACCCTGACCATGTCATCTTCCTCTGCATAAGCACAGTCCTTAACCCGTGAATATTTAGTGGGAGTTTGCTATTGGATTGCCGCTGACGGACGGCCTTATATGGGCAGGCACTAAATTACAAACACCAGCGGTAGCCTGTCTATGAACTTAATTTAAAGTGTAGGTTTACATCGTGCTTTGTTTCCGAAGTAGCAGAACTCATGAATATGGTTGTATATGTCACTTTCGCTCGCTTCTTATTGTTTCGCTGCCTTCTCAATTATATAATGCATGTTTTCTTCAGCGCTTTTTTGAAGTCTTCCTGGTTTTCTATGTACTGCGTGATTACGTGGGAGGCGTGATGATGTCACACGAAACTCCGCCCCCACGGCGTTGAAGCTCATCTCCATTACAGTAAATGGAGAAAAACTGCTTCCAGTTATGACCATTACGCGTAGAATTTCGATATAAAACCTGCCCAACTTTTGTAATGAAGCTGTAAGGAATGAACCTGCCAAATTTCAGCCTTCCACCCACACGGGAAGTTGGAGAATTAGTGGTGAGTGAGTGAGTGAGGGCTTTGCCTTTTATTAGTATAGATATATATTGGTGTGGCAGCCCCTGGGATTTGGCGACCCTCTGCAGGTGCACAGTTTGCACATGCCTAAGGCTGCCCCTGCAGGAGGAGTCCTTAACCTGCACGTAAAGGCAGTAGACACTGACATGGAAACACTTTAAACAGATATTACAACACAGGGTGGCCATATCTGAAATCACAACTTTGAGCTTAAACACAACACATGCCTGCCAGGTGTCTTTTGTACTTTTTAAGTTTGATTTTCTGCCAGGAACCATTCTTTCAGGAATTATCTTAACACCAATCAATGTTTACAACACTTTGTTAAACCTGAAGTTTCTACCTTAAAAATATATCAATGGTAAAAATTTTAGGGACTGTACGGTATCAGCTGTTAATTCCTGCATTTATTTCTGTAAGGAGTGACTCGTGCAATGCATTATTGTCATGATTTAAATTTTTTACAGCTTTGTTTTTCATGTCCCTTGGACAAACTGGTTCATTTAAGGGTTCTGAAGGTTGCTGAATCTTATTTTGATAACAGTTTGTTCTAAATATTTTTTATTTGATGACATTAAAATATTTTAATATCTTTCTATAATGCCATTTTTGTTTCTGTGGGCACCACCATTTTGAGTTTGGTGTGAGTCCTGCTGCTAGCCACATTGCTATTCAAGATGACCCAAGGTCATGACCCGTGATGTCACGAGATAGAGGGTATAAAGGTCATCTCAAAGAATTCCTAGTTATCCAGCTCTGTGAAAAAATCTTTAGTGTATCACACACATGTGACTGGGAGACAGTTTATGGGTTCAAATAGATGCAGTTACCCACCAAACCAGGGGTTGGCTCTGCCCTCTAACTCTTTCTCCTCTCTCCCTGCAGAAAAACTGAAGAATCTGAACCCCACTGACATCACTTCCAGTTCCTACCCTCAAGATTCCACCTCTGCCTGATGTCACTTCTAGTCCCAAAATGCAATAGACCCATGACATCACTTCCTACAGTCAACTATATATACCGCCTCCATTTTCTTTTTGTCAGTTCTGTTTTGAACTGTTTTGTTTGTTGCTACAGTACACAGGGAATCCCCCAAAGTATTTGACAGTACAGTGGAACCTCAGGTCATGATCGTCTCGGAACACGTCTCGGATCTGTTCACGACCACACACTCGGGCAACGAACAAGCCAGTTTCCCTTCTGGTTCATATGCGCCAATAATTTCCGCATGTGTTCGGTCTCTCCCTGTACATTGTTCTCAGTCAGACGTGCGTGCATTCGCTGTAAACACTTTGTGCTCTATTTCGTGTGCTTTTGCATTCATTTTGCAATTAACCATGGCCTCTAAGCAAGTGAATAGTGGTAGTGTTGGTGAGAAGAAAATTGAAATTGAATTAAAGAAAGAAATTATTGAAAAGTATGAGCGTGGCATTCGTGTTACTGACCTTGCCGCAGAGTACAAGAAGTCAAAATCTATGATTTCGACTATTCTAAAGCAGAAAGAGGCCATTAAAGCAGCTAATGTGCCAAAGTAGTTACAGTCAGTGTTAACCAGGCAGAGGCCTCAAGTGCTGGAAGAGGTGGAAAAACTGTTGCTAGTGTGGCTGAACGAGAAGCAACTTGCAGGGGATAGCGTAAGCGAGGCGATATTATGCGAGAAAGCCAGGAAGATTCATGGCGATTTGCTGCAAGGTTAGTTTTCTTGGTTATTTATGGTTAGTTTTTGTATAAATTAATGATATTTCAAGTTTTCATTTTTTTCCCTGTGCGTAGAACTCATTAAAAAAAGTGTTTACAGTGAGCGGTTTGTAAGGCTATAGCGTGAACTCTTCCAATGTTAGTTTTCCCTGTTCAAGGTTTTCTCAGTGTTATTCAATGTTTTTACATTTAGTTTACTATTACACTGTGCATTCTATGGTATAATTAACTATTTTTGTCCTTAAAAATCTTTAAAAAAAATATATTTACATACAGTTCGTACAGTCCGGAATGGATTGATTGTATTTACATATAATCCTATCAGGGATATTATTTCGGTTCACAACCAAATCGGGTTGCGACCAGAGTTTTGGAAAGAAATACAGTCATGAACCGAGATTCCACTGTATTTGGGTCCTTATTTTATAAGTGGCAGCCACATTTGGTTTCTGCTTATGACTTAGGGTTTACTTTCCTTTGCCTTTGATTTCTGGTACAGTGGAACCTCTAGATACAATCATTTCTGTATACGAGAAATTCAAGACAAGAGGAAAGTATAAGCGAAAAATTCGGATCTAAATACGAGCATTGGCTGGCGTAACGAGCCATGAGCCAGGCTGTGGTTATGCGTGACGCGTTTACCGATCCGCCTCGACTCGGGGATTCACCCAAGCTGACGCTACCAGCCCATCAGCTCACTCAGTGTTCCTTGTTCTCCCGTAGCGAGAGGATCTTACGCCTTTGTACGCTTGTGATTTCATTGTTTCGCTGTAGCAGTTCGCTGTATAAGCGTATCCAAAAATATTGCAGACATGCAGACGGAGAATAGGAGACGATTGCCCTTCAAGAGGAGAGAGAGAGAGAGAGAGAGAGAGAGAGAGAGAGAGAGAGGCGCGCGCGAGCGAGAGAGATAAGGAGAGAGAGAGAGAGATGCGTGTGCAAGCGAGAGAGATAAGGAGAGAGAGATGCGCACAAGAGAGAAGAACCATCAGCTCAGTTATGCTCACATGATTCTCAGCAGACAAAGTGTATCCATACTACTCGTATTGCAAGACATCGCTCGTTTTATCAAGTCAAAATTAATTAAAAAATTTAGCTTGTCTTGCAAAACACTCGTAAACCAAGTTACTTGCAAACCGAGGTTCCACTTGTATATATTATTTATCAGTGTTATTTGTTAGGAAAATTGATTGTTATGTTGATATTTTTGGGGGTGCGGAACGGATTAACTGGATTTCCATTATTTTCAATGGGGAAGTTTGTTCTAGATAGGAGAAATTCGCTATACAAGCTCAGTGCTGGAACGAATTAAACTCGTATTTCGAGGTTCCACTGTATTTGGATTTGATTTGATGACAGATCAGTTACACTTTCCAGTTTTGAACTTTGTAAGGCTTTTTGCCAAGGGTCTCCAGCTCTGGTCCTGGAGTGCAATTGTGGCAACAGCCTTTCATTCCAGCCCTTTTCTTAATTAGTGGCCATTTTTTGCTACTGTCAGGGATGCCAGGGGCAACAACCCGGCCGGAACGGTGTGAGGGACCGGATGTGGGTCTGCGCCCACCCTGGATCACGTGGGGGCCGCCGCCCTGGTTGCTTTGGGGGCCACAGCTTGAGGGCATGGAAGCCCCACCCTGTAGGGACCCGTGGTCACCGCCGGGAGGTGCCCCAATGCCTTGGGGACCTGTTACCTCAGCACTTCCGCCACACCCGGAAGTGCTGGGGGGAAGATTTAAGAGGACACCTGGTGAGCTGCCGGGAGAACAGCCGGCACTTCCGCCACGCTAGGGCGTGGCCAACGGGGGAGTGTCGGAAACACCTGGAGCTCATCCGGGACATGAATAAAAGGGGCCGTCTCCCTTCATTCAGAGCGGAAGTCGAGTGGAAGAAGGACAGAGCTGGAGAGAGGACTGGAGGCGGCCAGGAGAAAGGCAGTAGACTGTGAGACCTGGACTTTGGGGGATCGGTGCAAGAGGCTCTGGGTTGTGCACTGAACTTATGTGTATATAGTGTGTTAATAAACGTGTGTTGGGTGAAATAATGATGTCCGTCTGTCAGTGTCCGGGCCATCTACCACACTACTAACTGACTTATTTTGCCCTAATTTGAATTGATTTGTTTTTTAAGATTCAGTTCTCTCAGTTACTTCATTTTTTCCTCAAATGTCACAAGAAATAGAGATGTGAAGTAAGCCAACAGAAGACCAGCTAAACTGGGGCCTTGAACTCCAACCAATTTCTTAATTAGAAGCCAATTCTTGTTATTAATTAAATCCCATATTTAATTCCATGGCTTGTTTGAGCTCTCATTCTGCCCAAGCAGACATTTTCAAAACTGCTGATTTTCTTTTATCTAAAAGCACTGTCAAAATGTATCGAGTACCTGAGTGTATCAACATAACTGAGACCTTCACCTTTCTTAATTTTAACACATTGTGTGATGGACGCAGGTTATGTGTTGGCTTGTTTTGTATGTCATTATTGTTTCGCTGCTAATTAAGGAAAAAAATGATTAAGGGTCTGAAATAGCAAGTTAGTACATATTAATACAAAAAAAATAGTCATTTTGTAGCAAATACTAATTACTAATTGAGAAAAGGGGTAGAATGAAAGTTTGCAGCCACAGTAGCACTCCAGGACCACAGTTGCAGGCCCTTGTTTTATCTCATGATTCTTCCAATTTGAAAATCTGTCCCAATCTTTTCTGTGACAGAATAGTTATAAGTCACCTTTCCATTGACCTCCCTAATGCACATTTTGAAATTGCGAAACAAAAAAAAAAAAAAACGGTAATGGAAACGTGAATTTCAAAAAAACTCACAAAAAGTTTATACGCTCATTTGAGGTGTTTTTTCAAAGCAATAATTCACAAAACTTCTCACATTTAGGTCACATGACTAGATATAAATTTTCAAATACTGTACGTACACAAATATAATGTGATGAATACAGCAGCATCATGAGCACTACCAGGTGACCTAACACATCTGTCACTGATCATTAATCTGTCATCAACAATCGATGTCTCACCCTTCCTGTTAATATAATCCTGCTAGCAGTCACTTGGTGTACGAATAGGTATATGTGAGCCATCATTTGCACCACACACCTGAGGTATTTTGCGTGCCTTGTCATTGAACTGAAATATCTGCTGTGCCTATTCCACATGTGGTAAACTGATGTATCGCCCCATTAGTTTGGAGCATATGGCCCGACACATCACATAGATACTCCTGTGAACAGTGGTTTTGCTCACACCAAAAGGCTTGGCATCATCCCTGTACTCCTCACAGGTAGCCAGTTTATAAATCGTGATGTGTCTGCGCTTCTTGGTCAGGACTGGCTCCCTCGTGTATGCTACAGCAGGGGACACAAGAGGTCCTATTGCACTTCATAATTCAATAAATGTTGAGCTACTCATCCTAAAATTTTGTACCCATAGCTCTTCAGTAAAATCACTATGAACGATTTCAAAGAAATCCCTAATATGTGGCCTATGCCAAGTATAGTGAGCTTGCCTTGCCTTTACTGTATTCACTCGACGAACATGGCGATTGTAGACACAATTGAAATAACAGAACCAACACCCATCATATCGGTCTCCCTTTTTAATTTCAGGTAACAACACAAACTTAATTAGCGTAAAATCATTCAATGGAAACGCAGACAATACACATCTGTGGTTTTTGTTGACTTAGCTTCAGTTTTGAACATAACTGCTATTCACAGGCTGTTCAAACTGGTCTGTAGGCAGCTTTCAGTTTATTCAAAATGCTGCTGCAAGAATCATTACAAGAACTAGAACATATGACTACATAACCCCTGTCCTTAAGTCATTATACTGGCTTCCAGTAAAATTTAAGGTTGTTTTCAAAATTCTTTATCTATACTAATAAAAGGCAAAGCCTTCACTGACTGACTGACTGACTGACTGACTGACTCACTGACTCACTGACTGACTCACTGACTGACTCACTGACTCATCACTAATTCTCCAACTTCCCGTATAGGTAGAGGGCTGACATTTGGCAGGCTCATTCCTTACAGCATACTTACAAAAGTTGGGCAGGTTTCATTTCGAAATTCTACGCATAATGGTCATAACTAGAAGCTATTTTTCTCCATTTACTGTAATGGAGTTGAGCTCGACAGCCGTGGGGGGCGGAGTTTCGTGTGACATCATCATGCCTCTCAAGTAATCACACATTACGTAGAAAACCAATAAGAGCTACAAAAAGCGCTGAAGAAAACATGCATTATATAATTAAGAAGGCAGCAAAACAATTAGAAGCGAGCGAGTGACATGTAAAACCATATTCAGCGGCTCACGTGAACTGACGCAGTGCGCCGACAAAAAGCAACAGTTCCAAAGAGTGCTGAACAAAAACCGAATTACACTGCTACGCTCAAAAAGACAAACCGCACGCCGTGGCGCAATAGTAAAGGCTTCGCCTCTAGCGCCGATGTCCGAGGCTCGATTCCCGATAGGGGATGCACTAAGTATGTACGCGCTTCTCGATTCATTTTACCTCGCATCCCCTTGGTTTGAGACGTATGAAAAAATATGCGGTTAACGCAGAAAGACAGATCACCAATTGAAGCTTTATGAATAATGGATACTTTATTCGCGATCAATGATTGTTTTGGTAAGGCCATACTCAGTGTATTCATTAGATGAACGGTAAAAAAGTAAGAGCGAGGGGAGGGTAACTTATTGAGGCACGCAGGCAAAACCACAATAGCACGCGGGCTCGATGTACTGTAGTGCGCGTCAACTCGATCTAAATTTCGATCACATTAGAAAAATATATCTTTTCAAGTTCTATTTAGTCCATATGTGTCAAACTCAAGGCCCACAGGCCACATCCGGCCCGGCGTGTAATTATATCCGGCCCGATAATTTTATATACTGTATTATTGTTATTAATGGCCGGGGATATGAAGCGCTGGTAACACAATAAACTACAGATCCCATAATGCAGCGCTTCAGCTGCCTTGCGAACACTTACGCGTTAATCAAGTCTAGCTTATGATGCTGCAAGTTATTGCAAGCTAGCCACACGATGCCAAAGAAAAGGTGATTCTGAACATAGAGCCTTTAAAACCGATGGGAGGCTGAGTATATGTTTACTGACATTGCGGTAAACCCGTGTGTCTCATTTGTGGAGCTAATGTGGCTGTAATTACAGAATTTAATCTAAGATGGCACTATGAGACAAAACATCAAGATAACCTGAAAGACCTGAATGCAATGCACAAGATACAGAAAGCAGAAGAGTTAAAGAAGAATCTGACACTTCAGCAGACGTTTTACCCGTGCAAAATCACAAAGTGATTTCAAGTGAAGCTACTTTTATGGGAGACACAAATGCACCAGTGCAACTTGCCCCACTTTCCCTGTTGCCAAGTAATGTTGAACCAAGTCGGCACAACGGTGTTCCCAAATCGCACTTTGCTGATAAACTGAGCGCACTGCGCATTGAGTTCGCGGCGCTTTGGTGACTTTGAAGAACAAAAAAAGAATTTTGAGTTGTTTCGCAACCCATTTGCGTCGATGTGGAAACTGCACCTGTGCAGATTCAGATGGAGGTGATTGAGCTGCAGTGTAATGGCACACTGAAGGCAAAGTACGATACTGCACGCCCGCACAGTTTATTCACTCCATTCCCGCAAAATGCTCCAGCTCCGTCTACATGTGGCTCGAACCTTGTGCATGTTTGGTAGCACATATCTGTGTGAGAAGCTCTTCTCAGTGATGAAGACTAACAAAACAGCACACAGGAGTCGCCTCACTGATGAGCACCTGCAGTCCATCCTGAGAATCTCCACAACACAGAACCTCACACCAAACAGAAACGAACTTGTGCCAAAAAAGATGCCAGGCGTCCAGCTCTAAAATGACATATGAGCAAAGACAACTGAATGATTTGATTTGTTATTGCTGAAAGGAACACATTTTATTTATATTTCCAGGTTTTGTTATGCACCATGTTCATATTTGAATTTGTATAATTTTGACAGGATATATTTTTATGGAGAGCAAAATCTTTTGGGATATTTAAAATTTAAGTTTATTTTTTATATAAAATTACATAAGAGTAAAGAAATTTGAATGTTTGTTCTTTTAACATTTACTTTATTTCTAACTTGTATAATTTAGACAGGATATATTTTTATGGAGAGCAAAATATTATAAGTTATTTAAGGTTTGAGTTGATTTATTCCGGAATAATATTCTGTCGGCTAAATAAAAATTCCTTCTATTTAAAATTTAAATAGAACTTGAGCGGGAATCATCCGTTTTAACAAGCAGCGTATTGCACTGATACAAAATAGCCTGCCCATTTAATTATTTAGGAATGGATAAATAAATTAAGATTTTGTACAAATAATGTTTTTCATTTTTCTTCCTTCATGGATTCTGGCACCCCCAGCAACAGTTGCTCGCACTCCAAAGGGTATATATATGTGTATATATATATATATATATATATATATATATATATATATATATATATGTGTGTGTGTGTGTGTATATGTAGATATGTATGTATATATGTTTATATATGGATGTATGTGTATATATGTATGTTGTCACAAAGCTGAGACATACTCAAGAAAGGTTTGGGGCAGCCACCCGTATATTCTGGTATCCTGGCTGCATAGTCGTTTTTTTCACAATCAACAGCACTGATGTGCATACAAACGAGTCCAAAACAAGACTGAGGGAAAAGGGAAAAAGGGCAGGCTTTTAAAGGGGAAGACAGGAAGTGAGGTCATGGGAATCGGGCGTGTGTTAGTCACTCATTGGATCAGGCCCGGACGTGACATCAGGGGGGCCGGCGCCGGTTAGTTCTGTCTCCATTGGTTCGGTCCCGGAAGTGATGTCACGAGAGCCAGGTGGAGTCTCCCAGGGATGGTCTACAGGGAAGTGAGAAAAAGAGTCAGTGCACTCTGCCACAGCCTGGCCTGTCTCAGAACTGCCGTCACTCAAGCCCTTTAGCTGCCTACCATGCGCACGTGTGTGACAAGGCCCCCTTAGCCCAGACCCGTGGGTCGGGCGACCTAACCGAGAGGTCGTGAACCCGAGAAGAGCATCAGCGTTGGCATGGAGAGCACCCGGCGATGAACGAGCGAAAACTTGTACGGCTGCAGGTCAAGAAACCACCGGGTGACCCGGGGACTCCTTGTGCAGGGCCATCCACTGTAGAGGTGCATGGTCCGTGACAAGAGTGAACTCCCGGCCCAACAGGTAGTACCTCAGCTGAGTAATCGCCCATTTAATCACCAAAGCCTCCCTTTCCACCGCTGCATACCTGGTTTCCCGGTCCAACAGTTTCCGGCTTAGGAACATGATGGGGTGTTCCACACCAGTGACACTTTGGCTCAGCACGGTGCCCAGGCCTGTGTCCGAAGCGTCCGTCTGGAGGATAAAAGGCAAAGAGAAGTTAGGTGCCATCAAAATGGGTGCGGACGTAAGGGCCTGTTTCAAGTCACTAAATGCAGTGCCTGTGTTCTCAGTCCATACCACAATGTTCGGGGCCCTCTTCTTTTGTTAAATCAGTTAAGGGTGCCGCTCTCTCTGAGAACCGGGGTACAAACTGGTGGTAGTACCCGGCTAATCCGAGAAAGGCTTGGACCTGCCACTTGGTTCGCGGACGGGGCCATTTCAGAATGGCATCAATTTTGGAGCACTGTGGCCTCACGGTACCCCGACCCACCAGGTAGCCTAAATATTTGGCTTCACTTAACCCAAAGAAGCATTTCTTGGGATTAATCCGGAGCCCGGCCTCACCAAGTGTTCGCAATACCGCTCGGACCTGCTGTAGGTGTTCTGTCCACGTGCTGGAATAGATGACCACGTCATCCAGGTAGGCAGCACTGTATGAGTTATGTGGCCGGAGCACTTTGTCCACCAGACGCTGGAAGGTTGCTGGCGCCCGTGTAACCCAAATGGAAGGACACGATACTGCCAGTGTCCGCTAGGGGTACTAAACGCGGTTTTTCCCTTCGTGGTACAAAGAGGACGAGGGGGAGGAGCTGATCCCAGTTCCTTCCATCCTCGCTGACCACCTTACGTAGCATTTGTTTGAGAGTCTGATTAAACCTCTCTACTAACCCGTCAGTTTGAGGATGATACACCGCGGTCTTTAAATGCTTTATTTTCAGCAACTTGGCAGTCTCCTTGAATGTCTCCGAGGTGAAAGGTGTCCCCTGGTCTGTCAAGACTTCCTTGGGAACACCCACACGCGAAAAGACCCCTAGTAATTCCCGTGCGATAGCTTTGGATTTAGCTGAGCGCAACGGAACAGCTTCGGGGTATCGTGTAGCGTAATCCACGAGGACTAAAATGTACTTGTGTCCTCGGGCTGAGGGCTCTAGGGGTCCAATCAAATTGACCCCCATTCTTTGGAAGGGAAGATCAATCAGGGGAATAGGGACAAGAGGAGCACGGTCCCTCCTGGGAATATGTCCCAGTTGACACTCCGGGCAGGAAGCGCAAAAGCGACGAACCTCCTCATTGACTCCCGGCCAGTAGAAACGGAGCTTGATCTGCTCCAGAGTTTTTTCGGTGCCCAAGTGGCCACCTAGGAGGTGGGCGTGTGCTAGCTCGCAGACCTGCCGCCGGAAGGTACGCGGAACTAGCAGCAGCTTTCTCTCCTGCCCATCATGCATTGCTACACGATAAAGAAGGTCGTTGTCTAATACAAAGTGAGGGCCCTGTGGTATAGACTGATTAGTGCGCTGGCCATTTACAAGGACCACTGCATTTTTTGCAAATTTCAGGGAGTCGTCATTCCATTGCTCCCTCTGAAAGAAGCCGGCGTCTCTTTAAATTGAAACCGCAATACAGAGAGAGGGTCAGCATCGACCTCAAGGGGCGTGGCCTCCTCCCGTTCCGTCTCGGCTTCAGTGGATGACGTACCAGCACGCGACGGCCTGAGGGTAACCACGTCACTCAGGGAAGCCGCTTCGTCTCTCTCTGCCGGCTGATTACACGGCATGGAGGCAGCCTGAGACGGCTCATGCCCGTCTATAACAAGGCCCAAAGTATTCCCGGGAGTGGTATGTGTCTCACCGCTTTTAATTTCAGGCCAGTTCCGCCCCAGTATCACCGGGTGTGGAGGATCAGGAAGGATTGACACAGTTAATTTCCGAACCGATCCCCCGTAACTGATGACACACGTGGCGGCCTTGTACCAGCGGGTTTCCCCGTGGACACAGGTTATACCGACCTTATACTTTAACCACTGTTGCGGTAGCACAAAACGGCGAACAACAATGGTAGTGTTGCTGCCGGTGTCTAACAGAGCAGACGTTTTATACCCATTGACGACCACCATGCCTGTGTGTGGAACCGCCAACGGGTTTATCAGAGCACACCAACCCCTCCTCCCCCTCCACCTGTATTCCGCCTCATTCCCAAGCGGTTTGAGCGCCCGCGGCCCCAGGGACGCCGGCACAAGCTCTGGGTTGCACAGGGGGGGCTAGATGTTGGGACATATCCCGGTTGAATTTGGCTAAAGGACGGTTCAGCTCCCCCAGATTGCGAGGCTGTCCTTTGTTTCTCTACGAGCTCTATGAGCTCTGCCATGCTTGTAAATTCTCTACCCCAGACCGGCTGGGTGAAGCCACGGGGTAGTGTGTCTAGAAGCAGGTAGCAAGCCACCTGCTCTATGACTTGAAAGGGCTTAAGTGTCTGTGGCCGCAGCCACTGCCCTACTTTTACCCATAGGGACCAGGCTTGCTGTGGGGTTGGCCACTCTGGGTCAAACCTCCAGTTTTTTAGGTTACTCACCTGCCAGTCTGGGGCACCCCTAGGTGGAAATTGGGGCTCTGGCTTCACAGGGATGCAGGCACTCTCCTCCGAGAGAGCACAAACAGCCCTCTTCGCCTTCCTCTTCCGAAACAGCCCAAGTCTGTGAGGCCCTCCCGAACACTCCCTGGCCTGTCTAGATTGCCTAGTTGAGCATGCTGGGAGCAGAGCCTGTACCGGGCCACTCCGAAACACGGGCCACCCTCCCCGCCTGAAAACTCGGCCCCGGTACGATCCCACCTGGACGTGCTGCAGGTCCTGTCCCCTTCTCTTCCAGGACTTCTCCATCCTGCCGACTACGCCAATGTCACAAAGCTGAGACATACTCAAGAAAGGTTTGGGGCAGCCACCCGTATATTCTGGTATCCTGGCTGCAAAGTCGTTTTTTTCACAATCAACAGCACTGATGTGCATACAAATGAGTCCAAAACAAGACTGAGGGAAAGGGGAAAAAGGGCAGGCTTTTAAAGGGGAAGACAGGAAGTGAGGTCATGGGAATCGGGCACGCGTGTTCGTCACTCATTGGATCAGGCCCGGACGTGACATCAGGGGGGGCGGCGCCGGTTAGTTCTGTCTCCATTGGTTCGGTCCCGGAAGTGATGTCACGAGAGCCAGGTGGAGTCTCCCAGGGATGGTCTACAGGGAAGTGAGAAAAAGAGTCAGTGCACTCTGCCACAGCCTGGCCTGTCTCAGAACTGCCGTCACTCAAGCCCTTTAGCTGCCTCCCATGCGCACGTGTGTGACAATGTATACAGTATATGTGTGTGTGTATATATATGTGTATATGTATATATGTATGGATATGTATATATATATGTTTATATGTGTGTGTGTATATATATATATATATATATATATATATATATATATATATATATATATATATATATATATATATATATATATATGACAGCAACACTCACCATTCACAACAGTGACATCACAATTACATTGTCAATCATGTTACGTTATTTTCAAAATGTTTCCTTTTCTTTTTCATTACTTCTTTAACACACTACTTCTCCGCTGCGAAGCGCGGATATTTTGATAGTCTTACATATAAAGTATGAAACAATGCGAGTAAGGTGAGGGCACCAGAAAAAGGAAAGAAAGGTTGCACTGACCCAGGACCATCTTAACAGCATTATAGGCCCCCCAGGCAAAGCAGTGCACTGGGGTCCCTACCTACCTAGACAAGTCACAACATACATAGATTAGCATGGGACCCCTATGCTCGTAGACGATCCCCCGGGCATCTGCCCAGCGTACCCATGCATTAAGACGTCCCTGCAATGACCTTACTCTAATATTTCTGTTCCTGTTCTCAGGCACGAGGTAGTCTCAGCGAACAACACCCGACGTAACCTCCAATCCTACAAAATGTACTTCTTTAAGCTATTAGACTATAAAGAGGCCCCAATGTTAAGGGAAACACAGCTGTGGCAGCCTCAAGTCCAATGAAACTTCAAGACATCCCAGAAAGATCTACTTCATTTTTGTTCTTTGCCTTCAATGATCAGCTCTGAAAAATCTTTAAATGGCCAAGTCTCTACTTATCTGAATTTATCAGAATGAATCTGGGTTTTGAAAATCTGGAATGCGTGTGTGCAATTCATTTCTTCTAGCTGTTAAAATATTTTATTACTACAATGGCGATGTCAACCTATAACTTTTTTTTTTTGTGTTTGAGTGTTTATTAAATAAACACAGCTATAAAATAACAATTACCCTAATAAAACAATATTTTTGAAGTTATGCAAAAGGGAAAAATACAATAAAATAAAAACCTCTCTGTCTTTTCCCCTTTCTTTCAAAGAGTAAGCTTATTAAATGAGAATAAAGAACAGAAGAGGTGCCACTGGCCCAGGAGACCCCACATATTATGGGATGCAGATTCAGTTATCAAAAAGGAAATGACCAGCTATTTGGTGCTGTCGTACATCTGTAAAATCAAGCCATTTACTTGGCAACATTGGTCCCAGATGTCCTATTAATCCTCACTGCTGAGAGCTGAGATCAGGTCAGATTAAGAAAAGATGACTTTCAAGCATTGAGAGAATGGGAATGTGGTGATTTCCAACAGGAGGCCAGAGCTGATTTGGTGGCGATTGTCCCATGGGGAAAATATCCTTTGTTGCATATGATCGAGAGAGAAAGGGGTTAAGGTCTAGCAACAAACAGATCTGTGGTAATAGAGGTAGGTCAATGGAAAGAAACAGAAGAAAAGAAAGATCAGCAACACTCAAGCATCCCCAAAGCATAAGAAGTTAGGTTCCCAATGCTCTTGTGTGACACAGAAAGCAGAAAGGATCTGAGGTCAGCTCCAGAGCAAATCACCTTTGAGGGGTCAGGTACAGCCTGTGTTCCAATCTGAAATGGATATTTTGAAGATTTTAAATGCTAAATTAGTAATTAGAAAAGATGGAGAGCCATGAAAGTGGAGTAGCTTTGGGGAGATCATTTTGCCTAATAGATGGAATGGGAGGAGGACAGTGGAAGGCTTCATGCAGTCTTACATAGAGAGCTGCTGCTTGTCTTGGGTGTAAGAGTACTGGATTATAAATTTTAGCAAATGGAAGTAAAGGAAAGAAGAGGAAGGAATAGTATGGCTGAACCTCAGGGACAGAAATGTGCAGAGGCCAGTTTGATCAGAACTAGTTCCGTAGGCAGCAGCGCCCTGACTCGACTGTGCTGCAAAACCAAGGCCTTGACTTAAATACAAAGGTCTGGGTTGAGGAAAATCTGTGTTTGCTTATTCCACTGTGGACACAGTCCTAATTGCATCTCCACTTTACAACAAATATTAACTGTATAAAGTATCACTTGTGCCTGAGATTTAAAAGGATAAATCTGGTAGTTGTCAGGTCGAAGTTAATTCCTCACAAATGTGGTATGTATGCATTGGACATGTGAAATTGTGTTCCAAAGTCCAGCATTTTCTATACATTTTTTAAGATGTTTTTGCCTGCACTGGTGTTTTACGTTGGAATTAATGGAGCATGGGTGTAGCCGGAAAAGGAAAGCCTTTAAACTTACCAAATATGTCCATTTTCCATGTCAAGACAGTTCCGCATCTTGTGATTACACACACTGTAAAGTAGCTCAGACATGCCATTTTTGAACCCAAAAAACACCAATGTAATGAGATTCAGCCATTTTTAAAGAAAACTAGCTGTGTGCACTACCTCAGCACTTGTGGACTTCTACCATAACCTTTCACTCTCAGGGTGTGGTGTCCTCTCAAAAGATAAAAATCACAGTAAATGTTTCACGTCCCAGCTACAGCTATTTACAGCTACTTCTATATTAATGTGAGAACTGAAACAAGGAAAAATAGTACCAAAAATATACGAGAAAATGATTACAGTACACCCCCAAAATTCACGGGGGTTACGTTCCTAGAGCACTCGCGAATTGTGAAAAACGGCAACTTTTGGATGTGGTTAAAAAATGCCTTTTAAATGCCTATTTTTATAGTTTCAACCCTAAATACAGTGTGTCCCCAAAGCACTTTAATTTTGTTGCAAACTCAGCTTAATACATTAATACACTGTAAAAAAGTCAGTAAATTTAACAGTAAAAATACTGTAAATGGTGAAAGTCAAATACCGTTTCTGAAAAAAAGGAAAGTTGTTTTATGTTCTACTCAAAATTATCTGTATATCTTAAGCAGTACATTTCATTATTTTTTACAGCCAAGTTCTGTAAAATCGATATTTTTCTACCTTTAAAATATGCTACATACCGTATACTGATGTATTACAATTACACTGAAATAATCTGTTAATTTTCAGTGTAAAAGCGAAGGTAAACAACTGTAAAATGTAAAACGGTAAAGCGCTGTTTCAGTAACACTGAAGTTATGATATTTGCATAAGGGCACGCCCCCTTTTACGATATTGTTCCTGGTGAACCGCCTACCTTTGAATAGTAGGAAAAAAAACGTAAACTAAGTTAGCAGATTTATTTTTCCCTGCGTGCTGAAGGTTTTCTGAGGTTATGGAAGCTGATTTATGGTGGTTTGAATTCGATAAGCTGGCACACATGTAGGACACCAGACACCACAAAAGCAAACTTTACTTCCCCACCAGACAATGTGCCATAACTTCCTTAAACATTGAATTGTTTTTAATGTGTATAATTAAATGTACATGTTTGCTATTGGTTGTTACTTTACTGAGGTAAACTGTGTGCTGGGGTTTGACCCTGACAATACTTTCTAATGATTTATTTATTAGCATATTTATTACGCTGTATGAATTTCTGCTTATGGTTAAACATTCCCTTCTATTGCAATGTGTTGTAAAGAAAAGCACGTATTTACTACAAAGTTATACCGTAGACCTAAAAATATTGTCACCTTCTTTTTTACGGTAAAATTCTGACAACCCAGCTGCCAGTACTTTACTGTAAATTTAACATGATTTTTTTACAGTGTACATTACCTAAAAACAGAATGTAAAGGTAAACCCGTCTACTGTACAGTACTGTGCTGTTGTGTCTCCTGCGGTGCTAGAATGTCCAATACCGATGTTACCGCTATACGTACTGTAATTCATGCAAGCGTGTTTTCTTTGGTATGAGCAGAGTAAATACATAATAATTTCATTTAATTAAAATACTGTAAAATGTACGGATACTCACCAATGATGAATGATATTGATGATGATGACGAAGTAGCTGTGCAGGACGATGCAGAGGATTTAAAACTCCTCGGGTGGCACCTTCTCTTCAGGTGCTTCAGGAGGAGTCGTATCTTTGGACGGGTCTTCTTCTGGTGGGGTTTCGTGCTGGCTTTTCTTTATAGGTTTCAGGAACATTGTGATGGGAAGTTCCTACATTGTCTCCTGTAGCGAACTGCTGGTACAGTTTCCATGCTTTCTCATGGATGATGTTACCGTCCAATGGGATGTTCTTCCTGCAGTCGGTGATCCACAGTGCCAAGGCAAATTCCATCCTGACAATATTTTTATTCCTTATGGTCGTTACCTTCTTGGCACTATCACAGAAACTTACAGATACGGTACTCCAGATCACTGCTTCGGTCTTCTTTATGTAGCATACGGTGCTTTCATTAATGCCATAGTGGCGCGCTACTGCAGCATAACTTTTTAGTTCCCGGAGCAAATCCAGTAGTTCAACCTTCTCCTGGAGTGTTTTCAACTTCTTCTGTCGCTTAGGCTCAGTTCCTTAGAAGGTGCACGGCGATTCGACAACATCTTGTGCGTTTAAGGATAACAAAACAATAGCAGAATTGAAAAGACGAGTATACTCAGCTGGAGACGCGTCACAAAGCAGCAGTCAATCATCAGCAAGGAGAAATGAATAACGCTCTCGGATTGGCTACTTTCACCATTCCAAACCGCATTTCCCTCAGCAATTGCTTCCTGTTCTCTCTACAGCACAGTATTGCAATGAAAAAACTATAAAAAATTGCAGAGGATATTTGCACTTTCCACTAACAATTAATAGTTAGGTTCTAAGAAAAAACCCGCGAACGACTGAGTCTGCGAACCCTGAACCGCAGCTTCACGGGGTCTACTATATTTCTATGTCCCTTTTGTTATCATAAACATGTGTTGGAAAGTCGGTAGTCATGTTTTCTTTTATTGAAACTCAAAGAGGATGTATTCAGTATGTTTCAGGCTTTTAGTTTCTGGTGGTGCTTCATGCCACATTCGCTCCATTGTGAAGTACCACTGCAGGCAATATAGTTTTATTAGATTCAAATAAAACACTGGACTTATGAACACAGTTTTGTGTGGCCAATGCATATATAGCAGGTTTGTGACGAGATAACTGCGACGTGAAAAATACTGGACTTATCCTTTAATTTTACCTGAGTAAACATGAGAGCTGATAAGGATCTGGGGTGGCCACTTGACTCTCAATAGGCAGTCAGGGAATTGGAAAGTCAGGTCAAAATAGGCCGTTGCACCAATGCCTTATGAAAAGGCTTCAAAAGATATTCCTTGCCCTGTTCATTCTTTAATCAAATGCCTTAACATTAGACCAGAATTTCAATGTAGGAGGAATGGACAGTAGAGAATTGATATAGTTAAGGTGAGGAACAACATTCAGTTTAAGAACAGCCAGTCTGAACCGAAACAATCATGGAAGGAAGGACCAATGAGTGACGGATCCATTATTACTTTTAAATACAAGAAAACAGTTAGATGAAATGGTTGTTTGAAGTGATGGGAAAAGGTCTGCTTCTGCATATACTGTATAAGAGAGTCAGCCACTGCAATAGATGTGGTTTTCATTGTTTGCAAGTGGTCTTAAGAGGCAACAGAGCAGATGTATGCCTGCTGATTTTATAGCCTGAAGGAGAATCAAAAGACTTAAATAGGCTCAGAACATGAGAATAGTCATGCAGTGCATTACTCAGATATAGTAAGATTTTCAACAGCATAAAGTGACTTTTTGAGGTGAATCATAAAAAATTGTTATATTGATTTATGGATACAAAAGGCTATAGCGAGAGGCTCCAAAGAAAGGTTAAAGAGCAGTGGTGACAGTTGACATCCCTGCCTTATACCTTTAAGGACTCAGAAAAGAGATGAGAAATATTAGTCTTACTAAGCACAGCTGCTGTAGAGGAAGAGCATGAGGCCTTGACAATATCAAGAATTTTGCCAGTAGCTTGGTGTCTGTTCTCATTTAGGAAATGAGTTGATAATCAGTGGACTCTGCTGAGCCCTTAGGCCAGTGATCAGAGCTCTGTTGATTGTAGAATTCCACTTAGTAGAAGAAATAGAATAATTCAGCATCTGTTGGTAGGGCAGTGCCAACTTCTTCTAAAAACTTAGTAGCACTACAAGAGATGGACTGTCTGGCCTGGTGGGTGGCCTTATGGTGACCTGTGTGATGGCAACGTTGTACAGTTTCAGAGTTTGGGCACCTGGAGCCATAATCGAATGACTAGGGTATGGGAGGATTGAGACAAGACAATGATGACTGTCCCAAAAGAACAGAATTCTGGTTTATTCCAGATGGCAATAACTACTTACAGTAAGATCTTGCAAATATATACAGTTCAATTCAAGAACATTAACAAAAACAAGAAAGCTAAATGCAGGTGCTATATACAATAATCAGAGTGACTCCAAAACAAAAACTGGTGAGATAAAAAAAATCCACCAAAAATAAACAAAAAGCCTTTTTATCCTCCTCCTCCTCCTTCTTCTTCTTCTTCAAACAGTCCACAAACGATGGACAAAAAATACAAAAAAAAAACAAAAAGTGAAAAAATTATACACAAATACAATGAAGAAAAATGAGCACCCACAAACACAGATTACTTCCACCCAAAAATATATGCAAATTAGAAGTAATTGGCACTCACTAATATATACAAACCTGCATTGTGAGGGAGCGCCAGTTACCGCACTACAGCCATCTGGAGCGATTCCCTGAGGGTAATCCGGCTCATGGGGTCCTCATTGTTGAGGATCTGAGTGGCTGGACCAGGCCAAGGGGTCACCCACGTAACACATGGTTGCGGCAGATAAATGGTGATGAACCGCCCGTCGTTGCTCCCATTCATTCACAATAGCAAGCCTGCTTGTACTGTTACGCACATAGCAGGAAGTTGTCTCGTCAGTACAGGGTAGCCCAGATCTAATTATGCAGATCCAGATCATCTGGATGACTTTGATTTATGCAGGGATGATTCCAGTTCGGTGCAAAGATGATTCTTCATGTCGTCAGCTTGTACACTTCTCGATGGTCCAGGATTTTTTGGGTGATTTTCTATGTAATAAATTGAATAAGTTATAGCGTAATGAAAATTGCATAATTATATATGACCCACCCTATACATCAGACGTGTTGATGACGGGTGCCTTCCTGCTGTGATAGCTGTACAGTGCTATGCAGAAGAGTTCATCTTAACCTTTTGTCTTCAAGAATGTCTCTGAAACACAAATCTGATGCAAGTGCTGGTGATACAGTAAAGAAGAGAAAAAACATCACAATTGAAAATAAAGTAGAAATAATAAAAAAGATCAGAGAGCGGTGAAACTCCATCATTCATTAGCAGAGCACTTGGTTACAGTTGGTCAGCAGTAGCATTTATTAAAATAATGTACCTGTTCCGACTTACATATAAACTCAACTTAAGTACAGACCTACAGTCCCTATCTCGTACGTAACCCTGGGACTGCCTGTGTTTATTTGAATAGAATTATTAGCAACACAGCCAGCTTTATCTTTCAGGACTGGGATTGATGCAGATGCTTCTGTTAGGAATCCTTATTTAATCGGGTGTTTCTACTCTTGATTTAGGACATTTATTAGCACAAGAAATTTGATTCTGCATTCAGTTTTTTGAAATTAGGCTTGCTTTAATTGTCATATTTTTGGGACGTTTTTGCCTCCATTTTCATTACTTAAGGGCCCTGCCATTTTGTGTCTCCCGTCATTAGGAGAGCAACCTTCACTGTTAGGTGGTGTATCTTCAGAGGTCATGATCTCCCAGTAAGGTTAAAAGGTCACGAGTATTTCCTCATCCAAATTTGTGGATAACAAACCCATTTTTCGACCATCATCTTGACCATTTCAAGACACTTTCATTACTGTTTTCTCGCTTTGACTTGTGCTGAGGTATTGACCATAATTTTTGACTGTCATTTTGGCTTTGATTTTGAGGTTGGTTGATGTCCCAGCTTTGGCATCTGTTTGGGCTTTTGGCTTACGTCACCAGTATAAAATATTCCATGCTATCATACCTAGCGTAACAACTTCACAACTGCCCTAGAGATGTGATATCTTATACGTGTTCTGTGAATGTCAAACTCTGCTTTCTAGAGAGAACAGAATTTAATTCTGACCAGGCTGTGATTTGTTACCAATGGACGCTACTCCTCATGATGGGAAAGTTGTGCCTCCAGGTGTTGTATTTTTCATGTCCATGTATGTGGTAGCCCAGCAGAAAATGCAATTATAAGATCCTGAACCGTGCCTTTAACTTCTAACCAGAAATAAGAGATATCTTCTACAGAGTGAGAGTTGATTGACAACAATTCTCTGAACGTGGCTGATAGCTTCATGAAGAAGTGAGTGAAGGGCAGCTGTTCCTGCAAGTAGACGACTCTCCTGTTGAGCAGCCCAGATGGGTGAAGCAGGGGAACTGCCATTTTAGCTGAAGACACCGGGCTTTTAGTGTTTGAAAAGACTGCTTCCTGATGAATGTTTTCACCTCTGCTTTTAAAGGATTGTTTTTGTATTGTTTTTAACCTCCACGATTGTCTCTGTTTTAATGGATTATTTGAAGAAGACTTTTTGGGAATCACTGCACTTTGTGAACATTTTATTTTTGTTTTGATATTTTTAATAAAAGCACTTTTGCATGTTTTACATCATCCCCTTGCTGTGTTATTGCCTCACTGTCTAGCTCATCGGTGACATTACCGACGGTGTTGGGTTCAAGGGCTCCCGAACAGCTGAGGGAGCATGGAGCAGAACCCACTTCGTCACAGGGGTCCAAGGCCAAACGACCACCCAGCACCCCACTGGGTATTCTACCCAACATAAATGTTCCTAAATCAGTGCTCTGGGCTTTCAGGCGTCACATGATAGTATTTGATGATGTTGGTCGTGTGGACAGCTGGGACACCTGCCTTCAATCCATCAAAGCAGGGGGCTGCATGGTGCCTCGATCAGGTGGTCACCACCACAGAAGAACTGCAGAAGAAAAGACAGCAGAGAAAAGTAGAGATTAGTAAAGATTGCGGATCCCTGAAGAATACTGTATGATAGTTCTATGTCTACATTGCCTATTAGGAATACAGCAAAAATGTATCTGCAAAAAAGCCAAATTCAAATTATGGGTTTTTAGCACTTTGTTAAACTGTTCACAGCATTAGCCCATTGAGTTTTCTATAGATAAAGCATTCCAGATTTTAGGTGCATAGCAGCAAAAGGCCGCCTCACCACTTCTTTTAAACTTGGCTCTTGGAATAATAAACAGATCACCATCAGAAGATCTAAGGTTATGACTTGAAGTGCAGGGGGACAGGCATTTCAAAATATAGGACAGTACGTGATTTGTTAGGGCTTTGTAGACCATTAGTAGTATTTTTAAATCACACGGGTCACCAATGTAGCGACACTAAAACTGGTGAGATGTGCTCAAATGTTGTTTTCCTAGTTAAGATTCTGGGTGCTGCACTAATTGCAACTGATTGACGTCTTTCTTAGATAGTCCTGTTAGGGGTGCATTACAGTAATCTAGTCGACTAAACACAAAAGCGTGAACTAATTTTTCAACATTGTGTTACTGTATGTCATAAGAGGTCTAACTTTTGCTGTATTCCTTAAGTGAAAAAATGCAGACATAGTAATCTTGTTAATATGCAATTTAAAGTTTAGGTCAGAGTTAATAGTTACCCCCACATTCTTTACGTCCTCCTTGATTTTTAAACCTAAAGGATCAAGTTGATTTCTAGCACCCTCACTATAGCCATGTTTGCCAATCACTAAGATTTCTGTGTTTTTTTTTTGTTTTTTCCCCCAGAGTCTGCTGAGGTGAAATTTTAAGCAGTTTAACAGTAAATCAGCAATTTTAAATATTAAAAGGAAACCCATTGATAATCTGTTTTACTTCTCTAGGATACAATTTATTACAATCAATACTTACCTGGTTCTGCAATAAGAAGCCCTTTATGTCAATCTGAGCCAAGCAGTATACTTGCGCCTGTCCAGGGTGGCTCCCTGTCCTGCCTTCAATGCTGTTGTCATAAGTTCTCGTCTTATTTGATGATGATGATGAATTAGAGAACAAGTGTGGAAGATAAAATGAAAAAAAAAAGCAAATCGAATAAATAAAATATATAATACATGATATTAAAAGGGGTGGCATGGTGGCGCAGTGGTAGCGCTGCTGCCTCGCAGTTAGGAGACCTGGGTTCACTTCCCGGGTGGAGTTTGCATGTTCTCCCCGTGTCTGCGTGGGTTTCCTCCCACAGTCCAAAGACATGCAGGTTAGGTGGATTGGCGATTCTGAATTGGCCCTAGTGTGTGGGTGTGTTTGTGTGTGTCCTGTGGTGGGCTGGCACCCTGCCCAGGATTGGTTCCTGCCTTGTGCCCTGTGTTGGCTGGGATTGGCTCCAGCAGACCCCCGTGACCCTGTATTCGGATTCAGCGGGTTGGGAAATGGACGGATGGATGATATTAAAAGTAAATGTGTGATCCAGACATAGATACTGTAGATAGATACTTTATTAATCCCAAGGGGAAATTCACATCTTTTATCTTTGCGCCGGTATCATCTTCTTACCTCATCAGGTAAATAGGGAACCACACCGGCGTGGGCATTTCTTCTCAGTGCTTTAAGTTGACTATTTGAATAGGCGAGTCTCGGTGTGTAAAAATCCATGTCAAGTAGTAAAAATAGTAAGAAGTGTTCAGGGAGTGATTCCACATAAAAGAAAGTGGTAGAAGTGATCAGTGAAATAAAGAAAAATAGAAAAAAAAAGGTAAAAAAATAAAGTCGTACACAGAGCTGCTGGAATGGCTGCCACTCGCTGCGGCGCCGGAAACAATTGAAATGCTGGCGGAATTCATCCACGTTACTGTTTAGAGCAGGCGTCTCTGACTCTGAAGATTTTCATTCTAACTCTTTCTTAATCTAATTAATGTCTTTCCCTTACCTTTAAATGACTTTTAAGTTTCAATTCCCGGAATTGCTTTATTTTTTCCATAAATGGCACCCAAACAGAAATGAGGCATGTAGTGAGCCAACAGATGACCAGCTACATTGAGGCCTTGAAATCCAACCAGTTTCTTTAAGTAGAAGCCGATTCTTGCTGTTAATTAAACCCGTTATTTAATTCCATGACGTCCACAGAAGACATTTCCAAAACTGTTAATTTTCTTTTTCCTAAGAACAAGGTCAAAATGTTTTGTGGACATACTTACTGAGACCTTCACCTTTCTTTATTTTCAGATATTGTATGATGGACACAGATTATGTGTTGACTCGTTTTGCGTCTGTTGACTTCTAATTAAGTAAAAAAAGAAACAATTAAGGGGTCTAAATATGAAATAGCAGGTCAATTAAAATTGAAAACAAAGAAGTTAATTAGCATTAAAAACTGGTCAAAAACCTGCAGCCATTGATGTGATCCAGGACAGCAATTTGAGACCCCCGGTCTAGGGAGATAAGTTATATCATCTGGGCGAACTCAGTAGCAGAAATGATTTGCTCCATTACTAAGATTCATATGAAGAATCTTTCTGACTGTAGAATGCTGGGGAATTCAAGCAGGGGAACAAACGTTTATCAGCCTGTCCCATTTGTGGACACCTTGAACTGGACCTGCTGTATCCAAATGCTAATTCGTTTACGTGCTGACACAAACTTGACGACAAGTCATAGCCAGGTTTAGGGCAGCCACCCGTATAATTGGTATCCTGGCTGCAATATCGTAAAAATGTTACACAGCATAGCACTGCTGCCTCGCAGTGAGGAGACCCGGGTTCGCTTCCCGGGTCCTCCCAGCGTGGAGTTTGCATGTTCTCCCTGTGTCTGCATGGGTTTCCTCCTACAGTCCAAAGACATGCAGGTTAGGTGCATCAGTGATCCTAAATTATCCTAAGTGTGTGCTTGGTGTGTGTGTCCTGCAGTGGGCTGGCGCCCTGCCTGGGGTTTGTTTCCTGTCTTGTGCCCTGTGTTGGCTGGGATTGGCTCCAGCAGACACCCATGACCCTGTAGTTAGGATATAATGGGTTGGATAATGGATGGATGGACGTTACACAGCACTGATGTGCACAAAACCGAGTCCAAAACAGAACTGAGGGAATAAGGAAAAGGTGGAGGCATTTAAAGGGGAAGACAGGATGTGAGGTCAAAGGGGTCAGGCTCATAAGGGTCTTCAACCATAAGCCTGGACATGACATCACAGGGGCCGGAGTTGGCAAGGTCTTCTTCTATAGGCTCGGACCCAGAAGTGACGTCAAGTCTCCGGTGAATGGTCTGCAGGAAAGGGAGAAGAAGAGTCTGTGCCCTCTGCCACATCCCAGTATGCCTTCGTCCTCAAGCCCTACGTCCTCAAGCCCTTTAGCTACCTACCAAGCGCACGTGTGTGGCTGCGCAAACCGGTGGTACAGCAGGGCAGGTCTGACCACTTACTGCCACCTACTGCCCTGTTACAAGATTGCAGCAGCTCACTTATTTTTTTAAGCCCGAAGACCTTATGTGTGCTTGGCGGGTTGTTGTTTATTATAATATTTCTATTATTTTTGAGCTTCTGTAAAGTTTTAGTTTCCCCTTGGGGTGAAATAAAATATTTTCTAATCTAATTTATAACACAACACAGGATGTAATGCAATAGTAATATGAGTAGCACAGTGAAATTGGTACTTCCATGTCCAGCCAAAATGCAACCCATCACATAATACACACAACGATCAGAGTTTGGGGAAACATGTTAAAAGTAATATGTGTTATGGAGTCTGATTACTTTTTAAATTAATTAGAAATGTAATGGAGTACTTATTGTGTTGAAGCAAAAAATACCTGCATTGCTTGAAAAGCAGAGCTACGCATTACTGCATCATTACAGCACTTCCCGATACTCCATTAGGAAACAAAAATGACCGTTAAATTGCAGAAGAATTGTGTTTTTAATTTTAAACATTATGCATGCGCCTGCTCTGGCCATCTTGGGACAGCTATGAAGGATGAGGTTAAACTCGTGCGTAGCGTGCAATCAAATGAAAACAAATTAACAGAAGTTATGCAGTAGGGATACGTTTAATCCTGGATGTGTTGAGGGCTCCATTTAGGGTCAGAGGGAGGCTCCAAGGGGTGTAAGAAATGAAGTAACTGTGGTGGGCTCAATCGTACAGCCGAGCAGAGAAGAGTGTGCTGGGTGCAATCCAGTGTCAGGTTAGTTTGAATCTATTGTGGTGGACGGCTGGGGTCCTTACCTGACCGGGATGCCCCAAGAATAGAAGGACTGGGGAAGAGTGCTTTATCAGGACATTTTCTCCCCTGGACCAATAGAGGGCAGCCCCCTTGGCTAGAAGGATTTGGACCATGGAAGGTCAACCCTCCTGGGGCTTGTGGGCACCTGAACATTCACTGGGTCCTATATGGCAGCACACCAGGAAGTGCTGCCAGAAGAAGGTTGCTGGACACCTGGAGTCCTTCCCAGTGTCCTACAAAAGTCTTCATTACTCAATGGCCAGAGTCAGGAGGAAGAAGGACAAAGCTACTGAGGAGGACTGGAGGAGAAAGGCCTGTGCTTTGGTGCTGTGTTTGAGCTGCACGAGTGGGAAATGAGAGAAAGTGTTTCCCATGTGGAAAAAAGAAATGTGTGCCGTGCAACATTGGTGTCTCCACCTGTCTGTGTCTCGTTTGGGGCTGTTGAAAAAAGTGTGATCTGGTGGCACAGCAGCCTGCATTAATACCGCAAATCTTCAAGGACTCAGGATGGGTTGAAAAAAGACGATGGATGTGATTTATTTCACAGCACCTTAAAGATTAAACGTATTTATAAAACAAGAACATTGTCTAATCTGGCTGTGTTTCTGGGCAGTTTCATGAAGGTCCACAAAGGGAGTTAGGATTCGATAACAAATGCTGGCCAGAGAAATGTGCAGGTTTTCATACAAAAGAAGAAAACGTAAGTTGCTGTTTGTAACGAATCACATCTTATATACAAACGTCTATGCATGGAAGTGTGCGGTCTGTCTGCCTGTCTGGCCTGGAAGTGCGAGGCTGCATCACGAAGCTCAAAGAGCCAGCAAGGTGGCCCCAAGTTCAGAAGTCAGAAGAAGAAAGAAGTACGAGGTTACAGCATGAAGCTGAAAGAAAGCGACTCCGTCACCAAAGTGAAACGGCCGAGGAAAGACAAACGAGAGAGAAACTCAGTTAGCCGCTGACAGACAAGGGGGTGAACACGTCCGCAAAACGAAATCGCTGACTCTGCATTTCAGTTTTTTTCTGATGATTTCAATAGTTTCTAGGAGTTACACAGCTAGTTTTTACTAAGTAACTACAGTATATAACATACTAGCCACCTTTTTATTGTAAGTAATGAGTTACTTTAAAACGTGATGCTCCCCCACACTGTTGCCGTCTCCTCCTTCTTAGGTGCCCTTGTAGTTTACAGTCCATCACCGCAGTTTTGAGTGCTAATCCACTGCTGGGTCCACTCACACAGCTTACCTTAGAGATGTCACTTCTGGGAGGAAAAACCGGAGTACCTGAGAGAAAACCAACATAGACATGGAGATGACGAGCGAACCCCACAGAGACGGTGACCAGCCTGGGACTTTAACCCAGGACTCTGGGGCCAGGAGGCAGGCAGTGAGCCATCAAGATGGCCACTTCCTGAACTTTCTAGACCAGAAAGCCTTACTACAGCAGAGAGTCATTCAAGTTTATAACCTTCACGATGAATCACACATTAAACCTACAATTCTACAATTATTCCATCTCATTTGAAAAAATGGCAGCTGTTATGTGCAGGGGTGACCTGTGCCCAGATCTTGTAATTCGCAGTCCGCTTAACACGCTCCTATGGTGAGACTAGATTATTAATTAAGGACATAACACCAATGGAGGCTGAACAGGTAGCTTTACTGATGAAGACACCTCACCTCAAAGCATAACCAGCAGTGGCTGTCCTGTACCTTCTCTGAGAAGTGAGGGGTCTTATCACAGGTGTCCCACGTGACTGACAGTAGGGGTAAGCCTCTCAGATGAGAGAGTTCATGCTCAGGGCACTCATAGCAGACCACCTGACTGACCCCTGGGAGATAGTCCTTGACAGAGCAACTGAGAAACATGAGCTCTGGGCACGTGCGACTTGGCCGAGTAAATAAAGAACAAAGGGACCAATCAAAATTCAGGCCATATTGTAGCAGAGAACAAACAATAAATAGATGAAAATCACGCCCGATGACCCCACAGTGCCCATAAAAAGTGTTCACTCTTTGGAAGTTGTCACATTTTATTGTTGGATTTAATTTGGCTTTTTTGACACTGATCAACAGAAAAGGCCCCTTTAAGGTCAAAGCAGAAAGAGATCACTTTAAAGTGGTCTAAATTAATTACAAACATAAAACACCAAATAATTTAGTCATCCCTCCATCAGTTTGTGTGCCAGGTTTCTATCAGCTTTGCACATCTGGACACTGACGTTTCTCCCCATTCTCCTGTTTTAAGCTCTGTCAGGTGTCATGGAGATTGTGAGTGGACAGCATTTTTGAAGTCACAGCCACAAATTCTCAATTGGACTGAGGCCTGGACTTGGACTCTGCCCCTCCAGGACATCAGCACTGGTGTTTTTAAGCCATTTCTCTGCAGCTTGGCTTTCTGCTTGAGGTTGCAAATCCTCTCCCAAGCTGCAGGTTTCTTTCTTGCATTTTGCTGCTTTCGTGGTACCCTCACCAACCTACCAGACCCTGCTGCAGAAAAGCACCCCTACAGGATGATACCACCATGGTTCACAGGGCAAATGGGTTGTTTCTGATAATGTGCTCTGTTTAATCTGATGGCCAAAAAGCTCAGTTTTGGACGCATTTAATCTTCTTCCGACTGAACTCTGAGTCTCCCATGTGCCTTCTGTCAGGATTTTTTTTAACAGTGACTTTCTCTTTGTCACTTCTTTTTGTAACTCCTACAGAGTTCTGATAGGGTCTCTTGGCGGCCTCCCTCCCAAGTCGTCTTTCTCCATGTTCGTTCAGTTTTTGTGGACAGTCTGCCCTGGACAGACTTATAGCTGCGCTATGCTCTTTCCATTTCTTCATATTTGATTTAACTGGACTCCAAGGGTTATTCATTAACTTGGATTTTATCTTGTCTCCTTCCCCTGACTTGTGCTTTTCAGTAATCTTTTGATGGAGTTGCTTGGATTTTTGTGTTCCTTGTGTTGATTAGGGGGTGATACTGACTCACCATAAGCTGGACCCTCCAGTTACAGGTACCTTTATGCTGCAGTCAGATGAAGGCCCTTGACTCCAGACTGCTGATCTCCATTGCACTAATCATGGGACTTCTATGACCAGTTTGCTGCACCAGTGATGTGTGAATGACTTATGTGATCAGTTCTTTTGTCTTTTCTGTTTGTAATTCATGTAGACCACTGCAGAGATCTGCTAACACTTTGACATTAAGGAGTCTTTTACTGTTGATTGATGTCAAAAAAGCCAAATTAAATCCATTGAGATTCAATGTTGTATAACAATAAAATGCGAAAACTTCCCAAGAGGTTTACCGGTGCTATTGAAGGATGTGAAATGATTCAAATTTAGATCTTATCTCATAAGCGATAATCAATAGACTCTGAGCGACTAATACCCATCAATGATTTAAACCAGACACCCTGATTAATAAAATAATACAGGAAGAAATTGCAAATGAAAGGTTTTATTTAAGCATTATGCATGTTAGAGTTTGCATTAATGAGAAGTGAAAATGTGTGACAAACTGCCTCTTCACATTACTGAGAAGCATTTTTGTTTGGGGACAGATGCATGTTGACGTGTTCGGAAGTCAGCTGCGTGTCTGCCAACTGTCAGGTCAACCCCCTGAATGTTTCAGGTGTGCTCAGGTCGATGTTAAAGCTGCCATTGGCTGCAGTCTGCAGCATACAACCTACCCCAGAGCTGCCTTAACTGCCATAGCGCTTCATTTGTTAGCATAAACACACACAACCATTTTTGTCAACTTACAGTCAGCTTCTCAGACAGCCTGTCATCTGTATGTCTGGCTGGAAACATCTGCGTCTGTTGGACCACTGATTTCATCTGCCAGTCTTCACCTGTATAGCAGCTTGTTAATTTTTCAGCTCTGGCGTCTTCTCAGTAAAATCATTTTCTTACACTGCTAGTGACAGAGCATCTACAATAAGCTGGGAATACGGTAACCCTGGCTCAAGATAATCGATTAACTGCTGAAAAATTTTCCATTAGCCACGTTGACTGGTTACATATCTCGACCCTATCGTACTTGCTTTGGTTTTAGCTGACTGCCCGTCATTACATTCTTACATTGTTGCAGTCTGACTTCACAAACACTGGAGGTGCTGGTTGTTGGTATTCCAGCATTGTTTTACAGTTTGGTGCAAACCTTGTCATCCTTTCACTCCAAATGCTTCCAAACTAACCACATCTCATCTTCATTGCAGGCATCTACTATGTTCACAGGTGTAGAACAATGTGATGTTTTGCTTAAATACTGACTCATTGTCGATTTGAATGTCTTGAACTTTCCCAACACAAATTAAAAATAATTGTGTGTAATAAATACTTATTTTGTTTTTAAATTTAAAGACTAAGTTAATCAAACAATAGTTAACAAGTAACTTCATTAATGTTATCGTATTCCAGTACATGCAGTATCTATCATTTAGCATTCATGACTGGTATTTCAAATACGAATATATAGAAACTGAAACAGTGGACGGCTTTGGACTTTAAATCCCAAGGCCACCAGATCACTCCCCTCTAAACCTCCCAACGTGCAGCTGGCAGTAACAGAACGTCATGCCATTGGTGGAAAGACAAGTGTAATGCTGGACAGGTGCACAGCATTAAGAATGATGAGAGAATTGATGAATAACTTGCACGCCTACATGGTTCTATCAAGGACATTTGGTCAGGGGAGGCAGGTCATTATGAAAAATAAAAAACTAGTAATGATAACATAAAATAAATGTGTCCACTAGTCTGTGCTATAAATTTGTTTTTTGTATGATTCCAGTCATTTTTATAGTCAAAATCACTGAATCGGCACATTTCCTGTTCAAATACAAAAGGATTTTTGGACCGCGCTCTCCCTCACACACTGGATTGATGCATGCGATTGTTGCGTGCCTGTTGCTGTCTCTCTGTATGACGCCAATATAAGGTTTGCAGATACATTTATTATACACCCTGACTTTCCACAGTCTGACTGATATCTTTAATGGATGTGTGTAACATATTTAGTCTGGCTGATCAGACATAACACTGCAGTGAAAAGGCACAAGGTGAGGCAGACAGTACCGTGCCGCCCTGAGAGGTGGGCGCATGTGAGCCCAACAGGTGCTCGTTGCTGCTGTTCTTCTACGCAGAGACTCTAGGCACCAATAAGTTAGCGATATCAGAAAGTCAAGTGCACTGCAGCGGTACGTTTATTTTTTTTTTGTTCCGACTGTCAAAATGGAAGATTAAGATTTTTAAAAAACTAAAGGAAAATGAGGAGGACTTTTATAAGAAAGTGTTGGAGATTTTCATGGAGAAGGATAAGTGCATGGACTTCATTTACAAATAAAGGTAAGACCATAAATGGTTTTCAATTTTTAATAAAAAATGGAATCAGACAAAGAAAAAACAATCCAATATTTAAAAACTAAATTTTGACCTTAAATCAAATATTCTTTTGTTTTTCTTGTTATCCTTTTGTTGAACAGTCTATATTCAAATTGATTAAAGCGTCAGAATTAAAAGCTTTTAAAAACAACTAAATATTTCAATTAAAAAAAAATTGAAATCCGTATTTTTTGTTCACCACTCTATACTTTCATTTGTATTGAATGAGTATAAATGTGGAATTGCAATGGCAAATTTAGAACACATGGCAAGCGTAGAGCAAATGCGCTGTCTCTCTGCTATAAATGTAACGTTCTTTCTTAGCCAAATATGTGTTTAAAGAATGCTAATGAGATATGAAACAAAAGCAGTAGTCCATGTGCATGCTGCCAATTGATTACTGAATAAGCTACTCTTTTGGGTTAATATATTTGTAAATCTGACTCTGAAGGAGTCAGTGCCTCACCAGCCATGAACCTCACCGCACGTCACTGGGTTCTATAACTTGTATGCTGGAATGCCTGTTGTATTGGACAGTTTCTTAACTCTTTATTAGATTATAGCAGAATACCCGTGCTTCGCAGCGGAGAAGTAGTGTGTTAAAAAAGTTATGAAAAAGAAAAGGAAAAATTAAAAAAATAACGTAACATGATTGTTAATGTAATTGTTTTGTCATTGATATGAGTGTTGTTCTCATATCTATATATATATATATATCTATATATCTATATATATATATATATATATATATATATATCAAAATACCTGTGCTTGGCAGCGGAGAAGTAAAAAGAAAAGGAAACATTTTAATAGTAACGTAACATGATTGACAATGTAATTGTTTTGTCATTGTCATGAGTGTTGCTGGCATATATATATGTGTATGTGTATGTGTACATATATACACACACACATATACTATGGGGTGCCAAACAGGCAAATACATTGATTTTGTGAATATATAAAGTCGGCATCAGAATATATAAAGTCAAAACCTGAATATATAAAGTCAGCGTCGAAATATATAAAGTCAGCGCTGGAATATATAAAGTTAAAACCTGATTATATAAAGTCAACATTGGAGTATATAAACTCACTACTGAATATATAAAGTGAAAGTCAAAATCTATTGATTGAAACAACTCTGAACTGAACTAAGGTAACAAAAATGTATTCAGAAAAATAAATTAAAAAGACACCGTTCGTTTAATGTTTTGAAAATGATGCATGTGCCCTGCCCAGGATTGGTTCCTGCCTTGCGCCCAGTTTTGGCTGGGATTGGCTCCAGCAGACCCCCGTGACCCTGTGGTCGGATTCAACGGGTTGGGAAATGGATGGATATCCCAGCGCTGACTTTGTATATTCCGACGCTGACTTTATATATTGAAGTTTTGACTTTATATATTCAGAAATATTCCAACGCCGTCTTTATATACTCAGGTTTTGACTTTATATATTTGGGAATTACTTTATATATTCAAGTTTTGACTTTATATATTCAGAAACAAGTTTTGACTTTATATATACCGACGCTGACTTTATGTACTATTCAAGTTTTGACTTTATTTATTCCGACAGTGACTTTATATAATCAAGGTTTGACTTTATATATTCGGGAATGACTTTATATATAAAAGTTTTGACTTTATATAGTTAAATTTAGTCATCATTGCATAACTTTTTCTTTACCATAGAAATTTAAAGACTAAATTCAACTTCCATTCCTAACAAAGATATTTCTGGCGACTAAATAGAACCTACTTATATCCAAATTCGAGCTATTGAGCTGTCGCCTGCCTGCCTAAGTAAGTCATCCTCGCTTAGCTCTTACTTTTTTAGCGTTCATTTAATCATGGCTAGTGGCGGAAAAATTATAAAATGGAAGGAGGATTACACTGAGTATGACTTTACCAAAACAATTATTGATGGCGAATCGATTATTCATAAAGCTTCAATTGGTGATCTGTTTTTCTGTGTTAACCTCATATTTTTCATACTTCTTCTCAAACCAAGGGGGTGCGAGGGTAAAATGAATCGGGAAGCGCTGATCAATGTAATCGGTGTACCAGGAAATCATGCATTGACAGAAGTTTCCCTTTGTTTGGAATGCAAAGTGTGATTAAATGAGTGATTTTTTAACGTGTTATGGAGCACATGCATCGAAGCTTCTCAGCTGTGCTTGTGCTAAGAAAAGGAAACATTTTAAAAATAAAGTAACACGATTGTCAATGTAACCTTTTGTAAGTAGTGCCTGGAGGATTCAGTGTGGAGAAACTGTAGAGACAGCGTGTGTATTAACTTGTGGATTTTTCTGTGAGTATTTGGTGGCAGCGTCACAAAGTCACTTCCGTAACACTGCGTTTGCGTTAGCTGCAGAGCTCAGCTCAGAGCGAAATGAGGTGAATGGGAGGGGAGATGGTGACGTGAATCCCCCACAAACACAGTCTCTCGGAATTTGCATAAGCACAGCCCTTCACCTGCAATTTTAACTTAGTTACAAAGTGATCAAAACTCGTTTATATCCTCGTCCTCTCATTAAACTTGTATCCCGCATTACCCGTGGGCATGACAACGCCAGCGGCAGCCTGTCTATGAACTTAATTTAAACTTTAGGTTTACACCGTGCTTTGTTTCTGAAGTAGCAGCACTCATGAATATGGTAGTACCTGTATATGTCACTCGCTCGCTTCTTATTGTTTCGCTGCCTTCTTAATTATATAATGCATGTTTTCTTCAGCGCTTTTTGGAGCTCTTCCTGGTTTTCTACGCACTGCATTGACAGTCAGTTCACGTGATTACGTGGGAGGTGTGATTATGTCACACGAAACTCCAACCCCCCCCCACGGCTTTTGTGCTCAACTCCATTACAGTAAATGGAGAAAAATAGCTTCCAGTTATGACCATTACGCATAGAATTTCTAAATGAAACCTGCCCAACTTTTGTAAGTAAGCTGTAAGAAATGAGCCTGCCAAATTTCAGCCTTCTACCCACACGGGAACTTGGAGAATTAGTGATGAGTCAGTGAGTGAGTCAGTCAGTGAGGGCTTTACCTTTTATTAGTATAGAAGTAACATGTCTAAGCAAAATACTTCATTATGCAGAATATTTTCATTAAACTCTCTGTCTCCAATGGGAATTAATTACCGTTGTATTCTGTATAGTTTAACTTTTGATCTGGTCCGAATAACATACTGTATGAAAGTCTGCGCACGCTGTCTGTTATGTCATCACGCGCACTGGTTCTGCGTGAGCATGCGCAGGGCTTAGTTTGTGTGCCCGACGCGCCTAAACGCTGTCCTTCCTGGAGTCTGCAACCTGCCTCAAGTGTTTGATTATTTGTTAACCTCGTAAACGTCCTTATTGATGTAAGTTACATGTTTTCTATTAGTTCCATCAGAAATGTAACACAATTTTTTTCTTTCTATAAGAGATGTAACAATGTTTTACAAACGTGTTTCAGGCGACCCTTTATGTCGACGTGTGTTCAGTTTCATGTTTAAAACTGTGTAAAGTGCGTTAAGAAATGTTGTTTCTTTATTAACGTGTCTCTGCCTCTAGTAAACACACACATGGTATTCGTTATTTAAGGAGTGACCGTGAATCTTTCATGTTTGTATAGTTTTAACGCATTTGCTTCTTTTCAGTGTCTTTGATAACAGAGTTATAGCCATAGCGCCCTATTCATTTCTACTACCATCTACTGACCTTTTTTGGTATTACCATTTGCAGTATTCTTTAGACATTTAATTTTGTGAGTTTTTTTAAGGCCATTGTATTTGTTCTGTTTTTGAAACCATACACACCTGCAAATAAATAAATATTTAGCTTTACAAGGTCATTACCACAAAACCTTCTTTGAATATGTTCAGCATAATGAAGTCATTCTACTGAGACTCTGGGCTGCTTCATCCGCCTTACCAGGGATTAGGATTTGGTACCACATGCACACCATTTTGATGCATGTACTGTTTAACACAGACACTTCGTCACGTATAAAAATGGCAAATAAACAGCCAATATATCTAAAGTTTATTGAGTGATGGAGATGGAGGAAATGACACACTTGCTTAAAAGACAAAATGTCATATGAAAATGAATGCAGTAATATGTTTATAAACACACACATCTGAATCAGCCTTAAAATCTGCCAAATTGGAGTTTGTGGTGTGTGTTTATTACTATCTCCATATTTACTGTGCTCATTTCAAAATATTTTGCAGCTTTATGCTAACGCTGAATGATTAATTGCCGTTTTATCATTATTGAGATGAGTCATTTCTGCAGTAAACCCATAGCTGCGATAAACTTAAGATGCAATTAAATTAAAATTAGGCAAGTAACTGAACTACTGACTAAAAGGCTGAGAGCAGAGACTCTTTCACCCTGACGACACTCCTAGCAAACAATTATGCCATGTGCGTAAGAGGTGCAGCAGCAGCTCTGTGTCTGTCAATTCCTTTATTAGCAAAGGCAGCAATAGCATGAATACAAATCTGTCGTATGGTAGTACTTTGGCTTAAATGGGAAGGCCATTTACAAATGAAGGTATTTTGTTAGTCATGTCAAGCAAATGTGGCTTCTTTGAGAGGAAACTTGACATGCCTGTTCCACAATTTAAAACACAATCATAAAGAGCAGTACAAAGAGTGCTGTTCACAAAAATATGCAAACAGCACAGCAAGACTGAAGTTAAAATTTGAACAATGTCCAAAGCAACTATCGATTTCCAAAAATTTTGAATATTCATCACCAAATGAGCTTGGGTCCTGATGTCAAAAAAAAAAACAACGCAGGCCACGGTGTTGACAAATACTGTCCAAAAGAAAAAAAAGTGTTTCTGTACCTCATACAACAAACTTGATGAATGATATCAGAATCCAGTCCTCTCTTACTTTCCTGAAGTGCACTGCTGCCTGTTGTGTGATGTTGTCAGCAGTTGCACCCCAAGGCCTAGATTGGTAGGTTTGGTACAATCTGATTTGATAGTTTATTTAAAATGTAGTGTTATAGGCACAGAATAATTTGCAGCATTTTTTTTGTAAATATTTTGCAGCATGTATTGCTTTTTGAACAAAACATGTTTACTTTTTTACAATTTTGACTAATTTTTGTGTTTTCATAAACGTACAGCTAACAATTTCAATTTATTGTCTGTTTTGGCAGCTTGTACAATTGGTGATTGCACAGCCTTAATCTCTGATTTATAAATTTATCGTTTAGGATCATCAAGTGTATTGTTTATCACAGTTTTTCAGTTTATGCCAGTGGTTTCCAAACTTTATTTTATCACGGCTCCCTTAAAAATATTTGATCATATGGCGCCTCTCTTCCATTTTATAAAATACTACAAACACAAAAATTTTTAGTACTAAAAAATTTATTAAGATAAACTCTTATACACAACAAAAAACGAATAACAATATTTTATTATTGTCGCTTAATGAGATGGATGTGCTTGCCTATTAGCGCAAAGTTTATCAAAACTCGGTGTCATTGATGAGATAGCTACACGAAGCTCCTTTTCTACAACCAAACGAGCACGATATTTCTATTTTATTGCAGCTAATGCAGAAAATCCTGTTTCGCATAAATAAGATGTTGCGAACGGCAGCAATACTTTTAAAGCTTTATTTGACAAAATATTATATTCACTCTTAGTATCTAGCCAAAATTGAATCAGAGATACATTCTGAAATTTTTGTTTTAAAGAAGTATCACAAGATAGTTCAATCAAGTTTTCTTTCTCAATACTTGTTAATTCAAATTGTCATCTTCTTAGATAAATGGATTCTGTATCCACGCATATTTTGTAAAATCAAGATCATCAAAATAATTCGAAAAATGAATTAACAAACCATCCAAGTGTTCAACAAATAGATTTTTGTTTGCTTCTATATTAACTTGGGCGCATAAATTTAAAAGTGGAAACATGTCGAACCTATTTTTTTTCCAAATTTGTCTTCCATATCTCCATTTTTTTAATGAATGCTTTCACTTTATCTTTTTGAATCAATAAATGCATTTGTGGCCCTTGCATCGATTTATTCAAAACACTCAATTTTCCAAAAATTCCACTAAATAGGTAAGTTTAATAATAAAATTATCATCCCTAAACATATTTGCATCCTCATTATGATTTTCTTCAAGAAAAATTGCAATTTCTTCTTTGAGTTCAAGTACCCTCTGAATCACTTTTGCACGAGATAGCCAGCGCACTTCACAATAATACAAAAGTGAGGTGTAAACAGCTTCCATATCTTCACACAGCTTTGCAAATAACCTAACTTTTAATGGACTGTTTTTTATGTAGTTTACAACTTTCGTTAGGGGAGGCACGGTATATATAATACATGATATTAAAAGGGGCGGCATGGTGGCGCAGTGGTAGCGCTGCTGCCTCGCAGTTAGGAGACCCGGGTTCGCTTCCCGGGACCTCCCTGCGTGGAGTTTGCATGTTCTCCCCGTGTCTGCGTGGGTTTCCTCCGGGCGCTCCAGTTTCCTCCCACAGTCCAAAGACATGCAGGTTAGGTGGATTGATGATTCTAAATTGGCCCTAGTTTGTGCTTGGTGTGTGGATGTGTTTGTGTGTGTCCTGCGGTGGGTTGGCACCCTGCTCAGGATTGTTTCCTGCCTTGTGCCCTGTGTTGGCTGGGATTGGCTCCAGCAGACCCCCGTGACCCTGTGTTCGGATTCAGCGGGTTAGAGAATGGTTGGTTGGTTGGTAAATTTCAGCCTAAAACGTAGTTAAGTTCCTCACTCATATGTTTTGATACGAGAGCTGCTCTGTGGAGCATGCAGTGCGTCCAGAGAACATCGGGTGTTTTCCTTTTAATTAGTGCTTGAAGGACAGTTTTGTGTCCTGACATTGACTGTGCACCGTCTGTACAAAGCCCAATGTAATTATTCCCCAATATGCCGTTCTCATCAAAAAAATTGTCGATTATATTAAAAATTTCACTGGATGTGGCTTTGCCAGGAATGGGTTTGCAAAATAATATATCTTCAATTATATTATTCTCTTCAACATATCGAACATATGCAATTAAATGTGCGTCTTTAGCTACATCGGTTGCTTCATCTACTTGTAAGGCGAATTTTGAAGTGCGCATCTGAGAAACTAATTGATCGCAAAGATCGTCAGATATATCATCGATTCTTCTGCCAACAGTGTTATCAGCAAGCGGTATTTGTCGCAACTGTTTTGCATATGATTCGCCAAACATTGTTTTGACCACATCAATAGCTGCAGGCAAAACTAATGTTTCTCCTATTGTGTGTGGTTTTTCACACTTCGCGATTCTGTAAGATACTAAATACGATGCTAGTAACGCATTTGATGGAATATGAACTATTTTTTTGAACGTTTGCTTTTGTTTAGTGAACTCATCCAATTTTCTTTGAAAAAATTCTTGGGACTTGCCAACGCATTGAGAATGCATAGTTTCAATGTGGCGTTTTAATTTTCCGGGTCTCATACTATCAGCAGCCAAAACTTTCGAACAAAACAAACACATTGGTTTTTCCACATTATCAGTAATAACACTTGTAAATCCGAACGATAAATAAGACGAATCGTATTTTCTTGTCTTGGGAGTTCTTCCTTCCTGATTCCTACTACTTGTGCCAACATCAGATTCTTCATTATTAGAGGATTTTCTCTTATAACCAGTCAAGAACTTATCCATTTCTCTAAAAATATTAGGATAAATTTATTGTTCTTAAAAAAATTAAACTTAATTAACACTAGAATTACCAGAGCCTACGAAAAAACTCGTAATTCCGTCCCACCATAAATCGCTTCTTAAATCCCTTCACACCTCTCCGCCAGCGCCCTTTGTCTTCTAAATGTGCTGATAAAGAGAAGCTCGGAGCAGCCGGCTAGTATGAGTATCTGAGTAGCTGAGTATCTGGGAGTGAAGTGGAGTTTTAGAGTGGAAGTAATAAATCGTTATTTGGAACACACGCATTTCATGTCTGTTCCGTTTCTACAGTAATCTGTGTCAACACATTGTTAAAACAGAAACTTTTTTATATTCTAGTAGTAGATGACAAAATGTAGGCATAAACTATATAATGTATGAAGCCTGAAGTCCAAATAGCAAAGAAACATTTTCACAAGAATAACACAATTGCGCTTTTATTCAAAAATATAACTGCAGAAACAAAAAGCCGCCTTAACATGCGATATTGACAGCTGTTTATTGTAACTGCCTCCGTGGTTCAATAGAATCACTTCCCGCTTGGGAATCAAAAGGTCGCGAGTTTGATCCTGCGCCTCTCCGTTTTGAGAAGTAAACTGCTCTTAGTCTTACTGTTTTAGAATAAAAGCATACATTTGATTTCAGTCTGTAACAGCCGGTGCAATTTATGATCCTTGTAAAGGTTAGCTTTTTTTTTAATTCACTTTTCATTCTCTCAGTCGCGTTCAGAATCAATCCATACAACCCCATCTGACACGGCTGTTTTCACTAAAGGCGCTATAGCTCTGCAGTGTACCACGATGCATACTAACCCATTGACCCACCAACCGGGTTCTGACACACAAACGCTGGCGAAGCTGCCTTCTTAGTATCTCACCGTCACTTGCTTTTCTTTTATTCAGTTTTATTGAGTGTTCCTGCCAGTCCCGCATGTTGCTGTATGCTGTTTCTTTTGTACTCCAGGACATGCAGAGGAAAGAATGGTAAAGACCAGTAACTTCAGCGCTATATGCAATCATCAGACACTCCCCATCTGCCTGTGTCGTTCAAACACAGGAACATATATTGGTGTAAAAGTATAACAAAAGTGCACTTTTATTCAAGTGCACTTTTTCCATCGCCTTTTCCTGTAAGAAGCAATGTACACACTTCTCTCTATGCTGTGGTTTCTATTACACACCTGAAAGAAAGAGACAATACATGTGAAAATATCCAGCATACAGCAACATGCGGGGACTGGCAGGAACACTCAATAAAACTGAATAAAAAGAAAATCAAGTGACGGTGAGATGCGAAGAAGGCAGCTTAGCCAGCGTCTGTGTGTCAGAACCCTTTGGGGGGGGTTAGTATGCATCGTGGTACAACGCAGAGCTATAGCGCGTCTGTATTCTGTTTCTTTTGTACTCCAGGGCATGCAGAGGAGAGAATGGTAAAGAGCAGTAAGTTCGGCGCTATATGCAATCATCAGACACTCCCCATCTGCCCGTTGTTTTGTTATACTTTTCAATACTTTTTATACTGCTCAAGCGGGCATGCTCAAAAATACACGTGTAATGCCACGAAAAGTGCACGCAGACACTTCATTTCGCAAACAAAACAAGTGCACTTTTATTCAAAACTACCTGTATAACCGAAGAAAAAGAAAGCAAGTTACAGTAGGCGATTGATACGACAGCTTGCATGGTGCAATGCTAAGAAGTGCTGATTTTCATTCCGTGCTATATAAAATCATCACATTCAAATATTAACAGTTCCCACACACCCAAGGACCGTCCTTCCTACATTTACGACCGTGTACTTGTTGCGTGTACACACCTCTCTGTGCTATGGTTTCTATTACACTGAATGAGCACCTGACACTGTACTTTCTTCCCTGGGGGAAGGTCCCACATCAGAGAATTTCCAGTTCCTGCATAAATTCACACCCGATCTGGCGCTGTTCGTTTTCAAATAATATTGCATTAGTGCGATGATATTTTCACATGTATTGTCTCTTTCTTTCAGGTGTGTAATAGAAACCACAGCATAGAGAGAAGTGTGTACATTGCTTCTTACAGGAAAAGGCATGGAAAAAGTGCACTTGAATAAAAGTGCACTTTTGTTATACTTTTACACCAATATATGTTCCTGTGTTTGAGCGACACGGGCAGATGGGGAGTGTCTGATGATTGCATATAGCGCCGAAGTTACTGGTCTTTACCATTCTTTCCTCTGCATGTCCTGGAGTACAAAAGAAACAGCATACAGCAACATGCGGGGACTGGCAGGAACACTCAATAAAACTGAATAAAAAGAAAAGCAAGTGACGGTGAGATACGAAGAAGGAAGCTTCGCCAGCGTTTGTGTGTCAGAACCCGGTTGGTGGGTCAATGGGTTAGTATGCATCGTGGTATACTGCAGAGCTATAGCGCGTCTTTAGTGAAAACAGCCGTGTCAGATGGGGTTGTATGGATTGATTCTGAACGCGACTGAGAGAATGAAAAGTGAATTAAAAAAAAGCTAACCTTTACAAGGATCATAAATTGCACCGGCTGTTACAGACTGAAATCAAATGTATGCTTTTATTCTAAAACAGTAAGACTAAGAGCAGTTTACTTCTCAAAATGGAGAGGCGCAGGATCAAACTCGCGACCTTTTGATTCCCAAGCGGGAAGTGATTCTATTGAACCACGGAGGCAGTTACAATAAACAGCTGTCAGTATCGTATGTTAAGGCGGCTTTTTGTTTCTGCAGCTATTTTTTTGAATAAAAGCGCAATTGTGTTATTCTTGTGAAAATGTTTCTTTGCTATTTGGACTTCAGGCTTCATACATTATATAGTTTATGCCTACATTTTGTCATCTACTACTAGAATATAAAAAACGTTTCTGTTTTAACAATGTGTTGACACAGATTACTGTAGAAACGGAACAGACATGAAATGCGTGTGTTCCAAATAACGATTTATTATTTCCACTCTAAAACTCCACTTCACTCCCAGATACAGTACTCAATCAAGGCATGAGCTGAGAGAAGTTCGTGCACGTTCTAAATTGGTGGGGGGATGGAATAGCCGGCTGCTCCTAGCATCTCTTTAACAGCACATTTAGAAGACAAAGGGCGCTGGCGGAGAGGTGTGAAGGGATTTAAGAAGCGATTTAAGGTGGGACGGAATTACAAGTTTTTTCGTAGGCTCTGGTAATTCTAGTGTTAAATTACTTACTATTGTGATCAGTGAGTAATTAGGTACGTCAAAATAAAATAAGAAACACAATCTAACACTGCTAAACTAAACTGAAGTCGATATTGTCTCGATTTTTGGAGAGTTACTGGTCGGCCAAGTTACGTGTCATACCGCTGGTGGTTTATCCTTGCAATGAGTGGATATGGTAGGTAAGAAAGTGAGAAGTCCGACAACGCGTCTGAATATTTACGCAGTAATACGCAGCCGCCAAATCTTTTCGCGTATGCACATAGACAATACAAGCCCTACGGCCTACGGTGCTGATATATTTCTGAACCGCACTGTTTGCTACGGGGTAAGGGTAGCATCAGCAGCATAGTAGTTAATATGTACCTATATGTTACGTATTGTATTAGCTGCACGTGCACTTTTTTTTGTCAATCCTGGCTAATATTCATGCCTCCCCTTAGACTAGTCGCCTCCCAGTTTGGAAAACGCTGCTTTATGCTATACGACGTTGCATGGGAATATACATGTAAGATTCGAATTTGTGAAACCTAACGTGTTGTCCGTCAACCATTCAGATGTATAAGGATAGTCTACCTGGGCTCTAATTGAAGAAAAATATGTTTGTATTACCGTTGTACACTTGCACTATTTATTGTAACAGGAAAACATAAAAATGGGATTTTCTACGATTACCTTTTCATCCATCTTTTGAGCTGACAGTTATCAAGAACAATGGACGAGTCATTTGGTTTATTAGCCAATTATATTAACACATACAAGTAATTTGACTTGGTGGTTGTTACATTGACACAACAATTACATACATGGAACACAACCGTCATAATTAATTAAAGTAGTATTAAATGCTAGAAATTCCTAACACATTAACTGTTAACCACTGTAACAAGATGAGTTGTTAGAAACAGGTGAAAGGTTAAAAAGATTCACTGCTTAGGGAATAAAAATGATGCCGTCTTGTTTTCACCTTCAGTGCCATGTTGTGTATGCCAGAAGGAATATCCTGAAAGATTTCTTGGGCAAGATAGAAAGGAACATCATTAATATTGCTAACATGCTTCCTGGATCTAGAGTTATATGGATAATGAAGTTTTGGAAAATCGCAGTCAATTATCTTCTCTTCTGATCAAACGATATGTTAAACGTTTGGCCTTCTCCTCAACAGTGATTGCTCCAAAATGAACGATCCTGGAGGATGTAAGTATGGACTCAGTAATGGCAGTGAAGAACTGGGTTAGAAATGACTAAAACTTTCTTTAATTGTCTTAGAAAATATAATTTGTGTTGAGCCTACCTAACAATAGAGTGGGCATCAGTGACACTGCCAGCGGCACTGAGTGTAAGGCAGGAACAAGCACTGCATGGGATGCCAGCTCATTGCAGGGTACACCCACTGTTTTGTTACTTTACAAGTAATCCTGATTGTGGAAAAAAGACTTGTATTGGGCGGCAGTCTAGTTTGCCAGTTCTTAACATCAACCTTTAGGGATAAACAGTTCCCAGTTGTAATGCAGTTGCTGTCTCTCTCAGATTTCATCCAGGCATGACTGTCACTGCAGCTTATTTCTTAGGAGCATTTTCTCTCTCCTTTACCTTTGACAAATCTCGCTGTTATCAGACTCCAGCAATAATGAAGAGCAAAATATGCAAACAGGAAAACAGACTTAATAAGTTTATAACAGATAACTAATGCCATAAACAAAAGCAAATAGAAGGTGGCAATCTACACCATACAACCTGGATTGTCCTGTAGTTCTGAAAAACACAAGAAGATCAACAATACATCCAATATGTGTGCCCGTGACTTGGCAGATCTCATCTGATTAGCTATTTACATTCCTGGCGATGGCTTAAAGCATTTCCGATGGCTTGTGCTTAGCCTCAACGACTTCTCTCTCCAACCTCTGTCACTCTGTGACTTTATGCAGCTCACATAGTGAACCTGTCCCTTTTTTTTTCCAGGTTGGGGCCTTATGCATCGAACACCTTCTCGTGTTCACTTTTCAAGTGCACTTGTATTGCTGCACATCAGAAGATGGTTTCCTAGTGAAGCACTCTTGTAAAACCATAAAGTGTAACAGCAGGCCTTACCAGTAAAAACAACAGAGACAAGCAACTCAGCGGGATTCCTAAAAACTCTGGACTTTACAAAGCCTCTGAAACATACGCTTACTGTCAGCAAGCTGCTTCGCTCCTTTATAGACGCTGTACAGATATTTATCACGAAATGCCAGATGTTACAAATGCACAGCAACAAAGTGAAACAACAGAAAAAGCACATTCTGAAAGTGTCAGAAAACAACTGTGTATTGTGCAGCCCTTAACGTAGTTCATTTTGCTTGATTCCTGAGCATAATGTTTGCCCCTATTAGACCCCCATCAATTATGCTAGGCCAACTTAACCTGCAGGTCTTGTTGGGGAAGAGGAAACAAGTCAATGGAGAAACCAGGGAGAACATTCAAATTCTACTCAGACAGTAACTGGGATGAGAACTAAGCCCAAGTCTCCAGAGCTGTATACCAGTGGTGTTAACATAAACCACTGCCAAGCAGTCCATGCACATAAATCTAATTAAAATGAAATGTTTGGTCTGTGGTCATTCAGTGACGTCAGAGGCACTGGTATATGACACGACAGGCTTGAGCAGCAATGACCACTATTCAAAGCTCACCTTGATAAAAACATCCTGGTAGACCCAAAATGCTTCTTCTTCTGCCTTCTTACTTCCCAGTGGCCCATTAATGAATGACTACTTAGTTAATCTGGAAAGCCCTGGACATTGTAAACGGCTAACAAAGAAACCCATTGAAACAAATCACCTGAACTGAGTGAACAATATAACATTTCGTTAAGTCTGCATGGAGGCATTTTATTTACCCTTGGCTAAGAACAGCCAGGACATATTCACAATCTGGACGATGGACTATTGCCAGCTACATTGTCATCTGTTCTAAAATTGTATCACATTTTGTGCGTGTGTGTTTGTGCAGTAACGCTGCAACTGGATCCCTCTCAGCTCAGTGTAGGTAGAATCGTCTAAATGATGACAGATTTGGCTTGGAAGCCGGCAAGATGCATTTTTACAGCACAGTGTGCCCATTAATTTCATTTGCAATGCTTGTCTTGTCTCGTTCCAGCCTATTTTCCTTTGTTAATGCTTTTCCATTTGATATCAACCGACTTTGCCTTTTCATGACAAGATAGAAGACAGAAAGCTATTTGTAAGAGAGAAAGTGGCTGGGCATCTAATATATAGAGATCAATTAAATATATCATACGTGCATTTATTAACGCTCAAGGAATTTGATTTGCTACAAAAGCTGAGCATTCTACAGATGGCATACTTATTCATTCTTTTTATAAATGCTTCCAATTTCCACTCTTTGATGATAAATGACACACCTTCTTATGATATCATTTTCAAAAGGTCTTAAATAAATGAATGTCAAGCAGCAACCCAAAGAAAATGAAACATGGCATGAAATTAATAATGGATAAAAAGAAATTCATACATGTCTTGAAAAATACAGACTGATTTGAATGACAGGTTAAAAAATGGTTGGTTAAACAAATCCTATGGTGTAGTGCTTTTGAGAAATTAAGTGGCACAAAGCATATCACATTATTTTTTTCCATTGCCTTCTTCCCTCTGGAGCATTACTGGTTATTTAACTTTAAAAAAAAAAGGCGCAATTCCATGAATGTCAATACTTGCAGGATTAAACTTTCTTTTCCAGGAAATTAAAACATGATGTATCACAGAAAAACTTTATAAGGTGCATTTTTCTTTCTTTTTTTGGTCAGCGGTCTGGTTAATGATGTGAAGGTTTGGTTCAGCATTTTTGTTTAAAAGTCATTATCTGCGATTTCATAACACACAGATGAAAGAACGCAGCTTTGATTACTCTTAAAATAAATGTCACCACCGTCACTTTGGTGGATATACATTTGCTATTTTCAGAAAACTCTACACACTGAACATCAAAAGGTTCCTACATATGCATGTAATATAATCTGGACACTATGAGGTGGCTCAGCAGGTAGTGCTGAGACTAAGATGACTTATATGGGGGCTCTCATGTTCTCTCCTGATGACACAAAACATGTCTCACAAGGGAGACAGTGTGCACTACATTGGATTCATAAAGATGAACAAATGCATAATTTGATGCAACATACTCCAAAACTCCTCTTTTTATCATTTTCTTCAGTCTAGACATCAGTTTTTCTTCAACCAAGTCACTTTTGTAGCATTATTCATTATTAATCATGCCCACGTAAGGACTATATATTTAATCTAATGCATACAGCTGAATACGTGTTGGCTTATCTCGTGTGCATGCCCACACTCAAGAGCCCACCTCTGCTAACTTTTGCAGATTCCCCATTTGTAAAGGCATGGACTGAGGGTTTAAATTGGTTCCAAAATATGATTGCACCTGGGGTCTCATTTATAAAACTTTGCATGGATTCTAGTGTACAAATATATGCACGGCAAAAAACAGGAAAATACATACACCGAAAAAAATGATCAGGTTTAGAAAACCTGGCACATGCACCTTTTTATTTAATGTCACTTTATAAATTATAATCATCTTGTAAGTGTGTTTACATGAACGGACCTTAAACTGCGCTAGACTCCCACTCTGAAACAATGATACATGGACCACTCACGAACTTCATAAATGTGGCCGGTTGGTGCAGCCTCCCACCTCACACATCCAGCTGCCCCCAAACTGTGCCAGTCTATGCACTGCTTTGAAGTGCCACTCCTCTGCTCTAGGGGTCTGGGAAAGGCATAAGGCACTAGCATCTGAGCGGGTAGCCCCTACCACTTGGCACATATGAGTGCCATATGAAGCATAGAGGACTCTGCCAGTTACCTTAACAACAAGCCAGCCATCACGTACAGCACCTTCACCAAATTGTCTGATCAACACTACTTTCCTCAAAATAGAAAAATCATGGGATACTACAGGCCACCAGCCTAGGAAATTTACTGTATCAACCTCATCTTGGTGTTACAGTTGACTTGTGCATTAATGGAACTGCTTATGGTTAATAAAAGCAGCATCAATCTCTAGGTGCACTTATTGCAACACAAGTGGTGTCAATTGCCACGATTACGTAAGGAAAACTGGACGGTGCTGCATATTTCATTTTCATGCTCACATGTACAACCAGAAAATGTGGAAACTGAATGTAGTGCTTCGTCAGTTGTTTATGGCTTCCAGCGCAGCGGGCCTGAGGCAGCTGACGCTTGGCAGAAATATTCCTGACTTGTAGGCCAGTTCCCTCTGGTAGGTGTCTGTTGCCAAAGCCAACTGTTGCTATAACCTGCCGATTTTGGTCGGTCTGTCTTTTTAGTGCAGAGAACACCGTATTACATAGTTCCAAGAGCACAGTTTTTGAAAGTCTAAATTGGCTCACAAGTCATCATCAAGGGCAAAAGAAATATCCGGACAGTCCTTAAAGGCTTGTATCCTTCATAGAAGACCATGTGCATAGTTTTCAAGCAGTGCCAATCAAGTCATGTTGTGTCAAACCACAAGGCTATAAATAGGCTGTAGGGCATGAGATTTAAATCTTTCTGTATGTAGCACTGAATCACATCGGTGTTGTTACTGTGCTTTGGTTTCCAACTCTATGAAGTGACAAGAGGAAGCCTATATAAACTGACAAAAACGTTAACCTGTGCAAATACACAACTTTGGCCTTCTGGAAAGGGAACTGTAATTGAGTCTGTATATCATATTCATAATTTGTGGGGATTAGTATGCTTTTCACATCAGTGAACACCTACTATATTTGTTATATGTGCAAGTCGTCATATGGTTGGTGTGATGGCATTTCCCAGTTTTTGCAAAATGTTGCAAATAGACGAGTCAGAGTTGCCATAAATATACAAACGTTCTCTCATCAAGCTTTCTTTTATAAATTGTTTATTTATTAGTGAAGTGCCCCATTTTTGGGTCTTGGGACAGTCCATAAAGGTCGACATACGGTGGATTCAGAAAGTATTGGTCCCTTCACTTTCTGCATACTTTATTGTGCTACTGATTTATTTTTACATGGCTAAATTTGTAATTTTTGTACATCAATTTATATTCGGTAATCCATAAAGCCAAAGTGAAAACAATGTTTTCAGAGAGGTGTTGAAATTTGTTAAATATCAAAACCTGAAATCTGTCATTTATGTAAGCATTCAGACACTTTGCTGTGACACAGGTATATTTTGTGTGCTTTAATTATTTTGAGATGTGTGTCTATAACTTGGTTGGACTCCACCTATGGCAAGCAGAGTTAATTGGACAATGTTCAGAAAGACACACACCTGTGTATATAACATCCCGTAATTCACACTGCCTGTCAGGACAAAAATTAAGCCATGAAGTCCAAGGAACTCTCCATAGATCTCCATGATAAACTTGTGGTGAACAAGGAGGCAAAACCATTACAAAAGCTTTGAGAGTCCCCAGGAGTACAGTGACCTCAATCAATGTGAAATGGAAGAAGTCTGGAACTCTTCCTAGAGTTGGCCATCCGGCTAAACTGATTAATTGGGCAAGAAGGATCTGGCTTGGGGAGGTAACCAAGAATCCAGTGGCCACTATAAATGAGTTTCAGAAGTCCTTTGCTGGCCTATCAAACCTATCAAAAAGATGACCATCTCAGCACTCCATCAATCAGGCATTTATTATAGAGTGACTAGAAACTATCTACTCAAGTAAAAGGCGTATGACAGAATGCTTAGACTTGTCTAAACGGGATTTGAAGGATTATGAGAGCATGAAGCAAGAGATTTTGTGGTGTGATGAGACAAAAATGTAACTGCTTGGGCAGAACTCCAAGCACAGCTCACCACCCGCTTATTACCATTGCTGCAATAAAGCATGGTGGTGGTGCTTCTCTGCAGTAGGGACAGGGAGACTAGTCAGAATTGAGAGAAGGGCAAAGGCAGCCAAATACAGAGAGGTCCTTGAAGACCTTGAGGGTTCCTGCTGCCGAGTCCACGCAACCTCAAACTGTGGTGATGGTTCACTTTTTAGTATGCCAATGACCTATTTCCACGAAGGAGAGATTTCAGTTTTTGACTTTTCATAAAATTGCAAACCTTTCTGGTGATGTTTTCACTTTGTCATTATGGGTTACTGAGTGTAGATTGATGGGCATAAATGGCAAATCTATCCATTTAAATTAAATCTACAATACAAAAAAGTAAAGGGGTTCAGTACTTTCTAAATCCACTGCATGTTAGTCTTAATGGATTTGTGCAAAAGTGACTTGGATGAAGAATGCTTTGAAACTGATGTCTAGACTGAAAAAATGTTTGAAAGAGAAAAAACAGGCACCCAAAAAAGTTACACACAGAATTATGTTAACTTTGGAATATGTTGCATTAAGTTATACATTTTCTTGCCTTAAGAACTGTACATATATTCATGTGCAATGCACAAAAATATTTAGGTTTTTACATTTGCAATAAAATGGCAGAAATGCTGCTCCAATTTAATGAAACTAAAAACTGATGACAAATCCTTGGCCTGCTGTACCTCTTGCTATTCCCTTAAGCGGCCGACACCGAATAAATGCCAGCTCTGCTCCACTCAAGTGAAAGGCTCCGCACTGATCATGTGACTGGGAGTCTGGGCCATGAACAGCTGCTGTCCTTTGAGCCTCCTGGCATAAAAGCAAAGAGCCAAGGGGCTGACGGCCACAGATGTGAAGAGCAGAAGAAACTAAGTCTTCATTCTGAGGGCTGTGAAAGGAGGCCATCAACAGACATCAACTCTCCTTTAGCCTAAACGGTCCTCTTTACTTGTAGAAATACAAATCACCCAATACTTCAGGTACCAAATGGTAATTTTGCTGAAGTAAATTTAAAAAGGATGGTAAAGGGGTCAGCTGGTTTGGATGACTACCTTACAGTTCAAAGAAAAGAGTTCAAACTGAGGTGTGAACTTTGGCTTTTTGGAATTTTCGTAAGGTACTTACATTTTTTTTCCAATCCAAAGAACTTCTCAAGCCATACTTTCTTCATGTGAAAAGTGCTATATAAATAAAATTTATTATTATTATTATTATGAAGTTCCACAAGTTTTACAGCTGTTGGGGTAAAAGAAGGGTCAAGTGTCATGGAGGAAGATTGTTGCAAGCAGTAACTATATTCAATAATTAGCACATCATAGCGTTTCAGTCTTTAAATGCTAACATATGACTTTTTCATATATTTACATGAATTTGCATTTATGCATACATAAGTATTTCAGCTTGTACCAGGAATAGTAGATGATAAATCCTTTTCAAGTTTTAATATCAAGATATAAATGAAAAACAAGGTGGACCTGAAGGTCAAGCACAACATCTTTAATATATCTTAGAAGTTGTCAGAATTATACTGGTTATAGAGAAAAAGGGTGAGAAGCATGGACAACTGGCTAACTGTTGCAAATAATATTTGAAGAAAGAACCACTTAGCACATATTGTAAGTTGTATGGTTTTCTGTTTATTACTACAGTTTAAAGAATAAGTTTAGTATTGTTCAAGTCAAAGTTAATTTCTTCACAATCATGGTATATATTAATTTGTCACATGAAAATGTGTTCTAGCATCTTTTATAAATGTAAAAAAAAATTTAGCCTGTTTTTCCATTTTGTAATGGAGTTCAAGGGGCAAAAATCCAAACATTAAAACAGAGCTTTAAAAATTAAATTACCAAATAAATCTGACTTTAAAGCTGTACTGGTTTCGATTTAAGAACATGTGCTTTCCACTTTTTTTAGGCATACTTGTGACAAGACCGTATCTGTGATACAAACCAAGGTATTGGAAGTCACTGAGCCATCAAGACTTAGGACCTCGTTTTTGAACCGCCTACACAACGGTCACCATGTTTCTGTTGCACCAATTACTCTTCTTCTCATGATGCACTGTCTTACTGTGACTTGGAAGAAATTAAATCACAATCAAAAGTCAAACTACTTTTTTTACCAAAAAAGTCTAAAGCAGGGGTGCCCGATGCGTCGATTGCGATCGACCGGTAGATCGGAAAGGGAGAGCAGGTAGATCGCATTGCATTCAAAAAAAATTTATTTTTAAATGTTAGTCTATCATATATCCTCCCTATGGCATTTGCCACTTGATTGACATACATGGCGGCCAGCCTGGATCTCTTTTCTTCTAACACAGTGGTCATCCCACACGTAAGATCAAATGCGCGAGCTACTGCAAAACTCCGGATGTGATCTAGTTAGCCTTCCAATTTATAGCGACTAAAGAAGGGATTAAAAAAAATTGTTTGGGGAGGGTATGGGCTTTATGTGTAACTAGAAAAGGATTTTTTTTCTCACAATGTTATAATCGAAGTGCGTTTGTCTGATCTATCTATCACTGCTATTCCAAAGAAGGAAAATGTGGAAAGGCACTTTTGAACTGTTCATAAAAGCTATGGAACCGACTTCCTTCCGAAAAGCGATCTGAGAAAGAGAAAGGAGAGGGAACTAAAATCGCAGTTAATCGTACAGCCGTCATTTTTCATTCAGCTGAATGCAAAAGCAAAGGCAGACACCCCGAAGCATTGTTCCAGGTGAGTCACTCGATCATTAAGCATAAGAAGTCCTTCCAAGATGGAGAGATGATAAATGATGCCTTCGTTGAGGCAGATGGCTAGGGAGAAATTCCTGCTGAGATTTCAAGACCCCTGGCCGGAGAAAAAGGAGTTTCTCCTTGTCATTAAACATGCAGAATACAAGCAACTTAATAATGATCAATGGCCGCTAGACCTGGCATTTTTTTTCTGATCTGACCAACATGTTGAATGAGCTTAATTTACAGCTGCAAGGAAAAGAGAAAACCATGGTCAATATGATTAGCTCAGTTAATGCTTTCAAATGAAAAATGCAACATCTGTCCTCAAAGCTGCAGCTCCTTGATTTGGGGAACATCCAAAACCTCGCATCAGAGCTGGAGACGCAATGGAAGGCGTGTGCGCAACTTGACAGTATACGCTACACAGAGCAGATTGAAAAATGTCTGCCAGACTTTATCTAATGGAAAAAAGTAACGATTCGAGTGTTGCCCAATGTAATGGAGTAAGAGTTGCGTTTCTTCTTCACAAATGTACTTAAGTAAAAGTAAAAAGTATGGTGCAGTAAAACTACTCTTACAAGTACATTTTTTTTAAAAGTTACTCAAGTAAATGCAACGGAGTAAATGTAACTCGTTACTACCCACCTCTGAGATATATATATATATATATATATATAGCATTTTTAATGTAAGTAGATCATTTTGACCTGGTCATTTTAAAAGTAGCTTGCAAGCCGAAATAGTGTGGGCACCCCTGGCCTAAAGGATGTACCCTTCACTGTTGCTTCTGAAGCATGTGTGTGTGTTTTTGGGCTAGCATAGGCTTTGAGATAATAGAAACTATTTTAACATGTGATCTGTCTTAAGCAAGAGTTACATTTTCTTTTTAGAGGAAAGAGATGTGTCCATGTTAAGTTCTTTGGTGCCCAGTCTCAACAGAAATTATGTAGGCATATGACACCAAACGATACTGAGCAGGTTATTGACTGAGAAGGGAATTCACTTCTAAATATTAGCAACAGTCCATTGGTTCGTGCAGGAGCAGGGGGCTGGGAGATAGCCTGATGTCACACTATCTGAAGGCGTCCCAAAGCAGTCCTGTCTGTTGGGAGAGAGGAGTTTCTCCTTTTGCTCTCTGTGATGTGAAAGTTACTTTATTTCTTTGTAACCTGATGGTCATTGGATTGTGGCTGTGGAGCAGTGTTTAGCCAGTGATGCCACAGAATGAATTCTTGAACTAAGAAAGCAACTAAATGAAGAACATAGTAATGCAGTGATTATCCTAGAAGTTGTGGTCTTCAAAGAGGTCTTGTGCTTGCTCAGAGGAAGCACATTGCCTTGTCCTATGCTCAGTGCGACAAAGTGTGTGTTCACTATCCAGAGTGAACTTCAACATTGACACAAGCATCAAAAGTTTAAATCTCTTAACTGCTCCAGTCATTAACTTGTGTGAGAATTGTTGTAAATATGACTGGCATTAAGTTATTTTAATTCTTATCTGACAGGCTCATACACTTCTGACACTTACTAGTAATTGGTACATTTGAGCTGTACTGATAATGGTCTCTGATTTAAGTCCAAAGCCATATGACAGCTATGCACTATATTATAAGGCATCTTCAAAAAGTCAATGTGCAGCTGCATTTCACACACCAAGATATAAATACCTCCTGCATTCCACCGTGCATGTTAAACATTTATTTACATTAAACTTAATTTAATGCATATCTGCTCTCTCCTGCTCAGATCCACCTCTGTTTGTCCATCTGTATTTCTAAGCTATAGTAAAAGATATCAAAGTATTACAAATGTTGAGTTACAAAATGAAGGGAATTTTATTGCATTATTAGATTTAAAAAATACATGTGAAATGATATAACTTCTATTGCAGAATGTAAGTCTGCTTTACGTTGTTCAAGCAGAGTGTGATGATAAGGGAGCGGGGATCCTTTCGGTTCTTCCGAACTTCTATTTTCCCCTGCAATGTTTCACCTGCAAGCAGAATAAAAATAAATAAGAGATTAAGAAAATAAACTTGAAGGAGGAGTACAAAAATAAACTGTTCTAAGCACTAATATTTGTACCACAGTTCAATGCATCAGGGAACAAAATGATATTTTATTTCGGCACTGAACACAAAAATGAGATCTCTCCCCCGAACACTGCCATTCTTTGCATTAGCTGCTCTAGTGAACACACATTTGTGAGAACAGCAGTGCTTGTACTACTATTTTGAGGTCATGGAATAAGATTTAAGGTAGATTAAAAAAGCAAAGCAGCTAAATAGGTCAATACTACCCTAAATCTAAAAACAGTAAAACACAATTGTCTGAAAATGACCATATACAGGTAGAAGACACCAAGAAGGGCTGCTGTTAGGGGAATGAAAAAAAAGAAGTGACAGTAACAAAGTAATACAAGGAAATGGAGAAAAACACTGAATGAAACATATAATTAAAAAAAAGCATCAAAGTCTTAAATGAGCATTTAAAGGTACAAACTTAGCTATGTATCCACTGTATGCGTTAAAACCACTGGCCACATTTCATATAATGACTGATAAGTCAAAAGGAAGAACACAAGACCAAAAACATGGCCTCAAAAATGATGTGTTTTTAAATTTGAAGAACAAAGAACAGAAGAGAGTCCATACAATGTACTATGGATTCATTCACCGGGTGATTTTTATAAAGTTTAAAAAAACCCAATGAAGCCGATAATAATAGCAGCCTGTGATATAAACAGCTGTTTAGCAAGAAAATTTACAAACGTTTGAGCTATTCAGCAACATAAAACATTGCAACTAAGTATTTTCTGGCATTATAATGAGAAATGAGAATAATTAATATCTCTCTTGAGTAAACACGCTCTTTCACAAAGACACGCTCAGGTAAACACAGTGACCTACATTTCAAGTCATTCAAAGGGCAATCCTAATAACAGAATGTAATTTATACTCTGAATGAAAGTAGTGAAAACTATTAAGAGTATCCGAGGGTTCAAAAAAATCAATACCACCTCAATTATTACCGTTTGAACAAAACAAAGTGAAACACTTTATAAATAAGCTTTATGGACAATTTTATGTACTCTACATGGCTATTGTTTTTAAAAATGTACATTTCTTTTTCTTTAGTTTGGGGTCTGCCACACTTAGCAATGGATTGCTGGACTACTACACCATCCAAAGACTAGACATACAAAATAGAGATCTTAAACCTATTTAATTTTAATGCTCCTGAATGTGTTCTTCAAGATTTCTTGTCTGACATGCCTTTTATCAAATAGTGTATCTTGAAAACCAAACCCAATGTCAGTGTAACACCTGGATAAAATTAGGTTACATTTAGCTGATGCCTAATGGCATCCATATATCTAATTTAGCTTCCTACATACCTCATTTCATCCCTTTCTATATATAATGCTTTCCCATTACTATTTCCTTTTGAAACTTAATATTTCATAATTTCTTAAATAAATGCTCTCCAAGATTTATAAACAGATGGCAATCTCATGTACATACACAGATTAGAAACCTCACTTGCTTTAATTAAATACAAGTTTCATTAGCATGACAAATTACTATTTACTCAATATTATACCATCAGTGCGCCTAGTGATTTTAATTTGTAAAACGGCATAAAAATGCTGAATCTAAAGTAACAAATGACTTAGAGTATAAGTTTCATTTTTCCTATTAAAGGAAATGCACACACTACAAGGGTTAAAAAATGTAGTGATGGATACCAGAATGGATTCAGGTCTTAGCAACGAAGAGAACATCTGTGGCCATGAATGACTTACTGCCTTCCAATTATTAAAACAATGCAGTTATCAGTACATTTATGAGTTTAATTATTTAGTTAATTGTCTCAATCTAATTTTAGATAGAAACTATGTTAAGATCATTTTAACTGTATCATGTTTAAAGGCAAGTAGACATTTTCTAATACTGCAATATACTTAGCTTTAACCATCAGTGTCATTAGCTGGAATTGAAAAAAAAAAGTCAATGATGCATCATCCTTCATTTAATAATATCTATTCCCATATGAAGCCTTAAGCAGAATTATACTGCAGAAATGTAAAAAGACTCTATTGTGGCAAAGTTAAAGAATGAAGAACATGTTTTAAAATTCTTTTGGTGTTATTTTCCAGTTAACAGCTTTACTAAATCCAAAAATTATAACATGGTTGCTTACATAAGTGTACAGTGGCAGCACGATGGTGTCATGGTTAGTCCAAGATCTGTGTGGATCTGGCACACTCTCCCTGCATCAGGCGAGATTTTCACCCTGGTGGCCATGTCTAAATTAGATTTCTATCAGCAAAAATGGTTCCTTGTAGAAGAGTGAATAATCGAATAATCACAAAGCCATCAACTTATACCAAACCAGCTGCAAGTTTAGATAAAAATTAGGGAAGAGCAGGTCATTTATCAAAAACATTTTATAAAAAAAATAGTTCACCCAAACTACATATCACAAAGATATTTTCCTAATTTAAGTACAAAAATATTTAACATTATTTCAATTCTTGGACACTTTGGTTATATTGACCCTCTGGATGATGTTACTTGAATGTAATTTAGGGTTGTTTACCTGACCCGTTTATACTTTAAAAAATTTTTAGAATAATGTTTAAAATGTTGGGAGCCTTTGTGCTCAGTAATGAGCTGGACAGTTTGACATCTGTGGCAGAGTGACGGGCGCTGAGCAGGCTCCTGTCAATCATGGAGAATCCACTGCATCCACTGAACAGTATCATCTCCAGACAGAGGAGCAGCTTCAGCGACAGACTGCTGTCACCGTCGTTCCTCCCCCACACTATGCGACTCTTCAATTCCACCGTTTGAACGTTAACATTATACAAAGTTATTGTCTGTTTTACCTGCATTTTTATCACTCTTTTATTTAATATTGTTTTTATCAGTATGCTGCTACTGGAATATGTTAATTTCCCCTTGGGATTAATAAAGTATCTATCTATCTATCTAATGTTGGAAGTGTTTGGGCTCACAAAAATAATGTGTTCCTAAATTAAGAAAATATCTTTGTTATATGTAGGTTGGGTGAACTGATTTTTTGATAAAAAGACTTTTGATAAATGGCCTGGCTGTTCCTTAATTGGTATCCTTGTAGGAGAGTCCCAAGTTCAGTCAAATGGTGAGGGGGTCTCCTGTGCCCAGCACACTTTAGGTGTATCCACAGATTTCAGGCTCTAAATGAGCCTATGTAGGACTTGTTATTGTCACATTGTGACTTTAGCTAGCTGGTTTTGCTTTAATGTATCTTGGTATTTTGAGCTATTCATTTTGCCCTCTTTGATGCCCTGAGCCCATGCTAAAGAAAAGCATTTCCACAACATGATACTGCCATCACCAAGCTTTAATGGATGGTATGGTCTTATCTAGATAGTAAGCTCTGCTAGATTTGTGAAAAACATGTTTGAAGTTTGAAGCCAAAAATGACCACATTGCTCTCCTCAGAACAAAAAACATTTTGCCACATGGTTTTGGGGTAAAAAGCATTTCTGCAAAACTAAAGGAATACCCCACCCAAAAATATTTTCTCCATTTATTATATGTCAGGTAAGGGCAAATAACCACTGCACACAGTTTGGCATGTGGCTACTTAAATATGAGCACACAACTTCCATTATAAAGGGGAGGCATACTTATGTTTTTTTTTTAATGATCCATTTCTTTTTCACTTAAATACTTTTGCTTAAAAGATCTGACTAGAACTGAAAAATAGCATAATGACAGTTTTGGATTTCAAGCAGTATGTTAACAAAATAACAAATTTCAATAAATTCCCATAGACTTTTGGTATGCACTGTATGTGTATGCATACATTCATAATATGCAGATGTTTATGCATAATCAGAAAAAGTACCTGCAGCATAACCCTTGTTATATTCACTTTTAATTGTTTTTCAGGAAAAGCATTTCTACCTAACACTAAAAATTCAAACAAAAACTATAAAAAAGAAATGAGTGTCGCTTCAATTACTTTCGAGTTGTGACCCTTTTAAACATGACCACACACAATAAGACAGTGTGTAGTTCTGCAACATAAAGATTAAACTAATGTATTCATTCTGCTTATCTGCAGAAATACCACTTTGAATGACTTTTTGTGTTTGGAACATTTTTGCATTTACTGTCAAAAAGAGATGCAAGGAAACAGTCACTCCCAAAAGCAAAAATGAATAACAGAATAAAAAATAGGGAATAATGCAAACATTTCAAAATTCAAATCAAAGTCATATGAAAGTCAAAACTCATAAAAAATTAACTTCTGGGTATGTGCACATCGATTATACAGTACATATACCACAGTTGCTCAGAAATTTGTCTGCAATATATTCAGTCGTTACAGTATTTGTTCCTTCATATTTATTCCAATTGGAGCCCTTAATGATAACAGAGGTTACAAAATGTAGGCAGTGAAGATGAGGTTATTGAAGAAGTAAAGACGTGACAATGTGCAGCATTTAGACTTTTACAAAAGTGGAATACATGTTCATGTTTCTTACTGGTTACAGAGATTATGTAGAAAAACAAGGAATGTAACTAATTTGTCAAACCATCCTACAAATATGTTTAAACAATTCTGTAATTAATTACTAGCAATAAAAAAATACACTGCAAAACCTTTGGAGTAATCCTTGTGTATGCATAAAGATGCACTATTACAGTGTTTCTCATATCTCATGCAGTATAAACAAAGGCTAATAAGCTGATGTGTACCTTTTAAATGGGACTTCTGTTAATATGAATAAAATAGAATATTCTCATATTATGTAGTCAAAGTATATGCCTGATTCTCTTTAAAGACTTTACTGCCTGAGCAATGTTATAAATGTGCACCTAGAGTCCAAAGCCTAAAAAAAACCTACAAGTAAATAAACAAACAAACAAGCAAAGTTTCCTTAGAATCTCTAGATTTCAGCCTCATTTTCTGCAAAAAATAAATAAATAAATAATTTAAATCTGGAAAAAAAATGACAAAAGAGAAAACTGAATAAAACTAACAAACAAGAAGAAGTGATTCAATGAGAGCAGCACAGATGATTTATGCAGGCTTAATCAAAATATTCAGTGTGTAACTAAAAGTGCGAAAGGGAGAGTACCAAGATTTATTGAGCTAAAAGTCACTGAACATGGCAAAGAACAGAAAGGACTCTCAGTAAATAGTCATCAATAGCACAGTGTGATAGAAACGGGGCACCTCGTGATCCCCAAACCCCAACACCACACACAAATACAGTCCTAGGTTTAAATAAAGAGCTGTTTTTTATACAAAAATACCTCAGTATTAGCAGAAGCACAAAGCTCAGGTTTTCTCTCCTTTCAATAACTCTCCTTTCACCACTGCACTGCCCTTCTCCAGTCGAGTGTTGCCTACCTCCCTCCCAGTTCTGACTTCTCATAGACAAGGGTGTGTAGTCCCTTTTATTGAGGACCTGGGAATACTTCTGGTGCCAGCGCTACTGCCCTTCGGAAGCACTTCTGGGTCACACGGAAGACCCACATAATAAGGAGCACCTCTCCCAGCAGTGCCCTCTTGCGGCACCCACAGATCCCAGCAGAACTGAGCTGCCAGACTACAACTCCCTGCATTCCTTGCTGGATCCAAAAAGGCTGCTAGCATCTAGTGACTGGGGAGAATAAACACCCCCCAGATACAATTCTTCCCTGTTGTCTTCTTCTATCCCAGCCAGGGAAGGTGTTACACATGTGCCTGGTGGGGCGCCTGTCCGTTTGCTTGGAGCTTCCCATCTGGATAAGGAATCACCTCCTCTGTTGACTGGGATGTCCCTCCATCTACTTAACAAAGGCTAATAAGCTGATGTACCTTTTTTTAAGTTACCTTTCTCTCCCTCAGTCAGGATGTCTATCCATCCAGTTGTGGCCTCCCAATTTCAGGAGGATTATTGGAACAGAGCATGGCTGTATCATCCCCGCTGTCAACTGCAGCTAATACCTCCCCTGAGGCAGCTGTATCAACCGCAACTGGACTCACACCTCTGCCTATGGAGTTCGGAGAAGACCGAAAATCACTTTTCAAGCTGAAGGAAATGATTACCGCATTTGAGGTGACATAAATGATATGAAAAGCAATATAAAGAAGGATATAAAGAAATAAATAATAAGCCTAAACAAGAGCTGCACTATTCTATAAAATGACTGGAGAGGACTTCAAATCGGCCACTAAGATCTCGGCAGCCTACTGTATACATGGACCGAATGCCTCAAAACCTAGAAGCTTTATTGTCCGTTTTGACAAACTACAAGCCAAACAAAACTTCATGTCCTTTTTCATATAGAAAAAGGGAATTATATCTGAAAATAACTGCATTTCCATTTTTTTTAGATTACTCCCCTGCAACAGCTGCTAAATGCGCTGCATAGTACAGTATTAAACAGCGTCTATGCACTGCTGACATCAGATATAGTCACTTGTACCCTGCCAAATTAAAAGTGAATACAGTAATCCCTCCTCGATCGCGGGGGTTGCATTCCAGACCCCCCCCCGCGATAGGTGAAAATCCGCGAAGTAGAAACCATATGTTTGTATGGTTATTTTTATATATTTTAAGCCCTTATAAACTCTCCCACACTGTTTATAAATATTCCCTGCAGAGTTATACAGCATAATCCCTTTGTATTCTCTTAGATATTAGGTAAGATTTATTGAAATTATGTATATAAACACACTGTTTATATACAGTAAAACCTAAATATTATTTTAAATATATTGAGTGTCTCCAATATAACATATGTTACAGCCATTACGATAGACATGCCACCAGCAATAAATACGTACAATGCAAGAAAAATAGTATACAGTAAATGTGTGTACAGTGACACTAAACGTACGTACATGTACTAAGCACTGTAAGAAGAAAATTAATTATGGTTACTCACCAACAATGACACGATGACTTGTCCGATAACAATGAGTTTAATTTTATTGCACAACAAAGGACAGCGTTACAGCCCTTGTAAAGGAGCCACTTCAGGCGATTGTGTAACACTGCCGTTGTTCTTCTTCTGGCAGTCTTCAATCCAAATCCCTAAAGCAGATTCCATCCAGACTACTGCCTTATTACATCCACTAACAACTCGTTTTGCACCCTGGTTAAAAGGACACTGCGGCCGTAGATCTTATATTCTTTTCCTACTTTTTAAATAAAAAGAATCATAGCAATCAACAAATCCAAAACGTTTACCTTTTCGGCAATCGTTAACATCTTCTTCTTGCGCTTGGGCACGGCCCCTGAAGCAGTAGCAGATCGTTTTGGAGCCATAATGAAGGGCTTGACTATGCACAAAGATAAACACAAAAGAGCACAACTCTTTACACAGCAAAACACATTGATGCTGAATGAGCGAGACGAGACTTCCTGGTTAACACTGCATTCAGCACGCAGGAACTCAACTGCGTGCTCTGATTGTTTAGCTTCTCAGTCAGGAGAACTTAACTGCGTGCTCTGATTGGTTAGCTTCTCAGCCATCCGCCAATAGCGTCCCTTGTATGAAATCAACTGGGCAAACCAACTGAGGAAGCATGTACAAGAAGTAAAAAGATACATTGTCTGCAGAACCCGCGAAGCAGCGAAAAATCCGCGTTATATATTTAGTTATGCTTTCATATAAAATCCGCGATAGAGTGAAGCCGCAAAAGTCGAAGCGCGATATAGCGAGGGATTACTGTATTGAAAGTAAGTTTTACATTTATAGCTCTCTGAATGAAGCAGAAAAAGAACTAAACAGACTGATCCCGACATCCTTTCGAAAAACAGTCATGAGTCATATCATTTTCTGACAAGGCAAAGAAGATTCTGCTTGCAACTTGGACCATTTGTAATGTGACATGTGCTGTAACTATACATTCCATTTCCTTTTCGGATACTTTTCCCTATTTTTTTTTTTGTAAACTTCAACTATTATATTATATTGAAATTTCTTTCATATATACATTTTGGCAACTACAAAGTGACCAGCTATTTACAAGTTTTTTTTCTTTTCTTTTTTTCTACATATCTTTGATTTACTGTATTAGGAATGTACCATCATACGTTATCTCAGTCTCCATGGGAACTGTTTAACATCATTCCCAAGGTTTATTGTATTGGAACTGTAAAAAAACAACTCAATTTTAACCTTTTCTACACCGCTGCTGGGGGATTCATTTTGTTCTGGACCTGCACTGTCTCTCTTGGCATGTCAGAGGACCGGAACTTTATGAAGTGTGGTCTGCCTCACTCAAGGAGGCAAAATGGGAGGGAATGGGATGGGAGAGAGAAATAAAGAGAGCTTTGCTATTTCTTATTTATCCTTTCTACCCCAATAATCCTTAACGCCAACACAACAATAGGCTTCACAGCCCCAACACCTGGCAATAATATGAAATCTACAGTAGATCAAAGCTACAGAATATGTAAAAATGCACTACCTTAATTTAAGATTACAAAATGTCAACAAAAGTTCAGAAACAATGCTTTTATGATCAAAGAGTGAACTTTGTGAACTGGAATGTCAAAGGTCTCAATCATGAATTAAAGAGAAAGTCTTCACTCACTTATCATGTTTAAATGCCAGATAGTATTTTTTACAGGAGACTTGCATAATAAGTAAGGACCAGTTTCAGTTGCAGAGGGATTGAACTGGCCAAGTTTGTCACTCTGGGTATACAAAGAAAACTAGGGGTATGGGAATCTTAATACACAGAACTAGCCCATTTGTAGCATCAGACATAATATGTGATCCTGAAGGGCGATATGTCATGGTGATGGGCAATTTATTGAGTAATAAAATTATTCTGATAAGTATTTATGCACCTAACATGAAAGATTTCATCCAGAATGCAGTGGCATCTATTCCCAATGTGAACACTCGTAAAATTATAATGGCTGAAGATTTGAATTGTGTTTTAAATCCAGACCTGGATAGGTCTTCAGCTACAGTGGCAATAACATCTAATACTGCAAAATAATTACACAGTTTATAATGGATCTGAACTTATCAGACCCATGGAGGTTTTTAAACCCTAACCTTGGAGCATATTCCTTCCAATTTCATCATTGTTACTCAAGAAATGATTATTTATTCATGAATAATTATTTTTTAGCCATTATCAAATTGTGTAAGTACGATGCTACTGTTATCTCTGACCACACCTCTCTGGTCATGGAGCATAATTTACTATGCCCTACACACTCATCTCATAGATGGCATCTTAACCCCCTGTCATTAGCTGATGAGCACTGAATAGAATTCATATCCAAGCAAATTGATTATTTTCTGGAGACAAATGCATCCTCAAAGGTCTCTGCAGGAATACTCTGGGAAACTCTGAAGGCATTTTTAAAAGGACAGATTATTCCATATCTTTCTCACAAAAATTAAATGGGGAAAAAGGAAAGTGTCTGAGTTAATCAGCAAAATGTTGAGAATAGACCTACAATACGCCAGGTCTACAAATGAGCGCTTTTACAATCAGAATTTAACCTCTTGACAACTAAAGAAACTTTATATTGCGACATCATTATTATGAACACAGAGAGAACACCAATATTTTAGCACAACAAATCCACAAGCAGAAAGTCCGCAATGCAATAAACAATTACTAACACAGACGGAGTTAAAATCATAGACCATAAAAATATAAACCAAACATTTAAAGACTATAAATCTGTATTTTTAACATAGTCTAAAGAAGATAAGACACAATCTAATGAGTTGTTTTGCTCATTACACCTACCACAGCTCAATACGCTTATTACTGTGGAACTGGACACTATAAACCAGGGATCAACAACCTTCGGGTCGCGAGCCACAAGCGGCTCTTTGACTGTGTTGCTATGGCTTATCCCAGAACGACAGACCCATTCATATTTTCATGTCTTAACATATTATTTGGTAATACTTTCATAAAGATAAATAATTTATTTGTGGGTTAATATTATTTTTCATTTAGATATTTCTTTAGCTATATGTGAATAAGGTGGTCCATTATCCACCTCTGTTCCGTTTAACTTCTTCATCCTCCACAAAATCTTTCTGTTTGACAAGATTACGTCTTTGGTGAGATTATATTTCCTACCTGGGGTTTTCTTCAGTTCCCGAAATTGGATGTACGCTCAAACGGAATTTGGATTCCTAATTCTTTCATATACTGTACTTTTTGTGGCAAATTGTCACCATGCCTTCCGAGGTGTTTGTAAACGTTATATTTTCGCCTATTTACATATTTTAGACTGATGAGTTCGGAGTGGTGAGTACATTTTGCACTGCTCGCTCAGCACAGTTAAAGTTGTGAAGTAGAGAGTGAAGGGCAGGCGACTGCCGTGCTGAACAAACTTTACTCATGGGTTGGGGGTGGGGTGAAGGTGAAGACTATCACTGCATAACTAAACAGTGTTGTAATATTAGTCATCATTGAGCTGTTACGCATCCAAGTAATTTAAAACTGAGACACAAAACTCTATAGGTCTTCTAACATGTCTAATTTGCCATGAAAACTTATGAATAACAACAATTCTCGAATGTCACTTTTTAACAAAGTGCGAGGCATTTGCAAAAAAAAAAAAAATTCATTTGGAGTAGAAAGAAATAAGCGGTGACAGAATTAAAGCAAAATATGCAACAATCAGCAAGTTTTGCTGTTTAGACTGCAAAGCATACTAATCTCTACTCTGACTTCAAAAATAAAGAATACTAGCCAACCCGTGGCGTACCATACGCCTCATAATCAGGCCAGTTTTTTAATGATTTTTAAGCACAGGGAGAAAATTAACATTTGAAAAATCGGTAATGTAATAAATCAGCAAGAAAAGCAACATTGTAACAATGCATGGAACGAACCAACACACAATTGTCCATGACTGAAAACTGGTGGATCCCCATTGCGTCTTCTCCTGCCAGACGAAGGGATGCGAGTGCACTGCGCTCAGGCGCAGACTGTAGAACGGCAGGAGAGGAGAAGGACGTCCACTCAGCTCCCTCCGTCATGCTAGTCTGCTGATTTCTCGTTCAGTATGCACTGGCCACTCATGTGTCCACCTCCAACTCGTCACTGGAGTTGTTGTCGTCTTTACACAGTCCAGATGCACCTGTGACTCATGTAGACATTTCATTGCTCTGTGCGGTTTTGGCTGCTTTTCTATATATAATCTACCAAGACACCTGACCACGGTAGTAATGAGGTGGGTGTGCACAAAGGGTAGGGACGCAACCAGTGGGAGTGTATGAGTCGCACTTAGTGGGAATTCCACGGTTTGCAGCCCGAATGGGGTACAACGGCTTACCCGTGCCTCTCTGCGCCGGGTAGACACACACTCAATCTCATGCATAATTATTTATTAAATGCTAAACACTTCTGGAAAGACACGGTTGTCTAAAACGGGTTGGTGTGAGAATACAACAGTAAGTGAATGAAAAGATGGAACTCTGGAGAGAGCAAAATACAACACAATAGTGAACTCGTGGCATAACAAAAGGCGCATAATTATTTATTGATGGTTGAACACTTCTGGAAAGACACAGTTGTCTAAAAAGGGAGGGTTTGAGGATACAACAGAAAGTGAATGAAAAGATGGCACTCTGGAGAGAGCAACATATAATTGTCCGTGAGTGAAGAAGACGCACGTTTGTCGCGGATGCGAATTGCTGTATGTAGTGTGTAAAACAGTTTGCTATGGTGCACGCGGTCATGCGTCGTAACGAAAACTCGGTTTTTAAAGACTGCTTACTTCATTGTGTTTTAACCTCAGTTGTAAAGGATTGTTTTAAAGATCCCATGGGATACCCCTCGCAAACTGTTTTACACGCTGCATATGGCGACTCACCTCCACGAGAAACATGCCTCTATGAACAGTCAAGGTGGCTCGGAGGAACATGAGGCCTCTATGACAGACGAATATAAAAGACGTTGTTCTTTCTGTGTCGTCGCGTCCGAATTGATGGGCGTGGCTCTGCGAGTTGTCGTATCCAATGGTCTTGGAGTTGGTGGGCGTGGCTCCTCCCTGCGTGCGCTATAGGTGTCTTACTTGTCGGTGGCTTAGTGTATCCACGCCCCTTCCGCCGTGCTTTCCATGGGTGTCTTGCCTTAGTGAATTATATATATAGATATTATTAAAAAATTAAAGACACCCCACTATCTGCAAAATACTATTCAGGACAGAATCATTAACAGGTAAGAATGTCACAAATTAACAGATTAATGAAAAACAATCAGCATCTGTATTTTCTTTGTCATGTGATGAGTCGTGAAGTGAAGGAAATTGCACAAATTAGCCTTCTGGGATGGTATGTTTCCAGTAAAGGTCTCCATGAAGAATTACTGGCTTTAATACCTCTTAAAAGACAAACTCTAGGTGAAGGTATCACTATAGCAATTTTGGAATTTTTGACTGTTAGGAAAATTGACATCAATAAATTGGTATCTTATCGCTACAGATGGAGCAACCAGTAATAATGGGTAACATAATGGCTTTGTTACCTTGTTCAAACAAAACTACTTTTTTTTGCACAAGACTTGAAAAGTGGAAATCTGTTTAATTTTGAACCTGTAATAAAATATCTGGAAACTACTGGTAGTGTTATTGATAACACATTCTTTCTGGCAACTATTACAAAAATGCATGATTCATTTACTGGTCGCTTCAAAGATTTCACAGATGAAAAGTCCATTCTTCCGTTCTTGTCAATCGAGTACATCTTTCGCCATTTCCAACAGTTAACAGAGCTCAGTTGACAGAGATGTCAGAAGTCTTATTAAATTGTTTTTCTTCATTTTCTATAAGTACTTGGAGTTTTTTGTTTGTGTTAAATGCATATACTGTATAACCATATCACATTAAAAAAATCATATCTTAAACCCCCTCCTCTACCCATTGTGGCTCTTTGTAAATCCGGGTCAAACATTTAGGATAAAATGGCCCTTTGCTTTAAAAAGGTTGCCGACCCCTGCTGTAAACTCACTTTAAAGTGGGAAAGCAACCAGACCTGGGGCCTCATGTATAAACGGTGCGTAAGCACAGAAATGTTGCGTAAGAACTTTTCCACGTTCAAATCGCGATGTATAAAACCTACACTTGGCGTAAAGCCACGCACTTTTCTACGGTACCTCATACCTTGTCGTACGCAAGTTCTCCGCTCGGTTTTGCAGACTGGCGGCACCCAGCGTCAAAGCTGTGCTACTGTTCCTGTGTGGTTACACCTTATTTTTATAAATACACTGAAACTAACCGCATATTGTTTATTATTGTAACGCATCTGATTGTAATTAACTTGTAACTCGTAACAATATAATGGTCCAGGGAATAGCCATAGTATTCCAAATACCATAAGTGCTTTAGCGTTGTTACTCTAACTGCACCTTCCTCTTCTTTCAGCTCCTCCCGTTAGGAGTTGCCACAGTGGATCATCTTTTTCCATATTACTCTCACTGCAGCACTCGGAGTATTAATATCACTGTATCTGAGTGTGAATCACAGCAGCAGCTGTTCTGAAAGAGAATTATCGGTATACAGCATCAGGCACATGCTACCTCAGCCACGGCAAAATGTTTTAAAGCCTTTCCTGTACGGACCTCGTGGTTCAGAAACAGTTTCATCCCAAGAACTATAAACGCACTCAATCACTGCTCCTTGTAGAACTGTTTGTACTTATAAGTACAATTACCTCACTGTAAACTTGTACTACAGTTATAATATTGCACAACCTGAGCCACTTTATAAAGTGCGTATTTACATATGATGACAATATCATTTTTAAGATGAAATGCAGCAAAATATGTTTATTATATTATACAGATAAAACTTTAACTTCATTTAAATAATCTATATTCTTCACTGGGACTGGCGTGAAGGATAGAATAATTAAACATGTACTACGAAGATATTTCAATGTTCCTTAAACTTTTTAAAGAATCAGTGCTCTAAGTTTACAGATGGCTTAACATCTATTACAGAGCTGATTGTGTGGCAATTGGTTACTTGGAGAAAGAAAAGCAAGAACTGCATTGGCGGCCATGCCAATACATATTGAATATATATATATATATATATATATATATATATATATATATATCTTCTGTTTCTTTTTCCGGTTTCTTTGTGGTGGCGGCCTGCGCCACCACCACCTACTCAAAGCATCAGGATGCACCAACATTGATGGACTGAAAGCCAGAAGTCTACGTAATAAATAATAAATAATTTCATCGATGGTCGTGCACAATCGCTGCGCTGTAAAACCCATGTTTAATAACGTGCTTTAACTCTTAATGATATCACGTATACATCTCAGTATTTTAGTTATTCAAAGAGCTGTAATATCACGAATGTAATGGATTCTGTGTACAGTCGGAGGAAGAGAGCCGGTTTAAGAAGCAAGTAGTGATTCACACGCACAGAGCACATAGAAGATCAAATACAAAACAAAGCATTTAACGTGCTACTTTAATTACGATGTGATTTGAGAAACTGGTTAAGTAAATGATTTTAAGATGACATTTATGATGTTCTACTTTAATGACAAAATAAACTACGTGATTAAAGTGGAAATTTCGAGATTGAAGTTGACATTTCGTGCTTTTTTTCCCTACTGTGCCTTTTTTTCTCTGTAACCTAAAAAGCTTTCATATAACACTCAGACAGTGGGCTACAACTCACCTTTTCACGGCGACTGATATCTGAGCTTTCAAGTTTCTCCAACACGCTATGTCACTCGATCAACTTCCTTTTGTTGATTATACCATGGTTTAATTAAACAAATAGTATATTTTTCCTTTGCCTCCACTTGGTATTCGCTGAAATTCTTATATTTCCCCCGTGCTTTTCCCATTGCCTTTTCACAGAAGGCTGAGCTTAAGGGTGATTTATATTGATTTTCATATTCAAAGAGGGGTAATTCTTGGAGGAGTTGGGGCGTTCCATAAAGCGCGTGCACGAGCATTAGTTTTCACGCTGATCGGGATTTATGTAGCGGAAGAACGTGGAAGTTGGAGTACGCACAGATTCCTGCATCTGGATTTTTCTGTGCGTAAGCACATTTTGGCTTTTGTGCTTACGCCATGTTATAGTGCGAGTTCTACGCACGGCGTTATACATGAGGCCCCTGATGGCTACCCAGTGGAATGTTATAAAGAAATTTCAACTAAGTTAGTAGCTCCACTATTAGCAACATTTGCAGAAGCTAAAGACATCAAAATTATACCTCAAACTTTTCACCAAACATTAATTTCCGTCTTCCCTTAGAAAAAAAAGGACTCAGTACAATGTGCATCATGCAGACGAATATTACTCCTGTATAATGATGTTAAGATACTCTCCAAAGTTCTAGCTAGTAGGAGTGAGAAAGTGCTTCCTTCTGTAATATCACAAAACCAAACCAGATTTATTAAAGGCAGACACTTGACTTCTAATCTTAGATGTATGTTTAATATAATATATTCAACCATTAAATTTAACATCCCAGAGAGCGTACTGTATTTGGATACAGAAAAAGCATTTGACATGCTTGAACAGGACTATCCACCCCACTGCACAAATTTGGGTTCAACCCAAATATCCCTGCATGGATCAAACTACAGTGGAACCTTGGATTGCGAGTAACTTGTTTACTACAGCATTGTGATCACGTGTGTGTGTGTGAGTCTCTGTCTTGCACCCCAAAACATGAAGCTGAGGCTCAGTACTTTATTGACACCAGCTTTATTTAGCTTGAAACAGGGACAGCACGGTTATTTACTGTAGTGGGATCTGCCACTCTACTATCCACAGGCACAGCAATCAGGCAGGGTCGTACCCAGATTACTGGCTAAGTAATACTGTGCCCTGCGCATTTATAATGTTCCTTGTTCCTTGTATCACCCATCAACGGCAGGTACTTATATTATAACATGTTCGCAATCTTTTCTGATTCTCTTTTACGGTGAACTGCTACAGCGTTGGGTGCCTGAAGTTGCTTCAGGACGCTCTTCCGCATGTCGTTCCATTGGTTGAAATCGCACAAGAGTTTAGAAACTCACTCACACCAGCCATAATTCTGTTCAAAGGTAAAGTGAAAGTCAATTTTTTTTATGTATTTTTACTTTATATTTTATATAAATTATTTTTATATGGATAGTTTTGGGTTGTGGAACGAATCATTGGAGTTTTCATTATTTCTTATGGGGAAATTCGCTTTGATATACGAGTGCTTTGGATTGCGAGCATGTTTCCGGAACGAATTACGCTCGCAAACCAAGGTTCCACTGTACCTTATACTAGTCCAGAAGCCTCAGTTCATATTAACAACATTATTTCGGCATACTTCAAGCTAGAACGCTATACTCAACGTGGATCTCCCCTATCACCATTGCATTTTGCAATTGGAATTGCGCCATTGGCTGTTTACTTTTGAAATACATCAGAGATAAAGGGGATTTTCAGAGAAGGAATTGAACAGTAAATATTATATACGGATGATACGGTACTGTATATATCTGACCCACTAACTTTCATGCTAGCAGTCCAAAAAGCATTAGCAGATTTTCATAAGATATCTGGACTCAAAATGAATTTGAATAAAAGTATGTTTTTTCCAGTGAACAGTCTAGCTCCTAATACTAGACTGGTCTCCTTCATATTTATATTAACAGATCAATTTAAATATCTAGGGGTAGATATCAAAAGTAAATATACAGCTCTTTTTCAACAAAATTTTGCTATCTGCATTGAAAAAATTAAACATTGTGAAAAGATGGTCTATTCTCCATCTCACATTAGCAGATAGGTAAAACACGGTTAAGATGAACATCCTTCCCAAGCTTCTTTTTCTGCTTCAAACCACCCCCATATACATTAACAAATCTTTTTTTTAAGAAATTAGATTCAGTCATAACCTCATTTATTTAGAATTCTAGATATCCACAACAACCTAAAGCAGAAGGGGACAAGGCACTACCTAACTTTCAATTTTATTATTGGACAGCAAATATATAGGCCATAACGACCTGGACATCAACACAAATCTTAGAATATGCACCTGGTCTGCAATAGTACAGGGTGAGCCAAAACGTACCACATTTCAAACATTTCTTCTACCAAAACGGTGCAAGATAAAATTTCACTACGGCACAAGAAAGGGTATACAAAATAGATTTTTTACACTATGTCTTCAAGGTGGTGGCCATCATTAGTGATACACTCTTCAAGATGATTTCTGAATGCTTGCATGACTCATTTGGCCTTTTCAAGGGGAATAGCTGGGATTTTGTGGCGAATAGCATCCTTGAGGGCTTCAGGGTTTTCGATGTGTGTATACCTTCGATGTGAGATAGCCCCACAAGAAGAAATTGCATGGAGCGAGATCAGGCAAACATGAAGGCTACCCATTATCACCATGCAGGGAGATCAGCTTCCCTGGAAACATCTCCCGCAAAACTTGCATGGATCTTCGCGCTGTATGAGCTGTTCCTCCATTGCCATTGTTCTTCCAGTTGGTGCCACAAAAATTTCTCTAGCATTTCAATGTAACGTTCTGAAGTGACGGTGATCGTTGCTCCCCCTTCCTCAAAAAAGTAAGGGCCTACAATGCCAAATTCTGCAACGGTGCACCAAACTGTAACACAATCACTGTGCAGGGTCTCTGAAGAAGTTCACAAGGGTTAGTTTCAGCCCAATAGCAAAAGTTTTGCTTATTTAAGCAACCAATGAAATGGAAATATGCCTGATCGCTATACACATGATGATGACATCTTGAACGGTTTGTAGAATGTTTGCGCACAACTAAATACGGCTCTCCCAGTCTCTATCAGTGAATTATTACACTATCATCATTTTGTATGGATGGAAATTAAGGTCCTCATGCAAAATCCTCCTCAAGGACATGTTGGAAATGTCTAAGGCAGAAGCATGTTTACATCTAGGAGAATGCAAAATTGATACCCTTACAGCTTGGATGTTTTCAGCCATTCTTACAGTCCAAGGACAGCCTGGAGATTTTCTGTTCAATGTTTTACCTGTCTGTCTAAATTAAGCCACCCACTGAAGAAGTATTTTCTGATTTGGGACATCACCATTGGGAGGAATGCTGAAGTGTGTTTGGTAGGCAGGTTGAGCAGTGATGATGGATTTCTTGGTTTTGGAGAATACTTTGACAGTGAAAGCACGTTGCATACTGGACCAATGAATGTTGCCGACTTAAAAATACTAGAGATCACCTATCCAAGGAACCCCCTTCCCAACCCACTCGGCTGCCTTTATCTCGTGCAATGACCTTGAGAAATGTGGTACTTGCAGTACTTCTTTATATTCTTAATTATCGTAAACACACTAATATTCCAATTGCCCTTCATTCATATGAATATGGAACCAATGCAGGAAGCACTTTTAAGACAGAGAAGCTCTTATCTGTTGCATCTCTGCAGGTCAGCTACTCTTTTCCATCCTCTCAAACATATACAGTATTTAATGCTTGGAAAATGTCTGGGATTATATAACATTTAGAGAGTTGTGCATTGATAATGTTTTTGCGTCCTACGAGCAAGTAAGCTTCAAATTTGACTTTTCCATCTACACAATTTTTCCACTACTTTCAAGCAAGAAACTTTACTAAACGAAACCTGGCCAATTTTCCTCACCTTCCACTTATTTCTATTCCAGAAGAAATACTGATCAGTCTTGAAGACTCTGATAGCATTTGCAGAATTTATAAAAACATTTTAAAGTCCCTTTCTTTCAAAGATCCCAGGGCACAATGGGGAAAGGATCTTTCACTTAACACTAGAATCACTGAAGCCTATGAAAAAACTTGTAATCCCGGACCACCTTAAATTCCTTTGCACCCTCTCGATCAGCACAAGCAGCCTGCTATCCCATCCCCACCAACCCCATCAGCCATCCTCCTCACCCCCCCCAAACCAAAAACGGAGCTAAGCTCGGGCAAAAAGTTCTCCCAGCTCAAGGCTCCTTATCTGTGTGTGAGGTGCCTGGAGTTGTATACGGTAAATAATACCATGTGTGTTCCATGTCTACAACGATCTGGATAAGTGTAGGATGAAAGGGAATGTGAGGCAAGAAATGCTGAACACATACCTAAAGCAGAAACTTTTTCCATGTTATACCAATAACGACATGAATTGTATAATGTGTGAAGACTTTAGTCCAAATAACAAATAAACACGTGGGCTTTTATTCAAGAATATAACCAAATTAAAAAAAAAAAATCATTCAATTTACATGTTGCTGTCAATGAGTTAAAATCCCAAGCTCAAATGTCAATTGACAGGGAGTTTACATGTATTCTTGGATGGTGCAGAGGTAAGAACTGCTGCCTTAGAACCAAAAGGTTGCCGATTTGAGTCCTGGTGCTCCGCGTAGTGATCTGCTATTATTATTATTACTATAATAAAAACACACATTTGATTTGAGTCTGAAACACCAAGTGTAAATTTTGGCTATGTGTAAAAGTTAGCACTTTTTTTTTAAATTATTCCAATTTATTCTCTCAGTTATGTTCACGTGGTATAACAAACTTGTATATACCTTCAGCATGGTACTGCCAGATCTAAACACTAGCTTGGCAAATTGCTCATGTACTAAAGTGACTATAGCTGCAGGTGGAAGTTCCCATCACACTTTATGGTGCCAAGCAGAGTTGCACAGCAATGTAGCAGTCTATTAACCAGCGAAAGCGCTGTGAAGAAGCTGTCTGTTTTTACGGTTCTGCCTTTGTCCAGTCCGATAGCAGTCACGGGACATAGTATCTTTGATTGCCAGTTCAACAAATAATTCTAAGCAGGCATTAGCAGGTGGCTTCATGCCTGTGCTAATTGACACATTTACAAAACAAAAGATGCTGATGGAGAGGTACGAAGGAATTCAAGGTGGTGTTTTTTTGTATGCTTCAGGTAATCTAGTGTTAACTCTTTAGAAAAGGAGTGGAAGGCAGTCATGTGCAGAATACACTCTAGCTCCATATGTCACAATGCCCTCAATTAATCAACTTAAAATCTTCCATACAGTGCATTTAACTCAATTAACACTATCAAAAATGTTTGCAGGGCAAGATTTACCCTGTGAACATTGCCTTCTAGTTCCAGCATCACTGGGCCACATGGTTTGGGCATGCAGCAAAAAACATTGTTGGCTCTCACATAGAATTGGTATCACAATCACTTCTAATCCATTAACAGCTGTGTTTGGTGTACTACCATAAGGGCTTAAAATGGAAAAGGACAAACAAATCAAAGTTGACTTTATCTCAACCCACCACTTTTAACACTAGAATCCTTGAAGCCTATGAAAATATTTGTAATGCCGGGCCACCTTAAATTCCCTCTCACCTCATCATTAGCATCACTGTTTTGCAAATGTGTCAATCAGCATAAGCAGCAAGCAGCCTGCTATCCCATCCCCCACTGAGGCAGCTGAAGTCAGACAAAATTCTCAGAGCTGAAGTCTCTTTATCTGGGAGCTAGGTGTCTGCAATTGTTATTATTACTATTACATAATAAAAACATACATTTGATTTGAGTCTGTAACACAAGGTGTACATAGTTGTTACTTGTGAAAGATATCGCTGAAGGGATACAAGCAGACACAAAAACGCAGGTAAATCATGTCTACTTGCTATCTTGTTGTGACTTACATTTTTTTGTTCAGTTGATTCTTGAACAAAAGCACACGTTTCATTATACCTTTGTGAAAATGATTATTTTATATTCCAGTAACCACTTGAATGACATCAAATCTGTCTCTTCTTTCTCTTGTGCATGCACATACACATCCATGCATGAAAATATTGTTTGAAAACGCTATGTCATTTGAACATGAGTTGTCAATTGAACATTTTTTCTTTCCCCCAATCTTGCCCAATCTCCACGTTATGGTGCATGGTACTAATAATGCAGACAGACATCCTTTTCGGCACATACCACATGAGCATGGCATTGCCAGATCTAAACACTAGCATGGCTAATTGCTTGCATACTGAAGTGACTTTAGCTGCAGGTGGAAGTGCCCATCACACTTCTTTTATGCTGCCAAGCAGAGATATGTTATGGTGTAGCAGTCTATTAGCCAGCAAAAGTGAAGTGAAGAAGTTGTCTGTTGTTACGGTTCTACCTTTGTTCTGAAATGGCTCCATAAGCTTTATGACCACAGTCTCGCAAAGTCTGTGGGACGACTGGGATCTTTTCCTAAATAAGGAAAGGCTTTGTACATGTACTTTGTCTCCAAATCTGCTACAATCCAAAACTTTATGTGACATTTGTCAGGCCTGGTTGAGACGTATTGCAAGATAGGACAAAGGGCCTTTATTGGAAACAGTTGCTCATCAACAGTAATATGTTGCCCTGGGTTGTAACTCAAAACACAGTTTTCAAAAAAACGTTGCCAGACATTCCAGATCGCAGAAAATCCATCATTAATCACATGTTCTGCACAAGTGTCTTGTTTGTCAAAACACTAATGCCGCATCTGATAGCGGTCACGGGGCACTGTATCTTTAATTGCCAGTACAACAAATAGTTCTGACCAGACATCAACCGCAGCACCAACTGTGGTCATTGCTGCTTTTGTGAAAAGAATGGAGATAAATGCCATCAACTCAGAGAGGGAGAGGCAAGTTTGTTCTACAATTGTGCTTGAAAGTTTGTGAACCCTTTAGAATATTCTATATTTCTGCATAAATATGACTTAAAACATCATCAGATTTTCACTCGAGTCCTAAAAGTAGATAAAGAGAAACCAGTTAAACAAATGAGACAAAAATATTATACTTGGTCATTTATTTATTAAGGAAAATGATCGAATATTACATATTTGTGAGTGGCAAAAGTATGTGAACCTTTGATTTCAGTATCTGGTGTGACCCCCTTTGCAACAATAACTGCAACTAAACATTTCCGGTAACTTTTGATCATTCCTGCACACTGGCTTGCAGGAATTTTAGCCCATTCCTCCGTACAAAACAGCTTCAACTCTGGGATGTTGGTGGGTTTCCTCACATTAACTGCTTGCTTCAGGTCCTTCCACAACAATTCGATTGCATTAAGGTCAGGACTTTGACTTGGCCATTCCAAAACATTAACTTTATTCTTCGTTAACCATTCTTTGGTAGAACAACTTGTGTGCTTAGGGTCGTTGTCTTGCTGCATGACCCACCTTCTTTTGAGAATGAGTTCATGGACAGATGACCTGACATTTTCCCTTAGAATTCTCTGATATAATTCAGAATTCATTATTCCATCAATGACTGCAAGCCGTCCTGGCCCCGATACAGCAAAATAGTCCCAAACCATGGAATTACCACCACGTTTCACAGATTCGATAAGGTTCTTATGCTGGAATGCAGTGTTTTCCTTTCTCCAAACATAACACTTTTCATTTAAACCAAAAAGTTCTATTTTGGTCTCATCCGTCGACAAAACATTCTTCCAATAGCCTTCTGGTTTGTCCACGTGATCTTTAGCAAACTGCAGATGAGCAGCAATGTTTTTTTTGGAGAGCAATGGCTTTCTCCTTGCAACCCTGCCATGCACACCATTGTTATTCAGTCTTCTCCTGATGGGTGGACTCATGAACATGAACATTAGCTAATGTGAGAGGGGCCTTCAGTTGCTTAGAAGTTACCCTGGGTTCCTTTGTGACCTTGCCGACTATTACACGCCTTGCTCTTGGAGTGATCTTTGTTAGTCGACCACTACTGGGGAGGGTGACAATGGTCTTGAATTTACTCCAATTATACACAATCTGTCTGACTGTGGATTGGTGGAGTCCAAACTCTTTAGAGATGGTTTTGTAACTTTTTCCAGCCTGATGAGCATCAACAACTCTTTTTCTGAGGTCCTCAGAAATCTCTTTTGTTTGTGCCATGATACACTTCCACAAACATGTGTTGTGAAGAGCAGACTTTGATACTTTTGCCACTCACAAATATGTAATACTAGCAAAATACCCGCGCTTCGCAGTGGAGAAGTAGTGTGTTAAAGAAGCAATGAAAAGGAAACATTTTAATAATAACCTAACATGATTGACAATGTAATTGTGTTGTCATTGTCATGAGTGTTGCTGGTATATATATATATATATACTGTATATATATATAATACACATATAGACATATATATATATATACATATATACACATATATATATATATACATATATATACACACACACATATATATACATATCTACATATATACTGTATATACACATATATATATACAAATCTACATATATATATATCTACATATATATATATATATATATATTAGGGGGGGACTCGATTAAAAAAATTAATCTAATTAATTAGAGGCTGTGTAATAATTAATCTTGATTAATCGTATGTAATCACACATGAAAATTTGCCCCAAATCGCAAATGTTTTTTTAATTTAAAAGGGTTTTAGTGGGCGACAGAATCAAATAATAGACATGGACATGAATATTGTAAACTCAAGCTCTTTTAATTTCTGAAAAAAAATTGCCTTTAAACTGCATTTCAATTCAAAACAGAAACAAAAATATCATCCCTGGCTAAAATTTAGCAGACTTAAAAATAAATTAAGCACTTTAAGTACATTTTCAGAATGGTATTGTCTTTAAATAATAATAACCAAAATTTCAACATAAAGTGCAGTTTTTCTTCTTAAAAAAATAAATCAGAAACATAAAAGGTAATTTGACCAGCTTCATCTTTAAACTCTGAGTAACCTTAGCCAAAATTATTTTGTACATTAGGCTAAAACAGTGTGATCACTGAACATTTTGTAATTAGATGTAATTAGAATTACTAACGGTCACGGAAGTCCAATGATCCCCAGTAAGAGCCACAAAGTCCGCTTTCTGTAATGCATCTAATTTTGCTTGCTTTTCAGTGTGCAGAAAACCATGCTTTTATCAAGGCTTCCGTCGGGTAGTCTTTTGAAATAAAATTTTCCTCCGATCAGTCGTAGGAACGCGCTTTTTTCCGACTCTAACATTTTTGTAGCTCTGATGTGTGCATCAATGTAATCGATGTACAGGGCCGCTGCTGGCCAAATGGGTGCCCTAAGCAGAAATTTACTTTTGTGCCCCCTCCACCAAATATTACGGAAGTAAAAATAAAATAAAAAAAAAACTACTACTATAGGGGCCACAATAGAACTTTATTCAAATAAAAGTAAATAAATAAATTGTATCATTTATAAATTACAATTGTAGCTCTACATCAAAAAATACAAACTAAAATTACACTTTAAATAAAACATTTATAATAAATAAAATAAACAATAATAAACTGAAATAAAATCAACACTGTCATCTGCTGGAGCTTTCCAAAGTTCAAAATTTATAAAGGCACACTTCTGCTTTTTCTTGAGGCAAAGTCGTAAATGAGCTCTTCATATGATAAAGCCTTTGCTAATTCAGAGTTGATGCTGACAATTGCCAGACCACTCCTGCGCTCTTGTGACATAGATGAGCGCAAGTACATTTTGATAAGCTTCATTTTAGAAAAACTTCGCTCAGCAGAGGCAACAGTTACAGGGAGCGTCACTGCTATGTGCAGAGCAATCCAGAGATTTGGGTACATGCACGGGCTTCATCTTGGGCTTTTTTTTTCTTTCGTTTCGGTGCCGGACTGTTGATGTCTCTTTCCAGGAGCAGGCATATTGTTCAATTATTATCATTTTTGGCCAAATAGGCAGCCGTAACAGAGGTGAGGGCGTGCGCATCATCATGTGTGCTTAGCCTACTCTGCGTTCACCGTAAAATGCAATATATACGTTTATATTTTTGTTTATTTGTATATGTATATTATTAATATAAATTTATTATTATAATATATAAAAACGATTTTTTTGAGCAGCTGGGATGGTGCCCCCCTGGAAGTTGGTGCCCTACGCAGACTGCGTACTCTGCGTATAGGGAGCGACGGTACTGTCGATGTACCAGGAAATCATGCATTGACAAAAGTTCCCCTTTGCTTGGAATTGAAAGTGTGATTAAATGCGTTATTTTTTTTAACGTGTTATGGAGTACATGCATCGGCTGTACTCAGCTGTGCTTGTGCTAAGAAAAGGAAACATTTTAAAAATAACGTAACATGATTCTGCGTTAACCGCATATTTTTTCATACATCTCAAACCAAGGGGATGAGAGGGTAAAATGAATCGGGAAGCGCGCGTACATACTCAGTGCATCCCCTCTCAGGAATCGAACCTCGGATGTCGGCACTAGAGGCGAAGCTTCTACCATTGCACCACGGCGTGTGGCTTGTCTATTTGAGAGTATGTAGATTGGGATATATATATATATATATACTGTATATACACAGTATATATATACCAGCGTTTCGCAGCGGAGAATTAGTGTGTTAAAGAAGTTATGAAAAAGAAAAGGGAACATTTTAAAAATAACGTAACATGATTGTCAATATACAGTAATTGTTTTGTGAGTGTTGCTGTCATCAAGGATTTGATCATCATTATTTCTTGCAATCAGGTTCGTATTTGGAGGATGTGTTTATTTAATGTTAGCTAAGACCCGGCACTTAAAAGTTTCTTGCTACAGCAATTTTAACTCCATTACAAAGTGATCCAAAGTCTCGTTTATACCTTGTGTCTTCTCAGTAAACTTGTATGTCACGAATATCGTCATTCGTCGTAGGCATGACAAACGGCAGCGGGAGTGTGTCTATAAACTTAATGTAAACTTATGGTTCGCGCCGTTCTTTGTTTCCGCAGTAGCTGCACTTATGAATATGCATTGGCCTCGCTGACTGAGTGCAAGGGAAAAAAATAAAATGTAGTCTATAAGTTATTAAAAGTAAAACATTAACGTTTTGTTTAGTTTCTTGTTACAGCAATTTTAACTCCGTTACAAAGTGATCCAAAGTCTCGTTTATACCTCGTGTCTTCTCAGTAAACTTGTATCTCGAATACCGTCATTTGCCGTAGGCATGAGAAACGGCAGTGGGAGTGTGTCTATAAACTTAATATATACTTACGGTTCACGCCGTGCTTTGTTTCCGCAGTAGCTGTACTTATGAATATGCTTGTATTTATGAATACGCTTGTATGCATCACTTGCTTCATAATCTTTTTCTGCCTTCTCAATTGTGAAATGGCGTTTTTTGTTCAGCGCTGTTTGGAGGTCTTCCTTGTTCTCTACGTACTTACGTAGGAGGCGTGATGATGTCACACGAAACTCCGCCCCCCACAGCCATCCAGCTCAACTCCATTACATTATATGGAGAAAAATAGCTTCCAGTTATGACCATTACGCGTAGAATTTCGAAATGAAACCTGCCCAACTTTTGTAAATAAGCTGTAAGGAATGAGCCTGCCAAATTTCAGCCTTCTACCCACACGGGAACGGGAGAATTAGTGATGAGTGAGTGAGTGAGTGAGTGAGTGAGTGAGTCAGTCAGTCAGTCAGTCAGTGAGGGCTTTGCTTTTTATTAGTATAGATTCGATCATTTTCCTCAATAAATAAATGACCAAGTATAATATTTTTGTCTTATTTGTTTAACTGGTTTCTCTTTATCTACTTTTAGGACTTGAGTGAAAATCTGATGATGTTTTAGGTCATATTAATGCAGAAATATAGAAAATTCTAAAGGGTTTACAAACTTTCAAGCACAACTGTACCACATGAACGTACTGAGAGAATAAAACTGAATTAAAAAAACGTTAACTTTTACGCAGGGTAGTTACATAGTTAGATCAAACATATATTTTTATTATATAATAGTAATAATCATAGCAGCTCACCACTCAAAAAGATAAATGTGTTGAAGACCAGGGATCGAACATGCAACCTCTTGATTATGAGACAGCAATTCTTATCTCTGCACCAGCCAAACAAACATGTCTACTTTGTATGGATTGATATTTGGGCCTCTATTTTTACACATTGACAGTAACATGTAAGTAGAATAATTTGTTTTTCTTCAGTTACTGTATATTCTTGAATAAAAGTGTACTTATTTTGTTATACCGTTTGTGAAAGTGTTTATTTGATATTTGGACGTCATACATTATACACTTCACATCAGCATTTTGTCAGTATTACTATAACATGAAAAAAGTTTGTGTTTTTGTTATGTGTTCAACATTTCTTGCCTTGTATTTTCTGTCATTCTACATTTGCACAGATCATTGTAGACACAGAACACACTTGAAATGTACGTATTCCAAATAACAATATATTATTTACCCTATACAATTCCAGACACCTAACTCCCGGGCAGACTCTGAGAATTTTGCATCTGATTTGACTTCAGCTGTCTCTGCAGGGGATAGGATAGGGACTGCTTCCTGCTTGCGGTGATTGACACATTTGCAAAACAAAGACACTGATGACGAGGTGCAAAGGGAATTTACGGTGGCCAGTCATTACAAATATTTCCGTAGGCTTCAAGGATTCTAGTGTAAAGTCGTGGGTAACTGACGTCCTATACCATCTGAAATGGGAAAAAATCTAATTCTCACTCAGTGGATCTGTTCTAAACTTTTAAAAAATTTGGCAGGATCTAATAAATAACATTTCTGTATTGGGGAAAATGATACTCTTCCTTCTTTGCTGCTTCAAAGATTTGCTTTATTGGCTGTCTCTCTTATGTTTTAAGTGGGGGTTGAATTTGGTTTTGTTAAGTTTGATTTGATCGTATGGATTGTTATTTGCTTTTAATTAAACTTGATAAAATAAAAAAGAAAGAAAAACTGAAGCGACACAAGACGGAATGATACAGGAATATTTAGAGCAACAATCCTAAATAACTTTGAAGAGAAGAAGGCGAATGTCAGAAATAACTTTTCATGCATTATTTTGGTCAGAGTGAGACCAAAAAATATTGACTCAAACCTAGCCATTCTTGTGAAGGCAATTGCTCAGAGAGAGACAGAGGGACTTCAGACTAACACATCAAAAAAAGTGCCCAGACAATTTATGGTGTTGGTGTGGAGTGGTGCAGTAGAATCAGGGTAGGGAGAGAAAATGTTGAGCTGACATCACCGGGAAGCACTCCACTCTGGTACACTTACTGCCTGCCCTTGTGCCTAAAGATAAGGGTGTTACTCCTTTAGCTGAAGCTGACAAAGAGAGGGCCGTTAGAATCCAGAGGTTTCAGGTTCATGCCTGGAGTTAGTTATCACAGTGCAAAAATCCGAACTGAGAAGGCTTGGTGTGTGTGTGAGAGCCAATGGCAGAACACAATTAAATCCAAAAATTGAGAACAATACAATATGGGTTGGCTCCTTGCTACTGGTTGCATCCTGGGAGCCTCTTGAACCTGCCACCACTGATAATGTACACAAGGAATAAGCCAGTGGATGAGGATACAACACACAAAGCAAGAGGTAAGTGCATAAAAAATACTCCAGTGCTTTTGTTAAAACCCAACAATAAAACAGCATTCAAGAAGTGAAATGTTAAAAATGTTCAATAAATAAATAATCCATTAAAATCAGAGGTTAAAACCAGACATTATCCACAAAACTTTGAGCGCCAAAACCCTTTTACACCTAGTGCCTCCTCTCCTTGTCCTGTTCAGAACTCACAGGAGGAGGAGATGCTGGCCAAAACATGCCTTCTCCCACCGCTCACACTTGGCCCTTGTACAAAATGCCATCCATTGGGCCATTCCTGCTCCCTGGTATCCATGAAGCTCACTCCTGACCACCTGCCTCTCGCTCCCTGCATCAAAGGTGCTCTACTTCTCTCCACATCTCTGTCTTCTCTCCATTTAACCTCTGTCTCTCACTTGAGTTTCATTTTATCACCCCATCTTAGTGTGCCGGCTCCCTTTTTTATCTGCTTCTGTGGGCGCAGCACCACAATTTCAAACTGCTTAAAGCCAATGAAGCGACTGAGACAGACTGTACCCTGATGTGCAGCTGCATCTCGCCTTAATTACTTCACTAACCTCCCGTAGCTGTGCGAGCACACACACCAATGGAGATAGAACTGGCTATTCAGTTATTTATTTATTAAAAACTGGCAACCTTTTCTGAGCAGTGGATCTGCTATACCACATACCACTATATATACATGAATGGAATGGCAGAAAATTTCAGACCCATTATAGAGTATGCAGTTTATGGTAACAGGGCAACTTAACACCTATAGACATTTTAAATTGTGAACTGATAATTAAGGATCCCAAAAAATAGTGTCTAAACAGAGGAGTGTGGGAATGTGGAGAGATCCCATTTTGAAGAGAATTTTTTTTGAAGGAGAGTTTTTTTCTACTCTTTTGCAGCAAACAGTACAGACTGGAAAAGGAACTTGCCAAGGAGTATAGAGAACAACAGATAAAAAATTAACACAATGTCAAAACAAATCTGAATATTTAGAATGATTAAATGCTGGAATTGCCAAACTGGCTGCCAAGCATGGAGAAAACAGGCTGTAGCCATTGAGGAAAATCTGTAAGGTTCTTGACAACCAGTAATGTGTAATTATATAATAGGTGAATATAATCTGGGGGAAACTAACATCATTTTACTATTACAAAATATTTTGAAAGCAGAGAGTGCCTCCATGTCTCGAGTTTCAGGATGTTTTGTACAGTGGGATGCAAAAGTTTGGGCAACCTTGTTAATAGTCATTATTTTCCTGTATAAATCGTTGGTTGCTACGATAAAAAATGTCAGTTAAATATATCATATAGGAGACACACACAGTGATATTTGAGAAGTGAAATGAAGTTTATTGGATTTACAGAAAGTGTGCAATAATTGTTCAAACAAAATCAGGCAGGTGCATAAATTTGGGCACCACAAAAAAGAAATGAAATCAATATTTAGTAGATCCGCCTTTTGCAGAAATTACAGCCTCTAAACGCTTCCTGTAGGTTCCAATGAGAGTCTGGATTGTGGTTGAAGGTATTTTGGACCATTCCTCTTTACAAAACATTTCTAGTTCATTCAGGATTGATGGCTTCCGAGCATGGACAGCTCTCTTTAACTCACACCACAGATTTTCAATTATATTCAGGTCTGGGGACTGAGATGGCCATTCCAGAATATTGTACTTGTTCCTCTGCATGAATGCCTTAGTGGATTTTGAGTAGTGTTTCGGGTCGTTATCTTGTTGAAGGATCCAGCCCAGGCGCAGCTTCAGCTTTGTCACTGATTCCTGGACATTGGTCTCCAGAATCTGCTGATACTGAGTGGAATCCATGCGTCCATCAACTTTGACAAGATTCCCAGTCCCTGCACTGGCCACACAGCCCAACAGCATCATGGAACCACCACCATATTTTACTGTAGGTAGCAGGTGTTTTCTTGGAATGCTGTGTTCTTTTTCCTCCATGCATAACGCCCCTTGTTATGCCCAAATAACTCAATTTTAGTTTCATCAGTCCACAGCACCTTATTCCAAAATGAAGCTGGCTTGTCGAAATGTGCTTGAGCATACCTCAAGCGGCTCTGTACTGGGGGCAGAGAAAAGGCTTCCTCTGCATCACTCTCGCATACAGCATCTCCTTGTGTAAAGTGCGCCGAATGGTTGAACGATGCACAGTGACTCCATCTGCTGCAAGATGATGTTGTAGGCCTTTTTGCTGGTCTGTGGGTTGACTCTGACTGTTCTCACCATTCGTCGCTTCCGTCTATCCAAAATCTTTCTTGGTCTGCCACTTCGAGCCTTAACTTGAACTGAGCCTGTGGTCTTCCATTTCCTCAATATGTTCCTAACTGTGGAAACAGACAGCTTAAATCTCTGGGACAGCTTTCTGTATCCTTCCCTAAACCATGATGGTGAACAATCTTTGTCTTCAGGTCATTTGAGAGTTGTTTTGTGACCCCCATGTTGCTACTCTTCAGAGAAAATTAAAGGAGGAGGGAAACTTACAATTGACCCCCTTAAATACTCTTTCTCATTATAGGATTCACCTGTGTATGTAGGTCAGGGGTCACTGAGCTTACCAAGCCAATTTGAGTTCCAATAATTAGTTCTAAAAGTTTTGGAATCAATAAAATGACAACGGTGCCCAAATTTATGCACCTGCCTGATTTTGTTTGAACAATTATTGCACACTTTTTGTACAGTCAACCCTCGTTTATCGCGGTTAATCCGTTCCAGACTCTGCCGCGATAAATGAATTTCCGCGAAGTAGGATTCTTTATTTATAAATCAATATTTTCGCAGTTAGAGCATAGAAAACCTGTTTACGACCTTCTAAATACAGTAATCCCTCCTCGATCGCGGGGGTTGCGTTCCAGACCCCCCGTCGCGATAGGTGAAAATCCGCGAAGTAGAAACCATATGTTTGTATGGTTATTTTTATATATTTTAAGCCCTTATAAACTCTCCCACACTGTTAACATTATTAGAGCCCTCTAGACATGAAATAACACCCTTTAGTCAAACGTTTAAACTGTGCTTCATTACAAGACAGAGATGGCAGTTCTTTCTCACAATTAAAAGAATGCAAACATATCTTATCTTCAAAGGAGCACCGTGAAGAGCAGATAATGTCAGAGAGCGCTCGCTAAGAAAAGCAAACAATCAAAAAATCAATATGTGCTTTTAAGTATACAGAAGCACCGCGATAAAGCGGCATTTTGTAGAGGAGCGCCCTATCTTCTAGGCAAACAACCACTGTGTAAACAGCCCCCTCTGCTCACACCCCCTCCATCAGGCAGAGAGAGTGAGAGAGACAGAGAGAAGCAAACAAAACAAGCCACGCTGAAGCATATCTTATAGCATTGAGGAGTTTTAGTTAATATGTAATACATGCTCTGATTGGGTAGCTTCTAAGCCATCCGCCAATAGCGTCCCTTGTATGAAATCAACTGGGCAATCAAACTGAGGAAGCGTGTAACCTAAATTAAAAGACCCATTGTCCACAGAAAACGGCGAACCAGCGAAAAATCCGTGATATATATTTAGATGTGCTTACATTTAAAATCCGCGATAGAGTGAAGCCGTGAAAGTCGAAGCGCGATATAGCGAGGGATTACTGTAAATCCAATAAACTTCATTTCACTTCTCAAATATCACTGTGTGTGTCTCCTATATGATATATTTAACTGACATTTTTTATCGTAACAACCAACGATTTATACAGGAAAATAATGACTATTAACAAGGTTGCCCAAACTTTTGCATCTCACTGTATATGTTGTTTGATTTATGGAGGATAGCAAATGATAATTTAGTAGATGCCGATTCTGATGGGGCATTTTATTCGAAATGCACAAGTAAAACATGTGCACTTTTTCAGCTAAGTCTCTGTTCATTTAAAATAATCTTGATAGCAAAGATTGGACCTCCAACAAGTACTCAGGGTGGGGTGGAGGTTGTTTATTACAATTTATAAAGAAAACGACTGTCACTTCAGTTTTGGTAAGACAAAGCTGAGAAAGAAATAGGCTTATTACTCCATGATAGGCCTGAAGCCTTGCCTGTTATAAAACCCCAAGCAGAAAAATAGACCAGTAAAGCAGCAGGGGATATTTCAGACAGTTAATTTTATAATTAAGTATTATAAATCAGTATTGGATAAGTGAGTCTGATATGCAGGCAGAGGCTCAAATAATTAATTAAACATGACAGGGAAGAATGGAAAGTATTGCCTGGATCCCTACATACATATTATAGACTTGGCAGAACAAAAACAGGACATGAATCAGAAACATTAAGGTTTAAAGGCCAGTGCCTTGGCCAATATACCAGACTTTCTGGATAAGTTGTGTATTTTACAGGGGGCACATGTTCACTATGTTCATTATTTTTCCTTGAGTCTAATGCTAGCCCAAAAACACCAAAATGCTCCTCAAAACAGGTAGTGGAGACTCTTAAACATCAATGAAAAGCAGCTTTTAATGCTGGATTAACTTGGAACTAATAAATCAAAGGTTCTGGTATAGTGGATGTAAAACTCCTGTTTTACCAGGAGTGCACTGAATTCATTGCTAATGCTCAGTATTTTAAATTCACAGTTCTTATCTAATAAGCACATTCTTTATTTTCAATCCAGAAAATAGACAAATTTACCATTTTAAAGCAGAAAACAAAGTGAAAACGTCTTGAAGACATCCATTTGCAGCCTTTTAGAGAGGATCCTTCATGGAACATGACTTTAATCCAAATATTCCTCGACTTTCACCAATGGTTCAACAATGGTTCTGGTGTTTAGATTTCACAATTAAAATTTTTAGATGGTGTTAATACATCAACATTATGTGTTTTCACTGCAGCAAAAGTAACCCATACAGAAAAACAATTCCTACATTAATAAAACATTAACTGCGTGGAGCTGGGAAAGTTTAAAACAGCATGAATGGCAAGTAGGAGAATTCGGGTCCAGAACTTTGACAAAAGAGATTAACCACAAACAGGATGAGTATGTATTATGTAATTAGAAACTGAAGAAGCAGACAAGCAGCAATGGAGCAACACCACCACCACAACAACTTGTAGCACTGCAATGTCCATTAGATAAACACAGAAATCCACTAGTAGAAAAAAGTCAGAGAAACAAACACAAACAAACCTGAAGATTCATCATTCTATCCCACCCACATCTACTTCTCGGAGCTACAATAGATGCGCAGAGACGTGACGTTACCAAAGTCACTTGGCACCATGAATGCAACTTTTTGTAAAGCATATCAGATGCAGGGTCCCCAGGTAGCTCACACACAACCTGATCTTAGAAATGAGAAAAATCAGTACCATCTTGTGGGCCTCACCCAACATGTACTGTCTGTCAGCATATGTTAGAAATCAGACAAAGACAGGGCTGTACATCTTTTATTTATCTACTGAGAAGCTGATGTTCAAAGGAAATCATTTTGGACAAATTTTATATTAAAAAGAGATAAAGTCTTTTTTATATGTATCTTCAGTTAGTCCTAACATATGTGCATTGTTCCAAAGACTACAGCTCTCTTGGTCCCCATGATTCAGTTTAAAAGCTAATTTGTTTTGTTTGGTCACACAAAATATTTTTTATAATTTCTCAATAGGTGGACTCATAAGCATGTGTAAAGGAGCTTGATGACTTTAACTGTGAGTCAAAATCTTCTTTGTGTTATTTACAGCCCAGGTGTGACACCCTCTAACAAAGAGTATAAAACTGTATTAGTGGAACTGTGTAGTGTAGTCAGAATTGCCACACAATAGTGCATAGTGGGACCGTCTCCTTTATTATTTAAGTTTAAGCTAAATCTTAAAGTTTTTAGGATTTCTGCTTAATAGCCTGCAACAATTATTCAGGTAAGAGTAAAGCTACAAATTTTTACAAAGACATCCCTTGAAATATTTTATGGGTAAACATTTTTTATGGGAATGACTTATTATTTAAAAAAATATTTTACCTTGACTTACTGGTGGGCTGTGTAAAGTGTCACTTGGATGCACAAGCTAGATTTTATACACTGATATTTGGTGATAATAAGTTGTATGAAAGCTGTGAATATGTCTGCCTTGGCGAACTCCTCTTTGGCAATGACAAGCAGTTCTTTCTTAGAGTCAGTTGGAATTTGTAAACAGAGAACTTCATTGGGAGATTCAACACAGATTTTTTGTTATGTCAGAAGGTTACACTTCTGCAGTCTGACCGGATCCTAAATTGTCTACTGGACTGTAAACAGTGACAATAAATCAGTTCCCAACTCTTGGAAATGGCAGCAGGAAGTGCTACCGTTTGTACTTCCTAGGGATTTTTGTCTTGCACATCAGTGTAGATTATTTGAGCTGCAAAATATTTCAATAGCTACTATAACTAAGCATCCAACCAATTTGCTGTACTAGTGTAAAATATGGGACTCTCAATGGGCAGTATCTTATACAGAACATTGATCCATCCATCCATCCATTTTCTAACCCACTGAATCCAAATACAGGGTCACGGGGGTCTGCTGGAGCCAATCCCATCCAACACAGGGCACAAGGCAGGAACCAATCCAGGGCAGGGTGCCAACCCACCGCAGGCAGAACATTGATTCTGAAGAAATCTGTGGTGACTCCTTCTCTGTGGGATCAGAGTCCAGTGGATTGTGACAGGCTGGAAGATGCGTCAAAATAAGCAGCCTGTGAACAATAAAAGTATCCACCCTTTTGGAAGTTTGCATATTTTTTTGCTATATAACATTGAATCACAGTTGAATTAATTTGCCACTTTAAACACTGATCAAGAGAAAATGACCCTTTAATATTTTAATGTCAATGAGAAAACAGAAATCTGCAAAGTGACCTAAATTAATTATGAATATAAAACACAAAATGATTATGTGAAGTGTTTACTCACTTTAATATGACACAACTAAGTCATAACTGGCACACCACAATTAGTTTTAGAATTCACATAATTAGTTCAATGGAAATCAAGGGGTTTCAACTGATTATAGTATAAATGTCCCTATATCTGGAAGATCCAACAAGCAGTATTGTGGCCTAACACTAAAAACAACTGTGAAATGATGTCTGAAAAACACAAATCAGGGTATATAGACAAGAAATTATCTAAATCGCTGAATATCCTTTGAAGTCCAGTTAAATTCTTCTTCTTCTTTCGGCTGCTCCCGTTAGGCGTTGCCACAATGGATCATCTTCTTCCTTATCTTTCTGTCCTCTGCATCTTGTTGTGTTACACCCATCACCTGCATGTCCTCTCTCACCACATCCATAAACCTTCGTTTAGGCTCTTCCTGTTTTTTCTCTTGCTTGGCAGCTCTATCCTTAGCATCCTTCTCCCAATATACTCAGCATCTCTCCTCTGCACATGTCCAAACCAATGCAATCTCGACTCTCTGACTTTGTCTCCCAACTGTCAAAATTTATCTGACCCTGTAATGTACTCATTTCTAATCCTACCATCCTTGTCACACCCAATGCAAATCTTAGCATCTTTAACTCTGCTACCTCCAGCTCTGTCTACTGCTTTCTGGTCAGTGCTGCTGTCTTCAACACATATAACATATCTGGTCTCACTACCGTCCTGTAGACCTTCCCTTTTACTCTTGCCGCTATCCCTCTGTCACAAATTACTCTTGACACTCTTCTCGACCCATTCCACCCTGCCTGAACTCTCCTTTTCACCTCTCTTTCACAATCCTCATTACCCTGTACTGTTGATCCCAAGTATTTAAACTCATCCACCTTCTCCAACTCTACTCCTCTATTCTGTCTTGTTCCTACTGACCTTGATTCCTCTCCTCTCTAGAGCATATCTCCACCTCTCCAAGGTCTCCTCAACCTGCTCCCTTCTATCGCTACAGATCACAATGTCATCAGCAAACATCATAGTCCACGGGGACTCCTGTCTAATCTCGTCTGTCAACCTGTCCATCACCATTGCAAATAAGAAAGGGCTCAGAGTCAATCCCTGATGAAATCCCACCTCCACCTTGAATGCATCCGTCACTCCTACCGTAGACCTCACTACGGTCACACTTCCCTCGTACATATCCTGTACAACTCTTACATATTTCTCTGCCACTCCCGACGTCCTCATAAAATACCACAACTGCTCAAGAGGCACCTTGTCATATGCTTTCTCCAGGTCCACAAAGACACAATGCAATTCCTTCTGTATATTTTTCCATCAACACCCTCAGAACAAACATTGCATTTGTGGTGCTCTTTCTTGGCATGAAACCATACTACTGCTTATTAATTATCACCTAATTTCTTAATTTAGATTCCACTACTCTTCCCCATAACTTAATGCTGTGGCTCATCAATTTTATCCCCCTGTAGTTACAGCAGTCCTGCACATCCCCCTTATTCTGAAATCTCAGAACCAGTACACTTCTTCTCCACTCCTCAGGCATCCTCTCACTTTCCAAGATTCCATTGAACAATCTGGTTAAAAACTCCACTGCCATCTCTCCTAAACACCTCCATGCTTCCACAGGTATGTCATCTGGATAAACGACTTTTCCATTCTTCATCCTCTTCATAGCTGTCCTCACTTCTTCCGTTCTAATCCATTGCACTTCCTGATTCACTATCTCCACATCATCCAACCTCTTCTCTCTCTCGTTCTCTTTATTCATCTGCCTCTCAAAGTACTCTTTCCATCTGCTCAACACACTCTCCTTGCTTGTGAGTACGTTTTAATCTTTATCCTTTATCACCCTAACCTGCTGCACATCTTTCTCAGCTCACTCCCTCTGTCTAGCCAATTGGTACAGGTCCTTTTCTCCCTCCTTAGTGTTCAACCTCTCATACAACCTATCATACGCTTTTTCTTTAGCCTTCACCATCTCTCTCTTCACCTTGCGCCTTATCTCCTTGTACTCTTGTCTATTTTCTGCAGCTTTCTGACTATCCCACTTCTTCTTTGCCATCCTCTTCCTCTGTATACTCTTGTGTACTTCCCTATTCCACCGCCAGGTTTACTTTTCCTCTTTCTTCTTTAGCCTTCACCACCTCTCTCTTCACCTTGCGCCTTATCTCCTTGTACTCTTGTCTATTTTATGCAGCTTTCTGACTATCCCAATTCTTCTTTGCCATCCTCTTCCTCTGTATACTCTTGTGTACTTCCCTATTCCACCGCCAGGTTTACTTTTCCTCTTTCTTCTGTCCAGATGTCACGTCAAGCACCCTTCTTGCTGTTACCCTTACTACATCTGCTGTAGTTTCCCAACTGTATGGTGATTCTTCACTACCATCTTCTCCCTAAACTCAACCTAGCAGTCTTCCTTTTTCAACTTCCAACATTTGATCCTTGGCTCTGCCCTCACTCTCTTCCTCTTCAACGTCATCTTATAGACCACCATCCTATGCTGCTTAACTACACTTTCCCCTGCCACCACTTTGCAGTCTTCAGTCTTCTTCAGGTTGACTCTCCTTCATTCCTCTCCTTGACATCATACCTACCCATCACCTCGTCTCCTCCGTTCCCTTCACCAACATGTCCAGTGAAATCCACTCCAATCACCATTTTCTGTCACTTGTGTACACTGTTCATCACTTGATCCAACTCACTCCAAAAATCTTCTTTCTCATCTATTGCACACCCAACTTGCGAGGCATATGCACTAACAACATTCATCATCACAACTCCAATTTCCAGTTTCGTAATCATTACTTTGTCTGGCACTCTTTTCACCTCCAGAACACTCTTGACATACTGTTCCTTCAGAACAACCCCTACTCCATTTCTCCTCCTATCCACACCATGATAGAACAATTTGAAACCACCACAACAAATGTCTCATGGAATGTGGAATGTAACTTCTTGTACAAGAGTTTAAAAATGTTACATATATTCAGACTAACTTCTAGAAACAGCACTTGGTCAAGAAACAGATTTCTCGATCAAAGCCTCTATCCTACTCCAGGATTCCTCTGTAGAAAAGATCTTGGGAGGATACTGGGATGCTCACAAGCACTGGCTGGCTTCTACACAGTTGCACTTTGTTCTGATGGAAAAGAAGGTCACTTCAATGTGACTTTGACTTGCAGAAAGGTAAACATTGAGTTCTACTTGAATGCATGTGGCTAACAACTACTGACAGAATAGAAGATTGCTCATAAGTGTGCCTGGTGTCCAGAGTATCTTGGACCAAGGGTCACTAATTGACTGTGTAGTAATATAATTTGATCTAACTGTTTATGTTCTAGGAGTAAAATGACATGCTGATCTGATCATTAATTGATGGTGAGCTGTCTTAAACAAAAAAAGCTGAAGCTGTACAAACCTGAAAATGAAGATGAATATTGAGGGTGCAATGGAACTCATTAGTGGATGCCCAAGTTCCAAAAGAGCTCTCGAACTTCACTTTATTTCTTTTGCAAGCTAAGAAAGGACAGGGACACAGAGTTTAAAACCTGATAGCTAAAGAACACCTGTCATGGTTCCAATCTTAGGATCCTAGGATCTGAAGGAAGATGTTGTTTTTAAAGAAGGCTGTCAAACAGAAAAAGAGACTTTCTGTTCGAAGCTAACTAAAGGGTCTAGATAGGTACCAGAGAACACAACAGGAAGTTATAACTATGGCCACACTGAAGACCCATATGTGGAGAATATTTGATATTTATATATAGAGAAAAAGTTTAGCATGGTTTTCAGGAAGTTCTGGTAAAGAATTTGACAACTTAGGAACAGTAGATGAGATATCATCCAGGCTGATCTCAGCAATGGTGGAAGACCATTGACCTCAACTGAGGATAGTTTGGGTAGATAGAAAGATCATTTTAAAGGGTATGGATATGGCATCCTTAATGGATGAAATGTTGAGAAGCACTGATTTAGGGGCTGGTCAATTTCTGAGGCAGTCAAAATTCCCCACTGTGGCAAAGCTGCAAGAGATGACAAGATCACACTTCAAACACTGAAATTATTTGATATTTTGGTGGAATTTTGGCTAACTAACCTATATAGTATTGTGTGAAAAGTGGAGGCAATTCTTCAATACTGGTATAATGATTCTGTACTTGGCTTTATCATGAGTGCATTAAGTTGGGTGAAGGATTCCTTCAAGTATATGTCTTGTCTACCTTTTGTAAAATGGACTGATTGGATATCAAAGCATAGCAAGTTTTGAGAGCATCCAGTTCGGGAAGCTAAGGCTTGTGTCTCCACTGTTTATAGCTGATGTTATCCTTTTGACCTCATTAGGATGAAATCACTGGTGTGCACTGAAGTGGTCGACAGCTGATTGTGATATGGCTGGGACAAGAATTAGCACCTCCAAATCAGAGATTTGATTTTTTTTTTTCATTTTGCAGAAAAGAGTAGCTTGCAACATCCAGGTAAGGAGTGAGCAGCTGTTTCAAGTGGAGCAGTAAAAGCACGCTGGATTTTGTTTAAAGTGAGGTTAGAGGTGACAATTTAACTGACAGATGATCTGGTTCAGAATCAGCAGCAGTTTCATGGAAAATTTATCTTGACCATGGTGGTGAATCATGTGCTAATTCCTTGTATGTGGCTTTTTATTTACCAGTTAAACAATATAGCCACCTTCAACTAAGGTAACAAGCTTTAGGTAAGAAATGAAAAATGAGACCACAAGTACAACTTACAAAACAAACACCAAAATAAAATGCAGAAGTACACAGAATGGGCAGAAGAAATATGCTGCTTATGGAGAAGGTCAGCACTGGTGTCATCCCACATACACTTCACAAAAGCCTTCAGACATCACATCTAAACCAATACACATACATAAAACTATAGAAAGCAGGCAGTTTGAATACATGTCACATAGTGAGGAAATTCCTTAACACAAACACAGTTCCCTAAAACAAATACATATATACAAAGGGATAGTATTAGGCAGCTGATGATGATTTCCTGGTCTTCTCTTCAACCAGACATAACACTTGGAGCTCTGCTCAAAGAGTTCAATTTTTGTCTTATCAAAGCAAAGGGTCTGAATACCTGGAGTGGCCTGATGCTGGGCCGACGAAGGTTCAAGAAAATCTTTAAAACACCTTCCTCCGCATCATACAGATGATCTATGCCACACACAACATAAACAATACCTTGTTTGAAAGTAATGGCAGTCTACAACACACTCATAGTGATCACCTTTTAATAGTATGTACAGTTGACTTTTAACCTGGTATGAAATCATACTTGTGTGACATTGCGGACGAGGTTGGCAACTACCATTTGACATTTCTGAAGGGGGTTGTTCTTGCTCTGTGGATCATACCATTTCAAACTGCACACCATTAGATAGATAAGACCGTGACGTTTCCAATGACACACAATACGACCGTGTTTTTTCAAAAGCTGCCACCCTATCATGCAAATCAACCTGTACTGCCAAGCCATTCGGCGGACATTTCACGTGCTGTTGCACCTTGGGGCTGTCACAAAAAGTAATTTTGTTGTGTTACACAATGAAAATAAAGTGCTTGAACTTGAATATACAGTAATATCACAAACCAATAGCAAATATAGACATGATATATATATTAACATCTGCTGAATAAAACTGGCTCAAAACTAGCTCGTCACCATGGGACGAAGCATTAGCGAGACATTCGCTGTTATAGAATGGCTATGCTTGCTAGCTTGGCATTGGCGATCTGACACTTCTGGTTGGGACTTTGCAAGCTTTATACCATTGTATAGGTGCGAAGGAAACATTTCCAATGATGTATAACAGGTCCAAGTTTGAAAAAAGGAACATGATAAAGGTGGACAAAATAAACCAAAATTTTTTTTTTTTGGGGCCTGGGGTGGTCTGTGTGCATATATGATGAATATATGTGTGTGTATATATATGAGAAACTATTTATATGTTGTATAAAAATGTAATAGTATTTTATATAAATTTTATATTATTTATATTTACAGTTTGGGCATCCCTAAATGTAAAGGTTTTAGAGGTGGGGTGTACCCTTGGTGCCAGATACTGTAACTATGTGTTTTTGTGTTATCAATGTGAAACTTTTCACAGGAACAGCTGACATGTCTGGGAAACTCACTGGACATTGTTTGGACTTGAAATATACTATATTTCATAACAAAAATTTTGAAAAATCACAGTGTCCACCTACGTTTTTTTTGTTTTGCTATTTGGCCTCAGTTTTTGAGTAAAGTAATGTTTACATTTGACATAAACACAGTTTCTATCACATTTGAGAAGTTATATTGTAAGATTTAGTGGAAAAATGACAGTCCTACCTTTATTTATTGCATAATAAGACATTATTATGGTGTTCTCCCCTCAGGCAGAAATTGATTAAAAAAACATCCCTCAGGGCATAAGAAGAGTGAGACATTTCAGTTTTTGAAATTGCAAATGTGTTCATTTATAATGAAAACTACAACACAATGAAGTGTACTGAAAGAGTCTGAATACTTGCTGAATTCACCATGTACTCCCCATGACAGTCTATCTAGTAATATTTAAAACATTATTGTAATAATATTGGCGCTTTTTGAGAGTTCCCTTCAAAACAACCAAGATTTTGTGGATGTTAATTTCAACTTTTATTTTAGGATTGTTATGCATTATCCCAAAAGGATAGAGAAAAAAATGTATCCCCTATTCAATCATCCATCCACAGATTTGCTCAACCCTACACATTCTATGGTTTGTTAGAAGACAAACTCAATCAACCTCAAGCACAAGTCAGAAAAGCAGAAACCAACTGTGAGTATTCTTGTCAGTTTGTGCATTTCCTGTGGAAATAAAAAAGAAAATGAAAAGTCTGCAACAGGGCCACAGTCACCAGCACTCTGATAGTTAGTACATTTGCACTGTGTAATTGCCCTTAGATTGTGGGAGACTGAAGGCTGATGGGGAATGTGACATGTGGTTAGGCCAGTGTGTGTATCACAGCCTCTACCTTTGTTAAAAGCTATGTCAGGGTGGGGGAGGGGCCCATGACATGAGAGCCTGATCAGCTGTTTTTTATCTTTATATACTGCCGTGTGCGTCTCCTCCATGCTCAATAATCTTGTAAGGCACGTGAAACCACCAAGTACTCAATAAATGATAATTTTCCCCTAAAATGCATATGGTGTCTAAAATATCAGTGATAAAGTACCTATAGCCCATGTTCATTTAGTTCATGCAATCCATTCATCCACTCATCTACAGTATGCTCATAACCCATGTTATACTTTAAAACTTTTGTCAGCTTCTCCTTATGAATGGAAATTAATTAACATGTAACTTCACCATTTTTGTTAATCAAATTTTTCCACATTATTTACACAGCAGATTTATAATATCAAGTGAAATACAGTGGAAAAGACATTGCATACTACATATAATTTCTTTGATTCTCAAACACGTTTTTGCAATTACAGGAATTTTGAGACAAGTACCATTAACCATTCTGAATTTACAGTTGAAGGAAAAATCCTTACATTTAAAATGTACTTATGTTTGGACCATGGGTTTGTTAAGTTCATCCTTTCTTATAGCATTCTAGGCAACATAAGTGCCTTATGTTTAAAATAAAACAAACCTTTAAGTACTTATGTGTAGTTACTACAAAAAAGACTGAAAGACAAAAGGCTACATTCCTAATTAGGTCTGTGAAGCTTATACATCATCAGGTTTTAGCTTTTTACTTAAGTAAACAATAGACAATTAACAGCTACAAGGATCCATCCCTTCCCCCAATCAACTTCCAGCTATATTCACATTGCAGTGCTTGGACTGAACAAAGAACCAAGCACCACAAAGGATGATCAGAGCAATTTATCAATGTCACAAAGGTGGAGGAATTCTTATATACTAAAGACCTTGCTACCCCTAAAACATGATGAAAAACTTCGGCACAGAAATGACCTGCTCCTTGTCAATAAATGTACGAAAAAAACTGAACAAAAAGTGTAGCAGTGATTTTTTATATTTCATACAGTAAATAAGAATTGTTGCCCTAAAAAAATCTCCAGCTTCCTTTTAACCAAATCGTGTCAACGCCCCCCCTCCCCCAAATAGTGTGAAGAACACTGCGCTAGACCTTCACAGTGCATATCATACAAACTGCAGTGGTTTCAAGCTCAGCATTTTAATACACAGAGCTGCTTCACAGAACAATAAAACAAATACGCAGAGCTCTACCGTAAGTAATAAAATGTGCCACTGACTTTACTACTTCAAGCTGGCATTTACATTAAAATAGCAGAGCATGCTTTAGTTTGATTCTCCATTAAACCTGCTGTACACCTTACTTCAGCATTTTTCCAGGATTAACAGTTCATGTGAATAGTAATAACTTATTTCAGTCACTCATAGAAATTAATATTTTTAGAATAGATAACAACATAAAATATCTTGACAGGAAAGCACCTCTGTTGAGTAAGCTAACAATGAACAAAATACACAAATTCAAAACATATCAAAACATTGGTTTTTAACCTCTAAGTGGGATTATTTCTGTGGTCAGAGTCTCCCTTAAAAAAGCCTCACAAATATTAAGCAATGAATGACCTTAAATGCGTTGTATCAATAATCAAATATTCTCTTTAAAGGGGAAAGGCACCAGTGTTAACTTCTGGGTTGTCAATTCTTGGTAATGTGAAGCAATATCCACCTGTCTCAAGTAGGAAGCCTCTGCGCTCTCCTTCCAAACTGGATGAATTTTAGTGGCACTAATGTACTTAATGGCCTCTGTCTATAGATTAGCATTTAAATGAACTTGCTGCTCATCAATTTGAATTCCTGTCTCACTAAAGCCAATGACTTTTATAACATACAGCATAACACAGCATTCTCAAAGCTATTTACTACAATTCAGTACAGCACCGGCTGAAGCCTATAAGGCGTGAGATGGGACCCAAGGAAGTGTTGCTAGTAAATCACAAGCATACACACTCAAAACACTACCTGACACTCACACGGGGCCATAGGAGAGTTACCACCTATCTTTGTACGCATTAATAAGGATGTAGGGGACAACCAGAGTAGTGGAGGAAAAACCAATGCAGAAACAGAGAAAACATGGAAAATCCATACAGGCAATGGCAAGTTGGAGAACTGAAACTCAGTATACTTGATCCATGCAGCCATGATGCTAACCACTGTGCCTCTCTCATAACAATGATAATTAAAAAAAAATCTGAACAGATGTAATAAAAGCAATAAATGAAACCAGCATAACTTAACACAAGTAGAACACCTTGACCAACTACTTTAATTTTCACTGCAAGTATTTAATATTCTTTATTGGCTTAGATTCGTGCTAATGGTAACCATCACCTTCTCTAGAGCAGCTGTTAATGGATTATAGTCCATAATCTTAGCACATAATAATCAAATTTACTGTGGCTAAATACAAGAGAACTACAAACACTTCCATTCAAAACCAATATAACCTGTGTGACAGACAAGATTCACTCTACTGTTGATCAATACAATTAAATGAAACAAACAGAATTGGACACTTATAATACACAGATTTTTTTTTTACTTTTCAGACTAAAGCATATAATTAAATGCATGACCTACAGCAGTAACGTAAAGAGATAATGGTGACTTTATGAGCCTACATAACATTACATTTTTAATCTAATTGGGGGTCGCAGTTACTTCCAACTTCTACAATTCTGTACAACTGTAATAAGCAGAAAAGCATCTTAGAATGCACAACACATTGAATCCTGAATGGCTACAACAGCAGAAAACCATGCTGGGTTCCACTCCTGTCAGCCAAGAACAGAAGCCGAGGCTGCAGGGGGCACAGGCGCACCAAAACCAGATATTGGAAGAATGGAAAAACGTAGCCTGGTCTGATGAATCTTGAGTTCTGCACAAAGATAATAAGGTCAAAAGTTGGCACCAACAGCATTAATCTATGCACCCATGAAACAAAATGGAATCGTTCAAATGACTATAAAATCCAATGTATCTAGTCTTAAGATGCCAAAAAAACTCAAGATTCATGACAGATGCACTCTGTGTTGTCAAGATAGTTTCATAATATTTTCTATATTTTAGATGTCTACTTCCTCACTGTTTTTGTAATTGGTTTACATGTTTGAGACTTTATTTGGCAACCTTATTGACTAAAAGGGAGATGAGCACATACTGTACTTGATAAGACTCCAAGATAGTAAAGTAACAATAGTACAGTTTTTCTTTATCCCCAGTTTAAACTGTTACCTGCTGTTTGTACCTCAATGAAAACTTTCTCTTTTAGTATTGTTTGAGTTCCCCAACATGGGGAATATGAATTATTGTATTAATTTTCACACCTAGCTTCTGTATTGCTTAAGTTGTATTCACTTGCAGTAGGATACACAGGCAGGCAGTGTGGTGTACTGGTTAAGGCTTTGGACTTCAAACCCTGAAGTTGTGAGATGAAATCCCGCTACTTACACTGTGTGACCATGAGCAAGTAACTTCACCTGTGCTCCAAATTGGACAAGTAAAAGAAAAGTAATTAATTGTACCTCAAATGTTGTTAAGTCGCCTTGGAAAAAGTTGTCAGCCAAACAGTAAGCAATAAAAATAATAAACTGCCAGTAGACAAATTAGGCCAATTCTCTGTAAATAGAAGGTTCAGAAATCAATGATAAAGAGTCTGTAACTCAAGAGAAAAAAAACTTTAAAAGTACTTAGAATCTGAGCACTTGTGTTCATTAAATAGATAAGGCCACGTCTAAGTTTAGATAAATAAAACGCTAAGAACTCAGATCAAAGCAGTAAGAGTCCAGTGCTACTACCACAGAGCTCTAACAAACTTAAGTGAAACAGAACATACTGCAATCAGTGGAATTCTTTTCGATCATATTTTTTTGTTTAACAACTTGAGCTAACTCATCCTTCCTATTTGGAAGAAAATAAATATTTTATAAGAACAAAGCTTGATTGTGGTAAGTGGAATTGCCTTTTACTATGTAAATGCATATGTGAATGAGCTTGTACAGCAAAGAACAGTAGAAAGCAGTAAAATGAACACACAGATATTGGTAACAGTATATCCAAATCTGAGAATAGTTGTTTATTCCTATAAAACTATTATTGGCTTTGTCCAGGCAAATGCATCTTATTAAACTGTAAGACGCATGGATCTGTTATAAAATGGTTTATGCCAAAAATTGGTGAAAGTTCTAGATTAACACAGAACAAAGTTAAGCACTTATGAGATTTCAAAGAATAAATATTACTGTATCATAAACCATTATGAAAATACAGCTGGAACAGATAAATGTGACTGGGTTTCAATTTGCAAAATATTAAACAAATTATACAGTTTTTTGAATTAAGCCAAATGTATGTTTAGAAATGAGACAGAATATTGGACTTCTAAGAAATGAGTTTTAAAATTGTACAGATTACTGAACTGTGAACTGAACTGCATTTATTTTTAAAAGCGATGAAATAAGAATGCCAAAAAAATTTTAAACAGGTATGCAACAAAAATTATGTGTGCAATATCAGTTTATTTCTTTTCCAACAAAAATATATTCTACCAATAAATTTTGAATACTGTAGACATCAGCAGTTTTTTTCGTATCATTTCTAGGTTTTGGTAAAAGAACAAACATTTATGCAGCTGACTTATAAAATAGCCAACAGGGTGTCTAATTGCGCCATCATTTTAGAAAAACAATATGAATGTTTAGTATAAAAAAATGGATGTACTGAGGTTTCGGCTCTGTGCTTGCCTTTGATATCATTACATGTTGGCACTCGTGGATCTCTGTCTTGGGCCAGTCTCAGGTCAGGTGTGGCCCGTTGGCATCAGCTTCTTCCAGGTCCTGGCGCCTGGTGTTTCTTGGCTGGCTTCTTTCCCTGGAGATTTTACAGGAGGCCATACTAATGATGTTTGAGACTGGCTTATAAACAATGTAGACTATCCACCTCTAACATTGCTGATGAATCTCTTCCTCTACTGTATCGTGTCTTGTATGTTTCCTCTGGGAGCTTAAGTTTCCTCCCATAGTGCAAAGATATGCAGGTTAGGTACATTGGCGATATTAAATTGGCCCTAGTGTGTGGCTGGGGGATTTAACTCTTATGTATCAATTGCAATGTATTGCAATGTGTTGCAAGAGGTATCTAATACAGGATGAGAAAACGATAATAAAAGTACTTTAAACAGCTGAGGTTTCTCAGTCAAATGGACCAAGAGTTCTGATTACTATGAAAAACATTTTTGAGGGCTCATAAAGTGTTGTTTGTTGGTTTTTACCACTGTGGCTGCAGACTTTTGTACGTTGTGATTAAAAGTTAAAACCTGCCTGCCATTGAGCTTGCTTAATTAAACATATTCCTCAATGTTTCAAGTTAGAAACATCAGCCTATGTGGTTTTCTTTTTACAAAAATTAAAAATATATTTACTCTTTACACATTGGAATTAATGAATCCTGCTGAGCTTTCTTTCCATTTGGTTTTAATTTATGTAATTAAGTGCTGAAATCTTGATAAACAAGATTTTGAAAAAAGTAGACAACAGAATACACTTGAGTATTGAAAGGCTATTATAAAAGCCTTAACTCGTACACTATAGTGCATTTCTGATTTAATAAAATGTGCACATGAAGAAGACATCAAAGTAAACAAGATGTTTAATTTAATGCAGTAATCATCCTTATTAAAACATCAGTGAACACAGAAATCTGCAATTATAAGAGCGGTCCAGGATTAAGAATCACAAACATCTACATTTCAAGTATTAGGCCACAAAGCTACAAATGACTACATATAACTTGTTAAATAAAAACCATACTATTTTGAAATTATGCTAAGTAAAGACCACTTCTTGTCTGCAGATTATGCAGGTACCTTCAATGAACTTTTATCATTAAAGCATAAACAACAATGCAAAAAATACTGAAATGGAAAAGTCATTATCCAATGTTGTGTCATGTTAGTTGACATAAATACTTCGCAGTAGCAATGCTGCGGTTAGCACCTGTGCTAATCAGTTCTTTACTGAAAGTCAGACGATTTAAATTTAAAGGGACACAGAGGTTCCTTTATCAGGAACTTCATTATAAAAATAAAACAAGTCTCTTTTACAAATAAAAAAATAGTAATTTTCTTAACAATTTCATGTTTACAATTTAAAAACTCTCACACACATAATTATTTGGATTGTCATTTTAATGCATGTCCGCACAATTATTTGATTTCTGGTTTATGCCGTCAATCTCTACTAACACTGTACCACTCTAATAACAAAGATTAATATTTGCCACAAGAGATTCTTTTATTAAACATTCTTGCGGACACAGCATGGCTTTCACAAAGAAGTGAGTTCCTCATATTTCATAGCTCTTTTAAAAAAAGATTGCTATGTAACAGCTAGATAAGTTAAAATAATTTAGTTGGATCACACTAAATTATTTAGTGTCTTAAAAATATTACATAACAAGGTTTTGAATTTTAGAATAATAATTAGAGAAAGGAGATTTTTATTTATTATGGCATTTTATTTGGTGTTTTACTTCTAAAAATTAACATTTGAGCTTTAAAAAAATGTTATACTTTTAAAAGAAAATCAGTTGTACAGTATTTTTCTGTATTATAGAACTGCAAATGATTCTGAAATTACTTTGAGGAACGTGCTATCAAGATTAAAAAATCCAAAATGAAATAACTTGATTGGTTCTTATTGGCGACAAAGGAACAGACACGGTGTTGCTGGACCATGACAATGCCTTTGGTTCAGTCCCTCACAACCTTCTGTGGATTTACTTCAACTTTTTCAGGGTCCCAGTGGCCATCACAAAACCTGTCAGGGCCTAATTCCTGGCCTTGTGCAACTATGTGTGATGTGATGACAGCAGAATACAACACAGCATGGCAACATCTGGAAGTTGAAATCATAGATGGATTAGATGGATGTACCATCTCCCAGCTAGCTTTCACCATGGCCATGGAGGTAACTGTTAGAGCATCTTAATGGGTGGTCAGAGGACAGCAATGATGTATATCAGAGTATACATGGACAATCTTAAAATACTCATTACAACTACTGTAAGACTTGTACTGTACAGCTTTTCAGAATGCTTTAAGTCAACATCAAGCTGACTCAGTGGTAGATCAAGCTGAGCTCCTTCATCCATGGAAAGCTTGTCGGACCAATGCTTCTGTACTGGAGACGGGATGATTAAGCTGTTAGACCAACATTTCCACCAACAATCTTCGCAAAGCATGTGAAGATCCTAGGTCAGTTGTACAACACATCCCTCAAAGACACATAGCAAGTAGATCAGCTCAGGAAGGATGATGTTGGTGGCCTGGACAGCATCAACACCACATCACTCTATGGCAAGTTAAACCTCTAGAGCAGTGAAAGGCAACCTTTTTCGATTTGCGGGGCACTAAGTCCAAAAATTTTCTTTCGCGGCGCACCTGAGGGACTGCCAATAAATAAAGTCGTGACGACACAATCTATGGACAATCACCAATAAAAACAGTTAATTTTACAAGTTTGAAAGACATTTTATTAATAAAGGAATCAAAGGATAAATCATAAATTTAATTAATGTGAATGTTGAGATTATTTTTCGGCACATATGAGATTAATGCGAGGATCAATTTTTGAAAGACAGACACGCATTTCCTTGTCGATCATTTAAAGTCTCTCGCGTTTCTTAGACTTCATTTCCATAAGTGTTCTGTTATCTGTTTTTCCAACATAAAATATATTTTTTAAACATTATCTTTTTAATCAACCAAAAGTTCAAAAACACTAGCAATTTTAAATATTTTACAAAAATTTTCACGCCGCCCCTACAAAATTCGGTTGCCCGACAATGCTCTAGGGTATGCAATTTCAGCTCCTTTCATGGCTTAATCTTGGGGCCAATATGTCAGTCTGAAACAAAGCTATTGGTATTGGAGAATTTAATTCAGTAGTACCAAGAGGACCACACATGCTCGCTATACCTAACTCCAGCAACACTATAACACATCCTGGTAGGCTGCAAGACTAGCCTGACTCAAGGCCAATACGCCTGTCTGTACAACCAGGTGCTATGGTGTCTTGCAGCCCTTCTTCCCCCTTCACATCACTGTACGACAATGAAGTTCATCTGGGAAAGTGAGGGTCAAGCCAGACTCATCTCCAGAGCTGTTCAGCAGGGTAGTCAATGGTTCTGAATGAAAAAGAAGGACTCCACCTGGGCCATGAAGTGAAGGTATGGCATCTAGGCTGTAAGCCCAGGATGCCGGGATTCACTGCAGAACCCTCTGGAGGTGTCATGGGCCTATCAGCAAAACAACAAGAAAAAAGGGCACCAACTTGAAAACCAAGAAGATGCCAACACTCACTTGACCATTCCGCCAATGTTACGCATGTGTGCCTGGGTATCATCTTGCTAGCTGTGCCAAGGTAAGCGATACCACTCTGGGTTGAGACAGGGCACTCTTGTCAAGGTTCTATAAAACCAGACAACCCCTTGAAGATGTCTTATATTGGACCTGGAACCTGACCTGCAGCAAGCTCTATTGTGCTGTCCAAGCCTCCCTAAATCAAGGAGAATTTGGTTTGTTTTGCTGAAAAGCTACCCTTTTTTTCTTTGGTTCCATTGCACACAATTTTTGTTAACTTTGCTTTATTAACCAGTCACACCAGTCTGAGATTACTTCCAGGGACAAAAACTAGCAAGACTGCCAAAGTCTGCAGCGGAATAGTGGCAAGTTCTACAATAGGCTTGGAGCAAACTACCACATGAGTACCTACAGAAAATGCATTTTCAAGTGTACTACCAAGTGTTGATCTCACTTAGGTTTTGTTTTCCTTTTTCTTGCACTTTTAGGAAGTTTATTGATTAATAAAAAAGTATTCATAACATTATTTTTGAAAGAAATTCTGCTTCACAGCATTTTTTCAGAGTACCATGTAGAAATATATAAACAATAAATACCTAGATAGATAAATAGATAGAGTTAAAGTCAGATGTTTCCATACACTTAGGGTAAATTCTTTAATTTTTTCCAACAATGCTTACAGACAGAGTATTTCACTTTTTATTGACTCTATCACAATTCCAATGGGTCATATGTTTACATACTTTGTTAATATTTGGTAGCATTGCCTTTAACTTGTTTAACTTGAACCAAAAATTTTGGGTTGCCTTCCACAAGCTTCTTAACATAAGTTGCTGGAATTTTTTCCTCATTCCTCCAGACAAAACTGGTGTGACACTGACAGGTTTGTAGGCCTCCTTGTTTGCACATGCTTTTCAGTTCTGCCCACAAATTTCAATCGGACTGAGGTCGGGGCTTTGTGATGGCCACTCTAATACCCTGACCTTGTTGTCCTAAAGCCATTTAGCCACAACTCTGGAGGTATGTTTGGATTGACTGTCCAATTGGAAGACCCATTTGTGACTGAGCTTCAACATCCTTGCTGAGAACTTGAGATGCTACTGCAGTACATCTACATAATTTTCCTGTCTCATGATGCTGTTTATTTTGTGAAGTGCACCAGTCCCTCCTGCAGCAAAGCATCCCCACAACATGATGCTCCAATCCACATGCTTGAGAGCTGAGATGGTTTTCTTTCACTTACAAGCCTTACCCTTCTTCCTCCAAACTTAACGATAATCATTACGGCCAAACAGTTCCATCTTGGATTCATCAGACCAGAGGACATTTCTCCAGAAAGTAAGATCTTTGCCCCCTTGTGCCATTGCAAACAGCAGTGTGGCTTTTTAATGGCAACTTTGGAGAGATGGCTTCTTCCTTGCTGAGCAGCTTTTCAGGTTATGTCTATAGAGTATTCATTTAACTGTGAGTATAGATACTTGTCTACCTGTTTCCTCCAGCATTTTCACAAATTCCTTTGCTTTTATCCTGGGATTGATTTGCACTTTTCATGCCAATGTACATTCTTCTCTATGAGACAGAATGCATCTCCTTCCTGAGTGGTATGATGGCTCATGGTGTTTATACTTACATATACAGTAATTGTCTGAACAGATGAAAGTGGAACCTTCAGTCGTTTAGAAATTGTTCTCAAGGATGTACTGGATTGTGAAGGTCCACAATTTTATTCTAAGGTATTGGCTGATTTCTTTGGATTTTCCTATTATGTCAAGCAAAGAATCTGTGAGTTTGATGGTAGGCCTTAACATACATCCACATGTTGACTCCAATTAGGCTAACTGGCCATGAGGCACTAATTGTCTAAAGGCCTGACATTATTTTCGAGAATTTTCCAAGCAGTTTAAAGACACAGTTAACAAACTGTCTGTAAACTTGTGACCCACTGGAATTGTGATATGGTCAATAAAAAGTGAAATACTCTATGAACATTGTTGGAAAAATTACTTTTACCCTGAACAAAGCAGATAATTTAAACGATATGCCAAATTAATAGTTTGTTAGTGTAAAATCTGTGGAGGTGTTATAAAGTGAGTTTTTTTTAAGAATACACCCTAAGTGAATGGAAACTTCTGACTTTGATTGATAGATTGATATTAAATGTACAGTGGTGCTGTACACTTTAGAATTTTCTATATTTCTGCATAAATATGACCTAAAACATCAGCAGATTTTCACTCAATTCCTAAAAGTAGATAAAGAGAAACCAGTTAAACAAATGAGACAAAAATATTATACTTGGTCATTTATTTATTGAGGAAAACTATTGAATATTACATATTTGTGAGTGGCAAAAGTACATGAACCTCTAGGATTAGCAGTTAGTTTGAAGGTGAAATTAGAGTCAGGTGTTTTTAATTAATGGGATGCCAATCAGGTGTGAGTAGGCACCCTGTATTATATAAAGAACAGGGATCTATCAAAGTCTGCTCTTCACAACACGTTTGTGGAAGTGTATCAAGGCACGAACAAAGGAGATTTCTGAGGACCTCAGAAAAAGAATTGTTGATGCTCATCAGGATGGAAAAGGTTACAAAACCATCTCTAAAGAGATTGGACTCCACCAATCCACAGCCAGGGGAAATTCAAGACCATTGTTACCCTCCCCAGGAGTGGTCGACCAACAAAGATCACTCCAAGAGCAAGGTGTGTAATAGTCGGCGAGGTCACAAAGGAACCCAGGGTATCTTCTAAGCAACTGAAGGCCTCTTTCACATTGGCTAATGTTAATGTTTATGGGTCCACCATCAGGAGAAGACTGAATAACAATGGTGTGCGTGGCAGGGTTGCAAGGAGAAAGCCACTGCTCTCCAAAAAAAAATTGCTGCTCGTCTGCAGTTTGCTAAAGATCACGTGGACAAACCAGAAGGCTATTGGAAGAATGTTTTGTGGACAGATGAGACCAAAATAGAACTTTTTGGTTTAAATGAAAAGCATTATGTTTGGAGAAAGGAAAACAATGCATTCCAGCATAAGAACCTTATCCCATCTGTGAAACATGGTGATGGTAGTATCATGGTTTGGGCCTGTTTTGCTACATCTGGGCCAGGATGGCCTGCCTTCATTGATGGAGCAATGAATTCTGAATTATGTCAGAGAATTCTAAAGGAAAATATCAGGACATCTGTCCATGAACTGAATCTCAAGAGAAGGTGGGTCATGCAGCAAGACAACGACCCTAAGCACACAAGTCGTTCTACCAAAGAATGGTTAAAGAAGAATAAAGTTAATGTTTTGGAATGGCCAAGTCAAAGTCCTGACCTTAATCCAATTGAAATGTTGTGGAAAGACCTGACGTTGAGCAGTTAATGTGAGGAAACCCACCAACATCCCAGAGTTGAAGCTGTTCTGTACGGAGGAATGGGCTAAAATTCCTCCAAGCCGGTGTTCTGGAATGATCAAAAGTTACCGGAAACGTTTAGTTGCAGTTATTGCTGCAAAGGGGGTTCACACCAGATACTGAAAGCAAAGGTTCACATACTTTTGCCACTCACAAATATGTAATATTCAATCATTTTCCTTAATAAATAAATGACCAAGTATAATACTTTTGTCTCATTTGTTTAACTGGTTTCTCTTTATCTACTCTTTATCTACTTTTAGGACTTGAGTGAAACTTTCAAGCACCACTGTATAATTCAATGAGTCACAACTATGATGGACAAAATAACACACATATGGGAAGGCACTGATTTTGTAAGTGATTTTATTCCATGCATTAGAGACTGAACATTCATTAAAAAATTAGCTGCGCTCATCTCAGGGGCACACTCTAAGAAAACTCTCTGAGAAAATCACTGGGAACTGTCTCTGGGTAAATCCCAGAGGCACTCTGAGCACACTCTCCAAAGCGACTGAAAATCCCTGAAACCAGAAAGATGATGAGCCACTCCCACTTTGGGGTCCTGAAAACTGACAGTATCTTCTCTTATTGACCTGAAAATTGATATCCAGTCTCCAAAGATAAGCAATGAGACCAGTCTGAAAGTCTGAAAAGCTGCCATTACTTTAAGGAGGGAACTTCATCATCTAAATTCTGGTTCCAGAAAGAGTATTACGTTCCCCTAATAAGTTGCAGAAGACACAGCAAGGTGCCTAACTGAGAAAAGCACAGAAAACCACAAATAAATGATCACACAGCAAAGAGAAACAGTGCACTCCAACACAAGAAAAATCTTACACTTGAACCTGGAGCAGCAACAACTCCACACAATATCAGAAATCACCTTTAAAAACAATGTATTGTAAAAATATTTCTCTGAGCTATGATAAATTACAACTCTAAATAACCAGTAAACAGCCAGCATCTTTATGTTAAATGTTTGTCTGTCTAGTCAGTCTTGAGCCCTATGTTATATGTCAATATATAGTATCTGCAGTTCTTAAAACAAGTGTGCTTCCGTTACCTTAATCTAAGTTTATTGGTCGAAGACCTGCCTCCTACAACAGAGAAAGATATGGTAAATAAAGAAGAAGTCTTACAAATTTATTTAATTAATTACTGACACTGTCGAAGACAACCCAGCCACAGGGGATGCACAAACCAGTGTGTTTTTTCGTGCCGTTTCCATACCCTGATAAATTGGGAGGGTTACATCAGGAAAGGCATCCGGTGTAAAATTTTGCCAGATCAATATGCAGACAACAACACAGATTTCCATACCGGATTCATCGAGCCCCAGGTTAACAATGACCGCCACCAGGGTGCTGGCGGAAATTGGGCTACTGTTGGACGAAGAAGAAGGAGAAGAAGAATGGGGGAGATGTGTCCAGAGGCATGAGGAGAGGAGGAAGGTAAAGAGAGTGGAACTGAGGGTAGAAAATTTGAAAGTTGGCAATATAACTGGTAAGGGGAGAGAGTTAGCAGATATGATGGAGAGAAAGAAGGTTGATATATTGTGCGTGCAAGAGACTAAATGGAAGGGGAGTAAGGCCGAGTGGATCAGAGGGGGATTCAAATTGTTCTATCATGGTGTGGATGGGAAGAGAAATGGCGTAGGGGTTATTCTGAAGGAACATTATGTCAAGAATGTTTTGGAGGTGAAAAGAGTGTCAGTCAAAGTAATGATTATGAAGCTGGAAACTGAAGGTGTGATGATGAATGTTATTATTGCATATGCACTGCTAGCTGGGTGTGCAATGGATGTGAAAGAAGATTTCTGGAGCGAGTTGGATGAAGTGGTGGACAGAGTATCAAAGGAAGAGTGAGTGTTCATTTGAGTGGATTTCAATGGACATGTTGGTGAAGGGAACAGAGGAGACGAGGAGGTGATGGGTAGGTATGCTGTCAAGGAGTGGAATAAAGAAGGTCAGTTGATAGTGGATTTTGTGAAAATGATGGACATGTCTGTAGTGAATATTATTTTAAGAAGAGGGAGGAATACAGAAAGACATACAAGAATGGTGGAAGATACGCAGAGGTAGATTATATCCTATGCAGGAGGGTCAAACTGAAGGAGATTGAAGACTGCAAAGTGGCAGCAGGGGAAAATGTAGTTAAGCAGCATAGGATGGTGGTTTGTAGGATGATGTTGGAGATCAAGAAGAGGAGGACAGTGAGGGCAGAGCCAAGTATAAATGGTGAAAGTTGAAAACGGAAGGCTGCAAGGTTGAGTTCACGGAGGAGGCCAGACAGGCACTGGGTGGTCGTGAAGAGTTGCCAGATAGCTGGGCAACTATAGCAGAAATAGTAAGGGTGACAGCAAGAAGGGTGCTTGGCATGACATCTGGACAAAGGAGGAAAAAGAAACCTGGTGGTGGAATGGTGAAGTACAGGAGAGTATACATTGGAAGAGGTTGGAGAAGAAGAAGTGGGATAGCCAGACAGATGCAGAAAGTAGACAAGAGTACATCTGGATAAGACATAAGGGGAAAAGAAAGATGGTGAAGGCTAAAGAAAAGGTGTATGATGAATTGTATGAGAGCTGGACATTCAGAAGAGATAAAAGGACTTGTACCGATTAGCAGGGGCCGAGCTGAGAAAAATGTGCAGCAGGTTAAGCTGAAAAATGATAAAAATGTAAATGTGCTCACAAGCAAGGATAGTGTGTTGAGCAGATGGAAAGAGTACTTTGAGAAGCTGATGAATGAAGAGAATGAGAGAGAGAGAGAAAGTTGGATGATCTGGAGATATTGAATGAGGAAGTGCAATGGATTAGCAAGGAGGAAGTAAGGACAGCTATGAAGAAGATGAAGAATGGAAAGGCTGTTGGTCCAGATGACATACCTGTGGAAACACGGAGGTGTTTAGGAGAGATGGCAGTGGAGTTTTTAATCAGATTGTTTAATGGAATCTTGGAAAGTGAGAGGATGCCTGAGGCGTGGAGAAGAAGTGTACTGGTACCAATATTTATGAATAAGGGTGATGTGCAGAGCTGTATGTAGTAACTACAGGGGTATAAAATTTGGCAGCCACAGCATAAAGTTATGGGAAAGAGTAGTGGAAGCTAGCTCTAAGCCCTTTCTTATTTGCAATGGTGATGGACAGGTTGACAGATGAGATTAGACAGGAGTCCCCGTGGACTATGATGATTGCTGATGACACTGTGATCTGTAGCGATAGTAGGGAACAGGTTGAGGAGACCCTGGAGAGGTGGAGATATGCTCTAGAGAGGAGAGGAATGAAGGTAAATAGGAACAAGACAGAATACATGTGTGCCAATGAGAGGGAGGTCAGTGTAATGGTGAGGATGGAGAGAGTAGAGTTGGCGAAGGTGGATGAGTTTAAATACTTGGGATCAACACAGACTTATCCTTTAATACAATTTATTGTTGAGCGTGGCAGAAACTTATGCCAGTGGGACTGGGAACAAGGCAGGTAATGTTCCAGGATGGGTGGACAGTCCATTATAGACACCACTCATAAACACACATACCCAAACTTACAAAGGGAATTTTTTGGAACTGCAAATGAACTTTATCAGCATGTCTCTGGGAATCTGAAAGGAAAAGCACAATACCAAGAGGAGAACCAATGCAGACAAAGTGAGAATGTGCAAACTCTACACAGACAATAAATAAAATCAAATACTATCCTACCAACTATGAAGACTTCTTAAGTATAATTGACACAGCATAGTAGACATAGTGCATGCATCTGGCCGTGGAGGAGGTGACGCGGTAATTTATCGCGAGAAGTGGAAAGTCCTGCTGTTGCCTGCTCCTGCTGTTAGCTCTTTTAATCGACTGTGTGTCAACTGTCTGGGCCAGTTCCAACCATCATTGCAACTGTCTACCGTCCTCCTAAGTCTAACAACAATTTTTTGAACGATCTTGCTACCTTCCTTATCAATCTATCTGTAACTACTCCAAATATAATTCTGCTGGGGGATTTTAATATACATCTGGACAATATCAATATCCCTCTCACTAGAGACTTTTTATCTTGTCTGGAGAGTTTTGGATACCAGCAGCACACTGATGTTCCTACCCATTGTAAAGGACATATCTTGGACCTGATTTGCTGCTCTGGTGTTGTTCCTTTTGATCTTACAGCAGATGAACCCACTATAACCGACCACTTTCTCCTCTCATTCAACGCTAAACTTACCTTTTCTGTTCCTAAGCTTCCACGTCTCATAGCTTTTCGTAACATTAAAAATATTAACTTGAATTTGCTGTCTTCTAGAATTGATTCGCAAATGGACTTTTATAATTTATCCACTCCCATAGAACTGGTCTCATATTATGACACTTGTCTTAATGGTATTCTTAATTCTCTGGCTCCGCTAAAAACCAGATCTGTTTCTTTTTCCTTTTCTGCCCCCTGGTTTACGCCTGAACTTCGGCTTCTGAAAGCTAAAGGCAGGCAACTTGAAAGGTTGTTTAAAAAAACCAGACTCTTTGTCCACAAAGAGATGTATAAAAATCATCTACTCTATTACAAGGATTGTATAGCTCAAACCAAATCAAACCCATCATCTCAGGTCAAGTGTCTGGGTGTCATCCTTGACAGTACTCTATCTTTCCAATGTCACATTAATAACATCACCCGGTCTGCTTACTTCCACTTACGTAATATTAATCGCATTCGCCCCTCCCTCACTCCTCATACCACTGCCATTCTTGTTCATAGTCTTGTCACTTCTCGGCTGGACTACTGCAATTCACTCCTCTTTGGTCTCCCTAATAAATCTCTTCATAAGCTTCAGTTAGTCCAGAATTCTGCAGCACATATCATCACTGGAATCCCATCTTTTCACCATATTACTCCGGTCTTGCAGCAGCTTCACTGGCTCCCGATCAAGTTTCGTATTGATTTTAAGATTCTGCTACTAACATTTAGGGCCATCCATAACCTCGCACCCTCCATATCTGTCTGACCTTCTACATGTTGCCATTCCTTCCCGTAACCTTAGATCCTCTTCCTCCACCCATCTGACCGTTCCTCCCGCCCGTCTAACCACCATGGGGAGCAGAGCTTTCAGCCGTTCTGCTCCCAAGTACTGGAACTCATTACCTGCGGATCTCCGAAATATCAAATCATATTCATCTTTCAAATGTAAACTTAAAACACATTTGTTTAAAATGGCTTTTTCTTCTTCCTCCTGATTATAGTGGTTTTGTTTGGTTTTAATTTTTAGATTTTCTGATGTTTTAAGTTGTTTATAATTGTGTCTTTTATTTATTTATTTATTGTTTGTTCGGTGTCCTTGAGTTCTCTGAAAGGCGCCTTGTATAAATAAAATGCATTATTATAGTATTAAAAGAACAACTTGTCTAAAGCGACCACCAATTCAAAATAAATAAATCTGATGCAACAACAGACCCTCACCATGCCTTCCAATGTTAACAATAAACAAACCAGATTACCACCTAACATTGACATTAATTTACATTAATATAAATGTAGATGCCTTCTCTGTACTTAATAATCCTTGTTGGACCACTAACTCCATTCTTCATGTTCAGATAGCCTTTTGACACATGGCTCAAGTTTTGCCACCAAACATTGTCATAACGCATTATTAATATAAATCGGGGTATCCAAGTTTGATCCAGGTGGGACGCAGTGACTGCAGGTTTCTTTCTCATCATTTTCTAGATTTTGCTGTTAAGTAACTTCTTTTTTCTCAGGTTTAATTGACTTGCTATTCAAGAATCAGACACCTTAATTGTTTTTTCCTTAAAGACCAAACAGTAATAAGAGACAAAATAAACCAAAACATAACCAGCTAAACTGCATCCATCATGCAATATCTAAAAATAAAAAAGGTGAAGGTTTCAGTAATGCTGGTCTGCTCAGGTCCACAAAATCTTTTGACGGTGCTTTTAGAAAAAAGTAAATCAACAGTTCTGGAAATGTCTGCTGTGGCAGAATGAGAGCACCAACAAGCCATGTAATTAAATAAGGGGATTAAGTAGTAGCAAGAACTGCCTTCTAAATAACAAACTGGTTGGAGTTTCAGACCCAGACTTAGCTGGTCATCTGTTAGCTCACTTCATATCTCATTTTTGTGTGGCTGCCAGTTCAGAAGATCGAGTCATAAAAAACAATCTAATTGAAATAAAGGAAAAAGAACTCAAATAACAACGGAAATTGGTCACTGATTAAGAAAGTGCAGGAAGGAATTTGCCGCCATTGCAGCCCCCCAGAATCGGAGTTGGACATCCCCAATATAAACTAATATAAAACATTTGATACTTTGATAAGGTCATTGTCTGTCTTCTAAGTAATTATTTTACACAGATATGTACTGTAATGTTTTATTATACTAATATATGTTGGGCACTCACAATCAGTTTTTGTTTTTAAGTCTCACAATTTCAATTATTTACTTTTCATTGTATGGTAATCAAGCAAGATTAATGCAAAATTCTTTACTGCTTAATTTTTTTGCAGGTCATATTCTGAATTTCACAGGACTACCTCAAATTTCTGCTATGTAATTATCCTTAATTTCTGTCAGCATTCTTTATCAATTAATTGCAATCGCCCTCTAAGTTATGAATAAGTGTAAATACCACATCCTCCTTCAGTGCCTGATCTTTGAGCAGTCGCTTATTCCCAGTGGCCATTAACTACCTTGAGATGTTTAATAGGATGAGACATCTGCGGGGGGAGTTGTTCTGGTGGGGGCCCAATAGCATACTAATACCTGTACTTTCTCTCTATGGAGATGTCTACCTGTGCTTTACAGTTTTAGAGTACAGCCTTGGCATTTGGGTTGCTGCTTTCAAATCACAAGCATGAAATTGTCAGCTTTTTCCATTTTCTCTGGAACAACTGCTTTAAAAGACATATTATTTCACTGTAGACAGTATAACATTTCACAAAACATTAACAGAGCATGGGCAAGTATCATATAAAGGACCAGTCATCTGCTAAATGCTTTTGCTCCCTATAAAACAGAAGAAAACTCTAAACAGAAAAATGAAGCAATTCAGAAAAAAATCTATAAAATAAAATAATCCCATAAATCTTCCACAAGCAATTATTTAATTTACGTAAATCTCAATTTAGTAACTACTACATAAACTCAATCAATCTATTGAGTCATGCTTATATTTTATTTATGCCCATTAATTACAACAAAATGACAATGAATAGTACATGTACATATAAAAATGCACACTCTTTCATGTTGAAATGTTTTCAGTTTTAGTCAGTAAGGTACTGTAACACAATAGTCACAAAGCCTGATTAAGAAACTTTAAGCCCACTTCCAATGACAGCCATTAAAAACTTCGAAAAAGTAAATGTTAAGCAACCTCTAAACATATGTATATGTATATATAAATTACATAATTTGCAGGAAGCTAATGTATAGAATGATTTATACTATATATATATATATTTTTTTTTACATATGATTAGAGACCCCAAACTTTTAAAAACTGGAGGGTTTTTTACTCTTGTGGGAACAAGCTTTTATGTTGTGGGAATGAGTTATTGCCCTGTATACAAACATTATTATTTTTATGATAATAAGATCTGTATTCTGTGTACATAATGTATAGAATGCACCAAATCCATTAAATTAAATTATTATGTAAAGCACACAAGAAATGTATTTAGTGAAGTGCAATTTTAAAGTAAGCGCATGGGTTAAAGATTTGTAACTCTGCAGGTACAGCATGTAAGTGGGGACAAAACTGGCTCAAAAACAGGAAGCAATGGGTAATTGTGTGGGAAAAATTTTGAGAATTATGTGATATTAAAAATGGTGTCCATCAGTCATCATTGCTGGGCCACTACTCTTTTTAATATATGTATTGTGATGGACAATATGCAGAGGTGGGTGTCCCAGCCAGAAAGGAGGGTGGTTCCTTAACTGAACGGGAGGCCAGCCCTATGGCACTCTAAGAAATGAGGCAAAGAAAACTCTTCCTTGCCCAGAATAGACACAGAGGATGTCGATGCCAGGAGGAATAATACATGGACATCCTAGCTGGGTTAGATCCAGGAACAATACCAAGCCGGGAGGCTCGTATAATGGGAGGACTGGGGAGAACAATGGATTTGGACATTGCCTCCCCTAGAACATTAGATGGCAGCTTCCCGGATTGCTGCGGTGTCCCAGGTTCCCAAAGGATACTATGGGATTTAAAGTTCTTTGTCTCAGCCATGTTGGGTACCGTGGGTGTCACCAGGGGGTGCTGCAACATGGAAGACCCATATGGCATTGGGTTTCTGCCTAACCTATAAAAGGACTTGCCACCCTCATGCAGGTGAGTCAGAGTCAGGTGGGAGTAGATAAAGATTGTGTGTGTGGTGGTGTTGAGGAGTAGAAGAGAGAGAGAGAGAGAGTGAGAGAGAGAGGGGAAGCTGAAAAGAATTGTGGTGATTATGCTTTTGTACTTATGTGGATGGTATTGTACAAATAAATCAACTTTATCTGAAAGGGACTGGTGTCTGTGAAGTTGTGTCTGGGGTTTGGGACTCTCTGGTGCCCCCTAGTGGCTCATAGTACATAAACAATCTGGACAAGAATATAATCAGTAAGGTGCTTAAAAGTTTCCAGATATTACCAAACTATTTGGAAGGGCAGATGATATACAATCAGCTAAATTGTTGAATGACTTGGATAGCATATAGACATGAAAATATTTATGGCACATTAAATTTTATATAAGGAAAAGTAAGGTACTACACGTAGGAAGTATCAATGTTAAATTTAAATGCACAATGGGAGGCCTGAAGGGCATAGGAGTCAAGCAATGTGCCATGATGGTAAGACTTTGGACTTCAGAACCTGAGGTTGTGGGTTCAAATACCACTACTAACATTGTGTGACCATGAGCAAGTCACTTCATATGCCCATACTCCAACTGGAAAAACAAAAAGAAATATATCCAATTGTATTTAAAATGTCGTCTTGGATTAAAGCATCTGCCAAATAATAACAGTTTTACAGAAGCACTATTTCTCTCATTTAAAGATTTACCAATGTTGTTTCTTGTCCTAGATTGTATATAAACACAGGGAACTCCCGTTTCTGTATTACATCTTGCCTGAAGAAGGGGCCTGAGTTGCATCGAAAGCTTGCATTTTGTAATCCTTTTAGTTAGCCAATAAAAGGTGTCATTTTGCTTGGTTTTTCTCTAGAAGCAATATAAGAAAGCCAATAGGATGTTAGGTTATATATTATGACTAGCCATCCCCCATGGCGTTACCCTCGGAGTTGTGAAACAGGACAGTGAGTAGGTGCCCACCCAGCTCTCTATTCCTGACATCACTCTTCCCCCTCCCCTCGGCCCGCAGCGTCTGTCTCAGATTTGTGTGAATATATCGCTCCTGCAAGTGAACTATGATTCTTAGCGCAATGAGAGAAGCTGCAAAATCAACCGGAATGTTCAAGCAAATTATAGAAATAAAAGATCTAAATCTGTTAAGTAGAGAAACTCTAGACACAGCGTGTGTATTAACTTGTGGATTTTTCTGTGAGTATTTGGTGGCAGCGTCACAAAGTCGTAACACTGCGTTAGCTGCGGAGCGCAGCTCAGAGCGAAATGAGGTGAATGGGAGGGGAGATGATGACGTGACTCCCCCACCCGCCTTAACTGTCAATCCTCCACAAACACAGTCTCTCGGAATTTGCATAAGCACAGCCCCTCACCTGCAATTTTAACTTAGTTACAAAGTGATCAAAACTCTCCTCTCATTAAACTTGTATCCCGCATTACCCGTGGGCATGACAAACGCCAGCGGCAGCTTGTCTATGAACTTAATTTAAACTTTAGGTTTACACTGTGCTTTGTTTCCGAAGTAGCAGCACTCATAAATACGGTTGTATATGTCACTAGCTCGCTTCTTATTGTTTCGCTGCCTTCTGAATTATATAATGCATGTTTTCTTCAGCGCTTTTTAGAGCTCTTCCTGGTTTTCTACGTACTGTGTTGACAGTCAGTTCACGTGATGATGTCACACGAAACTCCGCCCCCCCACGGCTTTCGAGCTCAACTCCATTACAGTATATGTAGAAAAATAGCTTCTAGTTATGACCATTACGCATAGAATTTCGAAATGAAACCTGCCCAACTTTTGTAAGTAAGCTGTTAGGAATGAGCCTGCCAAATTTCAGCCTTCTACCTACACGGGAAGTTGGAGAATTAGTGATGAGTGAGTGAGTGAGTGAGTGAGTGAATCAGTCAGTGAGGGCTTTGCCTTTTATTAGTATAGATATATATAGATGTGTGGAGTATAAGTCAATGAAGGTTATGCTTAAGGTATACTGTATAACGCTCTAGTTAGGCCTTATCTGGCATACTGTGTTCAGTTTTGGTTTCCATATTACAAAAAATGAAATTACAGTGTTACAGAAAGTCCAGAGAAGATGGACTGGGCGGATTCTGGGATTGCAGGGTATAAGCGTGAGGAGAGACTGAAAGAGATGAACATGGAGAATAAAAACTTATGAAATTAATTAGTACAGTACATCTCCTGGTTGGAAAGAAGGGCACATTTTGCACAAATGTCAAAAAGTCCTTTTCAAGCAAATAACTACAGACAAAAGTAATGTGGTGGAGAGCGGTACTTTATTGACCTTCAAATTTGTTAATTTGGAAACTCTAAATTAATAGGATGGACAGGCTAGGTAGGCAGAATGGTCTGTTCTCATCACAATGTTTCTAATGTTCTAAAAAAAATCCAAATACTTACTGAAGAATGAGCTAATAAAAAAATTCAACATGAACTCAAAACCTGGATAAATGAAAGTTCTCCAGAGAATCAAATGAAAAGGATGATAATATGCATTGTCTATGGTGTGATGTAAACAAAAAAACTGTAATCTCCTACATATACTGCATTTGGATAAGCATACAGATACCTGCAACAAAGGTTAGATGTTGTATAGAAGATACTATACCTTAAACAGTTAAGGTGAGAAGCCTTTTGCTTCTTGTCTGAGATCTCGTCAAACTGAGCATAAGTGCAGTAAATTTGGGGAAAATAGAGGGCTTTATATATTTTTTTTAAATTATTATATACTTCTGCGTACTTAGTATATCCTGTTTGGGTGAGTGGCTGCTTTTTTAAAACTGTCAAAGCTTAATCTCTCTGTCTCTCGCTATAGCCTCACTTTGCTTGGGTACACATAACCTGTAGAAAAAAAAAGCAATCTGGGAGCGGAATGGTCATTAGCATTTTAGTTCTTCTGCTAGTACTGAATGAAGGTTTAAAGTACCACTTCTATATATCTTCTGTTATTGGTTTTAATGGAAAACAAATATTTACAAGTAAAAACAAGCTTAAAAGTCAATGCTGTTGTCTAAATCAGGAATGTCCATCTCTGATCCTAGATGGCAGTAGTGACTGCAAATTTTCATTCTAACCATTTTCTTAATTAGTGACCAGTTTCTCCTGGTCTTCTTCTGCCTTAATTTTAACTGACTTGCTATTGAAGACTCAGACCCCTTAATTGTTCCTTTTATTTTTTAATTACATTTTATTTGTTAACTGTTAATCTGCTTAGGTACAAAAAATATTTTCACAGTGTTCATAGGAAAAAAATCAACAGTTTTTGAATTGTCTACCGTGGTAGAATAAGAGCACCAACAAGCCATGAAATTAAATAATGGGTTTAATGAACAGCAGTGAACAGCTTCTAGTTAAGAAACTGGTTGAAGTGAAATTGGTTGGAGTTTGTGGCCCTGTCTTAGCTGGCCTTCTGTTGGCTTGCTTCACATTACATTTTTGTTTGACTGGCGTTTAAGGAAAAAAGAAGCAATTTAGGGACTAAATCTTAAAAACAAGGCAATTAAAATTAAGGAAGAAGTCATCAATTTGCAGCAGAAATTGGTCACTGATTAAGGTGGCAGGAATGAAAACCTGCAGTCACCACGGCCAACCAGGATTGGAATCAGACACCCCTGGTCTAAATATTGCTACCAAGCCAAGAGGCTAGATTATCTATTCCTTGTCTAGCTATGGTTCCTTGTGGATGTTTGGATGAATCCCTCTATTTATGGTAAACTAGATTTAAGTAAAAATTTGGAAATGCCATGCAGCTCTACAGTAGTGAGCAAGCAGCTTGCCATTGGAGGCCCTTAGGCTTGAATACGCTTGGTGTATTATGGACAGTGAGACAGATAAGAGGTTAATGGTAAGAGGGTTATAACTGGTTTTGGTATATATCATATCCCCATTAAGCAAAAAAAAAACAAAAAAAAAAACTAAAAGGTTAGTTGGAACCTTTTGTGTTAGATGAAATGAAAACGTGTTAAAACAGTCATAAAAATGAACACCGTCAATGAACCAAATAAAAGCCTCCGGTTCCTGCTGAACTCCCGTCTTTCTCCTTCTGCACCTTCTTAGCTGTTCCTTGAACCATCTAGAAATCTCTGCCTCTGTTCTCCACCCCTTTGTTCAGAGTGTGGCCCCTTTTCTTCCCTTTACTCTCAATCAAATCCTTGATGTCAGTCCTCCATGACTTTCTCCACCCTCCCCACTTGACCCAATAGTCACTTCCCTCTGAGCTTCATCCTGGCCGGGATGCTACAATATTCCAAATATTACTGGAAATAAACAAATCACAAAGAATTCAATAAATGCAGTAATCTTAGTGCTATAGACTGTTTTTAAACTATTATTTCTAAATAGTTCATAGACTAACAAATATACATTCATACGGCCAAGATTTAAAACATTTTTGTGATTATTTTAACCAGTTCTGCAGTAGATTTTTGTCTGTAGTAACAGCAAATATGTTTGATTTTTCCACATTGCTTTACAGGAAATATTTTGCATAACTTCCAAATGCATTTATCCAAATTATTCTATGAAGATATATTGAAATTAAATGAGATCTGTGTTCTATTTTAAAACATACCTTGTTTTACTTCAATAGGGTGCTCCAAATAGAAAACAGTTTGTTTCCAGTGAGTTTGAGGGTTCTGGGGGCCAGTGGAAAACATTACCTGCAAAACAAAGAAACGGAAAAATGTACAGAATAGTCAGTACTGTATCAAGATAAAAAAATGAAAAACAAACTAAATTAATGAAAATAAGGGAAACAATGTTGCACAAACCTTGCTCATGCAGTTCTTTTCAAAGAATATGTCAAAATATCCAACAATTGCCTACAAAATAGATAGCAGTATATAAGTGAATAAAAACTTTCATCATACTAAACATATTACTAAATCAACAGTAACAACTATTTTTAAGAAACTGTGCCTCAACAATGAAAAACATTTAGTAATCTGAAAGCGTGACAGCAAAGCAAATTCAGTTTTGGCTGTGGTTTCTACTTTTTTGAAATAAAATAACTGGATGCATATTAACAAATGAAAGATTACTTCAAATTTTTTGCAAATTAAATGTAAAAACTCCTAATAAGAGAGATTATGCAGTATTGCACTTTGAATAAAAATGTAAGCCAAGCTTATCATGGAACTTTATTTCTTGTTATTATTGGACACTTGTAATCAAAGAAACAAATCTATTCACTTTCTGAAAAGCTTATTTAAACACAGGGCCATGAATAATATGTGCTTAAACTAGAAGTATATGCGCAGAAGCCAATCCTAGATAGGACAGCATTCCCACACAGGGTGCATTCACACTCATTAATGCTGAGACAATTTAAAAATAACCAATGCTCAGTTTTAAAAGGTGTCAAAAATCCTTGTAAATATGTGGCGAATGTGTAAACTCTAAACAGACAATAAACGGACAAGGCATTAAAAACATAGGTACCTAAAAAAATGATATTTAAAATAGAAAGCACTTCTAAAATATAGCAATAGCATAACAAAATAATGAAAATAAAGTATTACAAATTACTTTAGAGACCTAAGCCTTCCAAATGGAAATGTTGGTTTTTACTAATTTAATTTTTAGTATCCTATTGTATGTATATTTTTTTAAGTTAGGAAACTGGACGCTTGTAACTTACTAATACAGCAGTTGTCAAGGTCTAATAACTTTTAAAAAATTGAACATTATTCTTCAGAGTTTAAATTCATGTATATTATTACTATTATATACGTTTATACTATACAATTTACTTTCTAGTTAAAGTTAAAAATATAATGAATAGTAAATGTACTATTTAGTATCAAGCAAGTAAAAAATAAAAAGCTATTAGAATCTGTTAAAAATCTAGTTATACAGTATATTCATGTTTTATTCAATAAGAATGGGACTCCCACTACTTTTGCACATGTGCTTGTACATTCAGTGATGTGTAACTAATAGCTTTTAATGCTAATACTCAGAAATACAACAAAAAAACCCTTTCTGACAATGCAAATTTTAGTGTTGACTGATTAAACATCATGATGTAACTTTCAAAAGAAAAAGCTCTGATATTTTTAAGGGTTGGTCTAAAAGGCTACATTTCATAATGAATTTAAGAAATGATAACCACAGGTGGAGACCAACTGTTACAAGAATGACTATTACATCTAAATACATAACATGTGAATAGATGTAAAAAACAAAGCAAAACAAATGAAATGATAATAAAGCCAATTATTATAAATAGTACTAATAGTGAAATATTGAATCATAATTAACCAAGATTAAAGATTTGTTAAATAGAGTCTTTGAAATTATTACATTTTTGAAATGTATTATTTTCTACATAGCTCTATTAAAAAATACACTTTTTGTTTTGAAGAGGACGGTGAAATAGTGTCTGCAGATATAGAAACAACATACCAGAAACACTGCAACATAAACTCCAAGAAGTATATACCATGTGTGTTTTACTGTTGTAAGAAATTAAGGAACATGTACTGTACATTTTATTAAGTTTTTTTTTAATCCAATTGACCTTTAGCATTAATTCCTTAATTTTCTACATTTTTTATAGATTCTTTTAAAGTTTAACAATAAACAAGGAGAAGTGCAAATAAAACTTTCCAAAGAATTCTTGTCTTCTCATCAACACCCATTATTCACCTTGTGAAAAGTATATGGCTTAAGTGAACCTAAGTAGGAGATAAGGTATTGGCAGTCAACTCCATTGAAGTGAAAAGCTCACAGAACAAAATGATGAGGTTAAATAGGTGAATCAAGGTACAACGCATAAAACTGGACCAAACAGAGGAGTAAAACCAAAATATAACAATGAGTCAAAATCAGGAAAACCAGAAACACAAACATACAAGCAAGGACCCAAAAATTATATTCCTGTTAAACAAAAGAAAAAAGCACCATCTTCAGTCCTACATACCAATCAAGAAAATTCAGTTTAGAATAAGACTAATAGGCTGCTCCTAGCAAAGGGAGGCGTATGGACTAGAGAGAGTAGTCAGTAACACAGTATACAAAATCCATCCATCCATTTTCTAACCCGCTGAATCCAAATACAGGGTCACGGGGGTCTGCTGGAGCCAATCCCAGCCAACACAGGGCACAAGGCAGGAACCAATCCTGGGCAGGGTGCCAACCCACCGCAGGACACACACAAACACCAAGCACACACTAGGGCCAATTTAGAATCGCCAGTCCACCTAACCTGCATGTCTTTGGATTGTGGGTCAGTTTGCTCAAAATGAAGTATCTGCTTTAAAATATATTTATTTTAAAAAGGAATAGGATAACAAAAGAAACACCTTTTGGGTATTTCTAGAATATCATAAAAATATAAAAACATAAAACAAGATGCTTCTGTATGCTAGTGATAGTTCTTAAAATCAGACATTTTATATTAATTGCTAAAATAAATAACAACATTTCAAATACTGTGTAAATTTAATTTACATGGAAATCTTTCCTCTTTGAAAATATGATACAAAACAGTGTTGTAGAAATTAATATAGTAACTCCAAAAATGTTAAAACTAAAAGGTTCTCAGAGTTTTATTTATATTACTTTCAACTCACTGATTTTTTTTATTCATATGCTGTGCTTTATTGTTACTAATGGACGTTGATGGCTACTTTGGAGATGGCATTTAATAGTGAAAATAAAGTGTAGAACACACAGACAAAAGTTGTATTAAACATCTCATCATAAACATGAGTAGATATTCGAGTTTTGGCATCAGCTCTGATTATTAACTTAGTGTTTAAGATTTCCTTTTACTTAGGCAGTAGAACAACATGTTAATAACTAAGTCCATCATTAACATTATGGGTTTATAAAATGTACTGCCATCCTCTGTCACCCAAAAGGAAATCTCCTTATTCATTTTAAGATAGTGTCCAACTATATTCCAAACCACCTGTCCAGTTCAGAATTGGGTGGTCCTGGAACCTATACCAATAGTACCTCATATAATGGAAGGCTTACTCATACTGACACAAACAATTCAGAAACTTGAACCATTTAAAAGTGACAATTAACATGACCTATATACAGCGCACATCAATATTGTATAATGATATGGCTGTTTAAAACAAGAAATTAAACATTTGTGGCATAGACATGTAAATGATTTAACTAAACAGCTCCAGTGATGTAATTTACAATAAAAGGCTTTCCAAAAGTGTTTGACTCAGTTGATCGAGCTGCCCTGTGGAACACCATGCAATATCGCAAGATACCCAAGAAGTTGCTGGATATCATGGCCTGCTTGTAAGCTGGTACTGTGAGTGCTGGATGTGTTCTTGCTCCTACTCTATCCAGGGCTTGCATGGACTGGGTTTTGGGCAGAGTCGTGGGGTCCAGCAGCTGAGGGGCATCTGTTGGTGAAGAAATATTCATTGATTTTGACTTTGAAGAAGATGCTATAATCTTTGCAGTGTCAATGGAGGTTCTTAATTGGGGCTATTCGAGAGACTGAGTGAGGAGTCTGAGTGACTGGGCTGGCGAGTGTAATGGATAAAAACCAGGAATGTGTGGCTCCTGATATCTCTTCAAAAGGATGAAGGTTCAAGTCTTGAGTCCTGATGCCTCCTGTTTTTCTATATGGTTGTGAGACATGAATGCTATCCAGTGACCTGAGAAGAAGACTGGACTCCTTCGTGTCTCTTCAGAGAATCCCTGGGTACCGCTGGTTTGACTTTTTGTCAGATGAGTCAGTTATGGCACTACGGCTATGTGGCGCAATTCTCCAAGGGTGATCCAGCTCACAGGATCGTCATTGCTGATGACCGGAGTGGAAGGACCAGGCCAAGGGGACACCCACATAACACCTGGCTGTGGTAGGTAGATGGGACTGGACTGCATGTTGGCCTGGGTGGCTGCCAACCAGGATCCTGAGCTGTTTCATCATTTGGTAAGTACAAAAATGTGCTGTACCAGTGCATGCTTCCTGACCTGACCTGATGTAATTTAGTCTAAAATAGATTAGAATTAATCTTTTTCAACATGAGAATAACTTCTTGTTCTTGTTTAAAAACATCATAAACCAAAAGACAGATTTAAAATATGTTCCTTGATATTAAAGGTAATAAAATTAAATAAAAAAATTGTTTAACATTGTTCTGTGCATTTAAATAAGACAAAAATAATGCACAGTAAAAAAGTTGTTAAATAGTCAAAATTCAAAAAAGGACACAATGGATAGGAGAAGACCTGCATCTGAAAGCTCAGGTGTGAATCAAAAGCTTAATGAAATTTAGCCTGCTGCCTGGGCCACGTCTGGCCATAGAAGCAATTTCGGTTCTTAACCAGAAATGACACCAAGAAAGTGTTTAAAACTACCATGAAGGAGAGCTCACATTGTGCCACAATGATACTGAGCACATTGAGTATGTCAGGATAGATGGGGCAAAGGCCCACTGATATGTGAAAGAAGTCAAAAAGGGAGAAAGAAGCAGAGAGGAAGGTAGAGGGAGACAGGAAGTGTTTTGTGGTACTTATGAGGGAAGTAATAAGTTGACATATTGCACAGGATATATAGAGATCAACAATTGTTTAGGAAGGCTGAAAGAGACAAAAGGGACATTGTTTTCCTTTGTTTACAATGTATTTTGTGTGTTTTAGGTATAAATCGACCTTTAAAATATGTTTGACTTCTTCGGAATTATTTTTGTAGTGGAGACTGGCTACAAAGACCCCCATTCTATTATAATGTATTCTGTACACCTTACAAGCAATTTTAAAAGATTCATTTATAATAAAAAATTGCTTAGAAAGTTTTCCTAGTTTGGAACAATCAATGTATTTAGTACATTATTTAATTCCAAAGATCCCTAAAATATATTTTAAAACAATTTTTATATAAAATCCATTCATCAAAATAATTGAATATATAGTTTATAGGAATAAACACATTGAAAAGATTACTACTTTTAACAATTTTTGAAGAAATTATATACATTTTTAAAATATACTGCATATTGGAAATGGCTGCATGCATTTATTTCAGGACTGCAAAACGATATTATTTGCACTGTGCAGAATGACTGCAGTCAGCAAATTGGGGACTTATATATTAGCACAGCAGAGCATGCTCCACAGGGGTTGTATTTCATAATTACTGTGTCAGTATTGCATGTTCATCTTGCAGCAGAAATAGAAGTACAAATCAGTTTTTATTGATATAGACAGGTGAGAATGAAAAGGCCGTGACGAGCAAAATTGAAAAACATGTCAACCGACTCGAATTATGAATTTTAATGATTCATGTTCATTGTTACAGAATATTTACTAGATCTATAATTTGAGTCTAGATTAAATTATCAAACTTATGAATGATTTCCTAAATCTAGCATCATCAGTTACAAAATTAATCCTGTATGCATTAAAAGCTGCTTTGCTAAATCAATGAATACTGAAATAAATGATTGTGCACAGCTAGTAAACAGACTTAAACCTACAATTACGGGTAAAAGTATTTGAAGATGTTCAAGGCTCGACTCAGCTGTAAGAGTATATGTAGTACATTTCTTATTAGTCATTGCAATGTAATGATTATTTGGAAGTAGTTTAACAAATAACCACAGATTAAATGTTCAGACAAAAATATAACCAAACCAAGCTACAGCACATATTTTATTAGTATGCTATTTACAGATATTCAAGCAAAAAGAGATGAGATGAGGTTGCAATAATTTATATTACACTTTTTTATTGTAACCAAAGTGAATTTAATATAAAAACTGAAAATCATATGCTACATGAAAAACTGTAAATGATATAGTTAGAATTAATAGGAAAAAATGTGAATCTCTTAAGGCATCTAATATTCCTGTATTAATTTCAATAAAAATACTGATCTAACATTTACCCAATCAAACTATAATCCAGACCAGTAATAAAACAAATAAAAAAAAACTGTTTACTTAAAAATGCCAACAAATGCAACACTGACTGACGGATCAAAAAGAAACACAGTTACAACATAACAATACAAAGAAAAATCTAATAAGGATATAGACTGAAAGAAAAGGTGAAGTTAAAAAAAAGAATACTGGATTTATTTATAAACTAACGGCAGATTCCTTCAAAAGCTGGCAGCATGAATAAGTATACTGTGTTATATGATTCAATCAGTACTGATGAGGTCAATGCAATAGACATGCCATACTTAAAATAAAGGCCCAGGAATTAAAAAATGAGAAGGACCATATCAACTGAAGTCTGGGCTTGACCATCAAGAAGTCTCCCATTCTGATTTAGGAACATAATTTTAGAGAGCAAGAGTCTGAAGATTTCATCTGTCTAACAGGTTTGTTCTGTGGAAGCAGCATAACCAGCTATTCTGGAATGTTAGGAAAAATGTTTCACATCAGTAGCAGAATTTTGAAAAAGACAGGTCACCAGTGTAGCTGTATCAGAAAAGCAGTTATAGAGTCACATAATTTGCTTTGAATAAAGACCTGGCCTGCAAGGCACCGTTGCTGGAAAGGATGCCATTCCGTTGCATGGGCCATTTAAGCACACACATTAATAAAGAGACAGTTTGCAATCAATCTGAAAAGCACATTTTCATTGATGTGGGAAGAAAACTGGGCTTGACATGCAACTCCACACAGACAACAAACAAATGTTGATATCGAGCCACTGGATCAGAAAGGCAACAGTGATTACTACCATGCCGATCCAAGAACAAAGTTTGATTAAACAAATAGTATTTCTCAGCTTGAAGACATACAAAAGTTTGTAAGTACATAACCTAAGCAAAACAACCACAACCATGTCACCTTCAGTCTAATCCTGTAACAAAGGTTGTACAGAAGTAAACAGATTATACCTCAAATCAAAACAAATCTTTGATACAAAAAGGTGTATATATATATATATATACATTATAAACAATGTGGCTTCCAGAACAAGGTAGACCCAAGTACCATTGAAGAAAATGCAAAACCATTTGCCTCTCAGTAATGGTTGTCCTTAATAATTCATTGCAATAGGTAATAAAGAATTGCATGATTATGGCTAAATATTTGCAAGACTCATCTATACTGGGTAATGTTAGTGTCTATGAGTAAATCATTAGAACAATTCTGACAAGAACCGGACATTCAGTCCAACAAGCTCACAGATTCTATTCACCTAGATTGCCAAAAATAATCTTGAGTTGAGATTCGAAGGTCCCTAAAGTTCCACTCTCTATCACACTACTTAGTTATTTATTCCATGTGTCTATGGTTCTTCATGTGGAGAGAAACTGTCTAATATCTGTGCAATAAAAATACCTTTAGCATCTGATTATCAGATTCTTATTAAAAAAAAAAGCAAAAGATGATGCAAAGAAATTCTTTTCAATATTTTAGTAGTAAACGAACAGTCAAACAAAAAGTGAAGAATTAGAGATAGTGAAACTGAGTTACAATATAAAGACAGTAAAACACCAAATGCTTTGAACTTGCATTTTACTGCAGTTTATATGTGTTAAGGAGTCCATAACCTTCCAAAATTTACAAGAGCTACGAAGAAGGTGCTTCGGAAAACAAGGAAAAGTGCAAGTTTAGATTAAGTAGCCTGAAATGTAACAAATCATAAGTCCAGATCACATGTCCTCACATGTTTAAGGAATTCAGTGTGTACAAAAATAAACCCTTAATATGTGTTTTTCAAAAATCTCTGCACACTGGGGAGATTCTTAAACACTAGAGTATTCTGTTGCTTAAAATAGGTGATCAGGCTAATCCAGGTAACTCTCTTCCAGTAAGCTTAATGTGCATCACAGGTAAATTAATGAAAACAATTCTTAAGAAAAAGGTGCTTTAGCAAATCATCAGCAATGGTTAAGATGGGGAAGGCAATGTTTTACTAGTATGCTAGAATTTCATGAGGAAGCAACACAAGCTTATAGAAAGAGAAGTGAATATGATACTATTTATCTTAACTTTCATAAGGCTTTTTATAAGGTACCACATGAAAGGTTAGTAATTATACTAAGAAATGGGAATTCAAGGCACAGTGTCTAGGTACACAGATGGATCTAGAAGTCATAGTGGACACATCGTTATCTATATCAAGACAGCATATAGAAGCGATTAGGATAGCTAATAAGATGTTGGGTAAATAAATATTATTGTACAAGTCAAAGGATGTTATGCTTAAGTTATAATGCACTTGTGAGACCTCACCTGGAGTACTGTGTACAGTTTTGGTCTGTAACACATAGCATTGCTAGAGAAAGTCCAGACAAGAGTGACTAGACTAATTCTGGGGCTAAAATGTATGAGCTATGAGGAGAGAGTGACACACTTAAAACCTTTCCAGCTTAAGAAAATGGAGATTAAGAGATGACATGATCAAAGTGTTTAAATATATGAAAGGTATTAGTACTGTGGACCTCTCCGCTTTTACTTAAAAATAAATTCTGCAACTAAAATATAGGAACATGGTCACACAAACAGCCATAGAGACAAGGAATAAATTACCGGTGGAGAGTAGTACTTTGGAGACCTTCAAATCTTGTCTTTATGTTACTTTGGGCAATCTAGGTGAATAGGATGGACAAGCTTATTAGGCTGTTCTCAACATAATTGCTCTAATGTTCTAATTTACTCCATAAGCTTAAAATATTAACACAATAATTAACAATGAATCTAAAATCACTGGAAGTGAGCCACAAATGTATTTAATACCTTCCACAGAACAGGCAACACAGAAATCCTGACATATGAAAAAGCTAGAAAAGACAATTACAGTGCAGTGGGGAAACAGTAAGGTTTCTATGGTTGTAGAATTATATATATAATTTTTACATTTACATTTATTTGCCTCAAGCATTCATCCAAGGCAACTTTCAACATTTATGATACAATTGGTTACATTTCTTTTTGGTTTTCCAAGTGGAGTACATGTAGGTCAAGTGACTTGCTCATGGTCACACATTGTCAGTAGCAGGAGTTAAACCCACAGCCTCAGAGTTTGAAGTCCAAAGCCTTAACCGCTACACCAGACCTCCTTATTTGTAAGAAATAAGTAGAGTTATTGTTGTTTTCGCTGTTAAATTTAAATTAAATTTCCTAATCTTATGGATTTTTTTAACTTAGCATGGAATGTACGAGTAATCCCCTTTTCTAAAAACACTTACCATTAGAAGGGTAGTCAATCCAGGCAACAATGAACAGAAAGAATGAATTAACCATAAAGGGTATGATACGGAACAGTTAAACATTCCTAAATACTGGATCAATTTAGAGTCAACAGACAACTCTGCATGAATGAATGCCAGATTATAGTAGGGAGCTGGATAAATAAACACACTGAATTGGAGTTTGTGCACCAGTGAATTAGTTGCACTAATTACAGTGTCTTTAATTCTCCGATACTATAGTTTTTTTGGAATATATACTTACAAATTATTTCTCAAGAAGTTAAAAATCTTGCACAACTTCAGTGTACATTTCTGTGTTAAGAAAAACTGAAAAGGGTATTATGCAAGTGCCCGAAATCCAATCTTTTTTCAATCTTTATACTATATAAGAGGTACAATTCTCTGATGCCTCATGCATCCCACATCACTTTATCCAATCTTATTATGGGGCATCTTGTAGTTCATAACTGAGATTAAACCAGGGTGAGAGACAAACACACAGAAAAAAATTGTAGGTGGTAAAAAAAAAAAAACAATGACAGTTCTCTATTAAAAAGTGATAGAAAAAATATTTATAATTTAAGTTTCATGAAAATGAACTTTCAAGTCTCTTAAATCGTACATTCCATGCTGTTAAAAAATCTATAAAATTAGGAAAACACAAAATTAACAGTGAAAACAACAATAACTCAAATTGGTTTTCCCTCTTTCTTTGTGAGGCTGCTTTAATAAAAACCAAAGAATGATTAAAAGAAAAATTTCTGCTCCCTAGATTACCTACACTCTCTCATTACTTGGGGATAGTTAGCAGATACTGTGCACTCCCCTTCGCTCTTACCATTTGTTCAGAAGGGATCTGAGCTACTATTCATGGCAATAGATTTGAGGCAAAAAGAGGACCAGTAGCGTATATTTTCCTGTTTTACATGACTGCAGGATTTTGTCCTTTAATTCCCGTTGCCACCTCTCCAGCCCCTTCCAATGATCTTGCACAACTTCAAGCAGGGTACTCTATGTGCATCAATCAGGAAGGAACTCTAATTATCCACAAACTCACGTTCGCTTGCTTGTTCATATATGTCCACAGAAACCCAAATTTCAATCCTTTTCTGGCTCTCTACTACTGGGCCCTCTAACACTCATTCAATCAGCTATTGCTAAATTATTCACTTCCTTTGCAGCAGCATATTTAAAGCCAGAATGTCTCCTTCTGTCCAGAGGCTCTGTGACCCTCACGCATGCCTTGTATACTCGTACCTGCACAGCTGTTTTGTTTACTGGACCTTTCTTTTGTGTCACCTTCTAACTTCCAAGGAAAGCGCTACATAATTATTTAAACAAATGAAAAAAAAAATCTATAAATAGTTACAAATACATGATGCACATGATGCAGCCTGCTGAGTTTGCCTCCATATAGACAATCAGATTTTAACAAATTATGGTGTTTGAAATTCCCATAATCATAAACCATGCAGAAAAGTATTAGAATTAGAACTGGGCTAGTAGTGGGCAATACACCAGTTGATCCAGTATAACAAATAAAATTCTTCTTTTGGTATGAATTTACAGAAAAGTGGTTTACAGAAATTAAAAATTACGAAAACATAAACATTAAACACAAAACATGTATGTGAAATAAAATGTTAAATGTGACTTTCTATCTGTGTATTAGTGTCTTAAAGGTAATTCCAATATGTGTGGACTTGTAAATGAAATATGATGTGGAAGTGAGTCTACCCCTGTAAGAGAATTACCCAGAGTGTTGTGATATTTAAACTGATTGCTTTGTCAATTGAAATAGAAAGAAAAACTAAATGATTAAGTCTAAATAATAAAATAAAACAGTTTTTGCTTTTCATTCCGTCTCAATATTTCTTGTAAATTTGTTTGTTTTTCCCTCTATTCAATGAGTTCGGTACTGGCACAGCCACTACCAAATAACTTCTTAACACTGCATTTTTCAGTTGCCTTTTCCAATTGTACATTTTTAGGGCATTTTCTGAATTGTGGTCAGAGTTGCTTAGTAAGACACTTGAGTTCACACTAGTTATATTTCACTTTTCTGTTACAAAAAGTACAAGTGTTGCTTAAATCAACCTTTTTAAATAGAGTTACTGCTTGTTTATGTGATATGCTACTCTTTTGTACAGTAAGTGGTTACACTTTCTTCACATAAGGAAAAGATGCATAATTCCTTAGTCTGAAGCCACTTAAATCCAGCTATGTTTGGTCCATGCATTCAGTTAGGGTCAAAGGGCAATTTTTCCTTAACATTTAAACTCTTTTGGGGAGGTGAAAGCCAAAGGCATGAATGCCTCGCTTAACACAATTCATTCAAATCTGCACACTGCCACTAGAAACTTAACTACTCCCTAGAGAGGAGATAGTAATGGACTCTAGTGTCTGAGAGGAGTAGTCATTTAAACTCTAGTCTGTGAAATAACACAGGCTGTAAAATTGAAAATGATGACTGACTTCAATGATAAATAACAGAAGCTGGGATTCTTTTTTTCAATACCACTCTGTATTGCTTAGGAAGCATTCCTTCAGCAACAGCAATTCAGCCTTTTGTTCACCAAAATATACTGTCAGTACAAATAGGACTTTGGAGCAACGAATAAATTAAACAAGATACTGACAAATACAAAACAACTCAGCTTAATGGACAAAACTGAGGTTCTATTTTGAACAAAGATGGTAATTACAATAAATGAGTTCCTAATGCATGCAAATATGAAGTCAAATTTGCGGAATTTAGGCCAGGACAATAAAACAATTTATAACCGAGGGAGAAACAAAACTACATGCATAAAAGTTAGTCCAAGTTATCAGTAAATACTGCATACAATCATTTTATATTTTTGAAACAACAATGGCATTTATAATTTGATAAAAAGGTGTATTTAAAAACACAAGCAAAATGTACTGATGATAATTCTGTTTATTATTGAAAACATGTAAAAAAGGCCAAACAGAATCAAAATGTGTAACACAAAATATTTCAGGCATTTTTTTGTCTATGTTTAGTAGAGGGGTTTACTGTGTGTATAAGAGGTGCTGTTTTAGAAATGTATGTCAAGGTAAACACTGCAGCAATGTAACTAGAGTATTGTCAACAGACATTTGTTTATTTTTCTTATTTTAATTGTTGTTTGTACTATTTCACCCCTTGAACACATACTCTTTCTTTCAAACAGTTATCCTAACATAGACATTTATAGCACTTGGTCCATCCTGCAATATTTCTGAAAACAATACATTCAAATTTGTCTAGCCCAAAATTGCCTAAGATATGAATGATATTTTAGTGTACTTCACAAAAGCTGAAAATTTAAAATTGATACACATACTTTTAAATACACAAAAAGCTCCAGTATATACATTTGTCTGTCATGTTTCCATTCCCTAATCTTACAAACGTTCTAATTCAGAATGAGGCACATACTTAAAAAGTACAATTTTTACAATGTATCTAAATTGTATGTAAACTACATTTAGTAAACTACATCAGTACTCTGTAGTATTTTTTTAATATGTGTTTGCCTTTGAAATTTCCTTTTGTACTTGGATATGAGAGCACTATAGATAAGAATGAAAATAAAATAAGGATGGCTAGCATGGGGTTGGGGGGTGGTGTGTCTAAGTACACTGCTGTATTTCATAAGAAAATTAAAAATTATCTTCATCATCACCAACATCAACATGGAGCAATTTATCATTTTTTTCTTTTTACTGGTATCATGTTTGAGCAGCGTGTGGCTGAGCCAGATACAATTATGCAGCTGGCCATGAAAGTAGTGGGATAATGGGCTTTTGATGGAGTTCATTCGACCGTATAGCCTGGAAACTCACTAGCCTCACAGGAGGGTTACAGATATTCTATAAAAATGTAATGAAACCAATGTATGTTTGTGTGCATGGGTGTTTACTGCTGTACATATCTAAACACACATAAGACACACAAGTGCACAAACATGAGCAAGTAATTGTATCATAAATGCAAAGTAAAATTTTGTATTACCATTAAATGAAAAAATGCTATAATACATCTGACACAATAAAAGAACAAACAAGATGAAAAAGCTGGAACAGAAATTCAGAAGTAGTATCAAAAGCATTTATAAATTCTTGCAAGTAATATATAAGCAGCTAATTTAATAGGAGGTTTGAATAATATTATTAGGCAAAAACTGAATACAGCATTTAGGAAGCATATACACAGATGCAACTTAATTACTATTTGCAAGAGGACATCAGAGAGTCTGTCCAGCTGAAGAATTAATCTGTTGGTCTTTTACTCCTACGCATTTTATTTTTTGTACATTTTTACATGATAGATTTTAGTTTTTCCTCTTTTTTTCCCTTGGTGTTTCCCCAAAATTGGGGCATATATTAAGTATTGCTTTGCCTGCCTACGGTAAAGTCATTCCTGATGGAGGATCGCAGGAATCATGGGAAAGAGGGGTCCATTCATTGGATTGGCTGGCCCAGCACTGTTTCAGCCGTGGAATGGCCAAATAGGGGAGGCAGCTTGATGGATGAGGTCTCCAGGACTCAAAAATATCCAAATCTTATTATGTGCTATCATCTACTGTTAAATTCTGCTCCGTACTTCTAAAATGTTTATTTTTATGCTATATTGAGGATTTGTTCTGTTCTGTGTGTTGTATTGTATTGTATTGACTCCCTTCTTTTGACACCCACTGCGCGCCCAACCTACCTGGAAAGGGGTCTCTCTTTGAACTGCCTTTCCCAAGGTGTCTTCCATTTTTCCCTACAAGGTTTTTTTGGGAGTTTTTCCTTGTCTTCTTAGAGAGTCAAGGCTGGGGGACTGTCAAGAGGCAGAGCTTGTTAAAGCCCATTGTGGCACTTCCTGTGTGATTTTGGGCTATATAAAAATAAATTGTTTTGTAAAACTGCATTGTATTACATTCTCAATGGTACTCTGATGATTGAAAACTTGTCTGAATCATTCACTTTCTCTCTATCTCTGGAGCTAATCTCATTTAAAATTGGTCAACTCCTAGTCACTCTATTGGGTTCCTCAGCCATTAAGCCTCTTGACACATCTCTTCATTGGGAAACACTCTAAAAGCCAGATGAGCTGCACTATAGCGCCTGGACCTGGTTTAGCATATATTTTCTTGTTTTTCTCATTTTCACAACCCAAACATTAAATGGGATATCACCTGGAATTCCAACCCTTTTTTCAATGTTATTTTCTTTATGTTATAATGCTTTCTGCCAAGGACGTACCCAGCTGTTCACAGATATAGCTGTATTGTTTTTTTTCCTCGTTCATTTTTTCATATAGAACAGATTCATGAATTGCATTTCACTTTTCATTAGTAATCTTATGCATATGCATAATCTCACTGCACCCAGGCCTAACCTGATTTACTATCTTGCCCATTTTCAAGTCACATCCTAAGGAATTCACAGTTTCTGAAAAAGAGGTAAGGTCTGAATGCTGGAACCATAAAATCTATAACACATATACAAGAAAGCAGATGTTTCTCTCCATCCTGGGGCCTGCCATGGAAGGAAACTAGTATACTGGACCTCCACATAATTTCAGACTCAGTTGCCACTAGGATTCTACTGGCTACTTCAGGATTCCCAATCATAAGTGCTTTGGGCTTCAATGAGATGTTTTAGTTTTGCCCTCACTGTTGTTGCCTCTTGACACTGCCAGTGTCAAAGGTAGAGGTGCTGCACAACAGAGATTTACACTTCAACTTCAGATGAAAATTAGCCTCCTGTTTACACACTTCAGGGTTTAACTACTGTTACAGGGGCTCTCTCTTAGGTAATTTACAGAAGGCCTATTATAACTTACCAATATAATTAATCTTTACAGTGCAGTACATGGGTTATCATGCAATACAAACATTTTGAGATTTCAATGGCTCTGTTAGGCACAGGGACAGACTAACTCTCTCACCAAGGTGTGTTTCTAATACAGTATGATCTGAAGCACTACATACATTCACATTTTAACTTATCAGTTATCGGGCTGTCCAAAGGCAATGAAACATATCACTATTGTGTTGTGTACTTGTATCCCTAAAGGAATCTAAGAAATGAAAAACTGGTGACAAGTATTTGCCTTTAGAAAAACTAGTGTATGTCATCCTACTTACCCCACTTAGTTTACTATGTAAAACTCCAGTTTACTCCAGAATGGTATTCTATTTACTCTTAATCAGTACCACATAACAAAATTTGTAACTATGAATGTAAGTAACTCAAGAAAAATACATGGAATTTGAAATATCACTTATTACTGTTTACTACTAAGCAGACGCCTTATATGAAAAGGACAATGTGAATGACAGTACTGTTCATTTAATGCAAGGTTAGGCAGACTGATATGATGAATGGAATGTCACCAGAAAAATAAGAGCAGGCATTCAATCACAGTGCTGACAGATTTTAGTCACTGGATGTCAATAATCCCTTGTGATATACTGCAAAATACCTGATAGGATTCTATTTATTTTTTACCTGCATTCATCAACAAAACCTTTCAGGCACAAATAAACAAGCCTGGGAAGCAGTTGGCTTTATAATGGACTTTATAGACCCTTTTTTGTTTAAAAAGAGCAAAAAAAAGGAGAACTCTGCTGAAATAAAACTCATGTTACAAGATGTATGCACTGTAGTGCATATGTATCTGTCATTTCTAAAAAAAGAGGAAAAAATCCAGGTTTTTTTTAAGACAAAAAAATTGTTTTCAAGACTACTTACAAAGTGCATGTTTTTGTAAGTTAATGAATGTGTTTTTTTATTATTTAAAAACTGTTCTTAACAGAAGAAATACAACAAATGCAAAACATGAACTAGCTTTACCACATTTTAAATACCTTATTTTTTACAATTCACTCTCTTACCGCATTATGTAAACATTTACCAGTTGTACTTTGGTTCAATTTTTCGGTTCTTCTGTATGTAACAAAAAATAGCAACTACTTTTACTGGGTAATCAGTAATCTTTGGCCTTTGTTCTATTTTTTCTTGCAGAATCTATGTATTTTTATAATATTTAAACTTAAAAAGAAACTGTGGCTGGGCCCGCTTAACCCTGAATACTTCCTCCTTTCTTGTTCCTTTTTCTAATACACTGTCATGTACATTTTACCTTGTGATTATCTTTGAAATATATTTTCTTACTTATCATTCCTGGTTACAATTAGTAGAAAGGTTTAGGCTTATTATTTAAGTATTTAAAAAAATGTATACTTTTTTTAATGCTAAAATATCTGATTTAATAATTCAATTACCTAAGACATGAGGAAGCAGACCTGATACTTTCAAAGCAGAGAGATTACAAAATAATGAACTTTACCCTTTTAGTTTTGCATACTCAAGGCTAGTTATAAGATATACCTTCATGATCTGACTCAGTTCATTTGTACCCTTTTTAATTGATATTAAACTTTTTATGTTCTTCTTAGACCTTGAGAATTGCCTGTTCATTTCTGATTTTAAATGGTCCTTTGGCTGACCTTTTACTAATAAACCAAGGTGTTTGACAAGGTTGACATAACTGGGATAAAATATACGGAAATACATTCATAACTGGGATGAAAGATACAGAAATGCGTTCCAATAATACAGTTGTAAAAACATTACCAGAGAATTACTGTAGTTGCTATGAAAAGCCAAGTCTCCTCTTATATTGGGTTCAATAAGAATTTATTCATCCTATCAGAACCAACTCACAATACTTGCCCAATTTAAAATGTATTTGCTTTGCAGACTCTAAATCGTGTAGCAATCACTACTTACTGATGGGAGTTTTTACTTTGCCAAGCGACACTATGATGTAGAGAACTAGCCCCAGATCACTCTTAAGCTCTCCAGTTATAGGTTATAGTTATCTATTATTAAAAAAAAGTCTAAATCTCTAAGGATTCTGATCCTGATTAATTTTACAGAAGTTGTTTGGCTTAAAATAAGAAAGTTTAGTCAATGGACGGGAGTTTTATAGAAGATGTGTATGGAGACACCTCTGCCAGGAGTATTTCCTGGAACAGGCATGTTCACACACCACTTAAAGGGCAAGTACAGTATTTTTCAAGTGGATGTTTTTTCTTCACAAAAATGGAATAAATGCCACACAAAATGTAGTTCTAAAGTTAAGCATTTTCTGTAAACTTTTTAAAATACATAGCCTGTCTCGGCTTTTATATGGAAGTCATGGGGCACAAGGCTTAACTGGAAAACAAAACCCTTAAAACTTTGCAAACATGTCCATTTTCAAACTACGAAAGTTACTGACATAGTTTTGTGTGACAAATGAATATACAGTAATCCCTCGCTATATCGTGCTTCGACTTTTGCGGCTTCACTCTATCGCGGATTTTAAATATAAGCACATCTAAATATATATCACAGATTTTTGCTGGTTCGCCGCTTTCTGCGGACAATGGGTCTTTTAATTTATAGTACATGCTTCCTCAGTTTGTTTGCCCAGTTAATTTCATACAAGGGACGCTATTGGCGGATGGCTTACAAGCTACCCAATCAGAGCATGTATTACATATTAACTAAAACTCCTCAATGATATAAGATATGCTTCCCGCGCGGTGCTTGTTTGCTTCTCTGTATCTTTCTCACTCTCTCTGCCGGGCGGGGTGTGAGCAGAGGGGCTGTTTGCACAGAGGACACAGACGCTCCTCTACAAAATGCCGCTTTATCGCGGTGCTTCTGTATACTTAAAAGCACGTATTGCTTTTTTGATTGTTTGCTTTTCTTAGCGAGCGCTCTCTCTGACATTCTCTGCTCCTGATGGCTCCTTTGAAGATAAGATATGTTTGCATTCTTTTAATTGTGAGAAAGAACTGTCATCTCTGTCTTGTCATGGAGCACAGTTTAAACTTTTGACTAAAGGGTGTTATTTCATGTCTAGAGGGCTCTAATAATGTTAACAGGGTGGGAGAGTTTATAAGGGCTTAAAATATATAAAAATAACCATACAAACATATGGTTTCTACTTCGCGGATTTTCACCTATCGCGGGGGGGTCTGGAACGCAACCCCCGCGATCGAAGAGGGATTACTGTATGCCATATTTTTGAAGGAATTACGTTGACTTGAAAAATACCAAACTTATCCCTTAAACAGTGATTTAAGTTTGTCCAATGTCTAAAGAAATAAAGCTTCACCTGAGTGCCCATACTTACTACATACCAACAACCAGCTATTGAATATGTAGCTGTAAGATACCACAGTATCATAAAGTGTGGTCAATGAAAAAAAATCATTTAAGGCACTACTTGAACATGCAATCTGTAAAGCACAGAAATTAGAAAAACTGGAACCATTTGGTCAGATATTAATGGAGTTTCTGAAAGAACTGTAAGGCATTTAGACAAAAATACAAAAGTCTTTTGTATTGATGTAAAAACATACTAAGATTTTATTTGTATTTCAAAGGCCTGTAAGGGAAATTAAACAGTTTATATGTCAGCATAATGTCAACGGAGTTGACTTTGACAAGAGCAATAAAGAACAACCTGAATTGAATTTCTTCCACTACCTATTGCATAAAACATTTAAAAACTCCAATGTTATTTCCATGCAACTGATTGTACTCCACACATTCACAAGACACTGCATCAAACTAAGTCGATTATAGATTACACAGAAAGTCAGAACCTTTGTGAAGCATAATGTTTATTATTACTACCATGCCATGCCATTTTCTAAATCTCCTTAATCCTGAGAATGATTGCAGGGGTTGGAGCCTATCCCAGCACCCATACAGCACAAGGCAGGAATGATCCCTCAATAGGGCGCCTAGCCCATTGCAAGGTGAAAATTCTCACACACCACACACACTCTTGGACCAATTTAGTATTGCCAGCTGTATCCTCTTTATTTGAAGATGAACATGATATTTTAATTAAAACCTTTTTTCCAATTTTCTAAAAAATAGTTGACCATTTTTACTGGGGAGAAATGCAAACAATTATTTAAAATTTCACTCATGATACTGTTTATACAAAACAAAACTGTAAAACTGATGATTATTTGTGATGAAATGATAACAGTTAATGACCAAGATTTGCTACTCTGGATGCTACTACAAATAATGGGACAAGAAGAAAGGTTGGTAGAGTCTCACAAATGACCTGCTCATGGCTGTAGGTGAAACTGGACCCTAGCAAAAGGCTTAGCCAATCCAGGCCAATTAGACTGCTCCATGCCATCTTATTTCACTCAATTTACTGTGGTTTCATTTTTCATGGTCCTTGCAATTCCAAAACCAGCTTGTCTAATGCAGAATCACATCCTGCAAAACTAAGTATGATAACTTGAACATGATTAAGATGAAGAAACTTACCAGCTGCTTTGATGTTAATGAAATTAACAACAGGTGCACTAGAGGGGCAACAATGAGACGACCCCCAAAACAGGAATGATTTAACAGGTGGAGGCCACTGATATTTTTCCCTTCTCATCTTTTCTGACTTGTTTTTTTCACTAGTTTTGCATTTAGCTACGGTCAGTGTCACTACTGGTAGCATGAGGCGATACCTGGACCCTACAGAGGTTGCACAGGTAGTCCAACTTCTCCAGGGTGGCACATCAATACTTGCCATTGTCAGACGGTTTTCACAATCTCAATGGCATGGAGGAGATTCCAGGAGACAGGCAGTTACTCTAGGAGAGTCGTAGATGGTCCTTAAACCATCAGCAGGACCGGTATCTGCTCCTTTGGTCATGGAGGAACAGGATGATCACTGCCAGAGCCCTACAAAATGACCTCCAGGAGGCAGGCCACTGGTGTGAATATCTCTGACCAAACAATCAGAAACAGACTTCATGAGGGTGGCCTGATGGCCTGACATCCTCTAGTGGGCCCTGTGGTCACTGCCTGGCACAGTGGAGCTCGATTGGCATTTGTCATAGAATACCAGAATTGGCAGGTCTACCACTGGTGCCCTGTGCTTTCCACAGATGAGAGGAGGTTCACCCTGAGCACATGTGACAGATGTGAAAGGGTCTGGAGAAGCCATGGAGAACATTATGCTGCCTGTCACATCGTTCAGCAGGACCGGTTTGATGGTGGGTCTGTGATGGTTTGGGGAGGCATATCCATTGAGGAACGCACAGACCTCTACAGGCTAGACAATGGCACCTTTACTGCCATTAGGTATTGAGATGAATTCCTTGGACCCGTTGTCAGACCCTATGCTGATTCAGTGGGTCCTGGGTTCCTCCTGGATCAAAGTAATGCCCGGCCTCATATGGCAAGAGTATGCAGGCAATTCCTAGAGGATGAAAGAATTGGTACCACTGACTGGCCCCCGTACTCACCTGACCTAAATCCAATAGATCACCTCTGGGACATTATGTTTCGTTCCATCTGACACTGCCAGGTTGCACCTCAGACTGTCCAGAAACTCAGTGATGCCCTGGTCCAGATCTGGGAGGAGATCCCCCAGGACACCATCCATCATCTCATTAGGAGCATGCCCTGATGTTGTCAGGAATGCACACAAGCATGTGGGGGCCATACAAACTACTGAGTACGATTTTGAGTTGCTGCAATTAAATTTCGGCAAAATGGACTAGCCTGCCGCATCATTTTTTCACTTTGATTTTTGGGATGTCTTTGAATTCAGCCCTCTGTAGGTTGATAATTTTCATTTCCATCAAATGATGTGGCATCCTTTCCTTCCTAAATTACACAGTCCATATTGGTATAGATATCCAGTAGGATTTTTTCCCATTGATATCTAATGTGTTTTCAAAGTGTTCCTTTAAATTTTTTGGATAACCAAGATAAACGTTAGTAGTCAACAGCAAAAAACATCACTTTCAAACCACTGAGCTCTGCAGTTTCCTTGAGTTTTACCAAACTTTCTTTTAATTTCACAACATGTTAACATCTCTTTTTTTCCTGTCTAGGACATAGTCTCATCTTAAGATGTTTGTTTGGCCTACTGGTTATTGGTGCTATTTGTGTTTTCCATTGACCACTTCTTCTACATCCTTTATTTACATAAAGCACACACTCAGCACAGAGAAGAGAATGAAAGTTATGGTATCAATAAATATTGACAATTCAAAATTTTATTAACAAACAAAAAACCATGTTAGCTAATTTTCTTTTTTCTATAACATCACCAAATTTTAATCAAATCCATCAAGGCATTTTTGAGATTCTGGGGTAATTAGTTATTCTACTCTAGGGACGAGGCTTACCCATATATAATGAAATATCAAAATGTCTTTAGTTTGGCGGATACCTAATGCCCTAAATGTACCATCCTGCCAAATTTCAGCTTTTGAACTAAACAGGAAATAGTGTTTTTGTTGATGAGTGTGTGAATGAGTAAGTCAGTGAACTAGTCAGTAAACCTACAGTGTATCGAGAAAGTATTTACCCTCATTGGTGTATGCCCGGATTGGTTGCATTACAACTTTGAACTAAAAACAATTGTTGGGGGATTAGTATAATTTGATTCACAAAACATGGCTACCCCTTTGAACGTGAAAAATATTTTTATTATGACACAAAAAAGAATTAAAACCAAACAACAGGGCTCAGTGTGTATAGCTGTTGAACCCCCAAAGCCAATACTTTGTAGAACCCCCTTTTGCTGCAACTACAGCTGAAAGACCCTTGGGGAATGTTTGTGTTAGCTTACTACATCTAGCCATTCCTCAAGGAAAAATTGCTCCTTCAGTTCTGACCAGTTTTCCTGTCTCTGTCAATGAAATGAAAATATCCCCACAGCATGATGCTGCCACCAACATGCTACACTGCAGGAATGGTGTTCTTGGGGTGATGAGAAGTGTTGAGTTTGCATTACACATGGTGTTTCCCATGATGGTGAAAAGATATATTTGTCTCATCTGACCAGAGGTCCTTCTATGTGTTTGGGGTCTCTGCCACATGCTGGTGGGCAAATGGCATATGTGTTTTCTTATTTTTTTCTTTACGCAATGGCTTTTTTCTGACCACTCTTCCATAATACCCCGCTATGTGGAATGCACTTAAAGTGTTCCCATGGACAGATACTCTCATCTCTGCTGTGGATCTATGCAGCTCTTTCAGTGATGTCCTTGGTGTCTTTGTTTCATCTCTGATTAATGCCCTCCTTGCCCAGTCTGTGAGTTTTGGTGGGCAGCCTTCTCGTCAGGACTGTAGTTGTGCCATATTCTTTCCATTTTGTTATATTGGATTTAATGGTTCTCTAAGGGATGTTCAAAGTTTAAGATTTTTTTTTTAATAACCTAACTCCGAACTATACTTCTCCACAAATTTGTCTCTGACCCATTTGTGAGTGCTCCTTGGTCTTCCTTTTACTTGCTTAGTGGTACTGCAGTGTCAAGGGCCTTTCAGAACAGGTAAATTTATAAAAACATCATGTGACTCTTTGATTGCATACAGATGGATCCTAATCAATTAATTATGTGACTTCTGAAGTAACTTGGTTGGACCAGATCTTATTTAGCAGTTTCATAGGAAAGGGGATGAATACATATGCACCCGCAACTTTTCAGTTTTCTACTTGTTTATTAATAGACTGTATTATTTTCATTCCACTTCAACAATTTGGACTATATTATTAAGCCCATAATATAAAATCCAAACAGAAATCAATTTTAATTTCTGATTGTAATGCCACAAAACAGGACAAACACTGAATACTAAGGATCAATACATTCACATTGATTAATATATCACATTCACATGTATTAATATATATATACACATATATATAGTGAAAGAAGCTCTAACACAGACAGACACTGAGACAGCCCGATGTCCAAACACACGGTTTTATTTTTCTTTTTCTGTACAGAACACAATGTCCACAAATCATCAACAAACAACTCACTGCCCAGTCCTTTTTCTTATCTCTTTTTTTCCTGCCGCCTCCACTCCTCTCTTGCAAGCTCCGTCCTCTTCCACCCAACTCCGGCTCTTCGAATGGAGTGAGGCGGCCCCTTTTATGTTGCACCCGGATGTGCGCCAGGTGCACCCCGATGAACCTCCCACAGCACTTCCTGGTGTGGTGGAAGTGCTGACATTCAGGACTCCGGGATCGTCCAGGCGGCACCCTGGCAGTGGCCACAGACCCCAAAAGGGTTGGGCTTCCGAGCGCTCCATCCTTGACCCTGATGTAATCCAGGGGGCTGCTTTTTGAGCCCCGGGGAAGATATTGCCCCTCTCCTGGTCCTTCCTTTCTCCAGGCATCCCGGTGGGGCAAGGTCCCTGGTCATCTGCCACTATATGTACCGCCTATGTCTTATCAAATGTTAGGAACAATGTATGTGACTTTAACTATTTTAAATGAAAAAGAATGAAAGGAGGGAGGGAAAAAAACTTTAAAAATTACTTTTGGCACTAAATAACTTTCACAAAGTCAGGTACTTTCTGCTGTGAATGTAAACAAAAATAAAAATAAATTCAATAAACATAATTTAAAAAACACATTACCAGGTTTAGTTTTCCATTTGTTTGTATACACTAGGCACCTCTGTCAAGTTACCAATAAACTTTATGTGTAATTCAGTAGATAAGGCCAACTAAGGAATTGTGCAAGGTGGTATTGTTCATTGCCAAATGAAGCATTTTTAAAACAATCCTGGTTAGCCAACAACAACATACTTCTCAATAGTAGTAGTAGTAAATCTCTCTTTAAGTGTATTAAAGAGTGGCTTTATTTTCAAAAAGGATTTATCCTGTGGTAAGTGATATGTACCTTGTTGGCAACAACATGCAGACACATGAGAAGTAAGCTGAGCCGATTTCACTTGTAATTTTCTATCAATAAGGTAGCGTTGGTTGCTTTGTCATCACATATGTTGTTTGAAAAGCTGCCCTCCATCACTCGGGGATTACTGTGTGTGTGCAGATATCCAGGGATAAGATATCCTGGGGATGACAGTAAAGGGCTCAAGAAGACTCAACTGACAGGTCTAGCTGCCAGATTATTTGAAACACAAAGAACAAAAACTTATTCGCATATCTTGAATAATTTCAGAGCTGCTGCAGCCCAGGTTAACTTGTGCTTAAGTCCGGTTGTAACAAAAACTGAAAATATGTTTTTGTAATATATTATTTTATTTCAGTTAGTCTTTTCAGCTTCTTTGATAGTTTTGTACAATTTTACTTTTTTAGCTTGGTTCTGTAAATTATTTTATTTCAGTTTATGAAAATATTTTTCATTAATAATCGTTGTCTTTGTTTTATTCTTATGATAAGAACCTTGGTTACCACAACTAAAAAAAAAAGTTATTTCACAATTTTTATAGTAATAATTTATATACACATATAAACATAAATACACACAATAAAATAATATGTGACACAAATAATAATGAATTAGAAACATAACATTCTTAAACCCACTTAACCCAATTCATGGTTGTTGAGGCCCATCCCAGCATCATTAAAGGGCAAGATTTAGCCGTGGATAGGGCACCCATCCTTCATAGAGCCCATATACAGAATTGGCAATCAAAACCTGGATGAGGGATTTGAACTCAGAACACTGGATATGTGAGGCAGTACACTAACCACTGTGACGCCATGATACCCTGAATAAATGAATGCATTAAACAACATTTATAATCAATGCTAAACTTGCTTAACTGATTTCTGTTAATTACTGTATATACTGACACCTATAGGCAGACAGACAAACAGAATTTCTAAAGAATCTGGGTATAATGAGCATTATCCTTAGAAAAAGGTGATCCCAGTAATATAAACTTGAAGCAGCTTTCATGTTTGTCACTCCAAATCTATAATTAGACTCAATTCAATTCCGAGTAACAGTAAAACAAGCCATTCAAGCCAATCAGTTCTCAGCAACTCTGATAATCTGTAATTAACTGTTTAAGCTGTTAATCATGATTAGTTTTAGCAGTTAAATGACAGTGAAAAAAAGAGTTTTAACCTAAATCTACTTACTGTGCAAAGGCACCCTCGGGTAATTTTTAAACAAAAATCTGAAGAAAATTCCAGCTCTGGAATAGTGATTTTGTTGCAGTTGATATTCTGTTAACAAAGAAACATTGTCAAAACATTAAAATATATAATAAATCTAAAAACATTGATCACTAGATGAAACAATAGAAACTTGAAATATTAAGACTGTTCCATACTCACACATTCCTGCTTGATATTTAATAACTTTTTAGTCACTAATTTATGGCATCTATATGGGTAAAATAGTATACCATGATATCGCAAAACTATATTATATAATGCAATAACCACATACGAGTGTGTGTGTGTGAGTGTGGTTGTTTCTGTGTATGTGTCTAGAGAGACAAGGCACAGCAACATTCTGCTTACGTTCAAGAGAAATTGATTCGATCTTAATAGAGATGGGAAAATTTAGTATAACTGAGAATGCAGAACAAACAATAAAATCCTATTGTGAAATTAGGAGATTTAACCAATCAGTAACACTACAAAAAGAAATGTATTATACTGTACTTTGTTGGATAACTGATGAATTAAAGAAAAGCTTTCCCCGGCTTAAACAATTTTTAAAATATGCGCAAATTGCATTTTTATTTATTTGCATTTTAAGGCAAAGAGCAGTGCTGTGATACCTATGTTTTTCTTTTATAGTTGTGAGGTCCAGAGTGGTATTTGAAAAACTGCTGAGATCATCAGATTTAATTGTTTTTTTAAGATTTTTATGACCTTATTATTTGTCTGTTAGGTGTTTTTTTTTTTTTTTTGCATGATTTTCAAAAAAGGAAAACTCAAAGAATAGAAACCTGTCAGACTGGAATCTACTGGGCAGAGAGAGGGTGGCTGAGTAACAGGCATGCAAATATAGCAGTATTCCTGGTGTTAATTTGACATGATGTCTTGAGAGGTTGGGTGCTGTTTATTTCTCAGAAGTGGTTTGGTTTGAAAGGTGCTTAAGTATAGCATACTGATATTTCTATATGGATGTAAAGATATATTAAAATATTTAAAGGTAACTATGGATCACTTACAGATTCATTAGGCTCAAATGCACTTTACGTACATATAAAAATATCTTCAAAAACATGATTTAAAGATGTTTTTAAATCATTTAAAGATATCTTCATATTACTTTGTTATTACACCATTGTAATCATTTAAGGAAAATTTGGCATCACTTTAGATTTGGTTTCTGTATTTATGCTGTACCATGTACTTACCTGTACAATCAGAGTAACTAGGTGTCATTATCTTGAACTTACTGTGTAATACTGTGTAATGCTGCATATGACAAAAATGTATTAATATCTTTAAATCTTTCTCAATATCGTTAAATCATTTAGAGACATACTGTATTTCAGTAATAATTTGGCTACCAATCCTTGAAATGGTATGCTGAGATGCCCAAACCATTGAAGGCCTTGTAGCAGTGGTCACACACTGAAGCCACAAAGATGGAATGTTTGTAAATACTGCTACTCATTGTGCTGTGAGACATTTGCATTAATGGGTGGGCTATTATCCTAGGGCCCAGTTTGTCCACTGCATCCCAGTCAGGTTGAAATTTGTTGTTTTGTGGGCCATATGCTGCCATCTCTATCAAAAGAAAGGCCAAGTTAGCACAATATTGTAAGCACTATTTATTTTTTTCTGTTTGTTCATTAGCCTCCTTTATCAGTTTCCCTGAATCAAATGCTGGCCTAGAGAGACAGCCTAGTCCTGCAAAGTATTGACATCATTATTTTTAGATTTCTTTTACAGAGACAATCAGATTTTAATTGGACATTGACATTTTATTGATTAATTCATTATTATTTTTCAATGAAGCTCATTTTGCTTAATAAAATGTGTTGTATTTGTTTCTGAATAAACAAAAAATGTAGTCCATGAATTTAATCACAGTGGCAGAGAATAAGCATCCACTTTGAAACAGAATACAAGACATATACCAATAGGGATGGATCAGTGCACAATAATAAGAGATAGTACAATGCTTTCAGGTAAATTAACATTTAAAGATATTTTTTAATTTACTAGCCTACCAGTTGTAGTTACAACACATAATGGAATATGTGCAATAATATATGCAATATTAAACCTAATTATAGACAATGATCAATTAGTGATTATAATAATATTATTTTAAATGATGATTCCTCAGCCATATGTTTAAGCATTTGGTATATAACCCAGGTACTTAAAAGAAAAAAACTGTGCTCTCATGTGGAACAGCTCCAGCTGAATATACGTATTACAGCTCCAGGTTACATGTACCTCTGCTGGAAATGCTTCTTGCTCATAATGTAGAAAAATATGCACCATGTTATCCATGTATTTCTTAATGGAAATTTATGCCATTCACTGTCCTTTTGCTAAGCACTTTCATGATATGTTGGCATTTACTCACTTCATGAAGTTAAGTGTTCTTGGAAAGTGCAGGTTTAAGAAATTGTGCTTCAAACTTTGTAACTGCCAATAACTTACATATGAATAAGAATTTTTTCAAATCTTTTACACAATAACATTTTTTAAAATTTCTTCTTACAATACAATTTTACTTTGTAAAACTAAATCACAAAGTATCAATACATTTCTTAAAGGAAAAGGAAACAAACAACTGCAATATGTTTCATACTTCAAAAGCATTTGCACATTATGAAGTATATCATAAAACATAAACGTATATAAATGCTACTATAATGTTTACATGTCAAAATATTGCAAATATAATATATCTGGATGCTATCAAGTCTCACAATAGCTTGTTAATTCTACTATCCTACTCTCCATTTTTCATAGAAAAAACTATTGATTAAAAATTCTACTTTTATTCCTTGATATTCTTAAGTCATTTATCATAAAAAAATATTAAAAGATGTGAACATGCCATGAAGCTACATTTCACACACTTGAAGAAACTAAAGATTTTTTAATGCAAAGCAATATTTCATAATGCCTATTGTTCATGAAAAATTACACAGAATATGAAAAGTAGTTCAGATATTAACACAATATTTTTCTTCCAGTATTAGGAGGTGGTATACAACAGGAAAGCTTACTCTATAGCATAAAGGTGTAATTCAAATTAGAGAAAAATGTCAAAAGAAATTATATATATTTTTAGTTATTCAGTAATATTTTCTACACATGTGCAAATAAGATGACAGAGTGCTGTACTTGTACTGCTGAAGTAAATATTGATTATTAATATTATAGGTGTGAATCTGATAGGTCCTACTATCTGCATATTTGAACTTTGTGAGCATGTAATGAGTAAAAGAGTTGATAGACAACCAATTTTAATCTTAAGCATGCAGGTGACAGCAGAAGTCAATTGGATCGATTGCACACTGGAAAGAACAGACAAGTGGTGAGTACAAGTAAGCAAAGCTCTACACATCTGCTGATGAAAGCAAGTGAATACTTTGGCTACATTCCCAAACAGCAGGCATAGTAAATAGAAATAAAAGAAATATTGCTAGCAATGCAAATACAATTATGCACAACTTGCATAAAAATAGTAAGACACAATAAAACAAATCTGTAATAAGCAAAACTTAGTAGAAAAAGTGGAAAACTGCAATGAAGGCAACAAGCATTGGAGCAGGGAAAAATAAAGATCAGTTATTTTGGACATTGGTATATACTGTATTGTACAGTACTTGTCCAAGGATAATTTTTACAACAGCCTGAATACAGAATGAAAGAAACAACAAAACTGAAGGGGAGAAGAATACTGATAAACCTAGAAGCTTCCTATTCTAACGGAAGAATGGAGACATACTTTATTTTTCATTCTGAAGTGCCATGTACATTTTGCTCATTTTCACATACTTCAAAAGCAAATTCTTCAGTATGAAAATATATCAATTTCTTGTTGGCCTTGAAACATGTAGACTTGTTTCAAATAAGCTCTTGAAATACACTTAACATACCTAAAAAACATGCAATTTGAAAATCAGTAAAGGCTATTTTGTCAACTTTGACCAATATTAGCAATTACGCAATTTATCCAACTATGTTACTTTTAATAGTATTAAAATGCTTTGGTCCAGGAATGCATAAACTGTATTAGAAGAAATTTATCAAATCTGATACTGGTAAATTCATACTGTACATGACTCATCTACCATACATATCAATAAAATCCATTAAAAAGGTTTAATACTATATTTATCCTCATACCACATGATTAATGCAAGCATGATGCAAACATATCAGTAACAGATATGCAATATGAGCAAACTCAATCATGTTAGAACAAAGTAGATAAGGCATGTTTGCAAGTTTAATTTGTAACTTCACATTAAAAATTTTCTTTAGTGGTCTCTAACGTTTGCCACACCATAATGTGAAGGGTTACCCATTACAGTGGATGCATTTTAAGCTTTTCATGTGGATGAATGACTTGTATTTAAAGAGTGGCATATTCGCTAAATATAGATACTAGGGGACACAATCAATGCAAAATTCACAATTGATGACTGTTGTCCTTGATACTGTAATTGAAATTATTAATATCAAATAATATCACTAAAGTAAAATGCATCCTTTATGTTGCCAACTGCATACACCCTTCTACAGTATATACATAGAGAATAGTAGGAACTCCATTTTCCAGTTTTCTAAGCTAATATGCTAGGCATGCTAACAAGGAGTACTTAAATGGTAACCGGGGGAAAAAAAAACATAGTAGCCGAAACAAAAGTCTAAACCTTGTAGAAAATCAGCACTGTAACCAAATCCAAAATAAGAGACAACATTGTGGTTACAAAAAAAAACAAAAACTATACACATATACATAAACCAAAAACTGGAAATATCAAAGAAGGAGAGTTTTTGAAAATGACAAAAGCAAGTTTTGTTATAAACAAATTCAGACAAAGAAGTATTTTGAATGACAAATTTTAACCCTTTGTATCTTTTCTGGAAAAACACAACCTCTGAGGGCATGCCCCGAACAACATGAGTCGCTGTCCTAATGACAGGTGACAGAAAACAGTGGTATCCATAAACATATAAAATGGCAGCACAATTGGATCAAACAATATCAGAACTATTAAAGTATGCCACAATTCAAAAACTGATTTCAGAATCTGATTTCTGGTCTAGAAAAGGAATAGCAAGCATTAAAATGCCGGTCATTGTTAATAAAGACATTGAATTTACTGAAAAACAGATTGCTAAAATAGGGAACCATGTAAAAATCTGTTAATGTGAAATTATTAAATATTGGAAATGTTGAAATATTAAACATTTAGCATTTAAAACACAAGTTTTTATATTGTTTACAATAAATATACAATGCACATAACTAAAAATGTCTGACACTTTTATATAATAAACAAAATTACTGATATTCAGTATCAAAGGACAGGATAAAACATTTAATGACGGTAATGTATGATTACGAAGTTAATGCAAACACAACCTGTTAGCTTTGTTGTACAAGTAATATTTAGCAATTTTAATATACAGCAAGCTGAATAAGTATTTAGATGGTAAAATATTGTTAGATGCTGCTATTGTGTTAATAATGTGCTACAACACACATACTGTATACAATCATTATATCAAAAAAGAACACCACCGTTTAAATACTTTTCAAGTTCACCTATATGCTTGCACAGTATTTGCCCATTGTCAGGCAATGAGGGGTTACCTATGCAAAATATTGAATCTTTATACACACATAGATATGTATGGTATTAAGGTTTAGCATAAATCTCAAAGCACGATTTATATGGTTAAAGCTCTGAAGTGTAGGCAAGTCGCTGATATCAACAGCATTCAATACATTTGTTCCATTATGTGTAATCATGCAAACATGCTGCTTCCCATTCAAACCCTAGATGGCCAGTGCAGCTCTCAGCACTTCAGCATTCACATTCTTGGTTGAAGTCTGCTCTTTGCAAGCACCCATTTTTAAGGGTAAATCCATTATCAATACAACGAACCATTACATTTAGGCATGTTTTCTGAGTTCTCCATAAGCACAACTCAGCTGCAGTTACATAACGCTATACTTGTTTCATATCTATTTCAATTTCTGTCTTCACTTGGAATAAAGTAAAGGCAGCTATGGCGGTCTGGCTTGGCTCCAGTACCCCATCACAAGTTGGATCTGGAACTGTTGATAACATGGCCGGGATGACTATGAAATGAGGACCTGTAATCAACAAGAGCTGGGTCGTGCTTTTTATAAAAAAAAAAAAAAAGTCAAACAAAATGGGTTAAAATTACTAAAGTATAAACTGTGCAGTGCTTCAATAAAAAAAAATAAATACTCATCCATGGCAGTAAAAGTCAATCAATAAATAAATCCATGAATAAAAAAACAAACTAAAATCATATAGATCTTGGGTTCCTTTCTCTCTCTCTCTATCTCTCCCCACATCCACCAAATATTTCACTCTCTGTCTTCCCAGCTCACCCCATCGGGCCTTGCAGTCTGGAGAAGGTTCCAGCTAAAATACCACCTTCTAGCCTCCGTTGACGTCTGCTGTGGTGCTTATTGCTGGCCCCTCATCTTCCACCACACTCTTTTGCTGATCCCATGGAGCAGTTTCCCGATCAGCCACACTACCTCTGTATGGATCAACGGAGCACAATCCACTCCTGGAACATCGATTACTCAGTCCCTCACTGGGCCACTGACCTGGCCTTGTTTTTGATGGCCTGCTCCATATAGATATGCATTGCAGTAAACAAGTAATTAACAGCTGTCTTTTTTTTCTGCCCTAATGTTATTGGGACTTGATGCTGCTTGTTTAGCTTTAATGCATATACTTGAATTGTAGATGTTTGAAAGAATTTTTTGAGTGCAGGGCTCCAACAGTTTGTTCAGTTTTTTTTATCTACATCACTGCTAATAAAATCAACATAATTTCATATTATGGACGATGCTCTTCAATTTGGTAGTAAAATGTCAAAAAAGAAAGTGTCAGGTGATCCATGTTCAACATTAGTTAATTACTTACACCACTCAATTTTCTGGTGGCTGCCACAAACAGAAGTGAAAGGAATTCACAGTTTTTAAAAGATCCACGTCCTAAAAATGTACTCAGCACAGTATAGTCATATGATACGAGTCCCTCAGGTTCACTAATGCACTCTTGCACAGTGGATGTATCTATGATTGGTCACAACATACATGTTTTCTTTAAAAGTTTGTAGCAGGGAAATTTTGATCTTTGACAGAGCGTAGTACTGTAGTAATCAAACTTTTTCATGATTAGTATATTGTGGTGGCTATAAATGTAATTATGATTAATATACAATTAATTGTGCAGCCCTACCAGTTACTCTCAAAAAGGATTGTGTAAATAGGTCATAGAGACTAGTAAAATTGGTTACTTAAATATATAGTTTCAGATCTAAGGAACTTTTTAAAACTGAGTTTAGTTCAGGGCTGACAGATTGAAGATTACTATTTGAATATAATACTAACATATTTTTAGACAGGGTAGACTATGAATACACCATGTCTCCAAATGAGGCACTTTACAGGAAAAGATAGGCTCTACAATTGGAATTTAACTCTAGACAGCAAAATAAACTGAACAACTCACTTTTAAATCATGACATTATTATTATGAGTTATGAGAAATGGCTAATAAGATTTTAGCTTAACAAATTCCCAAGCAGGCCAATCACAATGCAATAACAGAAATTACCAACAGCTAAAATAATGAACCATAAAATATATAACTTACGCATTCAAGGAGTAATATACTGTTAGTGTGCTTTTTCGAGTGGACTCTCTAGCACACCATACTAGACTCGAAATCTACTGTATGTGTTCACGCAATCAAAACAGTTTACATATTTACAGATAAACATCAAAGTAAATATACATATCTTTTTCAACATAGTTTTGGTAATGACATGGAAAAAATCAAGATGTTAAAAGATTATCTAACCTCCACCTCACCTTAGCAAGTAGAATCAATACTGTCAAGACAAACATCTTTCCTAAACTTCTCTATCCATTTCACTGCCCTATATATAACAAAAGATCATTCTTTAAGAAACGAGACTTAATTATAACCTTATTTATCTAAAATTCTAGATGTTCATGCACTCAAAAGGCAACTCTACAAAGACCCAAAGTAGAAGGAGGCATGGCACTACCTAATGTTCAAATATACACAACTCTGAAGACCTGGAAGTTTGCATAATTTAATGAATTTCAGTAACATCTGTTGAAACTGAGCAGGAATTCAGGAGATGCCTCAAGCTGTATTGATGATTTTATCACCTGTGAAGAGATGGGCACCAGGACTAAATAGGTTTACAGCTTGGGAAAGGAAGACATGCCAGTGCTTCAAGCTGTATCTAATAACTTTACAACCTGTGAACGGGAGGAGATGCTGTGGGACCAGAAATTGCCAAACTAGTTTACAGCTTGAAACAAGAGATTCTTAAAACATGAAAAACCTTATTCTTTGGGAAAACAAATGCACTCAAACAGACTAAGAGTTTGAGCAAATTCATCCATTATATTGACAGCCAGCCAATCAGATGTATGTAACAATCATGTGTTACGAAACCCCTGTGGAATTTTAAAATAATTAAGATGGACTAAACAAGAAGATGACAGAAAAGCGACGTCAGAAGAGGGTGAGGGCGATGTAAAGAGGAGAAGACAAAGCAACATCAGGAGAGGGCACCAGCAACATGCGACCATTTTCATCTGATTGTCAGCTAAATGGTTCCATGAATATCGATTGCTAAATCTATGCCACCCTGGGACATTCATCTTTGACATCTTTAACTTTTAGTAAGCCTTTTTCTAAAGACTATACATGTTCAGACTTTGCTAACCATATTTTCTTTTATGCTTTTCTCTACTGATATTGTAAGAGCCAATCTTAGAAAGTTAAAGTTTTGAGTTAAATTCATATTAATGTTTGCTTAATTTGTACGTGACAAGTGCAACTTCTTGTTTTTCCTAATAAACAAAAAACTGCAAGTGACCAACCGATGAACTTAAAAGATATTGTAAATGCTGATCCAGGCAAATGTCGTAAGATGTAATGTTTTGAAATACATGTGCAACTAAAGTAATAAGACAAAGGCCCTATAAAAATTTGGGACACCAACCCCTCGGGGCAGATGAAGTGTGGTGTCCTAGGACTGTGCTTCTCTGTCATTTAACCTTTGCCTGGCGTGTATTAATAAAATATTTTTACTAACTTTAATTATATCTCTCTGTCTTCAGTCACAAGAAAGCGACACCTTACAGAAAAAGTGTCCACAGTTTTCTGGCGCCCAACTTAGGGCAGGAGGCGGCCGGCTGACTCCTCGAGCGGGAATACCTCAGCAATCCGTCTTCTTGAAGCGGACTGCTGATATTGTGAGCTCTGGCAGCAGTGCAAGCAGCTCCGACAAAAGTTAGGACTGCCCTGTCCTGAGACGGCTCCTGCGTGAGGAGTCTCCGAACTCCTTCTGGTACAACCACGGAGAGTTAATGGCAACACACTCCGGCCTTGAAAATCCAGACAACCAAACTAAAGCTGCAGTTCCTCTTTTTGTTTCCGGACTTAGAAGCGACATTCAAAACAAGGTATCCTGTACTGGATGGGAGGCTGCCGCGTTTGAGGAAGTAAAATGTCACGCAGCGCATGCTGAACGACAGAGCAAGCAGAAAGAGTTAGACACCCAGACAAAGCTGATAGCAGCACAAATGAACTATTACACTGGTGGGGCCACTCCCGGCAGAAGTCGTGGACGTGGAGGATTTTTCCGGGGACAAGGCGTGGACGGGACAAGGTCGCGGATATATGTTACCTAATCCAAGTGGATCATCCACTCAGCTGCCTCCCCCTCCAGATCCAAACGCTACACCTTATGCTTGTTACGGGTGTGGTGAAATGGGACACTTCCGCCGCAATTGCCCTCACAAGTGCCCACCTCCTCCTCCACCACCTGAACAATTTGATGTTTCATGGACATAGGAATCCGCAGGGACCCCCAGCCCTTCTCTTCAACTGCCTTTGCTCACCCATAATTCAGAGACTGATTCATTATTGACTTTGCTGGCTGGTGAATGGCACTGAAACTGTTTTCCTCGTGGACACAGGAGCCACGCGCTCAACCCTTTCGCTGAAGGAGGTCCCTGCCTCAAGAGATACCGTCACTGTGCTTACTGCTTCCTTACAACCACATGTTTTACTGGTTTCAAAGCCTCTTCAAGATCAGCTGCATTCCAGTGGTTCCACTTTAACACACCGATTTCTTTTAAATCAGCTCTGTCCAGTTAACCTCTTAGGAAGGGATCTCATGACAAAACTTTCTCTCTCCATTTCAATTAAATGTTTCCCCACACACCATCCTTCTTAAAGCCCTACACTCTTTTCCCTCCTGCTTGTTTCCCAATCTCTAAGCCCCTGACACCCTACATTGTACTGCTCAATATTTCCCTGTAGAAGTAGACACCCCCTGGCTGGAATCTTTTCTTTCTTCAGGCACCTTCCCCGAAACCCTTCACATTCCCTTTATCTTCATTTCATCCACAAAAGCTGCTGCTTATGTTCATCTCACATGCTCACAGAATATTTTCTATCTTGGTGGTTCAGTCCCTCATGTTTCTTTAGCCAAATTAAGTACTGTCCATTGGGTTGAAATCGGACAATGGGTAGAACAATGTCTTAATAGAACAGACTGGTTACATGTTGCCCCAGGTATTTTTGATACCTCAGACCATTTGATAACTAAAGTTGTGCTCCAAACTGATTTTTTAGTACATCGTACATTGTGCCGTCCTTCCCTTTCTGTTTTTTCATTGCAAACTACTTCCCCTTCTTGGCTCTCTACGCTCTGATTCACTGTGGTCCCAAGGAAAGAATGATTATGGAAGGATAGCCCATTGTGAGCCTCTGGTGATCTACCCAAAATCTTCCTTCCGCCCGCACCGTGCCCAGTATCCTCTGTCTCCCAAAGCAGAGGCTGGCATCTCCGCCGTACATTCCGATCTTGTGAAACGCAGTGCGATTATTCCAATTAAATATTCCCCAGTCAATTCCCCCATTTTACCTGTAAAAAAGGCTGACGGTTCATGGCGCTTTGTTCAAGACTTGCGACAAGTAAATTCTGCAATCTTTCCTAGGGCCCCTATTGTTCCTAATCCTTCCACTATTCTTTCTGCAATCCCTCCCTTTGCTCGTTACTTTTCAGTGATTGATTTAGCCAATGCTTTCTTTTCTATCCCTGTACACCCTGATTCTCAATTTTGGTTTGCTTTTACTTTCCAAAGACGCCGTTAGACATGGACTGTCATGCCTCAGGGATATACTGAAGCCCCTTGTGTGTATGGACAAGCGCTTGCTCAAAATTTAGAAGGGTTCTGGCCAGACCGAGGTAGTACATTAATACAGTATGTAGGTGATATTATGTTATGCAGTGCTACAGAAGAAGATTGTGCGCAGGACACTAAAAAACTACTACTGTTTCTGGGGGACAATGGACATAAAGTTTCAAAGGCTAAATTGCAATTAATTCAAACAACTGTAAAATATCAAGGTCATGACGTCACAAATGGAACAACAGCTCTCTCTAGCGATCGCATTAACACCATTCAAAATCTTCCTAGGCCTGTCACAAAACAACAGGTTATGTCTGTATTGGGCATTCTAGGTTACTGCCGGCAATGGATTTAGAATTTCACTGAAAGAGCACAGCCGTTACAAAATCTAGCAAACACCCCTGGCCTTCCTCTTTCTAGTCAGGTGCAATGGGACGAGCAGGCTGAGAAGGCTCTCTGTGACTTGAAAAGTGCACTATCCTCGGCTCCTGCGCTAGGCCTACCGGATTTCTTATGTCCATTTACTCTGTTCGTGGACGAAAAGGGGGGATATATGAATGCAGTTTTAACACAGTTACATGGGGATAAACAAAGGCCAATAGCATATTTTTCGAAAAAATTGGATCCAGTGGCTGCAGCACTTCCGCCTTGCCTTAGGGCTATGGCTGCCACAACAGAAGCTGTGCTAGCCAGTACAGATACAGTGCTCATGAGCCCCCTAACAGTAAAAGTGCCTCACGCTGTACATTCCATTTTAGTACAGACCTCACATCTCACTACTGCTAGGGCAATACACTATCAGAATGTACTCTGTACTTTGTCAAACATCACAATTGAAAGATGCTCCACTTTAAATCCAGCCACTCTCCTCCCAACTTACAACGAAGGTGAACCGCATAATTGCCATAAAGAAATAGCACAGGTTGTAAAGCCTAGAGTAGATCTACAGGAAACACCTTTAGAAACTGGAGAAATTATTTTTGTAGACGGATGTTCTTTGCGATTGGAAAACGGAGCACCCTCAACCAGTTACGCAGTGGTCCAAGGGGACCGTCTGCTGGAAGCAAATCGAATTTCATCAAGTTTGAGTGATGAGGGTAGAAGCTTTCCCTTCCAAACACAATGATGCTAAAACAGTTGCTAAAGCACTAATTAAAGAAATTATTCCAAGATGGGGCATCCCGCAAAAGTTACAAACAGACAATGGTACTCACTTTGTGAATTCCATTATAAATGAATTAACTGCCTGGCTACAGATCAATGTACATCATTACTGCAAATACCATCCACAAAGTGGGGGTATCGTAGAATGATGCAATGGCACCCTAAAAGCCAAGCTTGCAAAAATTTGTGAACAAACCAATTTATCGTGGCCAGACGCTCTGCCCCTGGCCTTAATGGGATTGAGGGGACGGACACACCGACAATTGGGACTATCACCGCTTGAAATCCTGACCGGACGTCCCATGCCTGTTGGCATGGTAGTAGGTAATGTGAGTTTGCATACTATAGACAATGATCTTCTCTCCAGTCTTGCAGGTCTCAGAGCCTCGTTGAAGGAAGTCCACCAGCAGGTCAATCAGGCCTGGAGGACCAGCCCACCTACTAAGGATTCATCAATTCCCTTAGGTACTTGGATCCTGGTTCGGGACACTCGGATGAAACATTGGCATCAGCCTAGGTGGAGAGGACCATTCCAAGTTCTTCTGTCCACACCACACGCCGTAAAGGTTGAAGGATTGCCCGCCTGGATTCACGCTTCACACTGCAAGAGATGGCACTCTTAATATACATACTCTGAATGTGGATTTTGGAGCGACGTGTTTGCAAATACAGGACCAAATGACTTGGGTTATGAACCTTGGCAGGCTACTCAGTATGGCCTAAAGACTCGATTCTCTATTTTAAAAGGACACGCCCCTCATGAGTGTGCCGAGAATCATTGTAACCCATTAATCATTACTCTGAAGAATCCTTCTTTGCATGATTCAGGAACTTATGTCTTAGCTGAATATGCAAGTGGTTATGATCCCCGAGGATTTTTTTAAATTAAGGTTTGGACACCCGCTCTCTCTCTCCCCCGTCCCCCTCTCCTACTCAGTTTCTAACCACTGTGTCCGCACGCGACGAAAAACCCCTGGTTCAGATTTTGAATCTAACTACCTTAACCAGTACTTTCTCTGTGGAGACGGGCTATGGGGATCAGAATAGATGGTTGCAGTGGGTAATCTATTCAGCAAAACTGGTTAACCGTTCACATTGCTACACTTGCGCAGCTGCACGCTCTCCTTTAGCTACAGTCCCTTTCCCACTATCCAACATTTCTGACCCCACTGGGTTACCTTGTCTTCTCTACTTATTTACTAACCCCAAAACCCCCACTAATTCCAATTGTGGTACTCTATCTTTTCTTTTTCCCCCCACCCGTCATATGACTACCCCCGTGTTTCAGTCTCACGAAATAATATCCAAATATTTCACTGCTTCTATGGCCAAGACCTATATGCTACACGAGAAACGTATACTCCAAATTGCTTCATCAGTTTCCTCATCCCCTTCCCCCTCTCCTCCTCGTTCCCCACTTTTTACCTCCGCCATCTAACTTTCCTTTATCCCTTGTCACACCCAGATTGTTCAAAAGGGGGGAATGTGGAAAAATAATAAACAGCTTGATCAATCTGATGTACGTGACAAAAGCCATGCAGACCCTGTTTTGTCCATAGTGTACGTGACATGTGCAACTTCTTGTTTTTCCTAATAAACAAAAAAACGCAAGTGACCAACCGATGAACTTAAAAGATATTGTAAATGCTGATCCAGGCAAATGTAGTAAGATGTAATGTTTTGAAATACTTGTGCAACTAATGTCATAAGACAAAGGCCCTATAAAAATTTGGGACACCGATCCCTCGGGGCAGATGAAGGGTGGTGTCCTAGGACTGTGCTTCTCTGTCATTTAACCTTTGCCTGGTGTGTATCAATAAAATATTTTTACTAACTTTAATTATATGTCTCTGTCTTCAGTCACAAGAAAGCGACACCTTACAGAAAAAGTGTCCACAGTCTGATATGTGAATGAAGTCAAGACTGGTTTGTTAAAATGCTGCCTGGATTATCAAATAATTATGATTGGCTATCTGATATATTTGTGAAAGACTACGGCCTCTACTAAGAAAAACAGACATGAGATTTCAAAACAATATACCTGTTGAAAAGCAATCCACAATAGTGGTGGTTTTAACACCTTATTCAATCTTTTTGGAATAAGGAAACCATCAATAAGCCAGCCAGGCTGTTAGGGAAGAGTGTTACTTTGCATGATCATCTCTGGAGGAAATGTACATCACTCTCTCATTAGGAGAAGCGGCTCTATAAAATTGGTTGGTGATTTTCAAAGTAGATTGGTGTTTCCCATAGTCTTGTGGTTAATTTATGGGTCACATGTCTCCATTACTGCCCCAAAGGAATTTGACATGGATTATTACAACAGTAGGGTATACCACTTAATTTTACTCTGGACTATGAATGATTACCTCCCTTACCAGTATGTTTACTGAGTCAGGGATGCCAGGGGCAACGACCCGGCCGGGACACCTTGAGGGACCGGAAGTGGGCGTGTGCCCATCTGGGATCACGTGGGGGCTGCCACACTGGTTTCTTTGGGGGCTTGGAAGCCCAACCCTGTAGGGGCCCGTGGTCACCGCCAGGGGGCGCCCCGGTGCCTTGGGAGCCCTGGACCTCAGCACTTCCGCCACACCAGGAAGTGCTGGGGGGAAGAAGAGCAGGGACACCCGGAGTGCTTCCGGGGTTGCAGCCGGCACTTCCGCCACACAGGGGCGTGTCGGCGGGTGATTGCCGAAACCCACCTGGAGCACATCCGGGTGATAATAAAAGGGGCCGCCTCCCTTCATTCAGGGCCAGAGTCGGGAGTGGTGTGGACTGAGCCTACAGGAGGAGGCAAGGAGGCGGCCTGAAGAAGGAAGTAAGGCATTGTGGCCAGGACTTTGGGGGTTTGTGGTGCACTTTTGTATATATCACTGTAAATAAACGTGTTTGTGGGTGACATGAACGTGTCTGCCTGTCTTGTGTCTGAGCCAGTCTCCACAACTGTTACAGAGGAGCTGAAAGCTGACATATGTAGTTCAGCAAGAAAAATACTTATCATGCTTTAATATGATGCTTTCTAGAGAATGTGTGAATTAAGCAAAATGAATTAACATTTATTAGCATAATGTGAAATAGCTGTGGTACATTGTGCCCATCACACACTGCTCTGCTTACATTTTGTTCATTTTCCTAACTTTCCAAAAGTACCAATAATTAATGGTTGGTGAGACAAGCCTATAGCAGTTGTACTAGCAGCTTTGCCTAAACTTGCATAGTCAGCTGGATGGTGTTTAAGATCACCCAACCCTAGCCCAAGCTATTCAGAATTCAATAGTTCCATAAGATTAGGACCAATAATACAAAAACAAAACTTGTGTGTGATAGTGTGTAAGTGGCACTGCTTCTGAATGTGCATTCTATAAATGGTAAAATCTAAAACGGTACCAAAATTCTGTTTGAATTGTGCATGTGAAATTCAACCAATTAATTATCTGAATTAAACAAAAAATTAAAAAGCTGCATATTTTATGGTAAAAAATAAAACTTTTTTCTGTATTTTTTTAACAATTTTAAAGACCATAAGAAGAAAAATTATTAGAAGAAGAAAGTGTTAAGTGTTTTCTTCTATGATTCCTATTAAAAGCATGAAGAGGATAATTTAAACAATCACTATTTTTACCCTTTAACTTTTCTTTCAAGAGAAAAATGATATACAGTGCCTTCGCTTTGGTGATGAGATCCAATAATAAGAAACATTACAGAAGTTGTGTTGTGGCGGACAGCCGGGGCCCTTACCCAGCCAGGACGCCCTAAGTATGGAAGTACCAGAGGAGAGAGTATTGTCAGGACCGTTTCTCCTCCAGATAGGCAGCAAGGCCACCAGGCCTCCTGGACGTTTGCAAGGCCCTATTTAGCAGCACTTCCACCACTTCCAGAAGAAGCTTGTTGGACACCTGGACTTCTTCCAAGTGCCCTATAAAAGGAGCCAGTCACCACCACTAAATGGCCTGAGTCGGGAGGAAGTTGACGAAGCCTTTGAGGAGGAGTGGAGGCAGAAGGACTGGCAGCAAAAGGGACTGTGGTGTACTCTGTGAGACTTGTGTGTTGGTGATTTGTGCACTATATAAATAAACCATGTTCTGTGTCCTGCCTGTCTGAGTCGGGGTTAGGGTGGCTGTACGCACCAGGGCTTCAAAGTGTACAACTTTTCTTTCATTGCTTGAAAGTGCCTTTTGCATTATGGTTACACTTTCCAAAATGAGAAATACTAGTATAGAATTCGGTCACTATGACTGAAAAATGAAAAAAATATTAATCTTGTTAACATTTTGCTTACATTTATTCCTCTTACCAATTTAGGAGTCTCCCAAGATATCTAGCCAATATTTCAAGGACAAAAAAGGGACCAGTCTTGAAATACAGCAGGTAAACAATAAATGAATGCATGACCAATATTAAATCTGCTGACTTGAAAAAACACTTGAAATAAGCAAATAACTTTAACAAACATTTGCATGATATAATTAGGATGTGATTATCTTTTTTTTGACTGACAGCAATTAAGGGTGACATTTAATTTAAATAGTAAAATAAACACACACACACATACACAAAACTTTCATATACTGAAGAAAAAAGGTCTTACTTACACAGATAATGCAAGTGTCTGAAATTAGACTCTCGGGATTTAACACCTCTACCACAGCCTCAGTGATTACAGCTTTCTTTATGCAGGTCATCTGAAATCCATACACATCATCCCAGAAAGCTATCCTGCTGTCGTGTTTCTGCTTATCGCAAACTGCAGCTAGGGTGATGTTGCACAGGTCAGGGTATACTGAAAAGTTCAAAAACAGAGCCAGTTTATCTTCTTTGACAGAAAATGAAGGCAATTCTTTAAAAGTGTCTTGGGTTTTAAAAGTATTTTAAAAATACTGTGTATTACATTCAACATTTCTACCACTTTGTAAAAGAGAATGTTAGAAACAAGTACTGAATATAATTCAAGCACATTTGCACATGAAACAAATAACAGCAGTAAAAGTGTAACTGTTTAATTGGGATGTCTTGCCTTCTCATACTAGTAAAGTATTGCTAACATTTAAGATAATTTCCAAGGAGCCAACAGAAATAAATAAAGTAAGAAAGTCAAAGAATAAAATAGTAAAATCACTTCATCACAGCAAAAAAAAAAAAAATCTGCACTACCAATTTACTTAAATGGAAAGTATCATGGTGATAGTTTAAAAAGCCTTTAAAAAATAATGAAATAAAACAGACAGCAGATTACATTGTAGACTGAGATCTCCGATGATATCAAGCACTTAGCCTTGACAAATCATTCGCCTTTCAAATAGCAAAGCCTCCAGAAAGCTCAGTTCCACAACCTAAAATCAAACAGCCAGACCTTTTCTTCTTCTTCCTGGCCAAAACCCTACAAAACTATTGTTCTCCTGAAACAAGTAGATGACTTGATTTGAATTACTTTTTAAAATGGCAACTGTTTAACTGCTGTGTAGTAAGGCACTTACAGCTAATAACATACTGCAGCAAAATAAAGAATGGGTCCTTTGTTTTCTGCAAGCAACTGACTCTTCTGTCTATAGTATACTTCTCACACTTTGAATTCCTAGACCTTTAAGTATACATTTATGACATTAATGCTCTCTCATCCCCGATCTCAGATCATAAGGATATACGCAAGTTCAATCTTCCTCTATTTCCTCTGTGTTCTCTGTGATGAAAGTTTAAAAATCATTGTCTTCTAGTAGCATTGTATTAAACAGTTTATAACTAAGCTAAAGGAGTTCTTGCAGCTTAAGCATGATTCAATCTCTGACTGTGTTATTCTGTGGGATGCTGTATAAGCTTAATAAGCAGTAATTCCATTTGTTTTCTATCCTATAAAAATCCATCAAGACCTGGTAAAACAGATGAGTCTGAAGCTAAATTAAAATGTTTAGAACAGTTCCACTCAAACATACTTAATCCCCATTAAAACACAAATATCAGCTGTAAGAACAGAGTTGAGTGCTTTATTATTTTAATGTGCAGGATTTTAAATTCACAGTACATGTATATATCTATGTAAAAAGTGAATAATTTACAGCAAACTCTGTTATTAAGACCTACAGTGCCACAATAACTAACGACCCAGAAGCAATTAACACAGAGTTTATAACTTTATACCCACCCAAGGAAAATGCTGCTCCCCATAAACTTCACAATTTCCTGTCTAAGCTGAATCTTCCTCATTTAACCCCAATGGAAACTGCCTCATTATGCACCCCATTCCTTTGAAGGAGTTGAAAGATATCAGTGAATTAGTAAAAAAAATTAAATAAACAAAGTAGTAGGACTAGAAAAAGTTTGCCATCTGAGTACATCTTATCTTTTTGAGTGCAGTTTTCTCCTGGTAAATCTGGCGTGCTTAAGAAGGCAGTATTAGACAGACAACACAGACTTCACATTCATGGTTGTAATTTCTTTACTTTTAAAGGAGAGTAAGGGGTTCAAAAACCTTCTACTAGGTATAGATATTAACTGCTAAATTCTAAAGGTTTAGCAAGAAAGATGGAAACTGTAATGACTCAATAACCACACCCAAACTAGGCAGGTTTCATTTGCAGATTGGTACACAGATAGTTCATTTGGAATCTTCTCTGAAGCAGCTTTTCTTTCATTAGATTTAAAATAAAGAAAAAGCATTTGATCAGGTAGATTGGGATTATCTGTGGACTGTTATAGATTCTATGGAATTCAAAACCCCTTTTCTTACAAATTTCAAAATGTGTATCTCCTTTCCTATTATGAAGTGATTTAGGTAATACTGCTTATTATTTATTTTACTTAATGAATTGGTGCCACTGTTCATCATATCTCATATCTAAGAGTCAACCACATTTATAAAGGTTTTCAGAAATGTTTCGATTATTAAAATATCAGAACATTTTTATGAGAACCAGCTATTCAGCCCAATAAAGCTTACCTGCCTATCAATTCAATTTCTCCAAAATAACATTGAGTTGAGTTTTGTAGATCCCCAAAGCCCTACTGTTCACCACACAATTCGATAAGTCTTTCCACAAGATTCTGGTTCTCTGGGCAAGATTTAATGTTAAAGATTTAACATTTAATTCGGCGTTAGTGTCTCTGATACACTTGACCATTCCTTTACTACTAAAATATTAAAATATTCTGTTTGGGTCACCTTTCACTTTTTTTAGCTGTTATACTCTCCAAATGCCTTTCAGCTTTCCTACTATCCTTTTAAATCTTTTCTGACATAAGCCCTATACTTAGCACTGGTGTTTTTAGTCTTATGCCTTATACATTTATCTATTACAGAGTCTTTTTTAAATTGTTACTGCTTCCAAATTTTGGAATGAACTTGAAATCAGCTCTACTACTCCTCAGCAACTTCACACTTAAAAGCATAAGCCAATTAATCTTTTTTAGGCTTTTCTGCATCTGCTCAAAATTGTATTAATGTCTCTCTTTTTATAATAAAAAAATCTTGGGACGAGACGAGACTAATCCTGTGATGAGACGTGACTTTTTGATGAGACTTTCTGGAAGGAAGTCCAGCGAGATGGAGACTTTTACCATGAGATTCTTTCAAGTTACACCCTACTTACAACTATTTTCAAACAAGACCATGGTCATCAGGTGCATTCCAGCATTTAACTTGGACAGACACCAATCCATTAAAGGGCTTACTTATGAACACACACTTATGAAGATCCAGTTTAGAATCATCCATTCATCTAAATATTGCAGAGAGAAACGATCAAGTCAAACGAATTAATGCGAAAATTGTTGATCAGTTACACAGCAAATTGATTAAATGTGTGTCAATAGACTATACTGAAGCAGTGGGTAGTGATCGTGCGTAAGATGAAAACATCAATTTACAATATCCCTGAGAATATCTACAAGCATTAACACCATCTGGTCTTCCACTGGCTGAATTACTGTTGAAAGGATGTATCGTAATGTTATTGCATAATTTATGTATGAGTGATGGACTATGCAATGGAACAAGATTAGCTGTATTAAAAATTGGTCAAACAATTCTAACATAAAATTTTAGCAGGCGACAAGAAAGGTAATGTAGTATGTATTCTGCAAATAACATTAGACACAAAAGGAGATCTTGATATTCCATTTGTATTAAAATAGCCTTTGCTATGACAATTAAGAAATCACAGGGATAAACATTTGAAAAAGTCGGTTTATTTATTAGAGAGAAAGAAATGATATTGACGCACAGGCAGTTATACACTGCGTTGTCACAATGTAAATCCAAACACGGAATCAAAATTCAATGCAATCTTGAAGAAAAGTTAATTCCAAATATTGTTTTAACTGAAGATTTCAAATAAAAGTGAAAATAATGCATATGTAACAATTCCCATGAAAATAACAATCTCTTTAAATTGTATATCCGGTTAACCAAACCCGGGGGTTGGCGAGTGAAGCAAGAAGGGGGCGGAGCCCCCTAATTTACCAGATTGTAAGGTTTTAAATCGCATCTACCCACTGAATTCTACCCTGATTATTACACAATACTAAATCTTCAGGCTTTCCCCACTCTCTATATGTAGATTATATCCTTTTATCCTTAGCAAATGCTGAAGCGGACCTACAACAGATCTTGAAGAAGATCAATTGAACCATGTTCTCATTTTAGGTAGCATCTGTCTATCTCACATTCACAGATTGTAGTAAGTATACATGGAATATTGGCAGATGTTAAAAAGCACTTACATTGTTGGTCTTTCATGAAATGTATAATCCCAGCTCAAACAGCAGTCATTGAAATTAGCATTTCCCACAATAGAATTTTGTGAGTTCAGGGGTCACACCACCAATTACTAGACTTTGGTCAAATCACTTCTACCCAAATTAACTTGGGTAAAATTAATGATTGCGTCTTTCACAGCACTGGTCTGAGCTCACCCAATTCAGGAAGCAGAGCTTATGACCTCTGTTTGCGAGAGTTACTAAATGTTTCTATGGCTTAATGCCTGCAGCATAGCATTTGTCAATGTACATCTAGTTGCATGCATTAGCCTACCTTTAAGTATCAATTTTACTGTATTTATGTTTTGATTCTTCTACTGATACAAGTAAACAATGCAAGTTACATTTAGTTTTTTGAAAAAGCACAAGTTAGTGGTGTTGCTGGCGACAGCCCTGAGGAAAAAAATTGTCACCAGCTAATTTAACTATAAGAAAATATAAATGAGGCTTGTGCAGCTGAAAGTACAGAGGAACACATGCCATCCTCGAGTGACTTAAACGCATTCTCCAAGATATACTACTAATACATCTGCATACTGTTTGGATTCATGCATATAGATGACTGTCTTCAATAAGTTGTTGTTTAGAGGTTTTATCTAACAGTGCTATAATTCTAGCAAAGCTTAAAAGGAATTTGTATACAAAGCACCATTAATACCAGTATATGTCAGTGGAGTTTTTTTTTTTAAAAGGAAAGAGAGTTTAACCTTAGAAAACATGGATAAAATATACACCTTAGCGTACAAGAAATGTGTTAACTCTTACAGGATCATTTTGATTTGATAACAAATTTTACCATAGTAGAAGATTTCATTATTCCTTGCAGGCAGGAATGAAATGCGAACAATGTTTCAAAGAGATTGAAAATAATGCAATAATACAATTAGTGAGTGAAGATATTTATCAGCAACTTATAAATTAAATTAAAATGTTAAAGATTTATGCTCATCAGTTAGATGTGTGGACAGACATTGCTGACAGAAGTGCTGTTACTTATCTACAGTATATTAGGTATGAAGGCTGGAATGAAAAGTTCTGAACTGCTTTGAATTAAAAAGTTATACTCTGGCAAAGTCATACTTTCAGCATTGTCTGAGTACTTCTTAAGTGTTGATTTAAAAGACTGCATTTCAGTTTATATGGATGTCCAGCCGGTATGTTTGGTAAAAAAGTAGCAGCACACCAAGAAAGTTCACATTGCAAGGTACACCAGGAAATGTTACCAAGTAAAAGTAGAAGTGCTGAGTTGAATTCGCCAATCCGCTATTATTTGAGTACACATCTCCCTGTTACAAGTGATAGCAGAACATAACTGAATTACAAATGTAATAGAAGAAGCAGAATAAAGCTTGGCACAGGGGCTTGCTAGGTTCTCATAACTCCCATCTTTGACAGCATCTGTGAGCAGACAAGTGAACATGAAATGTATTCTTATCTCAAGAAAAAAGTTCCAAAAATGTGGGATAAAATAATTATTTGTAGTTTCTTTCTGTTATCACAAGGATGCCTCATAAGCACAGGTGGTATGTTTTCTGAAATCGTTTTAAAGTGGATGTATTTGTTTTAACGCTTTTGCATTCACCTATGTTCCCTTTTTCCCCATTGTAAGCTGCAAGAACAGATGAGGTATTTTTAAAATTTATAAAAAAATGCTTTACTTTAGAAAATAATTTTGTATGGAAAAAATTCATATATATATATATATATATATATAGTGGAACCTCGGTTCACAAACGTCTCTGAACACGTACAAATCGGGTTACAACTAAAAAGTTCACCAAACTTCTGCATCTGTTCACGACCACAAACTCGGTTGACGAACAAGGCAGTTTCCCTTCCAGTTTGTACGCGCCGATGATTTCTGCACGTGTTGCATTCTTCTCGGTCAGACGTGCATGCTTTTGCTGTGAACTCTTTGTGCTCTGTTTCTTTTCCCTTCAGATTTGTACACACCGATAAGTTCCTCACATGTTCAGTCTCTCCCTGTGCATTGTTCTCAGTCAGGCATGCGTGCTTTCGCTGTAAACTCTTTGTGCTCTACAGTATTTCGCGTGCTTTTGGATTAATTTTGCAGTTAACCATGGCTTCTAAGCAAGTGTGGTGAGAAGAAAGGTTCGAAGAAAATTGAAATCAAATTAAAGAAAGAAATTATTGAAAAGTATGAGTGTGGCAATCATGCTACTGATCTTGCCGTCGAGTACAAGAAGTCAAAATCTATGATTTTGACTATTCTAAAGCAGGAAGAAGTTATTAAAGCAGCTGATGTTACAAAAGGAGTTACAGTGTTAACCAGGCAGAGGCCTCAAATGCTGGAAGAGGTGGAAAAACTGTTGCTAGTGTGGCTGAACAAGAAGCAACTTGCAGGGGATAGCGTAAGCGAGGCGATGTTATTCAAGAAAGCCTGGAAGATTCATGGCGATTTGCTGCAAAACTATCCTTCTACGAGTGGCGAAAGTGAGGAATTTAAAGCCAGTAGAGGATGGTTTGAAATGTTTCGCAAGAGAAGTGGCATTCATAGTGTGGTAAGGCATGGAGAGGCTGCTAGTTCCAACGCTGAAGCTGCGAAAGAATTCATGAAAAAATTCACAAAATTAGTGGAGGATGAAGGCTACATCCCGCAACAAGTGTTCAACTGCGATGAGACCGGATTGTTCTGGAAGAGGATGCCGAAGAGGACCTACATTACCCAGGAAGAGAAGGCTGTCCCCGGCTATAAACTAATGAAGGACAGGTTAACCATTTTGTTGTGTGTTAACGCTAGTGGCAACATAAAAATCAAGCCGCTACTTGTTTTCCAATTTGAGAACCCTAGTGCTTTCAAGCAGCACAATGTAAACAAAGCCAGACTGCCCGTGATGTGGAGGGCAAACACGAAGGGTTGGGTCACAAGGACCTTGTTTTTGGAATGGCTGCATGAGGTTTTCGCTCCCGCCGTGAAGCAATATCTTGAAGAGAATAATCTGCCTAAAAAATGCCTTCTTCTGATGGACAATGCACCGGCATACCCTCCTAATTTGGTTGACGATATGGTCAAGGAGTACGACTTTATTAAGGTTGTGTTCCTCCCCCCACAACACAACTCCTCTTCTGCAGCCCATGGACCAGCAGGTTATTTCAAATTTTAAGAAGCTGTACACCAAAGGACTGTTCGCCAGGTGTTTCAATGTGACCGAGGAGACGTCTTTGACCCTGAAAGAGTTCTGGAAGAACCATTTTAATATCGTTCATTGCATCAACCTCATTGATAAAGCCTGGGAAGACGTCACATACCGGACTTTGAACTCGGCCTGGAAGAAACTTTGGCCTGAATTCGTTCCTGAACAGGATTTAGAAAGCTTTGAGCCTACTGTTGTGGATGAAATGGTGTCCATGGGCAAGAGCATGGGTCTTGAAGTTGACAATGAGGACATCGAGGAGCTGCTCCTGGATCACTAGGATTAGCTGACGACAGAGGAACTCGCTGAACTCCAGCAGAAGCAAGGAGCAGTCCTCAGGGGAAGAAGAGGAAAGGGCGGTTATAAAAAGTGATGCGATAAAAGCTAAAATGGAAAAATGGAATGAGTGCCAGGATTTTTTCGAGAAGAACCACCATGACAAAGCGGTTACGAAAAGAGTGATAAACATGATCAATGACAATGATGTCTCGCAATTCCAAAAAATTTTAATGCGTAGGAAAAGGCAAGTCACATTAGACTGCTATTTCGCGAAGTCTGATCCACCAGCTAAACAGCTGAAAACACCAGAAACCCAAGAAACCACAAGAGAGAAAACACCTGAAGGAGAACATCCATCCCTCGCGGAGCCAGACTCTCCCTCAAAACTGTAACCTCCTCTCCACCCAGTTCCTCCTCACTTCCTTCATGCCAGAACTCGACTCATGCAATGTTACTTTTCTTGGTTGTCTATTAAATTACGGATTTTTCAAATGTTTATTTTTTTCCCTGTGCTTAAAACTCATGTGAGCGGTTTATAGCGTGAATTCTTGCAAGGTTACTTTTCTCTGTTCAAGGTTTTCTCAGTGTTATTCAATGTTTTTATATTAGTTTACCATTATGCTGTGTATTCTATGGTATAATTAACAATTTTTCTGCTTAAAAATCTTTAAAAAAATATATTTATATACAGTTTGTACAGTCTGGAACAGATTAATTGTATTTACATACAATCCTATGGGGGAAATTACTTTGGGTTACGACCAGAGTTTTGGAACGAATTGCGGTCGTGACCCGAGCTATCACTGTACCATGATTGTGAACAAATAACTTTTGACTTGGAAATTGCCAAACTTATCCTTTAAGGTTACATTTCTGAAACTCAGACATCTCACAGAATTGATGTCCCTGCTGAAGTAGTGTCTTTCTTCTGCCTGCTTCCTCTGCTGCTGAAATTTTAAAGCTTGTCTGAGTCAAGATGTAATCTCCTAGCCCCTCTCTGTCCAATGTCATTTTCACAGAACATACCAGTACATGTTTATGAATTAAACCTATCCGGTGGTTCAGATGCCCCACGTTTTATGATGTGGAAAGTCCAGAAAATCATAATTTTACCAGTTTTGACTTTTCTTAGAATGGGTGGGTATGTAGGTAGGAAGGTAGGCAGGTACTTTATTAATCCCCAAGAGGAAATTCACATACTCCAGCAGCAGCATACTAATAAAAACAATGTTAATTAAAAAATCATAAAAGTGCAGTGAAAGTTAAAAAAAAAAATGCAGGGTGGAGAGTGCAAGGAAGGTATAACAATCAATAACATTGTATAATAATGTTAACCTTTACACCCCCCAGGTGAAATTGAAGAGTCGCATAGTGTGGGGGAGGAATGATCTCCTCAGTCTGTCAGTGGAGCAGGACAGTGACAGCAGTCTGTCTCTGAAGCTGCTCCTCTGTCTGGAGATGATACTGTTCAGTGGATTTTCCATGACTGACAGGAGCCTGCTCAGTGCCAGTTGCTCTGCCACAGATATCAAACTGTTCAGCTCCGTGCCTACAATAGAGCCTGCCTTCCTCACCAGTTTGTCCAGGTGTGCGGCATCCATCTTCTTTACGCTGCCTCCCCAGCACGCCATCGCATAGAAGAGGGAGCTTGACACAACCGTCTGATAGAACATCTGCAGCATCTTATTGCAGATGTTGAAGGACGCCAGCCTTCTAAGGATGTATAGTCGGCTCTGTCCTCTCTTGCACAGAGCATCAGTATTGGCAGTCCACTCTAATTCATCATCCAGCTGTACTCCCAGGTATTTATAGGTCTGTACCCTCTGCACACAGTCACCTCTGATAATCACGGGGTCTGGGAGGGGCCCGGGCCTCCTAAAATCCACCACCAGCTCCTTGGTTTTGCTGGTGTTCAGTTGTAGGTGGTTTGAGTTGCACCATTTAACAATGTGGTTCCTATACTTCTCCTCCTGCACACTCCTGATGCAGCCAACAATAGCAGTGTCATCAGCGAACTTTTGCACGTGGCAGGACTCTGAGTTGTATTGGAAGTCCGATGTACATAGGCTGAACAGGACCCAAGAAATAAAATCTTACTAGAATGCCCTTTTGCAGTGGAAAGATTTTTATTTACAGGTCTGTCTTCTGCAGAAACTCCTTTGTCTACTAACATTTTCTGTTTTATGTGGTAAGGACTGGCTGCTTTTATAAGGGTCAAAAGTTCAAGTAAAACAATAATAAAATAAATAAATAAAAAGGGAAGAGCTTACAGTTCTATGTCTCACTTCTCATCTAAAATACATCCAACAATTGGGTAATTCCATGTCAAATCATCACACGTTTGGACCTCATCATCACAGATGGAGATGTTCATGATATTATAAGTTAGCTTTAGTAACAAACTGACCAATTTTAAAATATAGGTTTTTTGGTATTTAATTTTTAATATTATAATCACTAAAAACATGGTAACTTTTCATTTTTAGGCATAGCATAGTATTTACACAAAATATAGAGCTGAAAAAGAGCTTTAAAAATGATGAAAACCACTTTTGTGCAACATATATTTAGGGAGATGCAGCCAGTCAAAGTCATAGTCCCCCCCCCCAATAAGTTCAAACTTTGTTAGCTTAAATCTCCCTTAATATTGATCCAAGACACATACAATTTCAGTTCCATGAGTTACTCATATGACCAAATTAGCATGGCAAGTTTTGTTAAAATCTGTGATGATGAGGTCCAAAAGTGTGATGATTTGACATGGAATTACCCAATCTCAGACATTTCCCAACAGGAGGAAGTACTTAAAGTTATCATTAATATAATGTCATATTCACTACATTAATTTATAAAACATGTATAGACCCACAATGCTTAAAATTAATGCAGAGAGATAGGCAGCAGCTTTATGTCTTCTGGCCCTAAGGACGATTATAGATGGTCAAAGAAATAATGACTGACGTTAACGTATTTAAATAGACGTGAGGGGTTTTATAAGGCTTTCATATGTACATTTAAAGGCAGTGTGAAGTGCATCCAGTTCCACTTTCTCACTGGTCACTTCACTTTTTACTAACAGAGAATCACTTTTTTGTGAGGAGTCAAACAATTATCAAAAGTGAGAACATGTAAATAGGAACACTGGTGAAAATAAACTAAAAGTACATTCAAAGTAGAAATCAGGAAGCTTTTCTTAATACAAAGTGCAGACCAACAAGACAAGCTAACTTAGAATATGAAACCAATTTAGGAAGCAATTCAAGACAGAGAAGCTTTTATCTGTTGCACTTCTAATTGATAACCACCTTTTTTTACCCTCTCAAACCTACACAGTATTTAATGTTTCGAAAATGTCCAGGATTAAAACACTTAAGAGAACTGTATATAGATAATGCCTTTGCATCCTACGAACAATTACGTTTTACATTTAACTTCTCATCAACACAAATTTTTCATTCATCCTCTTCCGCTTATCCAAGATCGGGTCGTAGGGGTAGCAGCTTGAGAAGAGATGGCCAGACTTCCCTCTCCTTGGCCACTTCTTCTAGCTCATCCAGGGGAATCCCGTAGACATAGTCCCTCAAGCGTGTTCTGGGTCTTCCCTTGGTCCTCCTCCAAGGATGCGTCCAGGAGGCATCCTGATCAGATGCCTGAGCCACCTCATCTGACTCCTCTCGTTGCGAAGGAGCAGCGGCTCTACTCTGAGCCCCTCCCGGATGACTGAGCTTCTCACCTTATCTTTAAGGGAAAGCCCAGACACCCTGCAGAGGAAACTCATTTTAGCTACTTGTATTCGCAATCTCGTTCTTTCGGTCATTACCCATTGCTCATGACCATAGGTGAGGGTAGGAACATAGATCGACTGACAAATTGAGAGCTTTGCCTTATGGCTCAGCTCCTTTTTCACGGACACCGCAATTATCCACCTGTCGATCTCACGCTCCATTATTCCCTCACTCGTGAACAAGACCCTGAGATACTTGAACTCCTCCACTTGGGGCAGGATCTTGCTCCCAACCCTGAGAGGGCACTCCATCCTTTTTCGGCTGAGGACCATGGTCTTGGATTTGGAGGTGCTGATTCCTATCCCAGCCGCTTCACACACAGCTACAAACCGATCCAGAGAGAGCTGAAGATCACAGCCTGATGAAGCAAACAGGACAACATCATCTGCAAAAAGTAGTGACCCAATCCTGAGTCCACCAAACCGGACTCCCTCAACGCCCTGGCTGCACCTAGAAATTCTGTCCATAAAAGTTATGAACAGAATCGGTGACAAAGGGCAGCCCTGGTGGAGTCCAATGCTCACTGGAAACAGGTTCGACTTACTGCCGCCAATGCGGACCAAGCTCTGACCCTGGTTGTAACAGAGACCGAACAGCCCTTATCAGGGGGTCCGGTACCCCATACTCTTGGAGCAGCCCCTACAGGATTCCCCGGGGGAAACAGTCGAACGCCTTTTCCAAGTCAACAAAACACATGTAGACTGGTTGGGCAAACTCCTATGCACCCTCCAGGACCCTGTTAAGGGTGTAGAGCTGGTCCACTGTTCCACGACCAGGACGAAAACCACACTGTTCCTCCTGAATCTGAGGATCGACTATGGACCCTCCTCTCCAGGACCCCCGAATAGACCTTTCCAGGGAGGCTGAGTAGTGTGATCCCTCTGTAGCTGGAACACACCCTCCGGTCCCCCTTCTTAAAGAGGAGGACCACCACCCCGGTCTGCCAGTCCAGAGGCACTGTCCCCGATGTCCATGCGATGTTGCAGAGGTGTGTCAATCAAGACATTCCTACAATATCCAGAGCCTTGAGGAACTCTGGGCATATCTCATCCACCCCCGGGGCCCTGCCACCAAGGAGTTTTTTGACCACCTCAGTGACCTCAGCCCCAGAGATGGGGGAGCCCACCTCCGAGTCCCCAGGCTCTGCTTCCTCATTGGAAGGCAAGTTTCCACTACTTAAAAATAAGAAACTTTCCTCAACTGAACCTGCTCAATTTTCCTCACCTCCCACTAATTTCTATTCCTCTAACATATAAAAACATTTTAGAGTCTCTTCCTTTCAAAGACCCTAGGGTACAGTAGGGAAAGTCCTTTCACTTGCTGTTTCAGAAAAGGAGTGTAAAGTGGCCATGCAGAGAATACACTTTAGCTCCACATGTGCAAAGCTTTCAATCATTCAACTTAAAATCTCTTACTGAGCTCATTAAATTCATTTCAAATTGTTAAAAATGTATGCAGGGTAAGATTTAGCCTGTGGATATTGTAATCTAGCGACAGCCTCTCTGATTCACATGTTTTTGGCGTGCACCAAATTAACATCATTTTGGACAAAAATCTTTGAATACCTCTAAGATAGCCTTGGTATCACAATCACTTCATAATCACTGTTTTAAGTCAGTGGGTAAATGATTTTCTATGCTACTTGATACTGGAAAAAATCAAGTTCTCACTTGGCAGAATCTAATCAATAACATTTTAGAACAAACATTTATATCAGGGAAAAGAATACTCTTCTTTCTTTGCTGCTTTTAAAGATCCGCTCTGGTTGTTGGCTCTCCTCTCTTTGTCTTGGGTGGGGCTTGAATTTTAGTTTGTTAAGTTTGACTTGATTATATGGAATTTTATTTGCTTCAAATAAAATCAATAAAAATATATATTAAAGAAAAAAATAAAAGACAAGCTAATGATAAGTTAGCCCATTATGTCCACTGACCATCAAAAATTCTGCTATCCTGCCCAATCCCATCTTCAGCTTTGTCATATAAAGAATCAGGCTAGCAAGTTACATGAGTTTTCTTTCCTGGACAAAATAAAATGCCCCCGGAATTTTTTACATTAGATTAATAAGATCACTATATGTGCTTACACAACTTGCTTGAAGCCCAAACACTTTGACTCTACCATACATATAGGTCAGTCTTAACTGAGTTACAGACAGAAATGACAAATAAAGAATCTGACCTCCCAACTCTCAAGGTCTTTTCAGCTGTACACTTCATATGCGACCCATTATCAAGCGCTTCAAAGGAGACTGTGTGTGTATAAATGAGGTATATAGCCTTCACAATGTATCCACTTCATATTTACCTTTGGAGTATTATGTTTTGCAGGCATGACAAAGACTTGAGGATTGGAAAGGCACCATATAAATAAAGTGTATTATTATTATTACTATGACTAAGTGATACAAGTGAGAGAAAAAAAAAAAAATACATATTACTGTGTATTTATTACAAATTTTAAGAATGATTTCATTCCTCTAACAAGTACAGAAGGAAAATTAATTATTACAATGTACGTAAATTAAAGAAATCAGTAAACCTTTGCAACCTTTTAGTAAAAATTGTAATACATTACAAATATACTATTGAACTTTAGCTTAAAGTATTAAAAACCAGTGTCACTAAAGTCTAATATTAACTTCTGCAAAAAATATATGGCTCCACCCCAATGTAAAATGGCAGTAAATTGCACTGACTGTAGGTGGTATGTTTACTTAATGAGATCAAGGACAAATCAAATTTATTTTACTATTCAATTTCAAAATGAATGAACAGGCAATTTAATTGGTTAAAACCTGGTTTCTCTCCTCCCAGATTCTGACAAGCACCTGCTTCACTTGCAGTCAACCTTTTCACCCCCTTACATGACATATTTGTCACTTCATTTTTCTCTGATTAGCATAGTAAATGAATAATTATTTCCTGGCTCAGGTGAAATCAAGAAAGTGCTGATTGGGCAAAAAGGGAAAGAAGGTCCTGTGCTATTCGCTTTACAGAGATTCATAGCTTTGACATCTGTGTCCTTCTCGACTCAGTGCCCAGAATACATTTGTCATTCTGAAGAGCTCACGTGGTCAGTGACTGGCGAGAAAAATGCTTCATCTTTCAGTAATGCATGAACAACTTGAGGACATTTAAGGATAAAGGGAGGGTGACACTGCAGGCAATTCAGGAACTGTTTCAGATGTAAACCAAATGCAATACATTATGTACAGCAAAATATAAACAGACAACATTTTTGACTTATACCAAAAAAGCACTTTTGAGGAAAGTAATACTATAAGTGTTCATTTATTACTTACATTTTAATTTTTGGATTCATAGAAGGATTTTTTTTTGAATCCTTCATTAAATTCGTAACTAATAACTATCTAATGCACATTTCTATATTCAGTTTCCAGTTAGAAATATAAAGTGCATTCTAATTCTACAATAATAAACATATGCAAATTACCCTATTTTTTAAAAGGCATCCAAATAGACAGCAAGAACAAGATCAATCAGTTTCTATATGGTGGTCAAAATAAATTCTGGAATAAGTGTGGCTAACTTGTTTGGAGGCTTACTCATACCTAACATCCATTCCAAAACTGACTTACAGGAAAAAATGGCTACACATAAAATGGAATATATGTTTACCATATAATTCTCTAAATAATGAAATAATTTTTGTAGATCAAAATTTTATAAAACTGCGGTGGGTTGGCACCCTGCCCGGGATTAGTTCCTGCCTTGTGCCCTGTATTGGCTGGGATTGGCTCCAGCAGACTCCCGTGACCCTGTGTTCGGATTCAGTGGGTTGGATAATGGATGGATGGATGTATGAAAATTTTATAAAAAAAAAAATAATAATAATGAAGTTTGTGATTAGTAAGAACAAAATATTTCTGAAACCAAGACTTTTTTTTCTTTTTACTAAAAATGAAACCTAAAATAGTTAACTTTTAATAAGTAACAAATACTAATGTTAGTGAGCTTTCCCGTGCTTTTCAGATGATATCAGTTCTTCATAGACATGAGACTAGTGAATGATGTCACAACAGAGTTCTAGTGGCAGATTACTGTTCATGAGACGTGCGCAAAAACATCATAATTTAGCACATGGCAGAAAAAATGGCAATCATAGAAAAGCAGACTAAGCAAAACGCTAAGAGCATCATGGTTCTTAACATATTTAATTTTGTCTCACTTAGAACTAAGATATAAAGCACAGCTCCTAAAGCCAAACCTAGGGGAGGTGTTAGCCCACAATCACTTGGTTGCCGATAAGAGATATGTAAAAGTCAGGATAAGCAATGCAGCAGCACCATGTGAGCTCACCACTCTTAAAGCAAATGGTTAGGGTGGGGTGTGGGGCCAACTGAGTGACAGACATCAAATGGAAAGAATTCCAAACAGAATGTCAAGTAATTTTCTTACCATTCCTAATCCACTAGCTTGTCCTAGCTAGCATAAAGCAGGAACAAACTCTGGACAAGATGCCAATTCATTGCAGGGTGAAAACACACACCCACACACCACACACACACACAAGGACCAATTTAGTATTGCCAATTCACCTAATCTGCATGTCTTTGGACAGTGGAAGGAAACCAGAGCACCTGAAGGAAACCCACAGAGACAGAAAGAACATGCAAACTGTGAGGCAGCAGTGCTACCACTGTGCCAGCCCCAGACAGAATGACCCATTGTGAAATAAGCATAACCTCTCTAGCAGGGATGGTGTTAGGACTTGTAGTAGAACACGTGCAGACCTCAGGCCAAGTGCTACACATTATTGTTTGAAGTCGGACGATTCAGCCAATGATACTCAGGAGTTAAAACAGGAAATATTTTGTATTACATGTTAGGATGCACCTTCTGTGGAATGCTACAAGGAGGGTCTCTGGAATTGACTGAAGAGTATCCATTAGGCACAGAAGGCAGAAGCTATAACAAATGAGAGTGTAGGCAGGATGTCTGTTAAGGTGGGTAAACACTAACTTCAACTGGTTATACAGGTTCTCAGTCTCTAATCTGAAATCTTTGGTGTGCACCACTGAACATGTGGCATCACTTATGTCATCTCACACCAAAGAAAAAAAATCAATTTTTAGAGCTTTTGGGATTTCAAATATGCACACAAAGAATTATGAAACTTTACTGTTGAATTGAGGAATGAGTTAATATGCCCTCCTCTGGAGTTGGCAATATTGGAATATTGATTAAGAAACCTACTATTTCTTTCATGGAAAGAGAGGATAGTGTTTCGAAACAGCCAGATTCAGATTGCAATCTCTAATTTTAATTGGCGAGAATAATCTATGACAGGGCTCTGGAACAAAAACACATTTTAACAGTCTGTCTTACTTACAGACCCAAGAAGAACAATGCAGCTTTTGTCATGACTGTTGAACCGTTGAGCAATTCTTTTGCCCTTGTGAAAGATTTGAAAAACCTTCAGTGTGTACATACAGCATGCTTCATAGACTGAAAAGATCTATGACTTTGTATCCCTGCATTATACTCCTAAAGCTTTTTCAGCCGTATAGGAACTTGGTGTTTGGTATCCATATTTTATGAAGAGCTAACTATGTTTGTATTAAGTCATGGTAATTTGAAGTGGTTGTAAGACTCCATAACACCATATCACCTGGGTTCACTTAGTCTTTACTCTCATTCAAGACTTCAATAAACAAGACATCATTGCACAGTCAAGGTTTAGAAAGCATTCAACCTGGGGTCTGAAGTGTGTGTCTCTACTATATGGAAATAAATGTATCTTCCCAGTCACATCAGAACGTCATCTCCAGCTCTCACTTTTGTTTTTCACAGATGAATGTGATATGGTCAAAATGACACTTACTGCAAAACCATCAAATCTAAGCTAATGGTTCTCTCCGAAAACGTGTGGCTTCCTCTCAGCAGCTTAAAAGACAACAGATATCAAGTACTTTAGTGTCTTTTTAAAGAAAGACAGTAAAAAAGACCATGAGATAGGTTGACTGATGACTCAGTGAAGGAGTGGTAGTTTTTTTAAAGAGTAGTGGTATACCAAAAGCTATGCCCTCAGATGAAGCTCTTCATTTATGGTTAATGAGCAACTCCATCACCACCCTATGGTCACAGGTTCAATGTAATGAATAATTGATACTACAAGTACAAATGGATTAGATACATAGTAATGCTGGGTTCACACTTCACAATATTACCTTGAAATGGAATAGCAGTCATTTAATGAGGATCACCTCGATGCCCACAATAAAAAGTTTACTATAAGTGGCCTAGGGCAGACCAAGGATGTGATTAGTCTCTTGGCTGGCCAAAGTGTACCTATAATTTTCCAAAACGTTGCTGGAAACTATTTGGTAGTGATAGGTCCTTAGGACTTCTTGATAGTGTAAACATCTTCGGAATAAGTGAAGGTAGAGCAATGTGAAGAAACTTTAGAGTAACAAATTAAATGAAAGTAAACTGTAATTAGTACTATAAATGCTTAATTATTTCCACCTAAATAATGATTATACTGGCTGAAGGTAGTCAGTGAAAGTTTCTTTTAGGAGAAAAGACGTAGTTCAAGAAACTATGCATAGGTCAAAACCAGAAGGCAGAAACACAATTGACAGAGCCCAAAACACAAACCACAAATCAAAGTAAAAAAGCAACATGTAAGAGGTCAATCACCTAAAGAAACACAAAGATCACAAACAAAAAGCAGCAATTTTTTACTAATCTCAGATATCAAGGAACAGCTTGTGTGACCTTCATACTTGTGCATTGGTGAAGTAATTGCTGTGCAGTCCCAATGCATTAAGGGATTGATTTCCATGGAAGTGGGTGAGGGAGAAACCCAAATGTACCGGTGCCCATTGGCACATAAAAGGTATCAAGACCGTAAACTTTTAAATAAACTTTCCAATCAAAAAATTAATATCAGAAAAGGAATCTCTGTGTATAGAATTCCCCAAAAACATGTGATAATTTATAAACACACATGGTATAGAAAATGTAAATCATGATAATGACAGCTTGAATAAACAAATAGTGTCTCATAGATGCATATTTATTTTAATTAGGAAAAGAAATCAATCAATCACCACTTTAATTCACTTTCTAAATAAGCTTTATATTTTGACTCTTCCAGAGCACTCCAATGCAAGGCAATTATAAAACAGCAAACAATGCAAGTCACAGCAACAATGTAAAAAAACTGCAGTATTAGATAATTTAAATTATGTCTCTATGGGCTACATACCTGAAAGTAAACAGAAGTAAATTGTCAGAAGAAGATTATAAGCAGTATAGCTAAGCAAAACTTACTTTGGAAAGTATAATATGTGTGAACCAGAAAATGAATGACAAATGAACATAGTCCAATCTAAATTGAAAATGTGTTTTTTTATATACTTCATCATAATGATAATACTAAATGCAGTCTCACAGACAGACCTAAAGGGAAATAATACTAGCCACAAAGATTTTTTTTTTTCATATAATAAATAATAAGAAATATAGTGCCTTCATGCAAGCTGAAGGGAGTCAAATTAATTTAATAAAAGATCTGTGTTAGCTGTATGCAGAAACAACAATTGTAACTAGCACTGGTAAAATCTGTGTTATGATCAGGAAAACCTGCATCATTCTGAATTAAGGTTTGAACAATGGGTTACTCCAGTTTAAAGTTCATGAAACAATACAAAATCCACAAATTCAGAATTTGACCTTTAGTTATGGTGCCATAGTGGTGCAGTGGTAATGCTGCTGCCTCGCAGTAAGAAAACTGAGTTTCATGTTCCGGGCCCTCCCTGCGAAGAGTTTGCATGTTCTTCATGTGTCTGCCTGGGTTACCTCCCACTGTCCAAAGACATGACCTTTAGTAATATCTTTTTGTTTATTTATTGTGTATATGCTATTAATATACCCTTTTGATTATTTTTATCACATAACAAGAAATGTGCCATTCCTGCTGCATGTACAAAATAATCAATGGCTGTTTAATGAACATGCCAAAAATAATGTAAATAACTGCAAGCCCAGACTGTACGGCAAAATAACTTTTTTTTTTTGTATTTCATGTATGTGCCGTTTTTTGAATTAAGCCTATTACTTGAAAAAATGTGTTGATGAAATTTCAGAAGGGTTTATACAGTGATCCCTCGCAATATCGCGCTTTGACTTTCGCAGCTTCACTCCATTGCGAATTTTAAATGTAAGCATATCTAAATATATATCACAGATTTTTCGGTGGTTCGCGGATTTCTGCGGACAATGGGTCTTTTAATTTATGGTACATGCTTCCTCAGTTTGTTTGCCAAGTTGGTTTCATACAAGGGAAGCTATTGGTGGATGGCTGAGAAGCTACCCAATCAGAGCAGGTATTATGTATTAATTAAAACTCCTTAATGATGTACGATATGCTTCCCGCGCGGTGCTTCGCACACTTCAAAGCTCTAACAGCCTGTATTGATTTTTGATTGCTTGCTTTTCTCTGTCTCTCTCACTCTCTCTGACATTCTCTGCTCCTGACGGAAAGGGTGTGAGCAGAGGGGCTGTTTGCACAGAGGCTGTTTGCTTAGAAGATACGGACGCACCTGTAAAAAATGCTGAAAGACTACCTTCACATTGATCCCTTCATTGTGGCCACTTTATCGCGGTGCTTCGTTTACTTAAAAGCCCAACAGCCCTATTGATTTTTGATTGCTTACTTTTCTCTCTTTCTCTGACATTCTCTGCTCCTGACGGCACTCCTTTGAAGTGGAAGATATGTTTGCATTCTTTTAATTGTGAGAAAGAACTGTCATCTCTGTCTTATCATGGAGCACAGTTTAAACTTTTGACTAAAGGGTGTTATTTCATGTCTAGAGGGCTCTAATAATGTTAAAAAACGTATTTAGAAGGTCGTAAACAGGTTTTCTATGCTCTAACTGCGAAAATATTACATTTATAAATAAAGAATCCTACTTCGTGGAAATTCATTTATCTGTCTGGAGCGGATTAACCGCGATAAACGAGGGTTTACTGTATAACTGTGCGGAGAATATTTAAAAACAGTGCGGGAGAGTTTCTAAGGGCTTAAAATATATAAAAATAACCATACAAACATATGTTTTTTTTTCCCTGATGGCAACATGAATTAGATGATCTACAACTCTATGACTTAAAATTTAAACCTGAACAATATATTCAATCTCTTTTCGCTGATCTGTTATTTCACAGAGTAATATTTCCTGTTTGTTTAAGCTAATGTGATCTTTCCTATCCTTTTTTTGAGACTTTTCATTTTTTTAAACTTCCATTATCTCTAACTGGCTGTGCATGTGTACCACGCCAACATTTTTAAATTCTTTATGACATTCGACTTTGTTATCTACTGTTTGTCCTTTATTTCCGGTCCCGGAAGTGGAAATATCTTTCTTGCCCGCATTAACATGCCTATCAAGGTGATCACCATCGATCAAAGAACTGTCACTTACCTAGTGGTTTCCATGCCCGGAGATGACACCTATCTTTTCCATTCTCTTTGTTACATATTGCACGGCCATATCAGGCTCACTCTTGATATCTGGAGAAACATTGTGTCTTATGTATTGAATGACTAGGACAGGTTCAAGGTGTGGACTGATGACGGTACAGGAGATAATTATACTACACAGGAGCACTATAAGAGTGAAATGCTTAAGCCCTTCACCTATGCATCTGCATGTGAGTTGATGGCTGCCGCTGAATTGTTCGGTTGTCACTTTCAAGTGTACCGAAATGGCCAAATATTTTAGACCTTTCGATATCCGCCAATGCCTCTTTAACATCTTAGATTCACAGGTGACGATTTCAGCAGTGGACACTTTGATGTTTATGAATGTTTAAACTCTCAAAAGCTGGATGTGAAGTTATCGATGAAACTGGTTGTATACTTACAACGCTTGAAAGATGCCGAAGGTCACTTCAACACAAGTCCTACAAATACTGTCGTAATTGAAACAAACCATGAAACTCAAACCGATTATGACAGCAGCAATCCAAGCTGTGAGATTTGAAACAAGATTACTGTTCACATGGCCAACTGTACTTGCATGCTGAAGAGTAAGCTCAGAGCACAGCTTGGTCATATTACAACCGGAGGGCCGAACTCACAATGTGGTATACAAAGAGATCCTTAACAAATAATTATTAGTATATTTTCCCTCAGTTTAAAAAGGTTTAATTTTCTTATTAATAACACTTTTAAGGCAGTACTTCGCCCGCTGCGAAGCGTGGGTATTTTGCTATATATATATATATATATATATATATATATATATATATATATATATATATATATACATATACATATATAGATATATATATATATATATATATAGATATACAGATAGATAAATATAGATATATATATATACTGTATATAATGTGTGTGTATGTATGTGCAGTATGTATGTGTCATATATATAAAGAGAGATATAGATATATATATATATATATATATAGATATAGATATTGTGGCAGTAGGGGGCACTAGTGTTCCCTTGAACCCTCAGAACAACTCCAGACACCGGATAAAAGTCCAAGACTCTTTATTATTTTTTTTACAGTGCACCAAGCACCTTCCACACTACTCATAAACTCACAACTTACACAATAAACTCTTCTAACAACTCTTCTCCTCGCCCAGACACTTGCTCCTCTACCTCCCAGCTCAGCTCAGTGGCTGGACTGGTTTCTAGTCCCTTTATAGCCCCTGACCCGGAGGCGTTCCTGTCCAATCAGACCACAATTCCTTATTCCTTCTGGGTCAGGGCAAACAGTCCTTTTCTTCACCCCGGAAGCATGTTGTTCCTTCCCATCACGTGACCGTGACGTACTCCCGGGTCATAAGGCACAAAAGAGCCTACAAGCCCCCTTACAGCAACTCCTGGTGGACCCCAAGGTATCCAGCAGGGCTGTGTATAAACACTACAAAGTCCATGAGGCCCTGCTGGACCTCGGGGCATGATCCTGCTGTCGTGATAGCTCCTCCTGGCGGCCTGGGGGTGAGGACCGGAACCAAAAGCTGGCAATCCTCCACAATATATATACTGTATATATAATGTGTGTGTGTATGTACTGTATATATATATATATATATATATATATATATATATATATGACAGCAACACTCATAACAGTGACAAAACAATTACATTGACGATCATGTTACGTTATTTTCAAGATGTTTCCTTTTCTTTTCATTACGTCTTTAACACACTACTCCGCTGCAAAGCTCGGGTATTTTGTTATATATATATATATATATATATATATATATATATATACACACACACACACACACACACACACACACACACATATATATATATATATACACATACACATATATATATAAATATATAAAATATTAACTCGATTAAGATCTGAATGTGCAGACTTTTGATTGCTAATCAGTCTGAGGGCAAGTCCAAGTGCCACATTGTACTGATTTTTTCATCCTGCTCCTGGCTGTTTTTGATAAAGTCCCATTCCATCTTGTTTCTACCCATTTCCAGCCACTTTCTTATGCTCCCAGTTTCTTGCACCACTTTTATGCCTACTTCCACCTGCTTATTCCCACAAAAGTTCCATCCCACTCCGGAACAACATTTCCACCTTCCCCTCTAAAAGGCCCATGATATTGGGCACATACTGTAGACTAAGTGAATTCTCAAAACAGCACAATCTCCCAGAAAAAACAGAACTGAATATCCCAGCCAGTAGTCACTATTGTACATCTGTCTTTACAAGCAGCTATGCATAGGCACCATAATGCCTGTGATAATTCATTTAAAAACTCATAAAAATTCAAGACACCAGTGCATGACATATGCGTCCACACTTTCTTTTTCCTTCTTTTCCAAGTGTATGTGCTTTTGCAGTGAAGAAATATTAAATAATAAAATAGAATCACAGGACCTCTGCTGTAATGTAAACCTGTATCTCATTATAATTAGCATGTTGTACTAAATGTAAATGTAAATAGAGGATACAAAATTACAGGGAATTCTCTCTGCAGATAACAGAACCTTCATTTTATCATTAAAGGTCTAAGATTAATTGTCAAGCAGCTCACACCAGTCACAAGCCAGGCTAGAACAGAACTTTAAATAATTTAGTCTATGTATTTTTAGGATGCAGATGAAGTGCTCAATGACTACTCATTTGAAAATATGGAAATATTACATTCATCTACCTAATTCTACTACCTCATTAACTCCACGAACCATATATTTAGAAAACCAAAATAATCATTTATATTGTTGTAAAAAATAATTTACTTTCTTTCTAATATCCTGTTTTTGTATTTTTCACACAATGAATGGCCTCAGACCTATAGATTAGATCAGATATACTTTACTAATCCCCAAGGGAAAAATTCATATGAATTCCTAAACAAAAACATAAAATACAAAGATACTGACTAAAGTATGAGTATAAGACAATAGATTAAAATGTATAATACAATAAATATTATGCTAAAAATAACTACTATATTGAAATGGTGGAATGAGCCTATGGCTGAAAGTACTCCAAGAATGTATCCCCCTGTAGGAAAAAGGAAGAACTATTCTATAACTATATTCTATAATAGTTATAACTGTATTCTACAACTATAAATATGTAAGAACTAAAATGGGAAACAATTTTGCAACCATCCTCTTTTCCAGAACTGCCTCCAGTGTGTCCAGAGTCATTTCTGTGATGAAGCTGACTTTACCAATAGGTGTATTCAGACTTTTTGCAGTGCCTGAACTCACATTCCAATCCCAGGAGACCACAATGTAGAAAAAAACACACTAGCTACAACAGACTGCTAAAACATTTCCAGCAGCTTGCTGCACACTTCAAAAGTACCTGAGTCTCCAGAGTCTCCATCTGTCAGAAAAACTGCTGCTTGTGAGACTTAAGGACTGTTTCTAAAATGGTTGTGAGCAACACTGCAGCACCCCAGTCATGTCTCCCTTTCTCTTCATTCTGTACACATCAGAATACAAATACTGTATAACACCAGGTCATGTCACTTACAGAAATTCTCAGATGATTCTGCACTTATGGGGTGTATTGATAAATGGGATGAGCCAAAGGGGAGAAGTCAGGTGGAGAACTTTGTTACTTGATGCAAAGAGAATTATCTACATATTAACAGCAAAACCATGCAACCTTCGCTGCACCACACAGCCTTTATGTTCAGTCAGTATTCAGGGAGAGGATGTACTCCTAAAAGTACTTGGGGTGCACATCAATGACAGGTTGGAACTATAAAAGAAAGGGCAGAGTAGACTCTTTTTCCTTAGGAGACTGTGTTCCTTTAATGTAGGAAGTGACATCCTTCACATCTACAAATTTGTGATGGTCGATGCACTTTTCTATGTTGTGGTGAACTGGGCTGGTAGTATCACTTCACCGAATTAACATGTGAATTAAAAGGACAGGCTTGTTATAGGACACTCTCTGGAACCCCTGGGCAGGTGTACAAGACATGGCCCACAGGGAAAAGACAGAGAAACAGGTCCAGGACCTGCTGCAGGGGTTATCTTTCTCTACTGTATTCGAAACAACTGAGTACTGTATTCACCAAGAAAATCTAGAGAAAGATGCTGGGGATTAGGTGGTCTTGCCAGCCCTGTACACATTGTTTCTACTGTGATCCTCACCAGGAAAAGCAGAAAGAAAATGATAATGATTATTTAAACTAACAGTGAATTTGGCTAGATATTTAGAAATTAATTTTTTAATGTCTTTATCTTATATTGCAAGAGCTGTCATAGGGCATATTATAAACCATAGTAATGAAGATACTTTCACAGCGTAGAGGAGGAGGATACAAAGTTCACTGTATATTATTGTATTGTTAAACTCCTTCACTTGGCCAGCATGACATTAGCTTTTGATACAATATTTTTGTCTAATTTTGCTGGGTTGACAAATTACTGAAGATGATAACTAGTCTTGCTATGCATGCACAGCAAAATGTGCACAGAAAAAGTCGAAACATTTCGTAATGCAAAATAAAAAGTAGTGCTGTGTGAAAAGAATAATCTCAAAAAAGATTATAAGGTGTACCAAATTGGTACAACTTGAAAATCTTTTATGTGGCACAATAAAATGCATTGTTTTTTTCACTATGTAAAAAATGTGAATTCAATTCCAAACTTTAGATTCTAAAATCTAACCAGAACTGCTTTACAATAACTTTAGATTCTAAAGTCTAACCAGAACTGCTTTACAATAATCATTTTCTTATTTTAGAAAGACACAGTAGTGAAGTGGTTAGCACTTCTACCTCACAAATGCAGTATCTTAGATTGAAATCCCACGCCTGCTTGCTGTCTGTGTGCAGTCAGCTGTTTTTTCTCTGGGTACACCAAGTTCTTTTTGTACAATACAAAGACATGCATGACAGCTTAACATGTGAATTAAAATGTGTGCGTAAGTGAGATGGACTGCTGTCCCATCACTGATTGGCTAGAGAACCTGATGTAACAGGCTCCAACCTACATGACCTTGCATTAGAGACGTTATAGATTTTTTTCCCTAATTACAATTCTGCCCATTTCTATACTTAGTGCTTCTCTCACTTTGCTAAAAAATGCCAATTATGATTCTGCAGAAAGCCTCGACTCTAAGATTATATAGTAGTAACGTAATCCTGATGGTATCATTTCAAATTATACCTCTTACCGAAAAAGATTAAACCAATATTAAGGCTTAACTATTAATTTTAAGAATGTTAACTGTTCAGGCCACCTTTTTTTTAGATGTGGGTGCATATTAAAGTAATACTTATTTACAATATTAATAGTTGGGATAAAGAAGCATCTGACCCAGTTGCTCTCTATTACCAGAAATTGTGACATGATGATAGTAACTGGAATTGTGAATACAGGGGGTACGTTTTCTCTGAGATAATATCTCATCAATACTTGCTTATTAAAGAGGTTTGTTAGATTTGACAGTTGGTACCTTGTTATTTTACTTTTCCATCTTACAATTTGATTCATCCTATTTTTGTTGCTGACATTTAGATATCTAAATCAAGCCTTCAGAACATAAATTAAAACATAAATTAAAACTTTTAAAAACAAAAATGATGTGAAAACTTCACACTAAAGACTCAGCTTCATGAGATGTTAGAGGAGCTGTTGTTCATTTTTGCATTTTGATTAAAAGTCAGTTGATTGTCTCCGATTGTGCCAAGACCTTTATAGCCTTCCACAATCCACCACTGCCTGGCCTTTGATGATTGTCTCTTGTAGGCAAATGGCATTTCTCTCTATTATAAAAAAAAATCTTGCGACGAGACGTGATCTTCTGAAGAGAGAGAGAGAGAGAGAGAGAGACATTTCAGAGAGACACTTTCACTTCCCACGACACGATCAAGTCATGTCATACTGACATCCATTGGAAGCATGTTCCCGTGAGACGGTGACCTAGGCAAGGAAAGTAATAATCAGCCCGGAACAAGTGGAATTGAAAACCTTGCAGGTCCAAATGGGGTCAGAAATAAAAGACAGAGAGTAAAAGACACAGTAGAACTTCAGAAAGACGTTCAAAAACATTGGTGCCATACACATGCAGAGCAGGTTACACATGATGAAAGCAGTGGAATTCGAAAGGCTCAAAAAACTGTGCGCACAAGAACAAGCAGGAGACCAGTCACTGTGTGCTACAACATGTTGGCAGTGATCAACGCACATTTTAAAAAAAGAAAGAGACAAATATATGTGATGTTTTGAAGAAATCATTTTATGATGCGATTTACCTTTATTTATTTACTTACTTCCTACAGCCTAAAGTCACAAGTAGTGTACAGAGGGCATGCTCAAAAAATACGTGTAATTCCACGAAAAGTGCCTGCTGACACTTTAGTACGCAAGCAATGGTACGAGAATGCAGTTAGACTTTTTTTTGGGGCACATACACCATCCAGATCTAAACACTAGCATGTAGAGTCGCTTGCTTTCTACATCGGAGCATTGCTTTCAAATGTTATTTACCTTTATTTATTTACTTACTTCCTACAGTGTAAAGTCACAAGTAAAATGCAGAGCTTCCCATATACATACAGTATACAAAGTACAGTGATGGCAAAAGTGCGATGTGCATTCTTGCTCCGATGTAGAAGGATCGTCATGATCTGAGTTTACCTCTGTTATAGCGCGTCTATGAAAAAACAGTAGTTTTCAGTGGGGGGGGGTCAATTTGGGCTCGTGAACGAGGCTGAGATAATAAATCCGAATAATAAAAAAAAAACAAAGCTAACCTTTACAAGTATCATAAATTACACCGGCTGTTACAGACTGAAATCAAATGTATGTTTTTATTCTAAAATAGTAAGAATAAGAGCAGTTCATTTCTCAAAACAGAGTCATGTGGGATCGAACTCATAACCTTTTGATTCCCAGTCAGCAGCTGATACTGTTGTGCCACAGCGGCAGTGATAGTAAATGAGTGTCAATGTCGCATGCTAAGGCAGCTTTTTTTCTGCAGTTATATTTTTGAATAAAAGCACACTAGTTCTGTTATATTTGTACGTTTGTGAAAGTGCTTCTTTGATATTTGGACTTCAGGCTTCATACATTATATAGTTTATGCCTACATTTTTTCATTTACTACTAGAATATGAAAAAACGTTTCTGTTTTAAAAATGTGTTTACACAGATTACTGTAGAAATGGAACACACATTAAATGCATGTGTTCCAAATAACGATCTATTATTTCCACTCTAAAACTCCACTTCACTCCCAAGGCATGAGCTGGGAGAAGTTCGTGCACATACTAAGTCGGTGGGGGGATGGAATAGCCGGCTGCTTGCACTTGTCTTTATCGGCACATTTAGAAGACAAAAGACGCTGACGGAGAGGTGCGAACGGAATTAGGAAGCGATTTAAGGTGGGACGGATATACAAGTTTTTTCGTAGGCTCTGGTGATTCTAGTATTAAACAATCCAATGTAATAGAAGTTCTACAGCCAATAAAGGATACAAATCCATACGTCCAAATGTATCGCACTTTACACGAAATTTATTAGCAAAACACGGACAAAGAAATTTTCTTGGATTTCTATATGAATCCGAAAGATCGCCGTTGCATTTATAATAAACCCACATGTGACGAATTGTCAGCGATAATAATTTCGAAAGATAGAGATATCAAAGACAGAGTAGATATTCGTGTATAAGGCAAAGCATGATTCATCATTTATGCATAATGTTAAATTCATATTTCTGGTTATTGTTCCTTAGAATTTTTCTTTATAAAAGTGTATGTTGTTTCAAATAAAGTAAATGCAAGTTAAATTACTTTAATAAATAAACTGTTACATTTTTACTCAGCCTGGGAAAGTTAACACATTAATTTTTGTGATTAATGTGGCCTGTTTAACGTGTTAAAAAGTATTGTCACATCAAGGGCTGCAATGAATCAAATAAACAGGCAGAGTTTTGGTCAGGGAGGCATTTTACTGTTTTTTTTTTAAATTTTTTTATTTAACATTTCAAAAAAATAAAAAAAATAAATGTGTACCAAAAGAATCACAAAACCATCCAAAACCGTATTTACAGTATATACTACCTTTAAAAATTTTATGAAAAAAAATTTTCTTTCAAAGGTTTAACATTTCATTTTACATGGTTCACAACGCCTCATATCAATATGTAGCACTGGTGTTTATTTTCTTGATTTATACATACTGACACAGGGGCAGGGGAGTGAGAGGAAAGGGGGGGCAAGAGGGAGGTGGGGTTACAGTATTTCTGGTGCAATGCTACAGAAAAGATGCAAAGGTAAAAAGTACATTTTTTTCCTTACTTCTGTACAGTAAGATGAGTGATTCAGTGTCATATCACCTAAGTGCTACATAAGTTAACTTTAGTGGCACTAAAACCAAAATAAAACTCTATTACCTCTGTTTTTAACTCACTGGTCTGCCAGGTAGCTTAAAGTGCTGACTGCCCTAAAATAATGACAAAATTTTATGAAAATTAAGTATAATGATTATCGCTACCCATGATACAAGTTTGCAGTATCCTCAGTAATTCATGCAAAGAATGCAACATAACCATTTAAGCAATGCATGGTGTCAGATTTTAAGCATGACAGGAACTATAGAGATTATTTTTAGAATGCCAGGAGCAAAGGTATACAGTGGGATGCAAAAGTTTGGGCAACCTTGTTAATAGTCATTATTTTCCTGTATAAATCGTTGGTTGTTACGATAAAAAATGTCAGTTAAATACATCATATAGGAGACATACACAGTGATATTTGAGAAGTGAAATGAAGTTTATTGGATTTACAGAAAGTGTGCAATAATTGATCAAACAAAATCAGGCAGGTGCATAAATTTGGGCACCACAAAAAAGAAATGAAATCAATATTTAGTAGATCCGCCTTTTGCAGAAATTACAGCCTCTAAACGCTTCCTGTAGGTTCCAATGAGAGTCTGGATTGTGGTTGAAGGTATTTTGGACCATTCCTCTTTACAAAACATCTAATTCATTCAGGTTTGATGGCTTCCGAGCATGGACAGCTCTCTTTAACTCACACCACAGATTTTCAATTCTATTCAGGTCTGGGGACTGAGATGGCCGTTCCAGAACGTTGTACTTGTTCCTCTGCATGAATGCCTTAGTGGATTTTGAGCAATGTTTCGGGTCATTGTCTTGTTGAAAGATCCAGCCCCGGCGCAGCTTCAGCTTTGTCACTGATTCCTGGACATTGGTCTCCAGAATCTGCTGATACTGAGTGGAATCCATGCGTCCCTCAACTTTGACAAGATTCCCAGTCCCTGCACTGGCCACACAGCCCCACAGCATGATGGAACCACCACCATATTTTACTGTAGGTAGCAGGTGTTTTTCTTGGTATGCTGTGTTCTTTTTCCTCCATGCATAACGCCGCTTGTTATGCCCAAATAACTCATCATAACTTTCATCAGTCCACAGCACCTTATTCCAAAATGAAGCTGGCTTGTCCAAATGTGCTTGAGCATACCTCAAGCGGCTCTGTTTGTGCTGTGGGCGGAGAAAAGGCTTCCTCTGCATCACTCTCGCATACAGCATCTCCTTGTGTAAAGTACGCCGAATGGTTGAACGATGCACAGTGACTCCATCTGCTGCAAGATGATGTTGTAGGTCTTTGGTGCTGGTCTGTGGGTTGACTCTGACTGTTCTCACCATTCGTCGCTTCTGTCTATCCGAAATCTTTCTAGGTCTGCCACTTCGAGCCCTAACTTGAACTGAGCCTGTGGTCTTCCATTTCCTCAGTATGTTCCTAACTGTGGAAACAGACAGCTTAAATCTCTGGGACAGCTTTCTGTATCCTTCCTCTAAACCATGATGGTGAACAATCTTTGTCTTCAGGTCATTTGAGAGTTGTTTTGTGACCCCCATGTTGCTACTCTTCAGAGAAAATTAAAGGAGGAGGGAAACTTACAATTGACCCCCTTAAATACTCTTTCTCATTATAGGATTCACCTGTGTATGTAGGTCAGGGGTCACTGAGCTTACCAAGCCAATCTGAGTTCCAATAATTAGTTCTAAAAGTTTTGGAATCAATAAAATGACAACGGTGCCCAAATTTATGCACCTGCCTGATTTTGTTTGAACAATTATTGCACACTTTCTGTAAATCCAATAAACTTCATTTCACTTCTCAAATATCACTGTGTGTGTCTCCTATATGATATATTTAACTGACATTTTTTATCGTAAAATCCAACGATTTATACAGGAAAATAATGACTATTAACAAGGTTGCCCAAACTTTTGCATCCCACTGTAGGTAGAGCAGCGTTTTTCAACCATTTCTCTGTAGTGGCACACTTTTTGAAATCCAGAAAATCCCAAAGCACAACACATTTCTACCAACTACAAAAGCCTTAAATCCTGTGCTAAACTTTTGGAAAGGGTGGTACAGGGGGCAGCAAAAAACAGCTAAGAGATTGCAATTCACAGACCCAACACTTGTGTAGAGTATACTTTTCAATTGTTGATGGTGATGAACAATTTAGGATAGTATTTGTTTAGTTTTAACACAAGTTTTAATATATGTCCAATTAAGAGGTGCATGTCTTTCAATTAAATTAGTCTTTAGCAGTGCATTCAAAGTCCACTCATTTCGATCATTTTTTTACTTTGACACATCTGTGTTTCATATGCTATGACAATTTGAGAACTAATACATTGACTCTGTTTTCTTATTGCCTTCTTTTCAACTTGACTTTCAGGAAGTCATTCAAAATCAGGTTGTACTTTCTCAAGAATAATTTTATTAAATATTCAAGTTTAAGGTGATTGCTTATGTATGTTTAAAATATGGCATTAATTTTTTTTTTAAACCTTTGTGTTGATTTTACGTTAATTTTGTGATTCAGTGTGCATTTACTTCATGATTTATATATTAATCTTATAATTACACATTTTGATTTTAGATACAATTAATCACTATTAATTACATACATTTATGTAATAAATTTTTTTAATTGATTCGCAGCTGTATTTTGTACATAGAATGTCTGCAGCTGACTACAGACAACTGTTTTAACACTCATAGTCAACTATCTACTATTCAAGGAGCAATTTAAGCAGTTTGTGGATTATAAAAGACAGTGCATTTGGTTTGTCAAACAGTGACCTGTTTTCTTGGGGCCTTTTGCACCTCTCAGCATATATTCTTCAGGCACTTTACTTCTGCAGTTCCTTTAATAGAGTAATGTAATTGTGCAAGATGACTTTGTTTCACAATTGGTCACTTTCTTTTGCATGGGCACATTAACTTGTGATATTATATCTATCCCGATCCAAAAAATTTTAAACTGAGGTGCAATTCCAATTATTATTTGAGCAAAAGTGACTTCACTCCATGTTCCATGATACTAAACAAACACTTTCCCTTTTGTACTCTTTAAAAACTAGGCACGGCTGCTTTGAAAAAAAAAAAACTGCTAAGGATTAGTGAAAAAAATATGTATTTTTAAATTTGTAACACAAAATATTCCACCTTTTTTACCTTTTTAATTTCAACTTCCTCTTATCAATCACACTTACGTAAATATATACATTTAAACTAAATAAAAATGATTAAACTATCAGTAAGAGTATATTGTATGAACATTACAAATCAACACACTTTCATAGTATTTGTATTGAATGGACAAAGAATTTGCTTAACTGCTACAAATCCTACATACAAGTAAAACTATGCAAACATTGAACTAAACAAAGATTTAGATCTTCACCTTGCTAATGATCTAGGAACGCTGAACATAAAATGTTAGAGAAGGCAAAAATTTGTTTTGTCTTCTTACTTTAAAGTCAATATATTTTTAACAAATGGCATTAACATTTGAGTAGTACAAAAAAAAATAAAACCATAAAACCAGATTTCAATTTTAACTAAATAAAAGTCTTTTACAGTTAATATTTAAACTTACAGCAGATCACTGAAACAGTTCATGTATGCTTTTAATTACCATTATCATTCTGAAGGGACACATTTTATAAACTAAAAGTTTTTTGACAACAATAATTTATTTTCCAGACAAATGAAATGCAAGGCACCTCTCAAAACTGCTGTTCATTGATAATCATGTTATTTCTTTGTTGATTGCCTTACTATAAAATATAGCACAGTTTGTGCATCTGTTTAACCAAGACACCACATACAAACTTTCAAAGGAAATGAACTTGCACTAACAACCTGTTTTGCTGTCAGTCATTCATTTTCTAACCTGCTTTGCCCTGAACAGGGTTCCGGGTGTGCCGCAGCCACAAGCAGCAAGCACAGGGCACAAGACAGGAACAAACCCTGGACTGGGTGACAAGTCATCACTGGATGAACAAAACCAAAGCACACAGTAGGGCCAATTTAGTATCACCAATCCACCTAACCTCTATGTCTTTGGACTGCAGGAGGAAACCCATACACACCTGGGGAGAATATGGAAACTTCATGCATGGAGGATCTGTGATATAAACTCTGGTCTCCTTACTCCGAGGCAGTAACACTACCACCATGCCACTGTCTTGTTTAGCTGCATGAAGTAAAATAATGCACCTTCCTAAGAAAACTACTTGAATTGATTTTAGAAAAAATACTGATCTGCATTCCCAAAGGGACTCAAATACTGTTGGCACAAATACAATGTTGTAATGTTCAATGCAAAAGGGGTGGGGGGGAATTTGAGGGAAATGTGGTACTGTTTATTAATAAATATACATTTGCAAAACTATTCGTGATATTGATATCACAAGTAAAATCTAACCCTTACAAAGCATGTTGCTTTGACTTTTGATTTTTACAACAAAAAAATGTAATAATTTAATTAAAATCAAATGTGCATGGTATTAAGTTAACTGAAGATAATGACTGTTAAAAGACTAACATAAATTAGGGTTAATTTAATTTTGCCATTCATGGATTGCCCACTAAGTTGACAGCAGAACTGGTTCCATAGGTCACACCAACTGCTGAAGTCAGAAAAGGTGACCTTTCAGCTGTCATCTGTCCCTTAGAGCCTAGTAAAAGCTAGTGTACTGGAACAACTATACTGTCAGACCACTATCTGTTACATATCATTAGGCCAGGTCAGTGACAGAAACCACACACTGTCCATAAAAAAATGAGCCTGGAATACACAAAGAAATGTATCCTTCAAATTAAAGGCTCCCAAGAATCAGTATATGTAAATTATGTTAATGGGTTGTAAAAATGCACATTCTTAAAGAGAACTTTCTTAAGTACAATAAAATTTAAAATACTAATTTCTGGAAAGATCTTCCAGTAAATAGTATTTAATATACACTAATATTTCTTAGCTAACAATACTATCAACAATTGCACATTTTTAAACAAACAGTACAAGAAATGGCTTCAAAGAACAAACCTGAGCCACCATTTGCTAGATATTTGTCTCTTGCAGAAAGGACAGAGTCCAGCATAGATTCAAATAGGAGAAAATAGCCCTAAAAAAGAAAAAGGTAATGATGAGTTAACCATTTTATAACTATCTAAGCAAAGTCTACAGTAATACATTATTAAGAAAATACACCCCTTATGTCATCAAGAACAAACAGGAACCAGCACTGGATGAGGCACATTTATAGGACTCAAGACATCGATTCATCTAATGTGTAATAAAAATAAAAAAATTAAAAAAAAGATTTGACAGTTAAATAATTTTATTGATTTTTACAGTTCTACTTTTAATACCCTCCTCGCAAATTTTAAACAGCTATATAATAATAAATCTGTATTTCTGTTTGGGCAAGCTCTTATTACTATGATGCAGATTACACTTTCATAAACAAAGATTCAAATATATTGGCAATGAGTTATACAGATATTGTGTTAGTGTTCTGCACTTATATTAAGAAGGTAAAATCTCACATCCTTCTACATAAACAAACCATTCAAATTGTTAAAAGATACTATTGCCTAAATTTGAAAATATACAGTATAATACAGGAAAGGTACACTAAAACAGTAAAGAAAAAAACACAAATGCTAACAAAACACAACTTTTATTTTAAATAAGCAGTTCACCTAAAAGCTGAACAACATGGAAAGCACAGAGTTAAGCAGTCCTTAAACCAGTGAAGGGATTCTTAAAACTAAAATCACTCACATGTATCAGAACACAGTACAGTATTAAAAGAGACAGAGCAAAAAATGTAAAACGGTCAAGACACAGGGAAAAAGAAAATCAACTTGGTCTCCTCTAGAAGACACTCATGGTTGGTCGCTATTGTGCAAAGACAACACTGACATACAGCTTTCCTTAAGAGAAAGATTATCACATATCGATCAACTGTCACACATACTGAAATGCACAATGATACAGTTCCTCTGAGAGAAAATAAAAGAAATTGGTATAAGAAAACAGTTTATTTAATAACAGATATATGGAGCATTCTCACCTGATAATTAAATTACCCTAAATATCTCATTAAATTAAATTCATAACATGAAAATAAACCATTTTATGAAATCAGCCACTGTCCTTTATTTGACCTTAATTTTGTCATAGACGACTATCCCATTTTATCAATAGCTTTTATCTCTCTTGTATCTTATCCATACTGTAGTCTTTTAGTGCTCTTGTTGGTTCTAGACCATACCATTTAAAACTAATATCAGAACAATAGTCTCAGGGAGCCTTGTGTGCACTGCTTATCTGCAGTGTAATTTAGAATGTAATTTCACAGGCTACTGCCTCACCTGTAGGGGAGCCATCTGGAAAGAGAATTATACCTGACACAGTCTCCCATGATGCTTTAGTACTCCCTGTCTCTGCACTGCCAAAGCTCACGTTTTCCTGCATTAGCAACTTCACAATTAATTACCGGAAAGGGAGCTGTGCTGCACAAATCTGTGAGTGGAATATTAATGTAGAAGCCACAAGCATGTTATGGACAAAGCGCAGCTGCAGAGTAATTTGTTTTGTACAGATACAACTGCTGAAGGAAGAAAATATAAGACTATAATTCTGCAGCAAGTTTAACAAAGGGCAATGAAATTTAAGATAATTTTGAAATGCATGTAAATATAGAGTATAAAAATGTAAAAATAAAAAAAAACATAAATGTGCAGAATGTATGCTTAAGTACTGCATACACCATAATAATTATATTTAAATTAGTAATCTGTAATAATTCTGCAAGAAATTTTTCAAAAATATTAATTGGCTTAATTTATGTCTGTGTATATAAATAAAATTGAAAGAAGCCAAAAAAAGAACTAGCAGAGAGGAAGACCTTCACACTAGTTTTAATTGAGATTGACTCAGTAAATGGATGCTACGGTAATGACCCTTCTCAGAAAAGTGGTGGTGTCTACTAAAATCATGGGTTGCTAAAGTGGAGGAGTCTAATAACAACATGGGCTGGTGCTAATCTCATTTTAATGTACAAAGTCATGAAACACGCTCCATACCATTTAAGAATCCTAACCTGTTAAGCAGGTTTGGATGGATGGATCTCTTTAAACAGAGAAAATTTTATTAAACAAAATACTGTATGTAACAGAGACTAAAATAGAATGTTAAAGTTTAAGTATCTCAATGTATGATTTCTCACTCCGTTTCTGTGAAGTGCTGTAAAACAGTTTAATAATAATAATAATAATAATACATTTTATTATGACTGCATAACTAAATAAAAATATTATGTTCTGTTAATCTAAAAGCAAATCTTAAATATCTACTCAGCACTCAGGAGCAGATTCAGTTCTAAAGAGCTGCATTATAGATTTGTTACATGTCTATAGCTGTTTGTTTCAAGTGATTGGCAAGATGACAGTTTGAAAGATATGGCTGGTATGCTGCAATTCTGATAAAACGTTTAAAACCCCACTAAACGTAACTGACTCCATTTGATACAATGAGAATAAATTGAACTGAATTAAAAAACTGAATGGAACTAAAAAGTATGTTTCATTTAAGTCTGCTAGATGTGGCCATCCCACCTCTCTAATGGGAAATGTCTAGGTTGAAAGACATGGACTGATGAAACTGGCTATTTTAAACAATCTACTGCCGATTGCTTCAAAGTTAATGAAGAAATAAAATAAAACTGGAAGTATGCATGTGTCAGTATAGAGACGGTGTTCATCAGTACTATAATCTGCTGTCTAATAGATTACTTTATACGGCTTTATTAAGGCAGCATAAAAAGGAAACTTCTCCCAGGTTGTCACCTCTGCACCACAAATTCACTTTACTCTTGCAGACTGAATCATGAAGTCATAAGGTGTGTTTTGACCCTTCACACCCTGCAATGCTTTGTTCTTTCTCCAGTAAATGGCTCAGATCAATCAAGATGAGGATTACTTGTTTGATAAAAGTACTTATCCACAGATGCATGAACCTAACATCATAATTTTGAGATCCGATAAATGTCTAGAGTGTGCTTGTTTTTAATTTCTTGATTATGGGCTTTTGGGGAATAATGATTACCACTGAGCTTATGTTTTACATTTGTATTCATACTTAATGAGTGTCACCAAATCAAATTTTATACAATTGACATTGTTATGGCAATAATGTAATTAATTAAATTTAATCATACTACTTATACCATATTACAAAAGATCTTACCAGAATTATCCCAAATATAGGAGAAAGAAACACAAGAGAAATAACGACACAAACAAACAGGCTTCTTGCACTCATTTATTTTTTAGCTATGTACTGATGTCATTCTTTTTTGGTGATTGTACTTAAAGATTTGTGCCACATGGTATTTGTGTATTAAACTTGATTACGTTTGCTCTTAAAACTCAGTTTTTGTTGGCAGTAAGGGGCTGGGCAGCATTTTTTAACATTATTTTTTTCTATTTTAAGTCAAGTTCATGTATGCATCTTGGCAGCGTGTGCGGGTGCATAAGTCGTTGTGGAGGCAGGCATAGATCAGTTCAGCAGTAGGCCAGTAAATACAGTATATAAATAAACAGCTTTGTATGTATTAATGGTAAAATCCGTCAGAGCGCTTCCCAGTAAAGACTGATGTAAAGGAATACTAGTTAAGTCAGTGTACATCACACAGAAGCTGACAAGCACTCGCACAAGGTGGAAGGAGAGAGTAAACAGCACATTTAAAGAGAGGGATACTAAAACAGTTAGGTTAAAAAGAAAGGAACCAGGAAACAGGGCAACAGAAAGGTGTAAGAGAAAGAAGATGAAGATATCTGGAGTGCACTAGAAAGCATTAGGGATAAAAGTCTTATATTAGGGCTATATTGTAGACCCCTCCAATGCAGACAGTAGTTTTATTACAAATTTTCTTAACAACACAACTCAATAACATTAAAAAGATAAGGGAGGTAATAAAATCATGGAGGACTGTATTATTACCTACATATTAACTGAGTTAGCTTTACAAGTGGTACAGCACAAGAACAAGAACAGCTTTTGTATGTAATCAGTGGTTGTTTTTTAACACAGTATGTTAAAGCAACAGTGAGGGGCTGTATAGATTTAGAATTCTATAATAATCAGGAAAGAATTCAGTAAATTATTTATATTACCATGCATCAAAGATAGTGAGAGATGTGACTAAACCATTAGAATCTAATGACCATAATGCAAATCACAGTGTTTTCACAGAATACATGTTCAAAATCTAAAACTGTCTAAAAAGTTTAACTTTAGTAGGGAAAAGCCTAAATAAAAAACCTATCCCAATTTAATGTAAAAGTTGTAGACTTTTAATGCAGGATAAGCATATGTAATAATTGAGATGCAGTTGGGACCTGAAGAAGAAAAAGGAGCTGAAAAGGAAAAAAACTACTATATAAGGTTTATAAGACAAACAATTTATGAAAGCATAACACCAAATGTTAAAAAAAGATATTAGGACAAATAAAAGGAAGTCAGATGGAAATATTGCAAAAAAGAAAAAAAAAAGCAAAACAATAAAACAGACCTAAAGAGATGCTTTTAATATTTTGGTAGTAAAAAAAACAGTAAAGGAGGAGATGAAAAGTATTAGGAACAGTAAAGGGAAACTAAAATATGCAGAGAGTGAAATAGCAACTGCTCTGAGCTTGCATTTTATATGTGTAAAGAAATCGATAACCTTACAAAAATAATAGGGATTGTCAATGGACCACTTAGTGATTTGGAAATTTGGAGAAGGTTGCTTAGATTAAATTGGCCAAATTTTAAGAAATCACCAGGACCAAGCAGCATCTATTCTAGAGTGCTTAAGAGACTTAGTGAGTACATAAATTAACCCTTGATAGGTATATTTCAGAGATTTTTGCAGACAGGAAATTCCTAAGTCTTGTGTGAAAATCAATTATCCAGAAAGCTGCATTAGCAAATAGTCTATATGGAAGATCATGCTTCACTTGTATAATGGAATTCTATAAGGAAGCAACAAAAGCATAAGATCAGAAAGGTGCATAAGATATTATTTGAATATGATTTTCAGAAGGCCTTTGAAAAGGTACCACATTGTTAATCTAAAAATCTGGAAAAGTATATAAACAATAAGATGGTCATGTCTGCAGATGATACTAAGCTACAAAGAAGGGCAGATAATGTACAATTAGTTGAATCATTACAGAGGATTCTGGACAACACAAAGGCTTGGGCAAATGTTTGTAAATGTAAAGAATGTTTGAAACTTGAAAGTACATATTATGAAATGGACCAAATACTTGTAGACTCATCAACATCAAGACAGTATACAGAAGCCATCACAAAAGCTAACTGGATGTTAGTTTAATGTGCATGATGTGTAGAGTACAAACCAAGGAAGGCTATGTATAATCTTACATACAATCCTATGAGGGAAATTGCTTTGGGTGTCGACCAAATCGGGTTACGACCAGAGTTTTGGAAGGATTTACGGTCGTGACCTGAAGTTCCTCTGTACTTCCGGTGCCAGGGCTACTGCCCGATAGAAGTACTTCCAGGTCATATAAAGTCCCACTTATTAGGGAGCTCATCTCCCTGCAGCACCCCGTTGCGGCACCTATGGTCCCAGCAGGGCTGTGTTGTCAGACTACTTCACCCAGCATTCCTTACTGGGTCCCAAATGGGCACCAATACGGAGAGCTGCTGCCATCTAGTATTTTGGGGGAATAAAACATCCACTGCAGTGTCTTCTGGTGGCTGTCTGTCCTTCCACTCTTGCCATCATTTCTGGGCCTGGTTCCATCCTTTCTCCTGGTCAGTATGCCCATCTGTCTGCTCGGTGCCTCCCGTTCGGGTAAGGAACCACCCCTTCTCTGGTTGGGATGCCTGTCCAACCCCTGTGGCATTTACCTATGCTACATATTATAATACTGAGAAATCACAAAATCATACTTATTATAACACATTAACAGGTCTGCTTTTACTGCAAGCATGCTGAATCAAGATAGGAAATATTTTTTAAGTGGCAATTTTTGCCCCAACTGGCTAAAAATCAAGGATATTTTATAAACAAATATGGGCATCTGGCAAAATATGAATACCATGAATATTTCATTAAAGTTATTTATGTAAAGAAATAGTAAAATTCTAATATATTCTTGATGGATTTGCATTTCAGTGACCAAGAATAACTCCATAGATAGATAAGATAATATAACAGAAGACAGACTGACAGCAGGGATACACAAGAAAAAGCACGGAATTTAATGATTGCAATGGCTACAGGTGGACTCTCCAGGCTGACATTAAAAACAAATTTAAGTATAACGGAGACCTACGTAGTGACTAATAAAGTTTGGACAGGAGGGGAAAAGTGTTTGAAGAAGTTTTGTGTGGGAGAAAGAAAGTGGGAGATCACAAGAGCTGAATAGGAGAGGAGCAGAAATGAACCACAGTGTAAGGAGTAAGATCCACTCCAGTACAGTCCTTGGGCCAGCCATTGCTACAGGTTTTTGTTTCAACTCGTAATTAATTACATACCAATCCTTGATGATTATGAAATGTTATGGCTTGTTAGTGCTTTTATTCTGCAATGTCAAATTGTTCTTACATCATATATTTCTGTTTTCTGAGAATATCAGGCAAAAATTTGTTAACCAGAGCAGATTAGTAATTGTCAGTCCTTCACTTACTTCCCTTCCATTTAGTTCTAAATAATTTATCAAACCAGAAACTTCACAATAAGCACACACATTTATAAATGGAACTAACTTAGATACTTAAGTTTTTTTTATCTAGTTCAGTCCTTTAATTAGCTGCCTTTTTTTAATCATATTCTGCATTCACAAAAATACACAGTGCTAGGTTTACATTTGTAGGATATTTTAAATCTTTGTGTCGTTTGCATAGTTGTAAATGGTAATTCTTCTTTGTCATTTTCATATGTTTTCTGTGGAATTTGTTCCCGTAGGGCTATGTCAAATTACACAACTTTTCCGGTGATGTTCAGTCATAGACTTCATTTACATAACCTTAGCGAGTCAGGGTAATGTGACATACTCAGTGTCTCAGTCCAATTGGTCAGCAACTTGACCCATTTTAAGTCATATGATTAGGCTCTGAATGTGTATTAGAACAGACAACCAATGAGTAGCCAGCTGGAAATCCAACACATATAACACAGTGACAAAAAATAAGAAAAACAGACCTAGGTTCTGGACCTTGCTTAAAAAAAAAAAAGAGAGGTGTGTATCTCTGACGTCTCCTGTTTTTTTGTAATAAGACAGAATGGGGGAGGGGGGGTGGCTTGATTGGAGACAAAGATTGTAGATGAACTTTTCATACATGTAAACCCTTCGTTTCAGAGAGAATCTTATTAGCTGCCAGAAAAATGGAAGTGCATGTAGTATTTTGTAAGTGTGAAATTGTGCTGGAAACTAATCATAAAATCAGATAATTTGACATCCCTAGCAATTTCCAGCCATATAAATTGACAAACTCAGACAATAAGATCAGCAACTGCAGCCATCAATTTTGACTATTTATTTATTTTTATATAAGTAAAGGCACTCAAGGAAACGTAACAAAACACATTAATATCAACAATCACAATATAAAATAAATAAAATATTACAGTTTCAATAAAATCAGTGTTAATACATAATTGAAATTAAACAAAGCAACTAAACTTTATATCAAACAGAATAAGCAAGCTTAAAAAGGGGTGATTAAAGGGGGGTTTCAAAGGTAGGAAGAGAGTCAATGTTACAAATGTCTTGTAGGAGAGAGTTCCAGAGGCGAGGGGCCACTCGACTGAAAGTGCTAAACCCCATGGTAGTCAGGAGAGCATAAGGTATAATAAGATTAACAGAGGTGGAGGAACTAAGAATATGGAAAGAATTGGAGATATGAAGAAGATTAGAGAGATATGGAGGTGTCAGATTATAGAGGGTCTTGAAAGTAAAAAGAAGAATCTTAAAATCAATGTGCTATTTAACAGGGAGCCAGTGAAGATACTGGAGGACAGGAGTAACATGTTCTTTGGAAGGGGAATTGGTAATGATTCGAGCAGCAGCATTCTGAACCAGTAGGAGTCTGTGAAGGAGTTTTTGAGGAAGATCAAAGAGGACAGAATTACATTAATCAATATCAGATGTAACCAGAGTATGTAGAAGAATAGCAGTGCTGTAAACTAAAAGAGACGAGTGTAAACAGCTTATATTATAGTAGACAGAAATATGCAGACAGAGTGATATTATTGACCCAATACCAACAAGTTTTTTCAAAGAAGTATCAGGCGTGCTAATTGATAATATTCTTGACATCGTAAATTCGTCATTAAATACGGGGGTCTTCCCAGACTGTCTTAAGACTGCTGTAGTTAAACATCTACTCAAGAAAAATAATCTTGACCCCTCTGCATTTAAAAATTTTAGACCCATCTCTATCCTGCCCTTCTTAAGTAAAATTCTACAGAAGGCAGTCATTATGCAGTTAAATGACCACCTTAATAAACATGCTATTCTTGATAAATTTCAGTCAGGTTTTAGAACAAATCACAGCACAGAAACTGCACTTGTTAATGCAATAGTAAACGACTTGCGGGTAAATACAGAGAGAGGCCATTTATCTGTTCTCATCCTCTTAGATCTGAGTGCCGCATTTGACACCATTGATCACAATATTCTTACAAATCGCCTTAGTCAATGGGTGGGCCTCTCTGACAAGGTTCTAAATTGGTTTAAATTCTACCGGGCAGGGAAAAAATTCTTTGTTAGTTGTGGTAATCACAACTCAAAGACACATGATATCCTATATGGTGTTCCAGAAGGCTCTATCCTGGGTCCGTTGCACTTCTCAATCTATATGCTTCCGTTAGGTCAGATTATCTCAGGGCACAACGTGAGCTACCACAGCTATGCTGATGACACACAGCTGTACTTATCAATAGCACCTGATGACCCTGACTCTCTCGATTCACTAACACAATGTCTTACCTGTTTTTCTGAATGGATGAATAGTAATTTTCTCAAGCTAAATAAAGAGAAAACTGAAATGTTTGTGATTGGCAATAATGGATACAATGAGGTTATCAGAAATAAAATTGATGCATTAGGGTTAAAAGTCAACACGGAAGTAAAATGCTTAGGGGTAACTGTTGACTGTAACCTAAATTTTAAATCGCATATTCATCAGACCACTAGGACAGCATTTTTTCATTTAAGAAACATAGCAAAAGTTGGACCTCTTATATCATTGAAAGATGCTCAGAAATTAATTCACGCTTTTGTTTTCAGTCGACTAGATTACTGTAATGCACTCCTCTCAGGACTACCCAAAAAAGACATAAATCGTTTGCAAGTAGTGCTGAATGCAGCTGCTAGAATCCTAACTAGGAAAAGAAAATTCGAACACATTTCACCAGTTTTGATGTCACTACACTGGTTACCTGTGTCTTTCAAAATTGACTTTAAAATTCTGCTTATGGTTTATAAAGCCTTAAATAATCTCTCTCCATTTTATATATCGGAATGTTCGACACCATATTTCCCAAATCGTAACCTTAGATCCTCAAATGAGTGTCTCCTTAGAATTCCAAGAGCAAAACTTAAAAAAAGTGGTGAGGCACCTAAAATCTGGAATAGCCTGCCAATAGGAATTCGCCAGGCTAATACAGTGGAGCACTTTACAAAACTGTTGAAAACACATTACTTTAACATGGCCTTCTCATAACTTCACTTTAATTTAATCCTGATATTCTGTATGTTCAATTCATTATCATAACTATTCATGGTGGCTCTAAAAGCTGTACTGACCCTTACTCTCTCTTCTGTTTCTTTTTCCGGTTTCTTTGTGGTGGCGGCCTGCGCCACCACCATCTACTCAAAGCATCATTGTAATGGAAGGATTTTTCTCTGTAAAAAGCAAAGGTGAAATAAAGAATCAGGAGAGCAGATGGGCGTTGGTCGCTTCAGTGCAAAAACCAGCTTCAAGAAGGAATGTACTGGGAAGATGGCCAGGGGGTTATGCTGACTTGTTTTTCACTTCGAGGGGCTTCACTACACAGCTCTTATTTTTGTGTGCCTTCTGGTACTAGGCGCCGTCTCCATCAGGACCAAGTGAAAAACAACACTGCGTCCCGTGGAAAGGTGTGTACTGAAACTGATCACTTCTGTATACACTGCTTGCACGTAAGCCGCTTTGGGCAAGGACGTTCAATTAGTATATAAGGGAAGGTTTCGCCCTCAGTTTCTTTGGAAGCTCAACCGTGGGGAATGCGCGCACCGCCCGGTACTTTGATAAGGCTTATGAGTTGATCCTCTGACGAGACTGACATGCGGGCTCCCTCAGTCTACTGGTCTAGGATGACGACTCTGGGTCTTTTGATAAGCACAAGTTTGTGTCTTTTGATATTGCTGTAAGCATAAGTTTGTGTCTTTTGATATTGCTGTAAGCATAAGTTTGTTTCTTTTGATATATTACTGTAAGCACATACTTGTTTCTATAATCTATCGCTACTGCATTATACTGCATTATATGTATTTAAATGCTATAACTGAATAAGTAAATTTTATTGAAGTATCGGACCTCTTCTCTCTGATTTTTGCCCACTTATTCTAAAGAACCCCTTGAACCATTTTCCCAAATCAAAACATTTTGGCGTAGTCGGCAGGATTCTGGGGAATCTGGTAAAATATTGAACTATTGAGTGAGGCAAAAAGAAATCAGAGATGTTTAAGAAAAAGGATAAAAACCCTTTTAACAAATGTCAGGTGTCTGTAAAACAACCCATAACGGGCTTGCAGACGCGGGGGTGGGTTTTGCTAACTGCGGTTAAGAGTCTGGACGGCTTGGTAGACGAAAAATAAAGGGAGATTAAGAAAATGCAAATGGACTTGGTGGGTGCGTTAGGGTGGGCCTCAATGGCTGAATCCCAGGTAGCTGTATTATTGCCGCGGGTACAGCGGGCCGAGGGGATGGCGGAGAAGGCAGCCTTTTGCATAGCCAAGGTGAATGCGAAAAAGATGATTATAAAGAAGTCAGATGAGGAGGCAAGAGAGATAAATACCTGGCTAAAAATTTGCGAGCAGCTAGCAGTAAACGTAGCAATGTATAAAGAGAATGCCATACAGATTAAGCAACGATCGCTCAGTGTTAAAGTGTGTGCTTTGATTTCGGGGTCTTTTGACCTGAGAAACAGGAGATAAATGCAGGAGAACTTAGTTTGTCACAGATCGCTGCACTCTCATATCTGCTTGCTGATAAGAGAGCCGCTTTTGTTGAAAGGCAAGGACACGCAGCTCTTATGCTGCACACCGGAGCGCAGTTTATAGCAGAGCAGATTGCAGCTGGGACAGGAGGCAGTCACTCAAGTATGCTGGTTGTTGTGCAGGAAAAATAGGCAGAGGTGTTTTATGATAGCGAGGCGAGTGGCTTGCAGCAACAGAGAGCCGAGGGGATGAAAAGTGCACTGTATTTAACTTCAAAGGTACCTGGTGCTCCCTAATGCCTGTGTATGTGAATATGTCTGTGCTGAACTTATTCAATGTGTGTGCCTGAGCATTAATTGTTCTCTGTGTGTGTGTAAATATGTTTGTGCTAAAAATGTGTGAGCGTGCCTGTTATTTGTTCTGTGGGTGCGTGCATGTGTTTGGGAGTAAGAAAGCAAAAACATGGAGACTTCTGGGTAATGTAGTTCAATTATGATTTGCTGAAGCTGCCGTGTTCATATAAACCTCCAGAGTTCTGAGTAAATATGGGTTAAAATAAATTTTGAGTATTTGTAACATTTGATAAAATAAGAAAAATGCATATATAGTGTATTAGAGGGATCCCTATGTGTGTATGTTAAATAGGTTTTAGTGTGCTTAAAAGTATGTGTAAAAATATGTGGTGTTGTTTGCAAGAATGAAATAATTGATATTATTATGTGTAGGAATGTGAATGAAAATGTTGAAATTAAAAGTGCTCTTAATTCTAAATTAAAAAAGATATGAACAGATGGTGTAAAAAGGTCTCCAGATTAAGAATATTATATGAGCACCCCTTTTATTTGAGTACTGGCCAGACTCTGATAAAAGGGAGGATTTTAATTAAAATGAGTAAATTTCGATCGAAGGAGACATTCTTTTAGCAAAATGAAGCTGGTTATTGGTAACACTCCTTTCAAAGCCTATGTTGATTAGTGCTGCTTAGAAAACAAAATTTACTGTATATTGGAGAGGCAGAGTACAAGGAAAGCTGCTATAATGTGAGGGTTACTTGTATGTGGTAATGAAGGGAAGTGTAAGTGACAATATGGTGTGCATTTGTTTAGTGATGGTCAAATGCAACAATTGGTATGAAAAATGGCATGTGGCAGTATAAAAACAGCCAATGCCAAACTGTAAGTGAAAGAAAGGGAATAAGGAGGGTTAACTAAGAGAAAAACAGACTGTGCTCTTTGGAGTCAACATTCTGAAAAATGTGTAATAAAACATCTGGAAGATAACAATGAAAGAATATGCAAGATCAACTGTCTTTGACAGAAGGTTATGGGGAAAAGAAAATCAGTGTATGTAACTGAAGTAGATTTAAAGTATTTTCTTAGTTTGAGATTCTTGGAAAAATTTACCTGATAAAGAAGTGGATTCTTCATTCTAAATATGGGTAGGAATGTGCAAATTTCTTACAGGGCCTTATAGTAAATAAATAAAGGCACATTTTGCATTATAGGGTATTCTAATATATTGATTTCTTTCCTCATTTCCTTTGTGTGTAATATTGACATGTTTGTGTGAAATACAGTGGAATACTGGTATCACAACAAAACTAATGGAAGGTTCACTTTTATATTTTTGAATGACGGGACATGTTTTTAATTGAGTGGAAATTGCAATCGCAGCCAAACTGGAAACAGCTATAAAGGAGGACTTGAACATTGTGCTTATCAATTTAAACTTTTACTCTGACTGTTTAAAGACAAATTGATTTAGACAAGCACAGACTGGATTGAAATGACTGTTTGTTTTACTGTTAGCAATATTTTTAATAGGGGTACCCCCAACGAAACAGATCTGACATGTTTTTTGGATCCATAAGTAGCTACCAATGAAGAATTAATATGCTGACCATTTAAATGAGCGTTTTTAAGTCTTTACATCTGCAAGTGAAAGCTGTTTTTTCCTAGTGCATCGTAGATGACAGCACTTGAAGTTGAACCAGAGATTGGGCTGTGATAAAGGTCTGCAGATAAACTAATTATCTGACTCCAAGGAGAACCCAGCCATACCAAAGAGGGAATCAAGTCATGAATCAGGCCATCGTTCAGCTGACTACTGGACAACGCACCTTGATTCCAGTTCCAGGCATCATGGATGCCTGCTGCCAAGAGCTCAATTATGCTGGTGATGTTTGAGAACAAAGGATCATCGTGGATTCCGAATCATAGATGACATCTGCCTACTTGGGTCCTTTTTGCTTGGGATGTTGGACCCCAACACCTGCTTTGGTCCTTATTAGAGAAGAAAATTTGCCACACTTTTACTCTGCAGGGCTCAATGTTCTTGCTGGAGCCTACTTTGACTGTCCACTTGTTTGACAAGTAGCAACATCTTTTAAATTAAAAGTATTTGAACTGTGAAGTATGAAAGGTATAGAAGGGAAAGCTAATTATTTGTAAACAAAGCAGAATATAGGAATTCCTAAATAATATGCCTTCTGATATTTTGTATGAGATAATGAGTCACCTTTAAGGACCAATGATTTGGTTATTTGTAAAATTAATCAGAATTGAGTCTAATATAACATAAGGGATCTGTTAGAGATTGTTAAGTGGTTGTCATTGCAGGGACAATGCACTATTACAAGTTAGGGTCAGTCTAGTTTAGATATTTTAGGTTATTGATTGTGGTGTTATAGCAAATAATGTAGAGCTTTACATTTAGGTACATTTATTTAATTGAAAAGAATAATAGTAAGCATATGGGATGACACACATAACTAGTATTTTGGGGATAAGGGACACCTACTATAGGTCAGAACATCCATAGCTTTTAGAAGAGGATAAAACAGTTTAGAATAGCATGTTGATGGTGTTACAGGTCAAATGATTAACATCATGGCTTGATGAGTATAAATGTTATGGAAATCAGTGAAATGAAGTAATAATTTGGCCCATAGGAGATGGAGTGTCTTATACATACAGTGGTGAGTGTGTGGTCTGTGAATTAAAAAGCCCAAATGAAGTCTGAAGATCTCTGAAGATATGAATCCTTAATAAGAAGCTTGGGTATAACCCTTGAAATTGAAATTGAAATGAATGTGACCTCAAAAATAACCCAGTGATTTGCATTTTGGAAGGTAGTGCTGACATCTTCTGAAGGGAGGATTGACACCTACTGTCCACAAAATGGCTGCATTAATGTGATGAAGGTGGCTTAAGATTGAGACCACAGCTGGGTGTATATTTGGGCAATTTTATGAATGTGTGTAGATGTGAGCATGGTGAGGTGTGTAAGGACTTTATCTCTGATTATCATTGTGCACAGCGGTGGCAACCTAAAACTGGGAACTTTTAAGTTATTTAAGATAAATATTTATGCCATCTGTATCATCACCAACAATATTAATTAGTATTAGCTTTATTTGAACCTGGGAATCATGGGGGTTCATGTTAGTGAAGCAGAAATTACTCTCTTAATGGTATTGTTATATATATTTGAATGGTATGTTGTTGCTTATTACCAGTTTCCTAATTAGTTATTACTAGAGTTGCTGTCAAATAGGTGTGCATCCAATTTCTTGAACCATGGACATCTTCGGTTAAAGATTTTTATACTAAATCAGAAGAAACTCCTTGGGTGAAGTGCTAGTAACCGCTCCCCAGGGAGGTGACCCTCTACGCGCAAAGTACCTGGGTTGAAGAAAAATGTAAGTTCACTGGAAAAATATTTCTCCAAGCGAAGAAAAAGCACTTATTATGGACAATTGTTTTATTATTATTGTTCTAATGACTATATTCAACTGTTATGTATTTTGCACTTTACGAAAAATTGCAATCAGAACAAGAAGGGCAAGAGCGCTGGTTTTGTGCTGAGCGAGGGACCGATTGTAATGGAAGGATTTTTCTCTGTAAAAAGCAAAGGTGAAATAAAGAATCAGGAGAGCAGATGGGCGTTGGTCGCTTCAGTGCAAAAACCAGCTTCAAGAAGGAATGTACTGGGAAGATGGCCAAAGGGTTATGCTGACTTGTTTTTCACTTCGAGGGGCTTCACTACGCAACTCTTATTTTTGTGTGCCTTCTGGTACTAGACGCCGTCTCCGTCAGGGCAAAGGGTCATGCTGACTTGTTTTTCACTTCGAGGGGCTTTACTGTACACAGCTCTTATTTTTGTGTGCCTTCTGGTACTAGGCGCCGTCTCCATCAGGACCAAGTGAAAAACAACACCGCGTCCCGTGGAAAGGTGTGTACTGAAACTGATCACTTCTGTATACCTTGCTTGCATGTAAGCCGCTTTGGGCAAGGACGCTCAATTAGTATATAAGGGAAGGTTTCGCCCTCAGTTTCTTTGGAAGCTCAACCGTGGGGAATGCGCGCACCGCCCGGTACTTTGATAAGGCTAATGAGTTGATCCTCTGACGAGACTGACATGCGGGCTCCCTCAGTCTACTGGTCTAGGATGATGGCTCTGGGTCTTTTGATAAGCATAAGTTTGTGTCTTTTGATATTGCTGTAAGCATAAGTTTGTTTCTTTTGATATATTACTGTAAGCACATACTTGTTTTTATAATCTACCGCTACTGCATTATACTGCATTATATGTATTTAAATGTTATAATTGAATAAGTAAATTTTATTGAAGTATCGGACCTCTTCTCTCTGATTTTTGCCCACTTATTCTAAAGAACCCCTTGAACCATTTTCCCAAATCAAAACAATCATGATGCTCCAACATTGGTGGACTAAAAGCCAGAAGCCTGCATGACCGTCATCATCAAGTCCTTCCATGAAAACCCTAAATACAAAGAGGACTGTTTCATTTATGTTAGGTATAATGCCCAGAGGGGACTGGGTAGTCTCATGGTCTGGAATCCCTGCAGATTTTATTTTTTTCTCCAGCTATCTGGAGTTTTTTTTTTTTTCCTGTCCTCCCTGGCCATCGGACCTTATGCTTATTCTATGTTAATTAATGTTGACTTATTTTAATTTCTTACAGTGTCTTATTTTTCTACAGGGAGTGCAGAATTATTAGGCAAGTTGTATTTTTGAGGATTAATTTTAATATGGAACAATCACAGTGCTATCAGTCAATCCAAAATGTTAATAAACCTGAAACCTGAATGTTTCACAACGGAAATGTGAGTGTGAACATCATCAGGGGAATACATATGTGCGCACAATTATTAGGCAACTATTAGTGTGCAGATTTATTATGCAACTAAAGGAAAAATGAAATTTTTCCCATCTCACTTGTTTATTTTCATCTGTTATAGTGAGAATAATAAACAAACACCTCAAAATTTACAAATAAACATCTCTGACATTTCAAAAAAAATAAATCAATCAATCAATGACCAATATAGCCACCCTTCTTTCCAATAACAGTCATAAGCCTTTCCATTCATGGAGTCTGTCAGTTTCTTGATCTGTTGACGATCAGCTTTTTGTGGAGCAGTGACTACAGCCTCCCAGACACTCTTCAGAGAGGTGTATTGTTTTTCTCCCCCGTAAATCTAGCGCTTAAGAAGTGCCCACAAGTTCTCGATAGGGTTTAGGTCAGATGAGGAAGGGGGGCCATGTCATTATTCCTTCATCTTTAAGGCCTTTACTGGCTGGCCACGCAGTGGAGAACTTCGATGCAAGTGATGGAGCATTGGTCTGCATAAAAATCATGGTCTTTTTCCTGTATCACTGTTTGAAGAAAGTGTCTTTGAAAAACTGGCAGTAGGTTTGGGAGTTGATTTTGAGTTCATCTTCAATGCAAAAGGTCCAACTAGCTCATCTTTAAAAATACCAGCTCATACCAGTACCCCACCTCCACGTTGGAGTGGAGCTCTGTGCCCATTACTGATCCACAGGTCCATCCATCTGGTCCATCAAGAGTCACTCTCATCTCATCAGTACATAAAACCTTTGAAAAAAATCTGTCTTCAGATATTTCTTGGCCCAGTTTTGACGTTTCAACTTATGTTTCTTGTTCAGTGGTGGTTGGGTTTCAGCCCTCCTTACCTTGGCCATGTCTTTGAGCACTGAACACCTTGTACTTCTGGGCACTCCAGGTAGGTTGCAGCTCTGGAATATGAAAGTACTGGAGGATAATGGGTTCCTGGTAGCTTCACGTTTGATTCTTCTCAAATCTTTGGCAGCTAATTTGCGTCTTTTGTTCTCAACACGTTTCTTGCGACCCTGTTGACTATTTGCAACAAAATGTTTGATGGTTCTGTGATCACACACCAATATCTTAGCAATTCCAAAAGTGCTGCATCCCTCTGAAAGACTTTTTACAATTTTTGACTTTTCAGAGTCAGTTAAATCTCTTTTTTGGCCCATTTTGCCTGAGGAAAACTAGCTGCCTAATAATTCTGCACACCTTGATATAGGGTGTTGATCTCCTTAGGCCACACCCTCCCTCATTACACAAATACACATCACCTGACGTGCTTAAATCCAATAAGCATTCAAGTTAATACAGCTTGGAGTTGGAATATACGCAATAAAAATGATATGGTCAAAATACTCACTTGCCTAATAATTGTGCACACAGTGTACTAGACATTAAGCCCGTTACAATAACGGGCGCTAGAACAGTAGTGCATAAACATTTGTAGGAACAGTCTATATTAAATGGCAAGGGACCTTGTATGTAGCTGTAATATACGTCACTGTATTGTGTGGCTTTAATTTTCTCTCTCAGTAATACTGGTTTGTATTTCCGTAAAATGCCTGTAATTTTGTATGACAGTAATACAGTGAAACCTCGGCTCACGACCATAATTCGTTCCAAAGCTCTGGTTCTAATCCGATTTGGTCGTGAATCGAAGTAATTTCCCCCATAGGATTGTATGTAAATACAACTAATCCATTCCAGACCATATGAACTGTATGTAAATATATATTTTTTTACGTTTTTAAGCACAAATATACAGTAGTTAATTATACCACTGAATGCACAGTGTAATAGTAAACTAAATGTAAAAACATTGAATAACACTAACAAAACCTTGAACAACTGAGAAAACTAAGACTGGAAGAGTTCGCGCTATAGCCTTACGACCCGCTCGTTAAAAACACTTTTTTTTTAATGAGTTTTAAGCACAGGGAAAAAAATGAACATTTGAAAATTTAATAAACAACCAAGAAAAGTAACATTGCAACAATGCACGCGCACACCTGTGTGTGTGTGTGTGTGCGTCCCGTGCGCGCCTGTGTGTGTGTGTGTACACATCCCGTGTGTGTGCGTGCGTGTGTCTATATAAATAAATGTTGTTGTTATTAATATTTGCCTCCAATTTTAACGTACTATTGAGAATGACACACTTAAACTGGGAGGAAGAAGAGATTAGTGAATTTTCAATAGTCACAGAAATACTGTCACATTGGGCTAAAACAGTTTTAGTACCTACCAGAAAGAACTAAGGTTATTATAGTTAATGAAAACTAAAATCAAAACTGAAACTATTATTACAAAAAAAAAATTGTAAACTGAAATAAAATAATACAGAAATGAAAAACTAAACAAAGCTATTAAAGTTGATGGAAAGACTAACTGAAATAAAATATTTTACTAAAAATATTTTTAGTTTTCGTTTTTGAATTAATATTCTTGCCGTTAGTCTTAAACCCTTGTAACTTTTATCTCTCAAACAGAAATTAATCAACCACAAGCCACCCATATATATTCATCCAGTGAATGGCGGCTGGTGGAGGAGGGTGGGTGTTCAGGTGCGTAAAGCAGTGAAATAGAAAATGATTCTTTGTGCTTCTTGTATATCAAGATGTAATTCGCATGCCTGAAGTTCGAATGTGCCGGTCAACAAAACCTTTACCGTATGGACAGAAAAATCACAAGTGAGTAAAAATTTCAGTTTACTTCTCAGGTGCTTGCGTTTTGTTGACAATAATTCACCTGCCACTTTGCACAGGAGAAATCATTTTTGAAAGTAAAACAGCACTGATCGACAGACTGACTAGGACATAATACAAGATCAGAAAATTGTTGCTGACCAATCACTTTTACTTTAAGAAAGTCGTTTAACAGCGAAGCGATACAAACCTTGTAAAATTCCTGAGCTGGCAATGTCTCCACTGAACTACAGGTAGGTAGGCGAAGAGAGTCTGCCCACTTGTGAAAAACTAAACATACTTAAATGTCTTTGTATTTATTCTATATTTATTAATTTATCTTTTTTTAAGTTTATATTTACAGCTCAAAATGCCTGATATTGTGAAAATTCAGTAGCAGAATTAGGTTTTAAAATATTTGTCCCCCTTTTTTCAGTTTTTTTTTCTCTCTCTCAAATTAGGTAGTTGAAATATTATTTTCTTTTTGTTCAGTAATATCATACATATTGCACGGGATTTTTCCAGCTTTGTGTCCAAACCTGCTGCCGTAGGCTCCAGGTTTCCTGTGATCCTGCCCTGAATAAACACGTTTATATAAAGTGTATATTGTTCTTAATCGCAGACACTGTTTTTGTCGCTTTGTGGCTGTCCATACACCTATTACATATACTTGCTCTGCTCATTATGGGTTTACTATTCTCATGCATGAGCTATTCAGGTCTCACTGACCCTAACCTTGACACTACATGCTTGTTTTTCTTTGTTTCCTTCACTACAGCTAGGTGTGGTCTGCCCACTGATTCAAGCTAAGAGCCCTGTTCTTCCTAAGCCCCCCATGATTTTCATGATCACACCTGTCAAAACACAGTAGAATCTAATTTCTGATTTTTGATATCTTTTTGGGTCTGCAGATGGCAAAATTCTGTATATAAATTGTATGTGTCCAAAATGGAATCAGAGATCAATATGGCTGGTAGAAAATAGAAAACCCTGGAATGGGAGATTTTTGAATACAATATTGAAGGCATTCATTATAATCACATTGTCCTGGAGCGAGATATGTTGTGTACTATAGACATTTAGAATAAAAAAAACCCTCAAACCTTAAAACTCACCTAAATTTCATTACAGATTGGCCCATTCTGGGCAATAAAAAGAAAAGATGAAAAGTGTCAACAGCACAAATGACATTATACAAAAATTATAAAATTGTTCATATCTGGTTTTGATTATGCTTTTTTATCAGATAAAAACAAAACCAGATAGTAAACCATGTAGTGTAGTAGGCTTCCACAAAAATTAAACTAATATTATATTCACACCCATTAAGTGTACATTTCTGTCTGATTGTGACAGAAAACTAAACTCCATAGTAGCTCTTTAACCGTACCATTAATTACTAAAACTAAAAATAATAGATATACAAATAAAATAGAAATGTCTTTGTGAAATAAAAACTAAAAATATACAATGAAGGAGAACTAAAACTAAACTGAATTTCCAAGTGAGGTCAGAAAAAATATAGAAATAAAAACTAATATAAAAAGGCAAAGAAATAATAACCTTGGAAAGAACCTCTGTTATATCACTATTTAATTTGAGAAAGTTAGCAGATAACCATTATTTAACTCCCTGCAAGCAGTCAGAGAGGGAAGAAAGTGGAAGAGTAGAATTAGGCTTATTAGACACATAGGGCTGGGTGTTATCAGTATAACAGTGGAAATGAATATCAAATTTCCTAAAAATAAGACCAAAAAGCAGAAGATAAATAATGAACAGAAGGGGACCTAAGACAGAAGACCAGAATATGTGTAATGTGATATCTTCTTTACTTGTGATCCAGCAATGACAATTAACGATGAATAGTGGCAAAAACCGGGCAAACAGCATGAGCAGCTGAAGAGCATGCTCCTTAGTAAATAATGACCTAATCAACCAGAACACCAGGAAAAGCACAATGAAACTCTCAGGGATGATAATGAAAATCTGAATGGCAGCCAAGTGAAATGTAGTTTTCATTGTACTTTATACAAATAACAATATATCTGAACTGAACCAATTACACTGCATTTTATTTTTGCTAAAAGCCTTAGATTTTTGAAAGAGACACTTACATGTTGCACTTTTTGTGGAGTGATGAACTGAATGATAAAAAACAAAATACTCAGAAAATGAAAAAAGGCAGAGTGTGCAACAAAGCTCAACCACGAGGAACCAGATTGAGAAATGAGGACAATATTTTGAAATAAACTCACATTCCACAAATACACTGTGAGACCATGCAAAATTCATGCAAATCCTGGTGCTGAGAGGCAGGAATGACATCTCTGTCCTAACTCTCAGTGTTGCTGTTTAACATGATTAAAAGCAAATGCATGCCTATCTGTTCAGTTCTTGCTGCAAAAATACTTCTTTCATTACTACTCTCATGACTACTGAAGCATTCACATTTATGTTGACACTAAGTTGGAGCAGGAAATATCTTTGCAAAATAATGTATAGCTTCTATACAGTGAATAAATATACTGTAAGTGATCATAAGTGATGATAAAACAAAAAAAAGCAACATCTAAACGGAGAGCTCCGGGCTGCTGCATCCATACTCCACTATTGGGAAGCTTACCCCAGTTCATATTTGGGTAGTTAAAGTCCCCCATAACTACAATATCCCCTTGTAAACTTGCCTTTTTAATATTACTAAAAGGATGTGCATTGAAATTACTGTCTGCATTGGGCAGTCTATAACACACAACTAAAATAAGACCCTTTTCCCTAATGCCTTCCAGGTGAAGCAATGTGTCCTCACAAAGAATGTGCTCATTGTCCAAATCAAGAGAACTTGCATTTAAGTTCTGTTTGCCATAAATAGGAACCTTACCTCCTTTTGTAATCTGTTCTTCCTAAAAAATGTGTATCCCTCTATGTTATATTCATCCCTATCTTTGTTATTTAGCCAGGTTTCTGTTATTGCTATAATATCAGAATTACGCTTCTCTATATACAACTCCAACTCATTTGCTTTACTTTTGATATTTCTATTATTTAAGCAAGCTATTTTTAATGTGTTACTCATTTTACTATTATATTTAAATATTGGGTTAGAATTTAAATTACTATTTATTTTTACACTGTTAATTTTCCATGTACAGTTCTAAACCTGACCTATCCTAAACTCCCAGGCTCCCATATCCTAGTTTAAAGAATCCTTGACTAACCTACTGATACACTTTTCCCAACACACTGGTACCCCATCCAGTTCAGATGTAACCCATTGTAGCCCCATTTGTTCCAAAATGACTCCCAATGTCCCATAAACCTATACCCTTCTACACTACACCAAGATTTGAGCTACGCGTTAAGCCTTCTAATCTCCTCAATGTTACCTGGACTGGCACGTGGTACAGGCAGGAATTCTAAAAAGATTACCATGTTAGTTCCGCTTCTCACTGACTGGCTCCTTACTCTTTAAATTTAGATTGCAGAACTGACAGACTACCCTTATTTATGGCATTTGTTCCAAAATGGAGAATGACAGCTGGATTAAATCTCCCCAGGGAGCCTATCCAACCTTCAAGGGAGGTCTCCTACCTGAGCACCCGGAAGGAAACACACCATGCAAGACTCTCTGTCTCTGGAGCAAACCTCTTCTTCAATTCTCTAATGACTGAAAGCTCAACTATTACTACCTCCCCTTTCAGGGAACTGTTTTTGAGATGGCCCGTTGGAGTGTATCATGTCTGCTTACCACCTCAGAATCTTCAGAGACACCACTCAGCTCAACAAGGACCTGAAAATGAATTGAGCCTGCACATCTAATAACTTTCAGCAGATCATTCCAGTTTCTGGGATCTTGCACGACGATTTTGTATTCAGTTCTAGAAGACCAAATGAGGTAGTTAAGTCTGATGACAATCATCTTTATTTGCACACTGCTTTAACTCTAAAACAGAAATACATTAGAAGGATAACATCGCAATACAGAAACTTTATTTATGAGACTTAAATGGGTTGAAAAAGAAATGAAGAATTGAGTTTTGTTGTAGTTTAGTTTTAAAGAGTTGTACTCCACGTAATATTTTAATTATGGCAGGCCATAAGCTGTCAGACCTCTGATAAACATTCACTTTTACAAGAGAGATAAATCCAACTGTAACTGTATAAAAAATAACTATGGATATTATGGCCAAGGGAAAGCATGTAAATAATGAAAAGGATAAGGCCAAGGTCAGAGTCTTGAGGAGCTCCTTCTGTGACTGGAGGTAAATGGGACCTGTTGTTGCCAAGACTGACAAACTCCTGCCTGTCGGTTTGTTGAACTTAAAACACTGGAAAGTAGTGTAGTGCCGGTGATACTCAGTATGATTTTCTTTTGGGATAATAAAATATTATGATTGACAGTATCAAATACTGGACCTAGATATAACAGAATGAATATGCTCATTTGATCAGAGTAAATTGTTAATTATCTGAATAAGAGTAATTTCACTCCAGAACTAGTTACTAAAACATTAATGATTTTTCCATTAGATTATTACAAATTAATAACAGAACATGCCCAGATTTAAGATACCTATATATAGGGTTTTCCTGCATTTAACTTTTGGTTTTTCTTATTTTGCTTGATTGTTTAAATAACGTTTGCAAGTGACCCAAATCTTATATCAATGTGTACAGTTATGTGTCTGGAATGTGCCGTGCATGCACAAAATGAAAAAAAAAAAAAAATTCTGTCTAAATGAAGAGACCTAATAGACAGGTGTCATTATTTTGCTTTAGGTGTTTTCAGTGCAAGATATTTGTGAATTTGTCAACTCACAATGGTAATTAAGTAAAAAAAAAAAAAAAAAAAAAAAAGAATGAAAATCTTAGATGTTCGTTTGAACACAGTTGTCACTGCCGTCTCTGCATGTAAAAAACTTGTGGAGATGAGATAGGAGCCAGAAATGATGAAAGTGAGAGTTTAAGGTTTTGGAGGTATAACAACAACAACATTTATTTATATAGCACATTTTCATACAAATAATGTATCTCAAAGTGCTTTATATGATGAAGAGAAAAAAAAGACAAAGTAAGAATTAAAATAAGACAACACTAATTAACACAGAATAAGAGTAAAGTCCGATGGCCAGGGAGGACAGAAAAAACAAAAAAATGCCAGACGGCTGGAGAGAAAAAAAATAAAATCTGCAGGGGTTCCAAGCCAATGAGACCGCTCAGCCCCCTCTGGGCATTCTACCTTACATAAATGAAACAGTCCTCTTTGTATTTAGGGTTCTCATGGATGGAATTGATGATAACAGGGAAAAGTTGTTCTCCCATGATGTTTTTGTTGATTGTACTTCTCTATAATGATCAGATCTGTATTACAAATGAGTGAAAAGAAGGGAATTGACCTGTAGAGATTGTGCTATATGTAGCCTAATTTTGTTTTCATTAATCAAATGCATGGTTGTTCATGCCCAATTGTAATCATGCTTCACACACTTGTGTTTAAAGAACAGGCTCATGCTATTAACAATACAGCTGTGTTCATGAAAAGGAACAGCAATCTGAGACAATGAAAAGAGCATTAGTATTTCTGTAAACTAAATAAAACAAATGAAGACATTTTCAAACTAGATTTTAGCAAGTAATTACAAAAATTACAGCATTAAAAAAAAACTAATGGGGTCTTCTCCTCCTCCTTTTTGGTATTCTAGAATCAGACACAAACACAAGGCAAGGAAGCCACAAGCAATATACAGTGGTGTGAAAAACTATTTGCCCCCTTCCTGATTTCTTATTCTTTTGCATGTTTGTCACACAAAATGTTTCTGATCATCAAACACATTTAACCATTAGTCAAATATAACACAAGTAAACACAAAATGCAGTTTTTAAATGATGGTTTTTATTATTTAGGGAGAAAAAAAATCCAAACCTACATTGCCCTGTGTGAAAAAGTAATTGCCCCTTGTTAAAAATAACCTAACTGTGTGTATCACACCTGAGTTCAATTTCCGTAGCCACCCCCAGGCCTGATTACTGCCACACCTGTTTCAATCAAGAAATCACTTAAATAGGAGCTGCCTGACACAGAGAAGTAGACCAAAAGCACCTCAAAAGCTAGACATCATGCCAAGATCCAAAGAAATTCAGGAACAAATGAGAACAGAAGTAATTGAGATCTATCAGTCTGGTAAAGGTTATAAAGCCATTTCTAAAGCTTTGGGACTCCAGCGAACCACAGTGAGAGCCATTATCCACAAATGGCAAAAACATGGAACAGTGGTGAATCTTCCCAGGAGTGGCCGGCCGACCAAAATTACCCCAAGAGCGCAGAGACGACTCATCCGAGAGGTCACAAAAGACCCCAGGACAACGTCTAAAGAACTGCAGGTCTCACTTGCCTCAATTAAGGTCAGTGTTCACGACTCCACCATAAGAAAGAGACTGGGCAAAACGGCCTGCATAGCAGATTTCCAAGACGCAAACCACTGTTAAGCAAAAAGAACATTAGGGCTCGTCTCAATTTTGCTAAGAAACATCTCAATGATTGCCAAGACTTTTGGGAAAATACCTTGTGGACTGATGAGACAAAAGTTGAACTTTTGGAAGGCAAATGTCCCGCTACATCTGGCGTAAAAGGAACACAGCATTTCAGAAAAAGAACATCATACCAACAGTAAAATATGGTGGTGGTAGTGTGATGGTCTGGGGATGTTTTGCTGCTTCAGGGCCTGGAAGGCTTGCTGTGATAGATGGAACCATGAATTCTACTGTCTACCAAAAAATCCTGAAGGAGAATGTCCGCCATCTGTTCACAACTCAAGCTGAAGCGATCTTGGGTGCTGAAACAGGACAATGACCCAAAACACACCATCAAATCCACCTCTGAATGGCTGAAGAAAAACAAAATGAAGACTTTGGAGTGGCCTAGTCAAAGTCCTGACCTGAATCCAATTGAGATGCTATGGCATGACCTTAAAAAGGCGGTTCATGCTAGAAAACCCTCAAATAAAGCTGAATTATAACAATTCTGCAAAGATGAGTGGGCCAAAATTCCTCCAGAGCGCTGTAAAAGACTCATTGCAAGTTATCACAAAAGCTTGATTGCAGTTATTGCTGCTAAGGGTGGCCCAACCAGTTATTAGGTTCAGGGGGCAATTACTTTTTCACACAGGGCCATGTAGGTTTGGATTTTTGTTTCTCCCTAAATAATAAAACCATCATTTAAAAACTGCATTTTGTGTTTACTTGTGTTATATTTGACTAATGGTTAAATGTGTTTGATGATCAGAAACATTTTGTGTGACAAACATGCAAAAGAATAAAAAATCAGGAATGGGGCAAATAGTTTTTCACACCACTGTACATATTAATGATATGCAGGTTAGGGGGTCAGTTGACACTAAATTGGCCCTAGTCAGTGTGTAGTGTGTTTGCGTTCATCTGTGATGGACTGGCACCATGTCAAGAGGATTACTACTGCCTTGTGCTCTCCGCTTGCTGGGATAGACTGCAGCCTGTGTAACCCTCCTCATGATTAAGCAGGCTTAGAAAATGGTATGGTATGGCATAAGTCATTTCTATTCTGCACTGTGTAAAGTAAAATAATTTTGCTCAAGCATCAATGTAATAAAAGTATCACAGTGGTACAGTGGTTAACACTGGCCTCAAAGCTGCAGGAACAAGGGGTCAAGCCACAGCGCAACTGTATGTATTTCCCGCATATGCAGTTTTTCAATGTTCCTGTACTATGTGATGTGAGACCTGCGTTTCAAGCTCTCCATTAAAATGTTAAAGAAGGAATGAAATTCCATTAATAAACACATTCAAGTTCAATTTGTGCCAAGTATGCCATAATTTAGCTAATTTACCTACAATTTAGCTAAATTTGTGACATATACCTTCTCTAAAAGTGTATAAACTGAACCCAGGGCAAGATCCAGCTTACAAATATTTTTCATCAAGCACTGGCATCATTTAGTCACTTGTTCTACAAATGTCCTACACTTAAACCATACATTAGAAAAATACTTGGACAGCCTTAGATGTACAGTAAATAACTCCTAATGCCTTAACAGCAATATCTGGAGTGATAATGGAGCAAATGGGATAAAAGCAAACCATGAAAAATCAAGTCTAACAATCTATAGTACACTACTTGCAAGACTTATAAGACCTATTTTGCTTATTTGGAAGAATCTCGTTCCATCTTCTACAAATGAGAGAAAATCAAAATACTATTTGGGAGGATCTGTTTAAAATGTTTTCTAAACTGGGAAGAAACGTAAGGTAATTCTAAAGTAAATATACCATACCATTGGTGATCTTTTTTACCTTATTTGATGTTGTATTCTATAAAGAGCCATTACAGATTCAGCTTTGAAACCACACCAATATCTTCATCAGTTCAGGATTGAGTGCTATATATATATATATATATATATATATATATATATATATATATTAAATAAATAGTTAAAAAAGCCACAGCCACAGGGGATGCGCAAAACCCAGCCACAAGGGATGCACAAACCAGTGTGTTTCTTCGTACCGGTCCCAAGCCAGGATAAATGGGGAGGGTTACGTCAGGAAGGGCATCTGGTGTAAAATTTTGCTAAATCAATATGCGGACAACAATACAAATTTCCATACTGGACCGGTCGAGCCCCAGGTTAACAATGACCGCCACCAGTACAGTTAGCCAACAGGGTGCTGACGGAAAATGGGCTACTGATGGCCGAAGGAGAAGAAGAACAGGGGGGAGATGTGTCCAGAGGCAGGAGTGTGCAATGGGTGAGAAAGAAGATTTTTGGAGTGAGTTAGATGAAGTGATGAACAGTGTACCCAAGGGACAGAAAATGGTGATTGGAGCAGATTCAAATGCTCAAGTTGGTGAAGGGAACAGTGAAGACAAGAAGGTGATGGCTAGGTATGGTGTCAAGGAGAGGAATAAAGAAGGACAAAGGATAGTGGATTTTGCCAAAAGGATGGACATGGCTGTAGTGAATAAATATTTTAAGAAGAGGGAGGAACATAGGGTTATGAACAAGAGTGGACTAAGATGCACACAGGTAGATTGAGCTCAGGTGCATCTTATTTCCCCTGATCATCCTTGAGATGTTTCTGCAGCTTAATTGGAGTACACCTATGGTAAATTCAGTTGATTGGACATGATTTGGAAAGGCACACACCTCTCTATATAAGGTCCCACAGTTGACAGTTCATGTCAGAGCACAAACCAAGCATGAAGTCAAAGGAATTGTCTGTAGACCTCCGAGACAGGATTGTCTTGAAGTACAAAGCTGGGGAAGGTTACAGAAAAATTTCTGATGCTTTGAAGGTCCCAATGAGCACAGTGGCCTCCATCATCCGTAAGTGGAAGAAGTTTGAAACCACCTGGACTCTTCCTAGAGCTGGCTGGCCATCTAAACTAAATGATTGGGGGAGAAGAGCCTTAGTCAGAGAGGTGACCAAGAACCCAATGGTCACTCTGTCAGAGCTTAAGAGGTCCTCTGTGGAGAGAGGAGAACCTTCCAGAAGGACAACCATCTCTGCAGCAATCCACCAATCAGGCCTGTATGATAGAGTGGCCAGATGGAAGCCACTCCTTAGTAAAAGGCACATGGCAGCCCACCTGGAGTTTGCCAAAAGGCACCTGAAGGACTCTCAGACTATGAGAAACAAAATTCTCTGGTCTGATGAGACAAAGACTGAACTCTTTGGTGTGAATGCCAGGCTTCACGTTTCGAGGAAACCAGGCACCGCTCATCACCAGACCAATACCATCCCTACAGTGAAGCATGGTGGTGGCAGCATCATGCTGTGGGGATGTATTTCAGCGACAGGAACTGGGAGACTAGTCAGGATAAAGGGAAACATGATTGCAGCAATGTACAGAGACATTCTGGATGAAAACCTGCTCCAGATCGCTCTTGACCTCAGACTGAGGTGACGGTTCATCTTTCAGCAGGACAACGACCCTAAACACACAACCAATATATCAAAGAAGTGGCATCAGGACAACTCTATGAATGTCCTTGAGTGGCCCAGCCAGAGCCCAGACTTGAATCCGATTGAAGAACATCTCTGGAAAGATCTTAAAATGGCTGTGCACTGACGCTTCCCATCCAACCTGAAGGAGCTTGAGAGGTGCTGCAAAAATGAATGGGCGAAACTGGCCAAGGATAGGTGTGCCAAGCTTGTGGCATCATATTCAAAAAGACTTGAGGCTGTAATTGCTACCAAAGGTGCATCGACAAAGTATCGAGCAAAGGCTGTGAATACTTATGTACATGTGATTTCTCAGTTTTTTTATTTTTAATAAATATGCAAAAACCTCAATTAAACTTTTTTCATGTTGTCATTATGGGGTGTTGTGTGTAGAATTCTGAGGAAAAAAATGAATTTAATCCATTTTGGAATAAGGCTGTAACATAACTAAATGTGGAAAAAATGATGTGCTGTGAATACTTTCCGGATGCACTGTAGATGCATAAATTAGACAAGAGTACAAGGAGATAAGGCGCAAGGTGAAGATAGAGATGGCGAAGGCTAAAGAAAAGGCGTATGATGAGGTGTTTGAGAGGTTGGACACTAAGGAGGGAGAAAACGACCTGTACCGATTGGCCAGACAGAGGGACCAAGCTGGGAAAAATGTGCAGCAGGTTAGGGTGATAAAGGATAAACATGGAAACATACTTACAACTGAGGAGAGTGTGTTGAGCAGATGAAAAGAGTACTTTGAGAGTCTGATGAACGAAGAGAATGAGAGAGAGAGAGAGAGAAGAGGTTGGATGATGTGGAGATAGTGAATCAGAAATGCAATGGATTAGTAAGGAGGAAGTAAGGAAAGCTATGAAGAGGATGAAAAATGGAAAGGCTGTTGGTCCAGATAACATACCCGTGGAAGCAGAGAGGTGTTTAGGAGAGATGGCAGTGGAGTTTTTAACCAGATTGTTTAATGGAATCTTGGAAAGTGAGAGTATGCCTGAGGAGTGGAGGAGATGTGTACTGGTGCCAATATTTAAGAATAAGGGGGATGTGCAGGACTGCAGGAACCACAGAGGATTAAAATTGATGAGCCACAGCATGAAGTTACGGGAAAGAGTAGTGGAAGCTACGTTAGGAGTGAGGTGATGATTAATGAGCAGCAGTATGGTTTCATGCCAAGGAAGAGCACCACCAATGCAATGTTGCTCAGAGGATATTGATGGAGAAGTTTAGAGAAGGCCAGAAGGAGTTGCATTGTGTCTTTGTGGACCTGGAGAAAGCATATGACAGGGTGCCTCAAGAGGAGCTGTGGTATTGTATGAGGAAGTCGGGAGTGGCAGAGAAGTACGTAAGAGTTGTACAGGATATGCACGAGGGAAGTGTGACAGTGATGAGGTCTGCGGTAGGAGGGACGGATGCATTCAAGGTGGAGGTGGGATTACATCAGGGATCAGCTCTGAGCCCTTTCTTATTTGCAATGGTGATGGACAGGTTGACAGACGAGATTAGACAGGAGTCCCCGTGGACTATGATGTTTGCTGATGACATTTTGATCTGTAGCGATAGTAGGGAGCAGGTTGAGGAGACACTGGAGAGGTGCAGATATGTTCCAGAGAGGAGAGGAATGAAGGTCAGTAGAAAGACAGAAATATGTGTGTAAATGAGAGGGAGGTCAATGGAATGGTGAGGAGGCAGGGAGTAGAGTTGGCAAAGGTGGAAGAGTTTGTATACTTGAGATCAACAGTACAGAGAAATGAGGATTGTGGAAAAGAGGTGAAAAAGAGAGTGCAGGCAGGGTGGAATGGGTGGAGAAGAGTGTCAGGAGTAATTTGTGACAGACAGGTATTGGCAAGAGTGAAAGGGAAGGTCTGCAGGATGGTAGAGAGACTAGCTATGTTATATGGGTTGGAGACAGTGGCACTGACCAGAAAGCAGGAGACAGAGCTGGAGGTGGCAGAGTTAAAGATGCTAAGATTTTTACTGGGTGTGATGAGGATGGATAGGATTAGAAATTAGTACATTAGAGGGTCAGCACAAGTTGGACGGTTGGGAGACAAAGTCAGAGAGGCGAGATTGCGTTGGTTTGGACATATGCAGAGGAGAGATGCTGGGTATATTGGGAGAAGGATGTTAAGGATAGAGCTGCCGGGGAAGAGGAAAACAGGAAGGCCTAAGCGAAGATTTATGGATGTGGTGAGAGAGGACATGCAGGTGATGGGTGTAACAGAGCAAGATGCAGAGGACAGAAAGATATGGAAGAAGATGATCCGCTGTGGTGACCTCTAACAGAAGCAGCCAAAAGAAGAAGAAGTTAAAGTAATTATAGCAGGAACAAAAATGTAATTGCATTAATCAAGTTAAAATATAAAACTATGAAATGTAACTGTATCAGTCTACTGTTAGATACCGTAGCAAAGCAAAGCCAGTTTCACAACTAAAATACTACAAAGAAAAACATTTTTAAAGCTAATAAAAGAGGACACTCATTTTTGGAAAAAGGAATCATACAGGCCGACTACTACTGAGAAATCAGTTCACTCAAAAATTAGTTTTTTTTAATGCTCTGTGTTACGTACTCCCTTTATTTAGCAGTGAAAGTCAACAAGAAATTTTTAATCTCAACAAAGACAACAAGGATTCTGATATAATAAGTGTCTAGGGTGAAGAACACTGGACAATAGCAAACACTATCAAAAAGTACATGAAGAAAAACTTGAATCACTCATGTCACACAATTTATGTTAAGTCGTCTAAGTATATGCTCACAACGTCCCAAACAGATGTACAGTATTTTAACTGAAATATTGTTAAATAAACCACTTCTGGAAAGAGCTCCTGTAAACAAAAATGAAACATGCTGAGACACATTTGCATTGGAGACCCATAAATTGTGGATGTAATGTAATGTTTTGAAAGATGAGGTCACAAAAGTGCTAAAATTTGAGACAAGTGGAAAGCAACAAAAAGACCTGGAGCTGACAGACCAATTCAAAGGACTGTAAGTAAATTGAAAATTATTGAAGATTGGGGAAAAAAAGTGTGTTCACACTAGTATACAAACGAAAGGGTGGCCAACTGAAGAATTAGTAATAATAAGGTGAGTGCATGGCTAGGCAGAGTGTGTGGTAAAGATGCGATCCAAAGCACAGTTTGTCATAAAATATTTACTGGAGTGAAAGGTAATAAATACAGTGATGGAGAAGTGAAACCTTTATTTGAAGAAACTTTGTACAAATGGTGCAGAATGCTGATGTAGCCAGTAAATGTTTAGATATCAGTAATAAGAGTTTTTTTTTTTGTTTTGTTTTTTTTTTACAAAGAATGGAAGTTGTGTTACTTAAGCTGCATGCTGAGTGCAGATGGAAGTCAGGCGCGGCAGTAATATGATACTAATGGTGTGAGCTGCATGGAAAAAATTCTGGGAGCTTTTCCCTATTTCTGCTTCTAAAGAAGCCTCTCTGGCATTGAACAGAAAAGGTTTATGAAAGCTGTGTGAAAACTGTACATATGCTGTTTGGGAGGGATATATGGCTGATGAGGTACAACATGAAGAAAAGCCAGAAAGAACAGAGATGACAAAGATCAGGTGGATCTGTGGAGTAAGAGGAATAAGGCTGCTTAGGCAAATGGAGCGAAAGACCAAAAAGGATGGTTGGGAGACAATAAACCAGTGAAAGACAGAAAGACAGACAGACAGACAGACAGACAGACAGACAGACAGACAGACAGACAGACAGATAGATAGATAGATAGATAGATAGATAGATAGATAGATAGATAGATGATACTTGCTTGTACTTTTTGAAACTGACACCAGCAAACTCCATTTTTTTAACTTTATTTTTTTCAGTTGCTAACATTTGAAAATAAAAAATAAAAGCAACAAAATAGAAAAAGATACATGGTCACTTTGCAACCTTTGCCACTGTATCCATGTTTCACATGCTTCAGTTTCTAGACAAAGATTAAATGGTATAACAGTTAGTCAGTCAGTCATCGTCCAACCCGCTATATCCTAACAAAGGGTCACAGGTGTCTGCTGGAGCCAATCCCAGCCAGCATAGGGTGCAAGGCAGGAACAAATCCTGGGCAGTGTGCCAACCCACCACAGGACACACACACACACACGCACGCACCAAGCACACACTAGGGACAATTTAGAATCACCAATGCACCTAACCTGCATGTCTTTGGACTGTGGGAGGAAACCGGAGCACCCATACGAAACCCACGCAGGTACGGGGAGAACATGCAAACTCCACGCAGGGAGGACCCGGGAAGCAAACCCAGGTCTCCTAACTGTGAGGCAGCAGCACTACCACTGCGCCAACATGCTGCCCCCTAAATGGTATAACAGAATAAAAATATTCAGTTTTTATTGCAACTACTGACCTTGACCAGAAGGCTTAACAAAGCTGTCATCCCATGAATATTTTTGTTCAAAAAAATAAAAATATTCAGAACAGAATTTCAGCTTTAAGTCAAACCACTGCTCTCTTGTTTACTGCACTATGGAGATTTAACGTTTTACTGTGGTTTTTGATACCTGTTGCTATTTTAGCAACAACAATTTAATTAAGGACAAAATGATTCAGCAGATAAGCAAAAGATCTTCAGGCATCAAAATTAATTTGTATGCATCATACATATGTTCATTTTCTAAAAAAATAGTTTATATTGAAATCAGATAAACAATAGCAGTATATATTATGAAGTAGTCGAAATGTACAGTACAACATAAGAATAAAACTACGTTCTTCTATTCTTCTAGCTCATTCCTAAGTAAGAGAAATAAGATAGGTAAGCAGTGTATATAAACTTTTTGCCAAACATACCACTTTTTCAGGGGCTCTGCCTCATGATTCCATTAAAATGGCATTGGTAAAATTTAAGTGAGCTATGGACCTCTCTAAAAAAAATGATGTTAACTAGGCATTCTATCAGTAGAAAATTACAAAGTACTAATGATTTTCAAACAGATGTCTTGTCTGAGATGACACGTCTTTAGGACTGCCCAATAATTCTAGATGAGTGAAGTTATTTTTTTTGACAGGAGAGAAACTACAAAAATGAAATACTGCAAGAAGCAGGAATGAGCTCTAAGACTTTTTAATAATCCGTTCCTTGATGCTTTCCGCAGGCTGTAGCTAAATACATCAAATGTCAAATTTCTCACAGAATTTGAGAATTAACAATAGGCTGGAAAGAGTCTATCATAAAACTTGAACCAAAAAGCAGCACATAAACTAATCCTGTATAAAGATACTTGCGATGACCAAACCCCACTGTACTAGCTTCACCTCGAGTTTAGTAAAATCCAGGAAATGTTTGTAAGATTGGCCAAACTGCGAAATGCATTGAAGTCAATGGGGAAAGAAGAAATTGACTACTTTTGAGTGGATTATAATGCTGTGCAATTGTCTTTGAAGTGTACCTGAGGGCTATGGCAAAGGATGCCTACTACTGTAGACTAATAATTGTGCCAAAATATGTGATCTGAGCTGTGTGACAGCACTGCGGCACCACACCTCAAACAAACAAAAAATGCAGACAGAATGAATACTATAAACTAAATGCAACAAACAGCCACAAACTAGCAACAATAAAATATAGGTTATTGCACTTACAGTTTCAATTTTGGGACACACATGGGTTGCACCACTAAGCGGCGACTTGGGATTGGCTTGTTTCGTTATTTGAAGCCAAGGCTCCAGGCATAGCTGGAACCTTTTTTGTTTGCCATGTATCTGTGCAGATACTTCCTACTATCTTCTTTCATCAAGAAGAAAGAAATGCCCTGTAAATAGTAAAAAATCTTTTATTTTTATTATTTTGCTTCATGTCTTGTGTTTTCTAACAAGTGGAGAGGGTGACATAGGCCTCCTTTAAGGCATGTTTTGAGGTGTTGCTGGGCACATGTATGGCTAATTTGAATGCATAATTCCAGGCACAAGGGTCAGTATTATACATCCGGAGGCAGTGCTCATTAATACTGCACATTTTTTGTTTATTTTTTAATTTTTTTAATGCATGCTGGATGAAAATATGGTAGAGATTCTCAACATTTGTGGCTTCTGAGATGCATTTTTACCTTTCTAAGCTCATTAACGACACACATATATCAATCGGAGAACCCTGGAAGTTGAAATGACTGAGAGTCATTTTAATGATTAAATTAATGATATTAGAGATAACATAGTATATCTCCCCAACACTGCAGAACCTCCAAAGCCCCGGTACTCCATTATAAACAAATTAAATGCTTTCACCAGGATAGATTTACCTGAATTACATAGTATAATATCTCAACTGAAACCCTCCACCTGCGTCCTTGACCCAATACCAACAAGGTTTTTCAAAGAAATATCAGGCGTGCTAATTGACAATATTCTGGACATAGTTAATTCGTCATTAGATACGGGGTCTTTCCAGACTGTCTTAAGACTGCTGTAGTTAAACCCCTGCTCAAGAAAAATAATCTTGACCCCTCTGCCTTTGAAAATTTTAGACCCATCTCTAACCTGCCCTTCTTAAGTAAAATTCTAGAGAAGGCAGTCATTTTGCAATTAAATGACCACCTCAATAAACATGCTATTCTTGATACTTTTCAGTCAGGCTTCAGAACAAATCACAGTACAGAAACTGCACTTGTTAAAGTAGTAAATGACTTGCGGGTAAATGCAGACAGAGGCCATTTATCTGTTCTCATCCTCTTAGATCTGAGTGCTGCATTTGACACCATTGATCACAATATTCTTAGAAATCGCCTTAGTCAATGGGTGGGCCTCTCTGGCAGTGTCTTAAATTGGTTTGAATCCTACCTGGCAGGTAGAAAATTCTTTGTGAGTTGTGGTAATCAAATCTCAAAGACACATGATATCCGATATGGTGTTCCACAAGGCTCTATCCTGGGTCCGCTGCTGTTCTCAATCTACATGCTTCCGTTAGGTCAGATTATCTCAGGTTACAACGTGAGTTACCACAGCTATGCTGATGACACACAGCTGTACTTATCAATAGCACCTGATGACTCCGACTCTTCGATACACTAACACAATGTCTTACTGGTATTTCTGAATGGATGAATAGTAATTTTCTCAAACTAAATAAAGAGAAAACTGAAATTTTAGTAATTGGCAATAATGGATTCAATGAGGTTATCAGAATTTAACTTGATGCACTAGGATTAAAGTTTAAGACGGAAGTAAAAAATTTAGGGGTAACCGTTGACTGTAATCTGAATTTTAAATCGCATATTCATCAGACCACTAGGACAGCATTTTTCACTTAAGAAACATAGCTAAAGTTAGACCTCTTATATCATTGAAAGATGCTGAGAAATTAATTCACGCTTTTGTTTTCAGTAGACTAGATTACTGTAACGCACTCCTCTCAGGACTACCCAAAAAAGACATAAATCACTTGCAACGAGTGCAGAATGCAGCTGCTAGAATCCTAACTGGGAAAAAAAATCCAAACATTTCTCCAGTTTTGATGTCACTACACTGGTTGCCTGTGTCATTCAGGATTGACTTTAAAATACTGCTTATGGTTTATAAAGCCTTAAATAATCTCGCTCCATCTTATATATCGGAATGCCTGACACGTTATATTCCAAATTGTAACCTTAGATCTTCAAATGAGTGTCTCCTTATAATTCCAAAAGCTAAACTTAAAAGAAGTGGTGAGGCGGCCTTCTGCTGTTATGCACCTAAAATCTGGAATAGCCTGCCAATAGGAATTCGCCAGGCTGATACAGTAGAGCACTTTAAAACACTGCTGAAAACACATTACTTTAACATGGCCTTTTATAACTTCACTTTAACTTAATACTGATACTCTGTATGTTCAATTCTTCATAATAACTATTCACAGTGGCTCCAAAATCCATACTGACCCCTACTCTCTCTTCTGTTTCTTTTTCCGGTTTCTTTGTGGTGGCGGCCTGTGCCACCACCACCTACTCAAAGCATCATGATGCACCAACATTGATGGACTGAAAGCCAGAAGTCTACGTGACCATCATCATCAGGTCCTTCCATGAAAACCCTAAATACAAAGAGGACTGTTTGACTAATGTTAGGTAGATTGCCCAGAGGGGACTGGGCAGTCTCTTGGTCTGGAACCCCTACAGATTTTATTTTTTTCTCCAGCCTCTGGAGTTTTTTTTTTGTTTTTTTCTGTCCACCCTGGCCATCGGACCTTACTTATTCTATGTTAATTAATGTTTATTTTTTATTGTGTCTTCTATTTTTCTATTCATTTTGTAAAGCACTTTGAGCTACATTTTTTTTGTATGAATATGTGCTATATAAATAAATGTTGATTGATTGATTGAAGACAATGTTTTGTAATAATTTGAGAGGAACTGCTCATGAAAATATTTTTCTGTAAAATCTCCAATAATTTAAAAACCTGGCATTTTGATATAATGTGTCATGTCAACAGGTCCAAATTTACTAAACTCTGCTTTTTTATTTGATGTTTTTATACTTCCTTTCAAACACAAGTCCTTACAGAAGCCAAACTATTCTCTTTCATATTCTGTAATACAATGAAGCAAGTGGTACATGCCTAAATTGTAACAAGTCCATTTTACCTGCACCATTACCTAATCCTTTTTATTTGAATGAAAATAAAATAATGAAATTGCCAACGAGTAAAGAGAGACAGAAGAGATAAAGAGCAGGAGATTGAATGTCTAGAATTAACACATTTATTTTAAAAATGCAGCAGTGAACTGGATATTTGGATTTCTTTTTAAGAGAAGTGTGTTTCAGGAGATTGATATTTGTACGCTGGCAGAATCTGGGCAGAGAAAATTTGAAAATAAAAGGCATGCAGCATTGGGAAGTCACAGATACACATTTAGAAATGTGGCTAGGTTAGGGTGTCCAGGATGAGATAAGATATTGAAACATCAAATTTCACAAACACCCAGAGTGAGCAAATTGACAGCCCTGTGCCTTTTTATACAGTGGGATGCAAAAGTTTGGGCAACCTTGTTAATAGTCATTATTTTCCTGTATAAATCGTTGGTTGTTACGATAAAAAATGTCAGTTAAATATATCATATAGGAGACACACACAGTGATATTTGAGAAGTGAAATGAAGTTTATTGGATTTACAGAAAGTGTGCAATAATTGTTCAAACAAAATCAGGCAGGTGCATAAATTTGGGCATCGTTGTCATTTTATTGATTCCAAAACTTTTAGAACTAATTATTGGAACTCAAATTGGCTTGATAAGCTCAGTGACCCCTGACCTACATACACAGGTGAATCCTATAATGAGAAAAAGTATTTAAGGGGGTCAATTGTAAGTTTCCCTCCTCTTTTAATTTTCTCTGAAGAGTAGCAACATGGGGGTCACAAAACAACTCTCAAATGACCTGAAGACAAAGATTGCTCACCATCATGGTTTAGGGAAAGGATACAGAAAGCTGTCCCAGAGATTTAAGCTGTCTGTTTCCACAGTTAGGAACATATTGAGGAAATGGAAGACCACAGGCTCAGTTCAAGTTAAGGCTCGAAGTGGCAGACCAAGAAAGATTTCGGATAGACAGAAGCGACAAATGGTGAGAACAGTCAGAGTCAACCCACAGACCAGCACCAAAGATCTACAACATCATCTTGCAGCAGATGGAGTCACTGTGCATCATTCAACCATTCGGCGCACTTTACACAAGGAGATGCTGTATGCGAGAGTGATGCAGAGGAAGCCTTTTCTCCGCCCACAGCACAAACAGGGCCGCTTGAGGTATGCTCAATCACATTTGGACAAGCCAGCTTCATTTTGGAATAAGGTGCTGTGGACTGATGAAACTAAAATTGAGTTATTTGGGCATACCAATGGGCGTTATGCATGGAGGAAAAAGAACACAGCATTCCAAGAAAAACACCTGCTACCTACAGTAAAATATGGTGGTGGTTCCATCATGTTGTGGGGCTGTGTGGCCAGTGCAGGGACTGGGAATCTTGTCAAAGTTGAGGGACGCATGGATTCCACTCAGTATCAGCAGATTCTGGAGACCAATGTCCAGGAATCAGTGACAAAGCTGAAGCTGCGCCGGGGCTGGATCTTTCAACAAGGTAATGACCCGAAACACTGCTCAAAATCCACTAAGGCATCCATACAAAGGAACAAGTACAACGTTCTGGAATGGCCATCTCAGTCCCCAGACCTGAATAGAACTGAAAATCTGTGGTGTGAGTTAAAGAGAGCTGTCCATGCTCGGAAGCCATCAAACCTGAATGAACTAGAGATGTTTTGTAAAGAGGAATGGTCCAAAATTCCTTCAACCACAATCCAGACTCTCATTGGAACCTACAGGAAGCGTTTAGAGGCTGTAATTTCTGCAAAAGGCAGATCTACTAAATATTGATTTCATTTCTTTTTTGTGGTGCCCAAATTTATACACCTGCCTGATTTTGTTTGAACAATTATTGCACACTTTCTGTAAATCCAATAAACTTCATTTTACTTCTCAAATATCACTGTGTGTGTTTCCTATATGATATATTTAACTGACATTTTTTATCGTAACAACCAACGATTTATACAGGAAAATAATGATTATTAACAAGGTTGCCCAAACTTTTGCATCCCACTGTATTTCTGCTCTCTGTACTATAAAATCACAAATACTTCAGTCACGTGTCCTGTTCAGCCAAAAAAACTTCTAAAAAATATCTGTCTGCCCTTTTTCTGCCTGCATGGAGGAAAAAGGTAGTGTGAAAGGTAGTGCTGCCTTTCTGAACTCTATTTATTCTGAATTGACTCAAAAGTGCATTTACACTTCTCATGACACTGTGGTATTTAATGAATCAGGATTTTAAATTCTTTTGATTATATTTGCAATGTTTGTTTGTTGGTACATCCATTGGTCCCAGACTACAAGAGAGGTGTGGATTTATTCCATCTTGCAATCAACAAGAAACAGAAAAACGAGAGTGGGTGTTACAAGAAAGTATTGCAGCCAGTTGTCAAATACAGTGAGCAGCCAGCAGAAAAGAATCCACTACATGTCTGTGGCTTTTAAATAAGTGATAACCATCAAAATGCCAGCATATTTGTATATACAGTATACACTAACCATAAGTTTAACAGAGGAAGCAGGAGGATGCAGGATTGACAAAGTGTAAGCATTACATAATGAAAATACAAGTCACTTCACTCATGGCTGCACAGCCATCATTAAACAATGACAAAGACAACTGGTTTATAGATTATATACAATAGCACCAATGTTAAAATGTATGACACTTTTTCATTGTTTATGCATTAGTTTATGAAACCTTCTAGGTTTGTTGTCAAAAACAAAAAGTTAATGAAATGCTGTCAAGTTATTACTTTAAGCATGGTTAATTCCACAATTTTATCCAAGATGAACACTCCCAACCCTGCATTTTAATGACTTTCAAGTTGGCTTCATTAACTGCAAGTGCAAATGTGGTGTGGTTAAATAAAAAATGTCACTTAAATATAAACAGTGAAAAAAAATAGCTTGAGTCAGGTATAAAAGTAACTACTTCAGAATTTGCAGGAAATTTAGCTTTTTTTCAAATACTTTTCACCTCAGAGTGCATTTGAATGATTGAATAAGTGGAATCTGCCCAAATGAAAATACTAAAATTTAATGGCATTGGTAACCTTTGTACATTAATTACTTCTTGTGCACTACTTGGATATAACAGATTTGTGTTAAATATTTGTTAGTGTAATTTAAAGCACATTATTTTTTATCAAAGACAAGTGGATACTTTCACAATTAAATTTACTAATCCGCCCTTTCTGCCTGTTTAACTAAAACAGAGTAATGAAGCACCATCTAAAACATATGCAGATATTTTTAGATAAAATCATGTATAAACATCCCAGACACTGGCAAAGATTTTTTTATTGATTAAATTTCACAAATTTAATCAATGTCGTGTGGTCGTGTGGAGTAGTTGAAAGCGCGGACTGCAAGGCCTTTTCCAGTTTCAGATGATCTTCTCCAATTCGCGAACTATCGTGACCTGTGTCACTCGCACTCGTATATTCGCTCCCCATTATGCTCTCAGCCAGAGATGATGTAGCGGACCGTGGTCCAGAGGAGTCTGGGCTTTCGCCCATCTGATCCAGGTCAGTTTCTGAAAGGTCGTACCTTGAGCTTGAACTTGGACTTGTCAGTCTGAGCTTGGATGTAGCTTTAGTTTTCGTTTCTTTCTGAACCCCTTTCTTGTTGGCCATGTTTGTATATGCTTGCATATACTGTAGTAGTACCCTCAGGTTGGATAAATACAGGATATCTCAGGATAAAAAGAAGATAATATGAAAAATAATACTGCTGCTAGCGGAGTTCCGCTTTAGATGTCCATCTCTCGCAATGGATGAGACCAATCGCAAAATTACAGTCTTTATATGCAATTCGTTTGTGATTAATTTTTCATTCATTAAAACCAAAAAAATATTTTCAAAAAATCTACTTTATATGTATATATAAAATCGTAAGCCTAAAAGTGCAGCGATTTTGTGCAACAATTTTATGTGACTTTTTTTGTCATGCTTTAAATCTGGCTTATTTTAAAACCTACATATATATGTTTGGTATCATTCTTTTCAGAATTCATCAAACTTTAATGTGATGTTGTTAGATTTTTCAAATTCTTATTCCATTTTTAAATTTGAAACTAAAAAATATCAAGAACTCATGCTCCGTGAGATGAGACTTTGTGCCAAGAGATTTAACCACACCCGGGACCAGAAATAAAAGACAAAGAGTAGGACAGCTGCTGTACTGGCTTTTAAATGTTCGAAGTGCTGCTGAAGATGCACATAACGCAGTATGGCAGCAGTAGCAGCAAACCAGCAGTTGATTGAGCAAAGAGGAGGTAAAAAAAACAAAACAATTTGTTTCCCATTGTATCACCGATTAGGAGGGGGTTTTGGAGGAGCGACCGTGTCTCTTTGGGGTGTGTTTAGCTCCCCTCTTCACAACGTAAGCGGCAGAGATGCAAAGTGGCTGGTGTGTAGTGCTTGGGGGGTTGTAAAGTGAAGCGAGCAGGGGGCGAACCCCCTAGTATGAGTACACTGTAAATACCTTTAATAGGTACCCACTTACTGTCAATTGAGAGAGTAAAGAGACATAACGCACCAAAGATGGGCCATTACCAATTTCAGGAATCACTGCCTAGAAGCTACAATGGTTGTTGTAGCTAAAAAAGTGAGGGGGTGTGTGAAAATTGTGGGTAAACAAGCTGAAGAGTGACTGAATGAGTGTTTATTTACAGACTTATACTGCATTGTTTATTAAATGTTTTTGTAACAAGAAGTCATGTTAAAAAATAACAATGATAACGAAGTGGTGGACAATACTTTAATAGTTTTAGCAGGACACATAAAATATTAATGTAGTTAAAAAAAAAAAAAACAAGCCCAAATAGCTTCCATAGACACCAGACTCAAATAATTTGAAAACTGCACTACTTGATGTACTATTATTAGTTGTTTATAGAGAATCTATGGGCAACTGAATGACAAATGTTCGAAAGAAATACCCAATGGAAAGCTAAAATCTATGACAACATCTTCAGCTAAAATTGTTGGCTGCAACAGTGTTAGCCATTTTGGAAACCAGGATAACTTGGTTCTTTGCTGGAAAAATACAGTGTTATTGAATTACTGAATCATTACAATAAACAGATAATGCTTCCATGAAGTTGTACTGAATACAGGATTACTCTCTCTATGGGAACCAAGTTAGAAAGCCATTCTTAGTGAGATCCTCAATGTCCCATTAAACTTGTTATACCTTGCACTATTTTAATGTTGGACAGAATTCATCTAAATCAGGCAGATAGAGACCTGAACAGAGCGGAATAAAGGTAGGATGGGGACTGGTCATCTGTGTGAATAAGGAATGGTGGAAAAGAAAGGAGATTACAATTAAAATTTTAATTTGTAATCCAGGCATTGAAATGCTGACTGTAAGAATTAGTTTCCATTAGGTTCCTAGGGATATAAGGCATATCTACCAGGGTTTCTGCTTTACAGAGCAGACAGAGATGCTGATCGTTGCAATAAGTGAAAAGGCGGTGGAGTCTGCTTCTACATTAATAAAAATTGGTGTACTGATGTTTCCAAATTATCGAATCAGTGCTCCAGCAATCTGGAACTAGTCATTATTAACTGTAAGTCATTTTATTCACCGTGAGAATTTTCTTCAATAATTCTCATTGGAGTTTAAATCCCGCCTGATGTGAAAGTGAATGAAGCGCAGCAGCAGACTATATTACAACTCTGGAGAACAGTCATGCAAACTCTCCGATTACAGTGATGGGTGACTTTAATAACATAAACCTAACTATCGAGCTTCCCAGATACAAACAAGTTATAAAATGCCCCACCAGGGAAGACTTTGGATCACTGCTACTATGTCTTAAAGGATGCATACAGGGCTTTACCTCACGCGCTGCAGGGTAATTCTGACCCCGTTATGCTACAGCTGCTACCCACTTATGAACAGAAGCTAAAATTAGCTAAACCAGTAAAGAAATCTATTCATTCATGGACTGATGTGTCAGTTGAATCACCACAAGATTGTCTAAACTGTACAGATTGGAACATTTCAAAAATGCTTGTGAAAGCATTCACAAGTTGACAGACACTGTTACTTCTTATGTCAGTTTCTAATTCTGATTATTGTTTAAATTCCACTCTCTGCAAAAGGGAATTTAGAAGCAGAAATGGTTGTCTGTTACTAGCACTCTAATGAAGACCCTGTGGTCATAATAAAGCGACTTCAGCTGTTTGATTTTGGAGGAAACAATGACACAGTTTCCTCAGTATCTGTCATGTTCCACTTCTAGACACAACAAGCTGGACCGGCTTTACTCAAACGATAAAGATGTTTTTAAAGGTAAATCTGTGGCACCACTGAGCAGATCTGATCACAATCCGATAGAAAACCCAAAAGCTTGTTACTGGATGACAATTTATTTCCATTCAGATATTGAGAAAGTGGACCATGGAGACTGAAATAGACCTGAATCCCATTCTGCCCTTGAAAGCAGGCAAACGATATGCATATCATATAGAGACAAAATCAAAAAATTCAAGTCACTGCATCACTGCCTATATTAACTTGATTTCACAAGTTAATTGATTTATCAGGTACCCACAATGCTAATCAGTCATCCCTCTTAAGGAGTAAGTTCAAGGATAGACTGATGGTCAAAAGTTTAGAACACATCAGATTTTCTAGTTTTTCTTCAAATGTAATTAACTGAAAAGCAATGAATGACCTAAAATGGTGAAAAGGTAAGCAGCAAACTGCCAGAAGTTTAAATTTAAAGTTTAATTAGGCAAAACCTGAAAAAGGAAATATCAAAATAATACAAATGGGCCTGCTTTAGGGAACAACTAATAGGTTATGACCACAGATGTTCTACGCAATTGAAGTAAATTAAGCCTTGCAAGTTGAAATAAAATAAATAAAATAGGTGTCTCAACTTCTATTGGTTACTTAAAAGACCTTCTGTCTAGCTTAAACAGAACTGGAACAGACTGTATTACTACATCCTCTACACCCTATAAAGTTGTACATTCCATTAATAATGGCAAGAAAATGGCAATTAACAATTAACTTATCCTTAGAAGTGTAGGCCTTTCATTTAGAGATAGTGGCAGTGAGTATGGTGTTCTACATAATCTAAATGCAATTAAAAACTGGAAGAAACTCTAACAGGAAGAGATCTTGAAGATCCAATGTCACAACCCAAACAGAAGAGAAATTTCTGAGGGTTACCAACTTGTGTGATATATATAATATATATATTATATATATAGTTTCAGTCATAACAATAATAGCCTGCTACAGAAGGCCTCATTTATGCCTATAATCATCATGTTGTTTAACACAGTTGCCTAAGAAAACAAGGACATATTCAGCTGTAAACTGAGGTCAACTTTTGTTCATTTACAACAATTCCATGACAGATTCTATCAGTTACCATAACAAATATTTTTGTACTTATTTCACTCCCAGGAACATTCAAAACCGTTTTTGAACACATTAATCAACATTTAGAGGTGAAAACAAAAATACAATGATTGAAAACTGGTTCTCTCCATCGCTCAGTATGGGGTACATTGGAACTTTTTCAATGTCTTTACATCATGTCCTTTAAATAAAAAACGGACAGGCCATTATAGACAAAGCCAAAATGTAATGGGCCTGAATTCACTTACGATCTAATCCATCACAATATTACAGTAGTAGAAATAATCCACTTTTATGTTATGACAGGTACATTTTTAAACTAAATGATCAAAACATCATGCCCATAGCTAGAGAGCAAAAATTTATTTTCATCTGGTAGGCTTTATGAAAAATGACACAATAAACAGAAAAATCACATTTTCCTTAGGATAATATTTTTATATAATGCATACAAACACTTTAAAATGCTCATTCAATGCAGTATTCTCCCTAGAGATTATTTTTGCAGTTGAGTAGCCAATTGGTCAATAAAATAAAGGATAACTGAAAAGTACTATAAAATCATTATGTAATCAAAACCTTATAATACCTATAGTTACAAATCATAATATTTTACATATTAATCTCTTCTTTTTAGATGCCCGGCAGCATTTTCATAATAGGGATAGCTTATTTATACTGTTCTGAACAATTGCTCAGATAAGTTTTAATTTGTTTCCGTGCAGAAAATTTCCTTTTACTTTTGACAGTCCTTGCATGTAAGACCAGTAACACTAGCTAGTTTGGAAAAGCCTCTCCAAGTTCAGATGTTGCTGGTAATTAAATGAGTATTTGTTTTAAATCTATATTATTATTTAACCACCATTTCATTTACTTTTGATACCACTATCCACTCATGTTTAGGACAGGTTCAGTTCAAAACCGCAGTGCTACCATTCCTAGAATAACAATTAAAAAGATTTGATCATAACATTCTGCACTGAAAAGTCTTGAAAAGCAGGAAATGGCTGGCTTATCAAGACTCTTGCATTTCTTGATGGTTAACAACTTCACTTGTGTATTTACCAAAAACTGTTGCCTAAAATAATCAATGGAAAGTTTTGTTAGTTTACCTGGAAGATGTTGATGAAAATTTTGAATAGGTTTGTCTCTTTCTATTCCATGATGGAAAATTTAGTGGCATGTAAGACCACCTACAATCTAATTTTATTAAGTGAAAATCTTGCCTTTGCCATTCTCTACACAATTTAAAATATAAAAGCAATGTTATGTGACACCCAGGGTTCTCTCCTGGCTAGGGCTCAAATGCTATCTGTGGGTAATCCTGCAAGAGATGGGTCAAGTTGAATGTGCCTGGAAGATGGTAAGTGTTCTACTGTGATCTTGATCATTTTGAGAATTTCTGGATTTTTGACCTGTTCTTTCTTTTTTACTTCATTTACTGGACTTATGTTTAAAACTTGGATTGTTTTGCCTTTGCAGGCATTGCTTGCTGCACCTCGTGCTCTTCAAAGTTTTATTGTTTAATACAGCCTTTTTTGATAAATAAACATTTTATGTTGCCCTCTGTGTTACTAGATGTGATTTGGGGCAGGGCGTTCCCCTCTAGTGAGTATTTTTGGGATTGTTCAGGATTTGTGTGCTTGAAAACTCTCCATTTACACAAAAGGCAACACATCTGATAAGATCCCTAGTGAAGCAATGAAATAGTATTGGTTTAACATGCCTACTTAAACCTTCAGTGGTAACATCATTGGCATGATGGCATCTCTTTCGAGTGTAGCTATCATACTCATTATACAATGATCAGCCACAACATTAAAACCACTGGCAAGTGAAGTGGCAAAAACATTGATCATCTTGTTACAATGACACCTGTCAAGAGGTGGAATATATTAGGCAGCACGTGAACAGTCAGTTCTTGAAGGTGATGTATTGGAAGCAGGAAAAATGGGCAAACATAAGGATTAGAGCAACTCTGAAAGGTCTAAATTGTGACAACTAGATAACTGGGTCAGAGCATCCCAAAAACTGCATGTCTTGTGGAGTGTTTCCAGTATGCAGTGGTTAGTACCTACCAAAGGTGATCCAGGGAAGGACAACCAGTGAACTGGACACAGGGCCATAGATGCCCAAATCTCACTGATGCGTGTGGGAAGCAAATGCTAGCTAGTGTAGTCCAATCCCAAAAAAGTGCTACGGTAGCAGAAATTGTTGAAAACCTTAATGCTGCCCATGAGAGAAGGGTGTCAGAACATATAGTGTATACCCACTTGCTGCTACCCCTGTTCACCGGCAAACAGTCCTACAATGGGCATGTGAGCACCTGACCTAGACCATGGAGAAATGGAAGAAGGTGGTCTGGTCTGATGAATCATGTTTTCTTTTAGATCATGTGGATGACCAGGTTAGTGTGTCATTACCTAGGGGAACAGATGGCAGCAGGATGCCCTATAGAAAGAAGCCAAGCAGACAAATGCAGTGTGATACTCTGGGCAATATTTTGCTGGGACACCTTGGATTGAAGTTCATGTGCATGTTACTTTGACATGTAGCACCTATCTAAAGACTGCTGCCGACCACTTACTCCCCTACATGGCAATGGTATTCCCTGATGACAGTGGCCTCTGTCAGCAGGGTAATATGCTCTGCTATACTGCAAAAATTGTTGAGGAATGATTGAGGAACATGAGTTCAAGGTGTTGACTTGGTCTCCAAATTGATCAGATCTTAATCTGATTATGCATTTGTTGGATGTGCTAGAAAAACAAGTCCAATCCATGGTGGCCTAACCTCACAACTTACAGGACTTAAAACATCTGCTGCTATTGGCTTAGTGCCAGATACTACAGAACAACTAACAGAGGTCTTGTGGAGTCCATGCCTTGAAGGGTCAGAGCCATTCTGCTGGCATGAGGAGGATCTACACAATTTTAGGCAGGTAGTTTTAATGTTGTGACAAACTGGTATATTTTATGTTAGGCACTGTATTGTCAATAGCCATTTAACTTTAACCTTATGGAGAAATATTGGAAGAAACACAACCTAAAATCATTAAACTTCACTAAATAAGCAGTTCAGCCTCTGTACTAGCAAGAGCTAGCTGCTTGATTAAGCTATTATAACTGACCATAAGCCTGTTGATTCCATCTTCTGTCAGTTTTGCAACACCCTTTTCATTGCTAAATCATTACTGTTGTCCGATTAGATCCTATTGCCAGATTACTAGCTTTTAAGCCTAGACCGTTAAAGTTATCAGGAAGTATTAGTGGTAGTCTCAGCCAGACAGACCGGGCATGACGGATGGATGAATGGTCTCAACCTTCCAATCAATTATATTTCAGGTTGCTACAATATTGGCCCTAGCCTCTGTATTAAGCTTTTATATTTAAGGTATGCAATCAGCTTTTTTAAAACCAAGAAACCTCTACCTTTATTTTATATCAATAAAATAGACTCCAGAATGCATTTTTTCAGAATTGTAGACCTAATTTCTCAAAATTAAGAAATCAAGTAATTCTTGTATTACTCTTTCCTCAACATTAACTTATTTTAAGAATGAACAACCCATGGGCTTGAAAAACTTGAGCCATTTTCAACTTAATGTAATAGGTGATTACTTGCTTTTAGTGAAGTAATAAATGTTTATTTTTGTTTAAATTTATTTTAATATTTATACATTTGTTCCATGACACACTTTATTACTTATACATGTATCTGCACCAGAATCAATTTGCATTTTACTTTGTTTATAACCAAGGCTTTCTTTCTGAAGCCTTGTGCATGGCATAGCTACCCAAGTCATTTACTTGTTTGTAGGTTGTCTTTTGAAATATACATGGAATACATCATTCTATTATCTTCCACTATTAACCAATCACATTTTAAAAGTACTCCCTATTACTGCTGAACACGTTAAGTGGTATTTAGACACACTTTTTATTTGAGAGACACTGTAAAGTAGGTAATTCATCAGAAGGACCAACTTTCCAGAATTAGTCTTTTGGAAATGATTAATTCTGCCACAGATTTGGTAAATTTACTGCTAAGGAGTTTAAACTTATCTTTAGCATATTACACCATAATTTTAAAAATTGTGTTTTTGGTATGTACAAATCAATGATTTGTGAAACGACAACCAAGAAACACAATGTGTGTTAAGTGGGAGAGGTCAGTATTACATGACTGGGTATTGCATTGAAGACTAGATTAATTTTAAAGTGTTCAGCTTCAATCACTGTTCAATCAACAGCTCACTAGAAACAATTTCCTGCAATTTATTGAATCTCTCTACAAGAGGGAATTAAAAGTAATTTATTCTTCATTAGAAGGAGAATTTAACATGGTAGTTTTGCTCTTACACTTTGGTTTCCTTATCTCAAGAACAACTTCAACTCGTTTCTATGCAAATTGTTTTACGTTTCTCCGTAATGTGTTTTCAAATATGAAGATCCCATTCTTCTTCTTCCCTACAGCTATTACAGTCCTCTCCCAACTGCTACAAGTTACTTTTCCTAAACTCTGTGCAGTTTTCTTTATAAATGTTTTTGTGATGTGTTTTGAAATTTGCTGGCATCACCCCTCTCCCCTATAGTGTTCACACTGCTTTCTCAACTCCTGCAGGTAATTTTACCTAAAGTCTGGGCAATATTTTCTTTTCCTTTTTTTGTAATGTGCTTTTTAACTTGCAGCTCTCACTTCTTTGAATACACCCTTCACACTGAAAAGTGCTCATTACTATTCATTTATTATCTGTAACATGCTGCCTTCTCCCCACTAAATTTGCACAGTACAAAATGTGTTCTCTATTATATATGCTATTATGTAATGTAACCACACTATAAGAGATAGTCTGCCTTGTCTGTGGCAAGAGAAGAGGAAAAGGGAGATGAATATGTCAAAGTCATCCGTTATGCATTCTTAGTCTGCAGCTGTGGTGGGGAGAAGAATGACCATCTACTGGCTGTTACAGCAGCTGGGTGACTTATATACTCAGCTCCAGGAAGTAAACTGCCAGACATAACTTTTTGAACAAAACTAAAATGCAGCTGCTTTGTAATCGTTAAACAGCAATCTTCAGAAGATGGCTGCCTCATATCTACCTAATTAATAGAACATCAATAACAGCACTGCAGCTTTGGGGAAAACAGAATCAGAATTTTCTTTTAGAATAGTTCCTCCTGACACTGTTTTACTAAATTCATGCATGTGAAGATGTATAACAGGCGACAAACCTTCCATTAACCGTCCTATGTGTGTAAAAGTGTTAGTGATTCGATATTAAATATCATTATTGAGTAAGGCTGTTAAATTAATTTATAAATAGATTTGAATATATAATACATTCAAACATGAATAAAACATTTCAGGAGTCTTTAATCGGCTCTGTTTTACTCTGAATTATGGTATTAGAAAAATGAAATTCGTAAATAAAGCCATCTTTTTGAAAGAAATTTGTTCAGTCATTACGTTCTGTTTATGTATAAAATGGCATACATATAAACTGAGAACATAGCATTAAATAAACTTTGTTTCCTTTCAAAGGCATTAACTTCAGTATACATGTACCACCGAAGAGCTAGCAACTGAAGCACTGAACTGAACAGTATGTGAATCACATCTGCCACTGATACACTGACTCAGTGCTTTAATCCTGAAATCACTGAGGCAGTGATTTAGTAATTCGCAATTTGATTGTGTGCTGTATCGTTTGATCTTAATAATGAAACTAAAATAGGTGTATATTTTTAGGTCAAACTAAAAGCAATTTTACCAAAAGAAAAAAAAAAAATCACTGTAGACTGCGTGACTGTGCACAGTACAGTGTATCATTTAAAAAACAGCTCAAATATTTACAGTAATTGCAAACTATATGAAAATTATGGTTTTATAAGATGTAATCTACAGCAATTATTACAGAACTTTTCAAATTATCAATAATTAAGCACTACATTTCAAAAATGTAACCTCAATTTGTATGTAACTAACAATTTCTTATTAATATACGCTAACATTAACTAAGTGTAATTGGCTGAGGGGAGCCCTTAATTGTTATTTACACATTGTTTTAAAAATGCCCAAGAATAAAAAATTCAGTCTCTTATTATATTCAACTTTTTTAACATACATAAGGGAGTGGAGAGATGTCATGCTTAGAATACCTAAAAAGTATGCAACTGGCCTGAAAATCTTTATATTAATGTGGCATACAGATCAGGAAACAAACTGGAATTAAAGACTAAACAAATCAGTAAATGAATCTACTAGTAACCTGAATGCAAAACAAATTATTAAGTGAATGGGTGAAATGAAGTCTAACCTAGTACACCAAATCCTGAACAAACCATTAAATTAACTTTTTATGAGTGACTGCTTAAGTTAAGCAGCTCACAAAAAAGAAAAAGTAATGGAATTCACTGAACTATTCATATCAAATTACACATGAAAATATGCAGTTTAATGTGGCTTAATGTTTTTTTCTATATTTATAAAAAATGCTTTTCTCGTTTATAAAAAGGAGCTGTTTATTCTGCTTTTTTTTGGCTGCATTCTGGCAGCTGAGGGGTAATGGTGAGACTATGTCTAGGAATCAACTCATTGTTACTGGGTGTAATAATAAATTAATGAATCAATGAGTCAATGATCCAGATCATCTCAACTGAACTGAACCAGAACGCACATTACTACACTGAGAAAGGATTCAAAATGTCTCTGGATAATTTATATCAAGAATAAAGGCGTTAGATTGTACTTTTTATCCATATCTGCAAACAACCCTGTGACCTGGGGTTAGATTAAGACAGAAATGGAAAAAAAATCACTAAAGGAGGATGGTGTGAGGGAAGGTCATACAGCCATAAAAATTTATACGCTTGTACCTGCTTTTTGGGGATGGTGGTTAGTAAACCCAGCTGAGAGAGTCATCCTTGCATGTGTGTAGTATGCAATTTTATAGTCCTATCCGCTACTAATAACATGTATATACAAGAAGTAACTGAACCAACTAAGGCATTAGAAGATGCATTTATATGGCAAATTAAGAAAAAAAAATTCACCCATGCCATATAGTGTATTATTCTTGCTTTAGACAAACAGTGTACATTTGTGGAACTGTAGATTGAGATTTCATTGGACGATAACACTATTTATTAGTGAGTGAAGATTTTTTTTAATAAACAACATGATTTTTCTCTTCTGCATAAGCATGCTTTAAAATTCACTGAAGTATCTACTTTAACACTAGAATTACCAGAGCCTACGAAAAAACTCGTAATTCCGCCCCACCTTAAACTGCTTCTTAAATCCCTTCACACCTCTCCGCCAGCGTCCTTTGTCTTCTAAATGTGCTGATAAAGAGAAGCTTGGAGCAGCCGGCTATTCCATCCCCCCACCAATTTAGAACGTGCACGAACTTCTCTCAGCTCATGCCTTGATGGAGTATCTGGGAGTGAAGTGGAGTTTTAGAGTGGAAATAATAGATCGTTATTTGGAACACACGCATTTCATGTCTGTTCAGTTTCTACAGTAATCTGTGTCAACACATTGTTAAAACAGAAACTATTTTTATATTCTAGTAGTAGATGACAAAATCTAGGCATAAACTATATAATGTATGAAGCCTGAAGTCCAAATAGCAAAGAAACATTTTCACAAGAATAACACAATTGCGCTTTTATTCAAAAATATAACTGCAGAAACAAAAAGCCGCCTTAACATGCGACATTGACACAAGTTTACTGTAACTGCCTCCGTGGTTCAATAGACTCAGCCCCCGCTTGGGAATCAAGGGGTCACGAGTTCGATCCTGCGCCCCTCCGTTTTGAGAAGTAAAGTGCTCTTATTCTTACTGTTTTAGAATAAAAGCATACATTTGATTTCAGTCTATAACAGCCGGTGCAATTTATGATCCTTGTAAAGGTTAGCTTTTTTTTATTCACTTTTCATTCTCTCAGTCGCGTTCAGAATCAATCCATACAACCCCATCTGACACGGCTGTGTTCACTAAAGACGCGCTATAGCTCTGCAGTGTATCACGATGCATACTAACGCCAAACAAGTTACTTTTATTCAAGTGCACTTTTTCCATCACCTTTTCATGTAAGAAGCAATGTACACACCTCTCTATGCTGTGGTTTCTATTACACACCGGAAAGAAAGAGACAATATATATGAAAATATCATCGCACTAATGCAATATTATTTGAAAACGAACAGCGTCAGATCGGGTGTGAATTTATGCAGGAACTGGAAATTCTCTGATGCGGGACCTTCCCCCAGGGAAGAAAGTACAGTGTCAGGTGCTCATTCAGTGTAATAGAAACCATAGCACAGAGAGGTGTGTACACGGCAACAAGTACACGTGTCGTAAATGTAGGAAGGACGGTCCTTGGGTGTGTGGGAACTGTTAATATTTGAATGTGATGATTTTATATAGCACGGAATGAAAATCTGCACTTCTTAGCATTGCACCATGCAAGCTATCGTATCAATCGCCTACTGTAACTTGCTTTCTTTTTTCTTCGGTTATACAGATAGTTTTGAATAAAAGTGCACTTGTTTTGTTTGCGAAATGAAGTGTCTGCGCACTTTTCGTGGCATTACACGTGTATTTTTGAGCATGCCCGTTTGAGCAGTATAAAAAGTATTGAGAAGTATAACAAAACAACGGGCAGATGGGGAGTGTCTGATGATTACATATAGCGCCGAAGTTACTGCTCTTTACTATTCTCTCCTCTGCGTGCCCTCGAGTACAAAAGAAACAAAATACAGACGCGCTATAGCTCTGCGTTGTACCACGATGCACACTAACGCACCCCCCCGTTCTGACACACAGGCGCTGGCGAAGCTGCCTTCTTCGTATCTCACCGTCACTTGATTTTCTTTTTATTCAGTTTTATTGAGTGTTCCTGCCAGTCCCGCATGTTGCTGTATGCTGGATATGTTCACATGTATTGTCTCTTTCTTTCAGGTGTGTAATAGAAACCACAGCATAGAGAAGTGTGTACATTGCTTCTTACAGGAAAAGGCGATGGAAAAAGTGCACTTGAATAAAAGTGCACTTTTGTTATACTTTTACACCAATATATGTTCCTGTGTTTGAGCGACACGGGCAGATGGGGAGTGTCTGATGATTGCATATAGCGCCGAAGTTACTGCTCTTTACCATTCTTTCCTCTGCATGTCCTGGAGTACAAAAGAAACAGCATACAGCAACATGCGGGGACTGGCAGGAACACTAAATAAAACTGAATAAAAAGAAAAGCAAGTGACGGTGAGATACGAAGAAGGCAGCCTCGCCAGCGTTTGTGTGTCAGAACCGGGGGGGATGTTTGGCGTTAGTATGCATCGTGATACACTGCAGAGCTATAGCGCGTCTTTAGTGAAAACAGCCGTGTCAGATGGGGTTGTATGGATTGATTCTGAACGCGACTGAGAGAATGAAAAGTGAATAAAAAAAAAGCTAACCTTTACAAGGATCATAAATTGCACCGGCTGTTATAGACTGAAATCAAATGTATGCTTTTATTCTAAAACAGTAAGAATAAGAGCAGTTTACTTCTCAAAACGGAGGGGCGCAGGATCGAACTCATGACCCCTTGATTCCCAAGCGGGGGCTGAGTCTATTGAACCACGGAGGTAGTTACAGTAAACTTGTGTCAATGTCGCATGTTAAGGCGGCTTTTTGTTTCTGCAGTTATATTTTTGAATAAAAGCGCAATTGTGTTATTCTTGTGAAAATGTTTCTTTGCTATTAGGACTTCAAGCTTCATACATTATATAGTTTATGCCTACATTTTGTCATCTACTACTAGAATATAAAAAACGTTTCTGTTTTAACAATGTGTTGACACAGATTACTGTAGAAACGTAACAGACATGAAATGCGTGTGTTCCAAACAACGATCTATTATTTCCACTCTAAAACTCCACTTCACTCCCAGATACTCAATCAAGGCATGAGCTGAGAGAAGTTCGTGCACGTTCTAAATTGGTGGGGGGATGGAATAGCCGGCTGCTCCTAGCTTCTCTTTATCAGCACATTTAGAGGATAAAGGACACTGGCGGAGAGGTGTGAAGGGATTTAAGAAGCAGTTTAAGGTGGGACGGAATTACGAGTTTTTTCGTAGGCTCTGGTAATTCTAGTGTTAAGGGTTAAATAAGCAAATATCACTCTAAAGAAAAATTGTTAACGTTGAAGTGGCTGTGTAGTGAAGAGAACAGAGGAGTTGATGAGATGAGGGGTAGGTATGGTGTCAAGGAGAGGAATGAAGAAGGTCAGATGATAGTAGATTTTGCGAAAAGGATGGACATGGTTGTGGTGAATACGTATTTTAAGAAGAGGAGGGAACAGAGGGTGACGTACAAGAGTGGAGGAAGATGCATACAGGCAGATTACATCCTATGCAAGAGGGTTAATCTGAAGGAGATTGGAGACTACAAAGTGGTGGCAGGAGAAAGTGTTGTTAGTCAGCATAGGATGGTGGTCTGTAGGATAACACTGGAGATCAAGAAGAGGAAGAAAGTGAGTGCAGAGCCAAAGATCAAATGGTGGAAGTTGAAAAAGAAAGAGTGCAAGGTTGCGTTCAGGGAGGAGGTAGACCAGCACTGGGTGGGAAAGAAAAGATACCAGACAGCTGGGTAACTACAGCAGAAGTAGAAACGGTGACAGCAAAAAGCGTGCTTGGCTTGACATTTAGACAGATGAAGGAGGAAAAGCAAACCTGGTGGTGGAATGGGGAAGTACAAGAGAGTATACAGAGGAAGAGGTTGGAGAAGAAGTAGTGGGATAGTCAGAGGGACGCAGAAAGTAGACAAGAGTACAAGGAGATAAGGCGTAAGGTGAAGAGAGTTAGCGAAGGCTAAAGAAAAGGTATATGATGAGTTGTATGAGAGGTTGGACACTAAGGAGGGAGAAAAATGATGTGTACCATTGGCTAGACAGAGGGACCGGGCTCTGTGCAGCAGGTTAAGGTGATAAAGGATAAAGATGGAAACATGCTCACGAGCGAGGAGAGTGTTAAGCAGATAGAAAGAGTACTTTGAGAGGCTGATGAATGAAGAGAATGAGAGTGAAAGAAGGTTGGATGATGTGGCGATAGTGAATTAGGATGTGCAACGGATTAGCAAGGAGAAAGTGAAGACAGCTATGAAGAGAATGAAGAATGGAAAGACTGTAGAAGAAGTGTACTTGTGCCAATTTTTAAGAATAAGGGGGATCTATAGAGCTTTAGTAACTACAGAAGGATAAAACTGAAGAGTCACAGCATGAAGTTATGGGAAAGAGCAGTGGAAGCTAGGTTAAGAAGGGAGGTGATGAGTAGCGAGCAGCAGTATGATTTCATGCCAGGAAAGAGCACCACAGATGCAATGTTTGCTCTGAGGGAGTTGGTTGAGAAGTACAGAGAAGGCCAGAATGAGTTGCATTGTGTCTTTGTGGAAAAGGAGAAAGCATATGACAGGATGCCTTGAAAGGAGTTGTAGTATCGGTGTAGTATTGTATGAGGAATTCATCAGTAGCAGAGAAGTATGTAAGAGTTGTACAGGATATGTACGAGGGACGTTTGACATTGATGAGGTCTGTGGTAGGAGTGACGGATACATTTAACGTGGAGGTGGGATTACATCCGGAATCAGCTCTGAGCCCTTTCTTATTTGCAATGGTGATGGACAAGTTGACAGACAAGATTAGACAGGAGTCCCCGTGGACTATGATGTTTGCTGATGACATTGTGATCTGTAGCGAGAGTAGGGAGCAGGCTGAGGAGACTCTGGAGACATGGAGATATGCTCTAGATAGGAGAGGAATAAAGGTCAGTAGGAACAAGACAGAATACATGTGTGTAAATGAGAAGGAGGTCAGTGGAATGAGGAGGCAGGGAGTAGAGTTGGTGACAGTGGATGTGTTTAACACTAGAATTACCAGAGCCTACGAAAAAACTTGTAATTCCGTCCCACCTTAAACTGCTTCTTAAATCCCTTCACACATCTCCGCCAGTGCCCTTTGTCTTCTAAATGTGCTGATAAAGAGAAGCTAGGAGCAGCCGGCTATTCCATCCCCCCACCAATTTAGAACGTGCACGAACTTCTCTCAGCTCATGCCTTGATTGAGTATCTGGGAGTGAAGTGGAGTTTTAGAGTGGAAATAATAGATCGTTATTTGGAACACACGCATTTCATGTCTGTTCCGTTTCTACAGTAATCTGTGTAAACACATTGTTAAAACAGAAACATTTTTATATTCTAGTAGTAGATGACAAAATGCAGGCATAAACTATATAATGTATGAAGCTTGAAGTCCAAATAGCAAAGAAACATTTTCACAAGAATAACACAATTGCGCTTTTATTCAAAATATAACTGCAGAAACAAAAGCCGCCTTAACATGCGACATTGACAGCAGTTTATTGTAACTGCCTCCGTGGTTCAATAGAATCATTTCCGCTTGGGAATCAAAGGTCACGAGTTCGATCCTGCCCCTCCGTTTTGAGAAGTAAACTGCTCTTAGTCTTACTGTTTTAGAATAAAAGCATACATTTGATTTCAGTCTGTAACAGCCGGTGCAATTTATGATCCTTGTAAAGGTTAGCTTTTTTTTAATTCACTTTTCATTCTCTCAGTCGCGTTCAGAATCAATCCATACAACCCCATCTGACACGGCTGTTTTCACTAAAGACGCGCTATAGCTCTGCAGTGTACCACGATGCATACTAACGCCCCAACCGGGTTCTGACACACAAACGCTGGCGAAGCTGCCTTCTTCGTATCTCACCGTCACTTGCTTTTCTTTTTATTCAGTTTTATTGAGTGTTCCTGCCAGTCCCTGCATGTTGCTGTATGCTGTTTCTTTTGTACTCCAGGACATGCAGAGGAAAGAATGGTAAAGACCAGTAACTTCGCGCTATATGCAATCATCAGACACTCCCCATCTGCCCGTGTCGTTCAAACACAGGAACATATATTGGTGTAAAAGTATAACAAAAGTGCACTTTTATTCAAGTGCACTTTTTCCATCGCCTTTTCCTGTAAGAAGCAATGTACACACTTCTCTCTATGCTGTGGTTTCTATTACACACCTGAAAGAAAGAGACAATATATGTGAAAATATAATCGCACTAATGCAATATTATTTGAAAGCGAACAGCGTCAGATCGGGTGTGAATTTATGCAGGAACTGGAAATTCTCTGATGCGGGACCTTCCCCCAGGGAAGAAAGTACAGTGTCAGGTGCTCATTCAGTGTAATAGAAACCATAGCACAGAGAGGTGTGTGCACTGCAACAAGTACACGTGTAAAATGTAGGAAGGACGGTCCTTGGGTGTGTGGGAACTGTTAATATTTGAATGTGATGATTTTATATAGCACGGAATGAAAATCAGCACTTCTTAGCATTGCACCATGCAAGCTGTCGATCAATCGCCTACTGTAACTTGCTTTCTTTTTCTTCGGTTATACAGGTAGTTTTGAATAAAAGTGCACTTGTTTTGTTTGCGAAATGAAGTGTCTGCGTGCACTTTTCGTGGCATTACACGTGTATTTTTTGAGCATGCCCGTTTGAGCAGTATAAAAGTATTGAAAAGTATAACAAAACAACGGGCAGATGGGGAGTGTCTGATGATTGCATATAGCGCCGAACTTACTGCTCTTTACTATTCTCTCCTCTGCATGCCCTGGAGTACAAAAGAAACAGAATACAGGCGCTATAGCTCTGCGTGTACCACGATGCATACTAACGCACCCCCAAAGGTTCTGACACACAGGCGCTGGCGAAGCTGCCTTCTTATATCTCACCGTCACTTGATTTTCTTTTTATTCAGTTTTATTGAGTGTTCCTGCCAGTTCCCGCATGTTGCTGTATGCTGGATATTTTCACATGTATTGTCTCTTTCTTTCAGGTGTGTAATAGAAACCACAGCATAGAGAGAAGTGTGTACATTGCTTCTTACAGGAAAAGCATGGAAAAAGTGCACTTGAATAAAAGTGCACTTTTGTTATACTTTTACACCAATATATGTTCCTGTGTTTGAGCGACACGGGCAGATGGGGAGTGTCTGATGATTGCATATAGCGCGGTTACTGGTCTTTACCATTCTTTCCTCTGCATGTCCTGGAGTACAAAAGAAACAGCATACAGCAACATGCGGGGACTGGCAGGAACACTCAATAAAACTGAATAAAAAGAAAAGCAAGTGACGGTGAGATACGAAGAAGGCAGCTTCGCCAGCGTTTGTGTGTCAGAACCGGGGTGTGGCGTTAGTATGCATCGTGGTACACTGCAGAGCTATAGCGTCTTTAGTGAAAACAGCCGTGTCAGATGGGGTTGTATGGATTGATTCTGAACGCGACTGAGAGAATGAAAAGTGAATTAAAAAAAAAAGCTAACCTTTACAAGGATCATAAATTGCACTGGCTGTTACAGACTGAAATCAAATGTATGCTTTTATTCTAAAACAGTAAGACTAAGAGCAGTTTACTTCTCAAAACAGATGGCGCAGGATCGAACTCGCGACCTTTTGATTCCCAAGCGGGAAGTGATTCTATTGAACCACGGAGGCAGTTACAATAAAGTGCAGTCAATGTCGCATGTTAAGGCGGCTTTTTGTTCCTGCAGTTATATTTTTGAATAAAAGCGCAATTGTGTTATTCTTGTGAAAATGTTTCTTTGCTATTTGGACTTCAGGCTTCATACATTATATAGTTTATGCCTACATTTTGTCATCTACTACTAGAATAAAAAAAACGTTTCTGTTTTAACAATGTGTTGACACAGATTACTGTAGAAACGGAACAGACATGAAATGCGTGTGTTCCAAATAACGATCTATTATTTCCACTCTAAAACTCCACTTCACTCCCAGATACTCAATCAAGGCATGAGCTGGGAGAAGTTCGTGCATGTTCTAAATTGGTGGGGGGATGGAATAGCCGGCTGCTCCTAGCTTCTCTTTATCAGCACATTTAGAGGACAAAGGACACTGGCGGAGAGGTGTGAAGGGATTTAAGAAGCAGTTTAAGGTGGGACGGAATTATGAGTTTCGTAGGCTCTGGTAATTCTAGTGTTAAATACTTTGGATCAACAGTACAGAGTAATGGGGATTGTGGAAGAGAGATGATAAAGAGAGTGCAGGCAGGGTTGAATTAGTGGAGAAGAGTGTCAGGAGTAATTTGTAACAGACGGGTATCAGCGAGAGTGAAAGGGAAGGTCTACAGGACGGTAGTATGACCAGCTATGTATACAGGTTGGAGACGATGGCACTGACCAAAAAACACTGTAGAACACAATTTCTTGAGGACAATTCAAATGTACCATGATTGTGAAGAAACAACTAATTGGAAAAATACCAAATATATTATGCTGTCATCTGGGTTGTATTAAATAAAAAAGTTGTCATCAGAAATAAAGTGCATGAAACATAAATAATTTAGGCAAGTATAAAAGTAGGAATACTAAACTACAGGTTCATATTCCTCATTACTACTTTCTTTCTAATGTTCTAAAAAGTGTATTCAATTTATTACAATTTGAGTTATTATAAAACATTGTTTTCCCACCGAGCTTCAACAAAACTATATTGCTGATGTGAATTCCTCTTCTGAAATTTTGATTGAGAGATTCCTTTTTTATTATTCTGTAAGATCATTAAGAAGGAAGATACTTAATACTGTGGAGTTGTTGTTTAAATGTTCATCCAACTAGCTAGTATTACATTAGGAACTGACATACTGTAGATAAAGGACGACAGAAACTAGGAAAGTTGCTTTAAACAAAATATCTAATTTGTATACAGATGACACACTTTAAAATTAGATTTGGAACTTAATAAAAATACATTATCAGTATTTGTAAAGATCACAATATAAACAGGAGATTTGCTGCCTTAAAATGTATCCTACATTGGTTCCATATCTTTAATATATTGTGAACCTCTGGATTTGTAGAAAACTCAGACAAGCTAGTGTTGACTGGATCACAATGCATGGAATACAAAATGGATTTAGAATATGATTTTCTTTCCGTTGGTTTCCAGTGCTAACTAAGTAGGTGCAGATTTACGGTCTCCTGCTAATTACCAATGCTTTATTTTATAAATATTTGCAGCCCAGTAATAAAACTGAAAGTTAGGTATCATGCTACCTTCTGTTTTTATTTCATTCACTTTTCAGACTTCTTTCTCTTTCTGGATCTCTTACTCTTGGTTTCATTCTATTGATCCTTCTGTTTGTTTTACCCAGGCTCTTTGATGCCTCAGTGGGCACATGTGACTATTTACAAATCCTGGAGTGCTAATGAATAAATCAGCTGAAAGGTGCAAATCTACATGGGAACATGGACTCTGCCGGGCCAATCATTTACGCTATCGCTTTCATCTATGCCTTCTCAGAGCTTGCACCTTCACAGATCTCAATCTGACTTTACTACACACATTTATATTTTCTTGTAATAATTATTCACACGTAAACTGTTCTGGTACAATCAATAAAAACATACCCATTAAAACTAATGTCATAGGTTAATGTGGGTCTACACTATAAAGCACCAACAATGTAAAAAGGTATTTTCTGTCCAAACGTCTTCCCTATAACCCCTTTTATCTATGACTACTTCTGGTTCATTAGTAATTATGAACAGCACCCTTGTCTAGTTCCATATTTTCACTTGAAGGAATCCAAGTTCGTATTATTAATATATTCTAAGGCTTTTGGATTTCAGAGTAAGTCAGAGAGACTGTGATTCTTAATAAGGTATGTAATTACCACTGGAGTTTTAGAAGTTATAGTTGTAGTTGGTAAGGATCTATTGAAGTTTGGATTTAATACAAAAATAAAGTCTCCAGCTTCTAAAAGTTTGAGTGCTCATACTGGGAACTAAGATACGTCAAAGATCAATTCTCTGCGGTCCATGTTCAGTGAGTATGTATTAGACAGAATTAATTAGTATTGTATAGATTTGCCAACACTAAAATATACTGCTCTTCAGAATCATATACTAGTAGCACTACAAATGGAATTGTTTTGTGAGTTAAAATTTCTATATAACTGGTTTTCCAAACATAGAATTAAAAATTGGACCAACCTTGTCTTCTTTCACCTTAAAATGACCCATACGTGTGGGTATCCTGTAATAACTTAAAGGAGGAAAGAACAATTTTTTCTCTTAAGGTTGTGATTCAGACAATTAACGTTCAAGCTTCCAAAGTTTACTGATTCTAGGGACATTTTTAATTTTACATTAAAGATCACTTTTTTTATTTTAATTTCTCCTCTAATTTGACATTTTAATTGCTGGACCTTATACCTGACAAGCTAATTAATAAATTACATAATAAGACGGGGGTGGTGAGGAGTAAAAGACAAGAACAAAAAATAAAGAATAAATTGCACTCTCTCTCTCTTCTCTTTCTACAAACAAAAACACAATCCCATATTTAATTCTCATGAATCCCTAAAAAACCTAAGATCAAAGTTCCAGTCCAAAACACACAGAATTCGTCCTGACAGCAGTGAACTAAAAGTTTAACTGAGATATCAGTATCAAAAAATGAAAGAAAAAGGTAGAATAAAGAATTATTATATACAGTAGCTGTTATACAAAATAAATACTGTTTTTACTTGTGTACCATGCGCCCTTGTGTAAGACATGCACCCTAATTTTTACAAAGAAAATCGCGAAAATCGTTTTGCCCCGTGTGCGACGTGCATTGTGATTGTATAGGAAGTGTTTAGGGCACGTTTTCCATGAAATGTCATTCTGCTTTTGTTGCATGACAAAAGCTTTTCTTTCTTCTGTCGCCAATCTTGAACACATGACTCTGAAACACTGTACTTGCGACCTGCTGCCCGATTTTCTGTCTTCTCTGCTTACAAAATCACTTTTAGTTTCTCTCCTGCCATGAAGGAGTGTAAACTACTATCCATGCTGAATGATGACGCCAAACTGATTCAAAAACAAGAGCGAGAGAGAGAGCGAGCGAGGCGAGCCCAAACAGAAGAAGTAAACAAAGACTTACATTTCCTCGTGTATGACACGCACCTGATTTTCTAATGCTAATTTTCGGGAAAAAATGTGCGCGTGGTACACACGCAAATACGGTAGTAATTTAAGCACTTTGTCACTGTGAAGATAAAAAATAGAAAATGGAAAAAAGCAACAATGTAATATTTTCCCAAAATCCACCAATATTGGAGAATTCCAGAAGGGTTTAGATATTTGCTTGTAGCAAACTGAACTGCTAATATATACAGTATACTATATACTGTACAACATATACAGTATTTTATAGACTACATATATTCTCAATAATCTAGCTATATAATGTTAATATTACAGCAAAACAATACAAAAATTAACATGTTTATATCAATCAGTCTAGACTGCACAAGAGGTTTAGTCAAACTCTCTTACTGACACTCTTCTTTTCATTTCCTTAATTGAAGTATTCAACACTGATTTCAGATATTGCATCTGCAATCTTGTTTGAATACTTAATGACTTATTCATTTTTTTAAACTGTACCTATTCTTTTCATCTCTTCTTCAAGTGTCATAAATATGGGAGTGACCATCCAGTATTACTTTGAGCCTGACTGGAAAATAAAGGCTATATCTGAAGTTAATTTTGCACAGGTGTTCTTAGGTGCTCATCACACAAGCAGACAATAAGCACACAAAATGTCAGTGTCTATCCATGGTCATCATCCATGATTTAATGAAGGAACTCTGCTGCAAATTACACTGGATTTCCTGATTCTAGTGTTTCCAGGACTCCCTCAATTACAATATTTTTCTGTATATATTTGCTCTCTGACTAAAAAATTTATTATGATTTTTTTTACATTTGGGTCCTAAAACAGTTACTATTTTATTAGCACCAAGCAGTAATTGTTTGATACATTTTACTCCCTCAAAGTGAGCTCCAAACACTTTCATTTTTATTCTGAAATGTTTTCATTTTATTCATTACATTAAATTCCACTTTCTTCCTGCTTTCTCTCAACTTCTTTTAGCTATTCCTCAATGCAATTATTTAGCTATTAGAACATTAGAAAAATATAACAAGAACAGGCTATGTAATTCAACAAAGCTCACCAATCCTATCCTCCAAAATTACGTCTAGTCCAGTTTTAAAGGTCCCTAATCTCTACTACACTACTTTAGTTAATTAAATAACATTTGTTAAATATTTACCCTTAGCAAGTTTCCACTTGTATCCCAGTGTTCTTGTTGAAGAACTTATTTTTAAAGTAACAAACTGGACACGCTGTACTAATTTCTTTCTTAATTTTAAAAACTTCAAGCATGTTACTTCTTATTCAATGTCCACTTAAACTGAAAAGGATTATCTCATTTATTCTTTCTTCATAACTCATGCTTTGTAGTCCTGGAATCAGCCTAGCTGCTTATTTTTCTGGCATCATTTTTGTTGTCTGGAGATTAAAACTGCATGCAGTACTCCAAGTAAGGCCTCATTAGTGCATTAATTTCTTGATGAATTGTTTTATCTTTCATCTTCTGTCTCTGCTCTGTGCATGTACAGTTGGGGCAGATGCTGTGGTGCCATCCCAAATGTTTTTGGGATTTTAGACAAGATAATGAGTTTAGTTTATTTAAGTTAAAAGTTTAGCTTTGCAGCTTACAAATAGCAAGCATTCCATCCTGGCTCTCCATCCTTGAGCCTATCATAGCAAGGAATTGGTGAAGGTAGGAACACTTCCTGGACAGGCTTCCAGGGCCAATACTTCACTCAATACTGGCCTTGAATCTCTTCATCAATCTACAAAAGGCCATGGTGCGGTACTGACATTGACTTAGACTTAGCTCCTTAAAGAACTTTATCTTTTCTTTAAGGTCTTTACCTTCCCTTTGTTTTTTTTTTTTAAATGGTGGTTTGTACTTTCAAAAGTAACATCGGGAACATACCTCAGCAATATAAAAAAAACCCACTATAAACAAGTAAATAAAGGAAGAAATAACTAACACAATAAAATAACACCACTGCCAGAGAAGCACTGTCTCAGATGACCAATACAACAATGTATGAAGATTTCGAGGAAAAAAATTAATGAATGAAAACCTTTGGGGCTGCTCTGCATAGATTCCAACGGTTTATTATCAAATGCAAAAAAACACAGTGGCTCAAACCATGCAATGAAATTCTTTCTTTACTAGTCTCCCTTACACCAAAGAATAAATTAGACAGAATTTAACCTCAAACTGGAAAAGTGACTGGGGAAGACAACTTTATGTGTTTTAAGTTCCCCTGTTTAACAAGACTAAATAATATAAAATCTAAATGTATTTGATTGCTGTGAGGAACAATGGCAAACCAGACCAAAATAGTGGTGGCAAGTGACAGAAAAATACCTACCACACTGGTCAGCACTTCCACTACTTGTAGGAGAACTAGTCACGAATGTTGCATGCTACAGCTTCTTTAAAGTAACCGACCCTTGCACATCTAACGGGATACTTTTATGGCCCAGCCTGCATTGGCCCTCGTATCATCTACACCTTAGCTGTGCAATGGTTTCACAGTAATGACTACTTAGGCCACTAATTCGAAGCTTGTGACAGAAGTTTTATCAGGAACAAGGTAACTACAAAGACACCATAAAGTGCATAAAATCGTTAGAAAATATACACAGTCAAGAGAGTACTATTTTACCAGATAAGTAGCACTTCTGCCAATTTCTCTGACAAAAGTGCCTTGAAACGTTTTCAATATTAAAACACTCAACTTGAAATTATATTAAGAGTGATCCCTGTCAAATTAAATACAAAACTGGTACACACTGTAAAATGTGGAAAAAAAATACTGCTTAGATTATCAGAGGTACTGTAGTTCAACAAATCACTCAAACAGAATAATGAATACATGAAAAAAAAGATGGCATTTCAAATGTTTATTTTTTTAAGGATTCATTATTTACTATTTAATATCTGAATGCATAAATAAATAAAATGCTGCATCAAAATCCCAGAAACTATGACTGTTAAATATTTAAAAAGTATAACAGTTGAATGCTTTTTTAATATTAAAAAGGATGAAGGCTAAAAACTTATTCAAAAACCTTAATTACTTGTATCAAGGAGGTTTTCTCACATGACATTTCATCATTTCAGGCACAGACTTTTCATTAAATGTCACAGTGGACAATTAAAAGATAACTAGTGATGCAACTGGCATTTTCTTATAATGTAAACTACTAAACGTTCCATTTAATGAAGTTTTATTTTTCTAAATTCACTTGTCCAGTTTAGATTCTCATGTAGCCAATGACTATTCCAGTAGACTTAAGCAGAAGATGACAACCAACACTGGTTGGGGGGCAGTGAGCAAACTACACAAAGATAGGGTATGGGCTAGAATTCTATTGCAGCTCTCACAAGCTCTGAGGTACCAGCACTGCTTAATAAGCCACATGGTACCTGAACAAATTTTGAAAGCAAAAAATGGCACTTACAAATACTGTAGGGTGTGCTACTGTTGTCAAAGCACATTTAACATTAATATAAATGATTACCATAAAACAATGTGTAATATATTTAAATCAACTCTAACTGAATATTGACTTATTCATAAAATGCTCTTCCTCAGGAGTCTTTCATATATGAAAATCTATGTAACACAGAAGACAACATTATGCAAAATATGACATAGAGTGCCTATACTGTATGCATGTAAAAGACAACTTAGTACATTTTACAAGCTATTTAGCTATTAAAACTTAATGTTCTGTAAGGAAAAAAGAAAAATTGGCAATCAAACTAAATATAAGATATTGCCTTTGGAAATGACAAAGGAAAACAAATGTCCATTTTAGAGTTTTAAGAACAAATAACCCTTTAAGGCTCTCACGCCTTTACATCCTAAGGCATAAATGTTCAGCTAAGCTGAGCAAGCAGTAAAGGGCAGTGTTGAAGGAAAAAGGAAAACAGAGATAAACTGAATCTAAAACATGACATACCATCCACTCTGAAATAATAATATCAACTGTCTCAACTGGTAAGTCAACATCTTCAATTCGACCTTTAAGTAATGTAATAATTCCATCAAGATGGTTTGACCTGTTTAAACAAACATAAAATAGAAAAGTTGATTAGGCTTATGTAGTCAACATTATGTATTTTAAAAATAAATACATTTTAAGGGAATGAAAAAGTAAATGTCTCTTTAATTGAGATGCATTTAAATGAATCATTCTACTCTAAAAAATACAAAATATAAATGTAAAATGTCATTGAAAATGTAACATTCTTTTGTATGATGATTTGTTAGTAATTCTAGAGTTAATACAAAAATTAAATATATTAACTTCACTGAAAATATCTGAATTTCACTATATGAAATTTGTTTTCCAGATTTCTACACAACCACCATTCAGGAAAATACATGCAACGATGCTCAGTTCTCAGATCATCTCAGAATGAATCAGTATTCATATTTTGAAAATTAAAGTAATTCCTCCCCCACCTTACTCAAGGTCATCACAGAAGAAAAAAGCTCCACATCAGTCTTTTACCTCTTTAGGTATTAGTTTTCCACAAATTATTCTGTAATTATTAAACATGTTTAAAATAAAAACACCCTTTTGCGTATGCTGTACTGATAAAAGGCAGGGTATTAAAAGATGTCCACTTTGTGTGTGCAGTCTTTCTCAAAGACAACTGAAACCCCAATTCATAATTACTCTTACTATGTAATGCTACATGTGAATAAAGATAGAAAGGAATGATAAAGGGATCACCAGAAAACTAAGTCTACACTAAATGCACACAATCAATCCATACATCGTTTATCATATCCATTAATCCATTCTCTAAACCTTATCCAGAGCAGGGGTGCAAGGAAGCTGGAGACTATTACAACAAGCATTGGGTGCAAGGCAGGAACAACTCCTGGACAGGGTGCCAGCCCATACCTAAAATCACGTTGTAAGGCTTACACACATAGTACGTACTATTTATTTTTAATACACAAGCTGTATACAGTTTATTTAGCTGCGCATATTTTTTGCATACCTAAACCAATGCTTTTTCTTTATGAAGCTTACTCTTAATCTTCTTTGAGAATTCGTTTACCACAATTAGAAAGATATGCTCATTTTATCACTTATACCCTGTAACAATTACCTAATAACATCATGAAAATATTTCATAAAAAATACTGCATACTAAAAATTTATAGAATTGCAGAAAAACATTATCAAATCACCTTATTGATAAATTATTCACCATACCAGAATGTTAACAATTTTTTTAAACTAAAATTAAATTCTAGATGAACTATGTACAACAGGAAGCTCACGAGTGTATTGTAGAAGTCATAATTATGTTTTAAATGTTAAAATTGTGATTATTGTTTCAAAGTAGATGAAGGAAGCTTGGTGGTATGTTGCCTGATGCTGCTGCTGCTGCAGAGTCCTGGGTTCAAATTCTAACTCTATCCAGAGAACATCTGCATATACCATGCATATCTGGCTCAAGTTCAAGTGTGTTTTTCACAGGCACTCTGGGATCCCTCTACATTCCAAAGTTGTGCAAGGGACTGTCAATCATTTTTGTAACAAGTTGCTGAAATTTGGATACTGATCATACAGCTAATGCATTTTTTACTTAAAATTTAAATTAATAAATGCAACTGGAGAGGTAAATAATTGCATAGTTTTTACTTATAAGGTTACCTCCCTGTACACAGTGTGGAATACAAACAGTAAACCCAAATCAGCAAACACTATGAGTACCCAGCTTTTAATGATCGTGCCCTTATCCTCGGCAAACAGTATCAATCTTTCTGAATATTCCATTATCATGACAGCTAATGTTACTGAAGACAGAATAATTACTCACACCAGTAAAATTTATTTCAACAGAGTGATCCTTATCGCTCTCTGTTCTTGCTATCTCTTTCTCCCAGCATTCCACAATCACTCTCTGCCCGTCTCTCAAGGAAACACTGTAATCTCATTAAAAGTGCAATTTAGAGGACAATGCACACAACAGTTAAAATGAAAGCAGGAGGAGCTAGCAATAATAGTGTGAACATTCCAAAAATTCTCTGTGCACTAATAAGCTTGGTTTATCTCAAGACAAGATTTATACTTTGCTATTCTAGCTACAGAAAAGGTATATTACAGCTTAAACTGTAAGAAAACCAATTAATGAATAAATTGTATTTAAAAACAAAAATTCAATTCTGTTCCTAATTTGGTTCAATCATTGCATAACAATAATATAGTCAAATTTCATTCCATTAAACAGTATAACAGTTTTTAATTTGATTGGCATTACATATATGAAAATCCAACTTTATAGCCAGTAAAACATTTTACAAGGTACTTCCTAACATGCGTTAGTTTCTTGAGCATGAAACGGGAAAAAGATAACCCTGATGTGTTAAGGGTCTTAACAGAATAAATAATTACATTTAAAATCATACGCTGTCTGGGTGAAAAAGGTTTCTACTTTATTTATAAATTTGTAACAAATAATTAGTTTTTGCATGGCATACAAATTACTCTGGCACATTTACTTATGAAAAACTTAGAGAAAGGTAGCATGAGCCCATCACTTCAGATTATGATGCTCACATGTCACTATCATTTTCACATTTTAAAATGTCATACCAAACAATAATAATAAACAGTTATAAATAATACATATGATTTAACTGCACCATTCTAGACACTCAAGGACACATTGCAAGATAAAACCATAAACCAGTCAAATTAAATGAATAAATAAGTAAACAAATTACAGCACACACCTATTAAAATACAATAAAACAATCAGAACAATTAAGAAATATATAATCTATGGTACTTAGAAGGCAAGTCTAAAAAAGTGAGTTTTAAAGTTTGTTTTTATTTTTTAATTATATAAAGAAACAGAATCAAGACACTGAATATTCTAAGGCAGGAAATTTCAAAGCTCAGGAGCAATAACATTAAAAGCCCTGCCTCGCATGAAAAGCAGGTGGAATGATGGGACAAGTAGGCCAGAAGAGGCGTGCAGTGAGCAGGTTCATATATAATCTTTCGGAAAGGGCAAGAATATATAAGGTAATATGGTACATAACACTTAGCCAGTGGAGTTCATGCAGAATTGGGGTAATGTGTCAACGAGGCTTAGCTTGATTCAGTAATTGTGCAGCAGAACTCTGAGGTAAATGGAACCTGTTTACAAATTTAACCAGAATATAAGGCAGTAGAGTATTACAACAGCTTAGCCTTGAGTTGATGAATACATCAATTTGTGTCTTAGCCATAGTGTAAAGACAGTGAGGGACAAATTCTTGATACATTACAAAGGTCATCATTATATCTTATCACGCCACTGCCATATCCAGGTAACAGCAGCCTCGGGAACATTAATGGACAATGTGGTCCATTGTTTGGGTGGGCTCACTACAGGGACATTCAGTGCTTTTTGTGAGGCCAATCTAAATAGGTTGTCCCTTGTTTTGCCCACCTTTGACCTAGCTTGGTTAAGCACGACCCAGTCTTTCCTAGAGTGGGATGTTCCATTGGGTAGAAGCTTTTGAGGTGTAGGAAGAGCTTCATTGGGAGGGCTACAGTCAGTCTCTCGCCACATATTGTTTTTTGTATCAGTATACTGCTGCTGGATTATGTGAATTTCCCCTTGGGATTAATAAAGTATCTATCTATCTACCTCTCAAGCCTATGTTTTGTGGACTGCTTTGGATTAAGGGGTTCCACTGTGGCAAAACTCCGATGAGAAGGTAGTCAGCGATTTACCTCCTGGTGATGGTGAAGTGGGTGTCTGGAGTCCATCAGTTACTTGAACCTTTCTACTCTTGAACTACTTTCTCGTTGTATATGGGGAGGTGTGATCCCGGCCAGCCTGTATAAAGCAGGAAGGCACGTTGTTCGCAATGTGCCGGTGATGATTCGGCATGAACTATTTAGCTCAGGGTCAACCTTGTTGGCATGGGTTGACACTAGCCCACACTGGTGCACAACACTGCTGTTGAATAACAGAGTGCCATGGCCGTTGATAGCAGGGTCTTCTCCCCAGGATGTGTTTGCTAGTTTGCCAAGGAGATTAATCCTGCTGGATATCTTCTTTTTGAGTTTAAAAATATGTTCTTTAAAAGACAGTGTCCTGCCCAGAGTGATGCCAAAGTAAACAGGATGTTTGGTGTTCTTCAGTACTTCGTTATTCCACGTGATCTCTAGAGTTGCATTTGCTTGTCTATTGTTAAGATGAAAGGTACAGACCTGTGTCTTCCCTGGGTTGGCATTAAGGAACGATTTAGTGTAATACTCTGAGAGGTTGTTGAGGGCATTGATGCATCTCTTTTGGATATCTTGGAAGGAAACAGACTGGGAGGCTAAGCAGAGCTCATCTGCATAAATGAATCCTAATGTTGGTGAACACAGGCTGGTCGTTGGTATAGATACTGAACAGAACAGGAGCCAGCACTGAACCTTGAGGAAGTCCGTTTTTCTGATTCCTCCAGCAGCTCTTTTCACCGTCCATTTCTACATAGAACCTTCTGTTGACCAGTAGTGACTCGATTATATGAACCAGTGGACTGTTTTGTATGGTTCTAGCAAATTTCAAAAGAAGTGCTCTCGATGGTTGGAGATATGCGTGCCAATATCATTCTTTCATATATCTTATATAAGATGCATAACAGTGAAATTAGGTGGTAACTTTTTGGATTTTCTGGGTTTTTTCAGGTTTCAGTAATGCCACAACTTTTGCTCTTCTCCAGATCATCCGGATTCGATATGATGTGGCACAGATGTTAAACAATGAGAGAAGCCACTGTTTAGTTTGATCACCAAAGTGATGTATGATGTCTATTGTAATATCATATACAGGCACATAACGCCAGCATTGAGTGATTTAAGGAGTTGCGCTTTGTTGGCAGACATGCCTTCAGCATTGAAGGTAACAACTGTAAATTTGGACATTTTTGGGGCCGAGGGTTTATCCTTTAACCACCCCTGGATGAATGCAGTGGACTGTGTAGTGCAATTGGTCTCTATCTGATAGGGCAGATTAACAGGGGCACCACGAGAAGGTTTTTGCAAAAATGATAAAAGGCAGTATGGGATGGATCACTAATGTGAGACTGAAAAGAAAAAGTGAATGCAAATGTTAATGTTTTCAAATTTTGAAAGGGCAGCTTTAGAGTCCACAAGAATTTCAGACTTGTCACTATTATGCTTAAAGATATAATGTGCCTTTCAGGTTTTAAAATTATGGATACAACTAACCAAAGAGGAAAGAGAACAAACATGAGATTGTTTGGTAGAAATAAAATGCTTGATGGCATCACCATAACAATGAAATTGAATAACAAGGGTATGGATAATTAAATCAAGGAAGTAAGTGATGAAAAAGCAAGGGGCCTAATACTTAACCCCTGCGAATGGTAAGATCTGGAGTTCATCAGTAGAATATATCGAAATCTACTGTATTAGTTCAGTAAGACTGGAACTATGAATAAGCAGTACAATTTATACTCAATGAACTCAGGCATAATAGTACATGAGAGATAGATTCAAATGCCGAACCAAGATCTAAAAGGTTCAGAACACTTATCTGGAATCCAGAGACCAAACCAGATCATTTGTGACTCTAAGGCTATTCCAGTACTGTGTTAAGAACAAAATTCAGATATAATGTTTAAATAGTCCAGTAATTGGGAATCAGCAAGATGTTCTAAAATTTTGGCAAGAAAGGGAAGATTATAAATATGACAATAATTGCTGAAATCATTTGAATCACTAGTATTATTTTTAATTGCAGGAGTGACAGCACCAATTTTAAGACAATCAGGGACTACACCAATAAAAAGGAAAGAATTAGTAGCATCAGTCAAAAGAGGGAAAAGGGAAGGTGAACAAGCTTTGAATGACATAGTGAGATTAGGGTCAAGTTGACACATAGACAAATCAGGTCTACAGGTAACCTCCAATATCATTAATGGGAGAGAAATACAAAAAATAAAGTTGTGACAAATGAGGAAGTACTCCCCCAGAATGGAAGTTTATGTTAAATAGTTGTGTTGTGTAGTTTTGAGTTAACAATATTTGGCATCAATTTTGGAAATTTTAGACAACTGGAAATGTTTTTTAAAAAAGACCACCAAACTTCTGAAGAGGTGGTGAAACTTTACAGTGAAACTGAAGAATCTTATTAACTGTTAATCTTGGAATTTCCTTGACCAGTACTAATAATAGTTGAATAATAAGCAGATATGGCAGCCGATAGATCTTTGTTGTATTTAAAAAGATAGGGTCTGAAGGTACACTTAAATGAATCTGTTAAGATTTTTAAGGAACATGAAAAACTAAACAATATTATAAATAATTATCACAATATTCAGTTAATTCAGTGGTGGACAATGAGGGTGTGGAAATCGATTCTTACTACTAATGGAACAAAAAACAGTTTGAAGGCTTTTCAGATAACAAGGAATAACATAATTAGGCTTTACCTTGCTTAATCAAGTTGAAATATTGAAAATAATAGCTTTGTGATCAGAGGTAGAAAAATCAAGAGCAATTAAATTTAAGGGAGCTGAATCAGAGGACCACACTAGATAAATTTTGTGTCCTATACAATATGTAAGGAAAACGGTATGCTAAGTAATAAAATGGCATACAGAGTCAGCAGGAATATTTCAGTTACCAACCATTAAAATATTTGGAAAAAGTGGCTGAAGAATGGTGAAAGTTCAGCATTAAAATAATTGCATTGTTTGGGGGAATAATATACTGTAAAAAAGTAAGGTGTTGAGAGCCTAATAACAGGACCACAAAATAAGAATAAAACGTTAAAGTAGAGTGATAATAGTTTAAAATCAGTTCTGTAAATCACAACAGTACCACCTGATCCACAAGGCTTGAAAACATGCAAATCCACGGATTTGGCCTTATTTAGATAAAAGTGGTCATTGGGCTGTTGCCACGTTTCAGTTAAATGCAACATGTTCAGTTGCTTCCCTTGAATGAATTCATGGATATGTAAACCTTTGTTATTAAAAACCCAAATACAAAGCTGTTTAGAAATTACAGGAGAAATTTTTGGAAGCAGGCCAAGACCAGTTTAATTTACAAAACGCTGCATTGTGCAATTAGCACTGAAATGGGACTTTGACCAAACAGATTAATGTAGCTGTTTGCAATATGATGTACTGTTCAATGATGTCATGACAAATGATGAATGTAACATGGACTCAGAATCTAGGCCAAGTCAAAAAAAGAAAAAAAAAAGCCAGGACTATCCTGAGTGCCCCATAAGCACAAAGAGCTCAGGGGTTTAATATTTCACCAGATTTCAATAATTCTCTAGCATTAGGTCACCAGAAGATAAACAAAGCATAAACTGTAACCCAGCAAATCAGAGCAAACGAGCCAATTGGCATTGCCAGTATACTCACTGTAGCAATTGTGCAGTGAGGATTTCAGGCATTTTGAAAAGGATGCAGAGAAGTCAGTCCAAAAAGAGATTGGAAGCACCAGATACACAAAAATATAAACAGTGCTCTAGTCAAAATTTCAGTGTTCATTTTGTAAGCAGCAGATAGGGGGCTCTGCTCCAGCTGGGGAAATAAGTGTCTCTTCCAGTGCACAGGACAAACAGACACAAAAACTGATAATAGATACTTTTTAAATAAGTTTAGGTCAATGTTAGCTGTCCAGAGTTCATTTTGTAAACAGAACAGCATTTCAACGACAAAGAAATGAGTGTCCTCTCCAGTGGATGTAATAGAGCGGCACATTAAGATAGATAGATAGATAGATAGATAGATAGATAGATAGATAGATAGATAGATAGATAGATAGATAGATAGATAGATAGATAGATAGATAGATAGATAGATAGATAGATAGATAGATAGATAGATAGATAGATAGATAGATAGATAGATAGATAGATAGATAGATAGATAGATAGATAGATAGATAGATAGATAGATAGATAATTTACATACTCCAGCAGCAGCATACTGATAAAAACAATATTAAATTAAAGATTGATAACAATGAAAGTATAACAGACAGACAATAATTTTGTATAATATTAAGGTTTACCCCTAGGGGTGGAATTCAAGAGTCGCATAGCGTGGGGGAGGAATGATCTCCTCAGTCAGTCAGTGGAGCAGGACAATGACAGCAATCTGTCACTGAAGCTGCTCCTCTGTTCAGTGGATGCAGTGGATTTCCATGACTGATAGGAGCTTGCTCAGCGCCCGTCGCTCTGCCACTGCTGTCAAACTGTCCAGCTCTGTGCCTACAATAGAGCCTGCCTTCCTCACCAGTTTGTCCAGGCGCGAGATGTCCCTCTTCTTTATGCTGCCTCCCCAGCACACCATCGCATAGAAGAGAGCACTCGCCACATCCGCCTGATAAAACATCTGCAGCATCTTATTGCAGATGTTGAAAGACGCCAACCTTCTAAGGAAGTATAGTTGGCTCTGTCCTTTCTTACACAGCGCATCAGTATAGGCAGTCCAGTCCAATTTAACATCCAGCTGCATTCCCAGGTACTTATAGGTCTGCACCCTCAGCACACAGTCACCTCTGATGATCACACACATACTGAGGTCTGTCTGTAAGATAGTCCACCATCCATGCCACCAGGTATGAATCTACTCCCATCTCTGTCAGCTTGTCCCTAAGGAGCAGAGGTTGGATGGTGCTGAAGGCGCTAGAGAAGTCCAGAAACATAATTCTTACAGCACCACTGCCTCTGTCCAAGTGGTAGAGGGATTGGTGTAGCATATAGATGATGGCATCCCACCTTCTCCTGGTATGCAAACTGCAGAGGGTTGAGGGTGTGGCGGACCTGTGGCCTCAGGCGGTGAAGCAGCAGCCACTCCATGGTCTTCATCACATGTGATGTCAGAGCGACAGGCCAGAAGTCATTCAGCTCACTAGGACGTGATACCTTTGGGACTGGGGTGATGCAAGATGTTTTCAAAGCCCGGGACTCTCCCCTGTTCCAGGCTCAGGTTGAAGATGCGCTGTAGAGGACTCCCCAGCTCCAATGCACAGGCCTTAAGCAGTCGTGGCGATACTCCATCTGGACCCGCAGCTTTACTGGCACAAATTCTACAGAGTTTTAAAATACACTTTGAACAATTTTAGTTATACAGTGTTCATTTTGCAAGCAGCTTTCTGGGGCACGCATTTCTACAACAAAAGCCCCTGCTGTGGAAATAACTGCCCTCTCTGGGGAAAGGGATGGAGTGGTATATTTATTATAATACTTTGTCTTTTACAAGTTTTTGTACGGAGTTCTTGTGTGTCAAAAAATGAATTATTAATTATTATTACTTACTAAGTCTTATTTTCCATGTTTCTTTGTTGATGAGCTCCCTTTGAAAAATGTATTTGTAACAGAACGTATAGTGCGCACTTCATAATGACTGAAGTAACAATTTACAAAATGGCATTTTTCAATACCATTTTAACAAAATTTACTGTCTGCTGTCAATCACTGAGCACCCCGGTAAAACAACAACAACATGTAATACACCTGCAACCTTAAAACGCAGACTTCGATGTGTGTGAGGAAACAGCAGGCAGGCGGCTGCATGTACACGTTTACTGAAGGACAGCCTGGCATTTTGCACGCAGCATGCGTTAAATCAAATGAGAAACAACACACAAGGATGAGTGAATATAACAAGATCCCTGACAATCACACCATAGTACTCATGTGCCAAGTCAGAAAGAACAACCAAATTCCATGTGGTACAGATTTCTTCATAAAAGGGGAATTAAAATGATGGGCAGATGAATTTCAAATGTTTTGCTTGTCTTCCTTGTGTTTTCATGACCTGTTTCATCACATTCAGCCCTTCATTTATGATTCTGGCACAAGCGTAACTAGCCTCTTCTTGAAATTCACCATATGGAATACGCGGCCACCACATTAGCAGTGCCATGTAGTTAGAAATATTTTATGTGTGCCAGATCTGCCCATAATTTTTCAGGGTTGCAGCAATATCCTTCTCCGAGCACAGAGATGCGTCAAGTATAAATCAGCCTTTAGTGGAATGCAGCTGAAGGGCCTCCAAGGAGGGACAAGCCCACCTCCCTCAAATAAAAACACATATGTTAACGGCACATCCACTAAACAATACAAAATTGCCTCTTGCATCTGTTACAATATAATTAGTTTAAAGTTTCTATTATTTATTCGCCACTGGCGATCTAAGCAGAATTGATAATCGTCAAAATGTATTTTTGGTCACATATGCAACCATTTTAGTTGAAGTCCGGTATCCAATATAAAACATTTCATCTAATAGGTTACAAAATGATTTGTAAATGAAGTGTCTCAGGCAAAAGTAAAATAACTGCTGAGTTTAAAGACTTCAAAATAAAAAAGACACATGTTCTTCATGGAACCATGGAACTGCAGTACTGAAGAAAAAATACACAAACTTTACTTCTAATCCTTCAATAGCGATATTTCACCATTAATTTTAGTTATAAAAAGAACATGATGACTAAAACTTTGTACATGTGAATCCGATCAACAGGACAATGCAAACCAAATGGATTTCAGAACAAAATAAACCAGTTAAGTGTTACTTGAATCATGTATAAGATTCTGGATATTAAAATCAGAAATAAATCAGAAAACTACCTGCATGAAAATAAAATTAAACAAAACAATCAACATGGGTTTATGACCAGCAAGTTCCTAAAGTTTTGAAGTAGACAGCTACATTAGAAAGGGTCAGACTTGAAGAAGATGATGCACATTGTTTGTTCATACACAGGACATAAGCACATATTTAAATCCTTTGTATTTTTAGTGCATTATTAAGAAACTGACAATATTAATATTAACATTTTGCCCTGTTACTTGTCTAATTACACATGGCTCACTTTGGTAGTACTACTGAATGTCAGTCATCAAAATACACTATTGTTTAAGTATAACTTACTTTTTGTAAAGTAAAGCTTTTTTATTCAGTGTATCAATGCTGGTGTTTGCAATACCACTGGACCTGGCCAATCAGATTGATCCCCACTACAGAAATAACAATTTAAGAAATCCACCATTCATTCTCACAAAAACTGATGTAACAAGATGTAACAAACAGTTTAAATATTTTCCTCTCTTTACTTCCAATACAAATAAGGATACAAAAAACACATACTGTATAATACAAATGAGCAAAATGGGAAAGATCAGACTTAACAGACTAAACATAAACTTATATATATAGCTACACAGCCTTATATTTCACAGCCTACACAAGCAAAGAGATGCCAAGTGACAATGTAACACAAGATTAAGCACAAATAAATCAGTTGTCCCTTTCTAACAAAGGCAGTTGTTTGTCAGCTGCCCAGCACTTGGTCAGATTTTCCTTTAAAGGACCACGATGAATCTGAAAGAAAGAAAGAAAGACTAGAAATCGAGCCCACACCTGAGTAATAGAGTGATAAAATAGTTAATCAAAATTAAATCACAGAAAGGGAAGAGGTAGGCTTGTTAGCATCCACACAGCCTGAATTTCATTTCTTAATAAATCAGCATCACATTATACCGAGCTGCTTGTTACTGCACCCTTTTCATCACAAAAGTAACTTGCTAATAATGTTGTCATAGGTTCCATTTGAGGGGGTAGGATTGGAAGGATTTGGAATCTCATGGTAATGCTAGAGAAAAGTTTAGCTGGTATAAATTAATTAAAAAGTCCATACAAGCTACTACTAAATCCATATGTTGGTACAGGCTAATAAAAGCAGATGTAGTAAGGGTGACAGCAAGAAGGGTGATTGACGTGACATCTGGAAAGAGGAAGGAGGAAAAGGAAACCTGGTGGTGGAGTGAGGAAATACAGGAGAGTATACAGAGGAAGAGGATGGTAAAGAAAAAGTGGGATAGTCAGAGAGATGCATAAAGTAAACACGAGTAAAAGGAGATAAGGCGCAAGGTGAAGAGAGAGGTGGCGAAGGCTAAAGAAAAGGTGTACAATGACTTGTATGAGAGACTGGACACTAAGGAGGGAGAAAAGGACCTGTGGCTGGACAGAGGGACCCAGCTGGGAATGATGTGCAGCAAGTTAGTGTGATAAAGGATAAAGATGAAAATGTACTCACAAGCGAGGAGAGTGTGTTCAGCAGATGGAAAGAGTACTTTGAGAGGTTGATGAATGAAGAGAACGAGAGAGAGAAGAGGTTGGATGATATGGAGATAGTGAATCAGGAAGTACAAAGGATTAGGAAAGAGGAAGCAAGGACAGCTCTGAACAGGAAAAAAAAAAAGAAAAGGCCGTTGGTCCAGATGACATACCTATGGAAGCATGGAGGTGTTTAAGAGAGATGGCAGTGGAGTTTTTAACCAGATTGTTTAATGGAATCTTGGAAAGTGATAGGATGCCTGAGGAGTGGAGAAGAAGTGTACTGGTATTTAAAATAAGGGGGATGTGCAGGACTGCAGTAACTATAGGGGAATAAAATTTATGAGCCACAGCATGAAGTTATGAGAAAGAGTAGTGGAAGCTGGGTTAAGACGTGATTAGTGAGCAGCAGTATGGTTTCATGCCAAGAAAGAGCACCACAGATGCAATGTCTGCTCTGAGGATGTTGATGGAGAAGTTTAGAGAAGGCCAGAAGGAGTTGCATTGTGTCTTTGTGGACCTGGAGAAAACATATGACAGGGTGCCTCGAGAGGAGCTGTGGTATAGTATTAGGAAGTCAGGAGTGGCAGAAAAGTATGTAAGAGTTGTACAGAATATGTACGAGGGAAGTGTGACAGTGGTGAGGTCTGCGGTAGGAGTGATGGATGCATTCAAGTTGGAGCTGGGATTACATCAGGGATCAGCTCTGAGCCCTTTCTTATTTGCAATGGTGATGGACAGGTTGACAGACGAGATTAGACAGGAGTCCCCGTGAACTGTGAGGTTTGGTGAAGACATTGTGATCTGTAGCGATAGTAGGGAGCAGGTTGAGGAGACCCTGGAGAGGTGGAGATATGCTCCAGAGAGGAGAGGAATGAAGGTCAGTAGGAACAAGACAGAATACATGTGTGTAAATGAGAGGGAGATCAGGGGGAATGGTGAGGATGCAGGGAGTAGAGTTGGCGAAGGTGAATGATTTTAAATACTTGGGATCAACAGTACAGAGTAATGGGGATTGTGGAAGAGAAGTGAAGAAGAGAGTGGAGGCAGGGTGGAATGGGTGGAGAAGAGTGTCAGGAGTAATTTGTGACAGACAGGTATCGGCAAGAGTGAAAGGGAAGGTCTACAGGCCGGTAGTGATTCCAGCTATGTAATATGGGTTGGAGACGGTGGCACTGACCAGAAAGCAGGAGACAGAGCTGGAGGTAGCAGAGTTAGAGATGCTAAGATTTGCATTGGGCGTGACGAGGATGGACAGGATTAGAAAAGAGTACATCAGAGGGTCAGCTCAAGTTGGTCGGTTGAGAGACAAAGTCAAAGAGGCGTGATTGCATTAGCTTGGACATGTGCAGAGGAGAGATGCTGGGTATATTGGGAGAAGGGTGCAAAGGATAGAGCTGCCAGGGAAGAGGAAAACAGGAAGGCCAAAGCGAAGGTTTATGGATGTGGTGAGAGAGGACAGGCAGGTGATGGGTATAACACAAGATGCAGAAGAAAGAAAGATATGGCAGAAGATGATCAGCTGTGGCAACCCCTGGCGGAACCAGCCAAAAAAAAGAAGAAGTTTTTAAATTCTAATGGGGAGCACTGGTTTTTTGGCATCTTGTCGACATTCTAACAGGTTCAGCTGTTCTACAACCCTGTTCTCTGTTAACACTTCCCAAATCTAACCTCTACAGCTTCACCACATCTAATTCTGACCTTAACCTTGAGAGCCACTCATATAGAAATTATACATCAAGTGTTTAGGACACTTTATGTAATTGAGCTAATAAACTCAAACTGTTTTCACAAACCTAGGTGTTATACCCTCCTGTATTTTTTATTCTATAAGGAGTACACAGTCTTGCAGGGATCATTGGAGATTTTCAGTAGCAGCTAAGACTTATTAATTGTGTTCATCAATTTTTAACATAAGACAATCAATGCGATATCATTATATTTAAATTTTGAGTTTGCAGATGTATTACATTATTTACTTTTTTCCTTGTTTTTTTTGAAAGCCCCAAGCTGAAGAAACAGTGTTAAGAAGCTTCTTGTACACTTTGTATTCTGAATCACCCAGGATACTGAAGAAATTGTATTGTATCATAAAGTCCAACCCATCACGGCATGGCAGGATACTTTACAACCTCAGCATTTTATTGTCTGCCACTTCATATATATATATATATATATATATATATATATATAATAAATATGACATAATATTCCAAAATAACTACAATTAAACAAGTTAGGAATTCAATGATAGTAACAAATAAAATAAACATTTTACTGTGAGATTTTTAAAGCTAATCATGCAATCCAACCGAGATAAGGATGCTTAAAAACAAACTTCTTTTTAACTTTCATTGAAGAAAAAAAGAAAAAATGATCTCTTTTTACCTCAGTTGTTTTACTGCTTAACACAGTGTTAAATGACAGGAAAACATTTCATTTCCAGTCATGCAATGGAGGTTTTGAGAATTTCTGATCACTATTTTTATAATGTTTTCCGGAGATTGCAAAGAGGGGCCTTTTATCCTCCATTGACATTTACAAATACAGTCTACACACAGTAAGTTTCAACTGTCAAAAGGCTGTCTGGAATTTTCCAAGCATTTTTGTACAAAAATGAGAATTAAACTTGGCTTACTGCTTCAAAATATTACTAAACTTTAAATAATAAAGTAAATTGAGACAACCTGGGAAAACAATGTGAATTTCCTGCTAGTACATTTTGCAATTTGTGATTTTTTTCACAACCTTTGCATTTTTTGTGAACTTGATTTAAAATATTTTTATAATATACTGTGTATGTATACAAGTAGCAAGTCTACAGAGTTGAAAATAAAAACACAAACCAAAACATATTTTGCTTTTTTAATTAAAAAATACCCAACATTCCTTTCTTAACTCATATTTTGCATTATTCCTTAATCCAAAACCCATAAAAATGACATGTAGTAGCCATTTAAAAGTTATATGATAAAAGATTATACAGCAACATTTAGTGAAGTACAGAATATAAACATTATATCTGGTCAGGCACATTAACACCTTTAACTACAATACTATAAGTAAACGGATTAAAGACTCTGAAGTATAAAATACTTATGAAGAGGACAGAATTCAGTTGTGTACATTTTAATACAATGTTTTTATGGTTTTATCTTGTAATGTGCTCTTGATGTCTTTAAAGGTTCAATCAGGAAAAATTTATTATTATCACTATTTTTATTTTGTACTATAAATACTTGTAAAGCCAGAAAAGCACTCATTCACATGCTACAGAGTCAGTCAGTCATTTTCTAACCCACATAGTCCTGAACAGGGTTGCAGGTGGGTGCCGGAGCCTATCCCAGCTAGCATAGGGCACAAGGCAGGAACAAACCTTGGACATGGTGCCTGTCCATCAAAGGGCAAACACACAAATGCACACACACACACACACACACCAACTGTACACTATGGCCAATTTAGTATTGCCAATCCACCTGACCTGCATGTCTTTGGACTGTGGGAAGAAACTGGAGCACCCAGTGGAAACACACGCAAACACAGGGAGAACATGCAAACTACATGCAGAGAGGACCTGGGATGCAAACTCTGGTCTCCTTACTGTGAGGGAGCAAAGCTAACACTGTACCACTTTGTCACCTATCCTACAAAACAATAAGATTAAAATCAATAATCATCTAAAAAATGCACAACTTAAACTCTGTAATTTAAAAAAAGACTGTATTATGAGCCTTCACTGGGATTCAGATTCAGGTCCTTTATAGTAACAGCTCAAGTGCTCCACACACCATTGCGAGCTTTCAGTGCTCCACATTGTGGTTTTTAAAACTAGTCCAGTCAATTTACCTAATACTTTTAAAACAAAATAGCCTGTGAAGTCTTTTGTAAACAATACAACACCTCAAAGTACATTCCTGACATGTATTACTATAATGAAATCTAAAGTCCAAGGATGGAAAATGCACAAGGCACCATTCAGCAACTGTACCTCTTTTTTGTTGTCTTACAAGAAGCAAATATTGAAAAAGTACTCCTTGTAAGGAAACTTTACAGGAAAGGTAGTGTCTTTTTCCCACTTTCCAAGGCTTTCACATAGCAGCCTCTTAATCACAAGTATTTTCTGTAAATATTAGAAGTACCTTTGTTTTAAAACTAGTGGTTATATATTCAAAGAAAGAAGATTAGGACAAATTAGTGCCTGAGAATTCTCCAGGGCAAACTGGAAAGTGCTGCTAAGACTTTTGTGTCACATTTGCCACTTTGTCTTTTGCTACCTTTATATGAAAAAGTGGACCAAAATTTAAGTGTTGTGTACAGTCAGACATAACATCTGATATTGTATTTATCCATCCATCCATTTTCTAAACCTGCTTAATCTAAAATATCACCTTTCAGATGTTGGAGGAAAGCTACATAAGATTCAAAGACAAAACAAAAATATTCAAAATATAAAAACCAGAAATGTTCCTTAAGATCAAGCATTGGGCATAATACAAAAACTTGCTTTCTTTTATTAGCTAGTAAATGTATCTAATTGCAGGTTTTCGAAGGCAAAGCATTTTATTTAGACTAGTGCAACTCTCTTTATTATGGCATCTCCAAATCCCAAATTGCCCGTCTTCAATTGGTCCAGAACGCAGCTGCTAAATTTCTTTTAAAAAAGAAAAAAATAGATCATGTGACTCCGCTTCTGAAATCCCTTCATTGGTTGCCTGTTCAATTTAGAATACATTTTAAAATCTGATTATTTGTTTTTAAAACACTACACCAACAAGCACCCATCTATTTATCTGAATTGCTTCACCAATATACCCCCCTGAGAAGTTTGAGATCCGGTGATCAGAACCTTCTTTTAATTGCACACTCCAGACTCAAGCGTAGAGGTGACCGTGCTTTCTCGGTAATTGGGCCTCGTCTTTGGAATGATCTGCCTATTGAAATCCGAATGGCTCCTAGTCTGACTATTTTTAAATCTATTTTAAAAACACATCTGTTCTCTCTGGCTTACTAGGCTTTATTTTGCCTACCTAGATGTGTGTAAGTGTAGATATATGTATATGTATAGATATATTTATACAAATTATTTTTATGTGTTTCTGCTGTGCTTCTTTTGGCTAAATTGTATATTTCTATTTTATGTTGATGTTTCTAAATACAGCTCTTTGGTCAGTCGTGTGGCTGTTGTAAATGTGCTATATAAATAAACTAAACCTAAACCTAAAACTAAACCTAAACCTATTTTACACATTTTCACTTGTAAATATAAATATCTGTTGTAAAGCCTTGTGAGGAGGTTTGTCAACTGCTAGATGGTTGTGATTCCAGGAACTGCACACACTTTGAGTACTAGGTTAATGGAATTGCCATGAGGTACAGAGAAAGCTACTAGATTTCATAATGCTTCTCTCAAAACTAAACCCTCTCTTTTTTTTGTATTAATAAATCATTACATTTGATGAGTGACTAGTTTTTGGCATTTTTTTCATGTTAAGATGGCACAAAAGGTGCCCCTATCATACGTGTTAATGGCCTTTTTAACAACACACAAGTCTGAAAGATTAGTTTACTGCAGACTTTATGAATAAATACAAGACAGTTTAAGGACACAGAAGACAATTGTAAAAAAGAGTAGTCATATTCTTCTTCTGCAGAGACAGGTTACCCACCTGCTGTGCAGGTCCTAACAAAAATATATTAACCGCCTCATGCTAATTCTATTCAAATACCTATTCCTTTCCTTTAGAGAATCTGCACTTTCATTTGAAAGGAATTTTACTGCACTTTATGAAAAATATATATTTTGATTAATTTCTTTATTTTATTTGTGATTTCACAAAGTACATAACTACTCAAAATACCAAAACCACAGACTATTTAAAAAGATGTGTGCTGTTTCAAAGGCAACAATAGGTTTATTTTGTTTTTATTCCAATATGACTCGGAGTCCTGTCACATGCAAAAGTTCGCTGATAACACTGCTATTGTGGGCTGCATCAGGAGTGGGCAGGAGGAGGAGTACAGGAAGCTAATTAAAGACTTTGTTAAATGGTGCGACTCAAACCACTTACATCTTAACACCAGCAAAACCAAGGAGCTGGTGGTGGATTTCAGGAGGCCCAGGCCCCTCATGGACCCTGTGATCATCAGAGGTGACTGTGTGCAGAGGGTACAGACCTATAAATATCTGGGAGTGCAGCTGGATGACAAATTGGACTGGACTGCCAATACTGATGCTCTATGTAAGAAAGGTCAGAGCCGACTATACTTTCTGAGAAGGTTGGCATCCTTCAACATCTGCAATAAGATGCTGCAGATGTTCTACCAGACGGTTGAGGCGAGTGCCCTCTTCTACGCGGTGGTGTGCTGGGGAGGCAGGATAAAGATGAAAGATGCCTCACGCCTGGACAAACTTGTTAAGAAGGCAGGCTCTATTGTAGGAGTAAAGTTGGACAGTTTAACATCTGTGGCAGAGCGACGGGCACTAAGCAAACTCCTGTCAATCATGAAGAATCCACTGCATCCACTGAACAGTGTCATTTCCAGGCAGAGGAGTAGCTTCAGTGACAGACTTTTGTCACTGTCCTGTTCCACTGACAGACTAAAGAGATCGTTCCTCCCCCACACTATGCGACTCTTCAATTCCACCCGGGGGAGTAAATGCTAACATTACTTAAAGTTATTGTCTTTTTTATTTTTACTTTTTTTTTTCATTTTTCATTTTTATTACTATTTAATTTAATATTGGGTTTTTTTTGTATCAGTATACTGCTGCTGGATTATGTGAATTTCCCCTTGGGATTAATAAAGTATCTATCTATCTATCTATTTTTTAAACAATACATACCTTACAATATCAATTGCCTGGTAGATGACATCAGACTGATCAACACCTATTACTTGTTTGGCTCCAGCCTTGGCAGCAAACATAGAAAGGATTCCAGTTCCACAGCCAACATCTAGAACAACCTGTGAAGATAAGCACAACAAAAGAGCAAATTTACATCTTATGTATTAAATTGCTTACCCAATTGCATTTTGTAATCCCAGACTTGTCAGCAAAAAAGAAAATACATCCTAAAAGTGAATGTTACAAGAAAAATATATTTGCTTGTGCACATCGTTCACTTAGGGGGATTATCCATTATGAAAAAACAAGACAATGAAATGTGACATTTTTCGCATAGGCATCCATAAACAAACACAAGGTACAAAGTCTTTTACACAATTTTAAATTCTGATATATTTTAAAAATGGATAAAATAATACCAAATAATAAAAATCATTTTACCACAAATCCAGATTAAAAGGTGACACAAAATTGTTATTTCCAATTAAAGCTATATTAATTCAAAACCTGCCTACGCTCTTAACCATAAAATACTTAATAACAGAAATAAATAAGCATGACATTTGAAAGTGTAAGAACAAAATCACTTTATTACTAAGTGCAAAGTAATTTCCAATTGTTGAATTTATGACTAGGAAGAAATTAGTCAAATAAATTACACAATTACAAGTGCTAATTATTTTTCTACTCTCTTATTGCTGAGCCAAGTAGCAGGATTTTTCAAATAAAACTAAAATCAGCAACTAACTTCCATCAAAACAAAATATCCTAATTAAATTACCCATGCACAGGGTTCCAGTTCAACTTAAGTCGAAATTGTCTATTAATCTGTCTGATATATTAACTCAGAAGCTACTTTATTAGGTACACCTACAATATCTAGCACCTGGTAAGTTCTGCTTTTGACTACAGAACAGAATGAATCTTTCAAAGCATGGATTTATTAAGGGGCCAGAAACATTCAACAACATCACAGACTTTCAGCAGGTTCTGTACCCACTGATTCATGCTGAAAACCTCTCTTTTAGGTATCCTGTTGAACTATGCAGGCCATTTAGGTAAACTGTTGACACTGTCATGTTCATTGAAATAGCTTGAAATGTTTTGGCACACAACTGATTATCTTGCCAGAATTGTCCACTTAAAGGAGTGTTAACTGCAGCTATAAAGGAATGCTCAAGATCATCAGCAACAATGTTTATGTAAACCACAGTATTCAAATGATGCTCAGTTTGTAATAGAGGCCAAGAAAACGTTTGTCACCATTATACTACCACTATTCACTTATGGAAAAAAACAGGAATAACCCATGAATTCATGTGTGCACACAGAAAACTCTAACTGCACCACCTACAGTATATGTTGCAGCAGATACTGAGTTTCAGGCCAGGCAACATTTTACCAATTTTTCTGGTTTTAGTTTATTACCTGCCCACTGTAACCTCATTTTCTGGGGTGGTCCTCACTGGACTCTTAAGTTGCTGCTGTTCCTTGCTTTAAGTATGGATATGTTGTGCATTGTGTAAACAGATGTTATAGGCAAGGCTGTGGAGTCGGTAGATAAATCCTTCGACTCCGACTCCTTAGTTTTCGGTACTTCTGACTCCGACTCCCTGACTCCTCTGTATTTAATATGCTAATGTATTTTCCATGTTGATTGAAGAAGGGCAACATACACGTCATTTAACCACAGAACTTCTGGCTAGGAAGCTGACTCTCTACCGCATTGGCCAGTTCAAAACAAAAGACAAGAACCCCTGAACACACATCAGGCCATAGCACACACCTCCACTTACATCATTACACTTGTTTACACTCAAATTAACTCGTTAAACACATTATATCTGAAATAAAATCAAAACACTTTTTGTAATGTACTATAATCCAGATTACAATATGTGAATGTCAGGTTGTATAATAGCTCACCGGAACTTCGCACTAGTAGTAACACAACTATGCAGTAGGCTTTACTCTTACATTAAGGAATTACTTAATTATGACTATTGTTTGTGAAATGGGACATTTGAACTTGGTGTATTTTTTTTTCATTACAATTTAAATTTATTAGGAGTTGGAGTCGGTACATTTCTGCTCACTCCGACCCCAATTCCAGGTACACAAAATTGTCTCCGACTCAGACTCCTTGACTCCGACTCCACAGCCCTGGTTATAGAAGCATTTATTGCCTTTCTGCTGGTCAATCTTCTCTGATTTACCTCATTTTAAAAGGAGCTTTTGCCCGCAGTACTGCTGTCTTTTTGTTGTTGTTTTTTTTGTTTCTTTTTTGTCATGTAATTTTGTATAGGTTGTAGATATAGTAGCCCCTTGATAACGGCACATAATTACTAAGATATTGCAACCAACACATCTTGCACCAACAATCAAAGCATGGTCAGTGTCTCTTAGAGCATGTGTCTTGTCAATTCCCAAGTTTAATTGTAGCCAAATGACTGGCTCGTTAGAGGAGGAGACTATTAGTGTTAATAAAATGGTATACTGTACCTACTGAAGAGACCACTGGGTGTATATGCTAACTTAGAAACTTAAATGGATGCAATTTCCACTTCACAGGCCTTCAACTGAGGTTTGAAACTCAGTGGGAGTGCATGCATTAAACATTTTTGTGCTCCTATCTGGCAACATAGCTATGCTTCTACCTCTCCAATGCAACACAAAAGCACAAAAAACAAACTATAATGAAGAAATCAGCCTATTTGAACTAACTATTTTAATCTATCCTAGATGCTCGAATTGAATTCCCCAAAAAACTTTCAAAATTTAAGACTTCTAAACATTATTTAAACATAATGCAGAATATAACCACAAAATAAACGTTTCCCAGAAAACAACCACAGCTTTAAACCATCCGTATACAATACCATTAGAAAGCCTGTCAATCCTTATTGTAGTTCATCAAATTGTACAATTTACTACAAAATCTCCGTTCATTCAAAACTAGTACTCACTTTCTCATAACTAATTTAATGTATTGTCTTAACTGATGTGTGTAATAATCCTAATAATCCACATTAATTCTTTATAGGCTTCTGTGACTTTCAAAATTAATCTTAGCACAGGGTGATAGACTGATTTCTATAATGGAAGCATTAGATTTAAGGCAGAAAATGACTTTGGATGAGGTATAAACATTAGGGGGCTGTGGTGAAATGAGTCAGAAGGGGAATTGATTGTGCTAAAGTTAATTGATTGCTGGTCAAAAGCAGCGCAGCAATCAGGAGGCACCAGCTGAGCACAAAGTGGAATAAAAGGGAGCAGGTTTAGTACAGAGGAGGTCTGTTGTTTTGGACCAGAGAGAAAGTGATCACTGGTTTGGAAAGGTAACAGAGAGAAGGATGAGTTGGTCAGCATCCATCATAATGATTAGTTTATGGGGAGCAGGATGCATGGCTGGGTGAGAGCTCTGCGAGGTGGATGTGCTCTTGTCAGCTGAATAGCTGAAAAGTGAACCAGGTGAGAGAAAGAAAGAGCCATGGGAGCTGGTTTAAGGCAACATCTGGAGATGGGCAATGTGCCTAGGGAGCTGTGCTGTCCAGAAGAGGAGACAGTTCAGGTTTGTAGTGACTGACAGAGGTTGTAGACCAGGATGCGGTGAGCTTCATTAGAACAAACTCCCACTGTCCTGAAGGGGATGGTAAAAGAGGCAAAAAAATTATGATATTGGAGTTACCTCTCCACTTTGGATTGTAACATATTTATAGAATGTTAATGATTGATTTGCACCCTAAATGCAACAGATACTTTTCGTGATACATTTTATGGATTTATTTATTTACTAGCAGGAGTACCCGGTGTTGCCCAGGAATCAATAACTGGTGAATTTCCCAAATGAAAGAAACAGAACATAGAAATAGAACAAACAGTTTTATGATTCACATTTTGTTGTAAGTTCCTCTACTTTGGATTGTGTCTGCTGTGGCGTTTGAGATGCCTTTGAAATAGGCCTTTTTCGGTTGCATGGGTATATTCGCGTAAAGCAGGAGAATTATAATGTGTTACATGGTATTACGTGCGGAATATGCACCACCGTGAGATGAATTTACTTTATTTACACTATGTCGGACAAATCATAGACATATATACATAGATGCCGCATTCGCTGTGTTGCCCAGTCGACGCGATACGTCAGTGCGTCTGCCCTATTGCGAGTGGTAAAAGTGCCACTAATATACGTAGACGTGGAAAATGGGTTTTCTGATGAAAAAACAATAACGTTTAAAACAGTATCATTTACATAAAACAGATTTTGGCAAATCATTTAAATATAATTATTTATATCCATTTATACACTAATAAAGGCAATTATTAAATAATACTAATAATTATTATTATTATTAAATAATTTCTCCCATATAAGTAACATTTCGCAGACTGCCTTCTTCCATCTCCAAAACATTTCTAGACTTCGTCCTTTTCTTACGCAACACAGTGCTGAAGTATTGATTAATGCCCGAGTTACCTCACATATAGATCACTGTAATGCTATTCTATCAGTCTTCCCACAAAAACATATCCATCGCTTACAACTTCTTCAAAATTCTGCTGTCAGGATAATAACCTGATGTTCTAAATCCATTGAACATATTATACCGATTCTCTCTCAGCTTCCGTGGCTCCCTGTTAACTACAGAATACAATACAAAATACCGCTCTTAACATTTAAAGCTCTCCAGTATTGAGTCGAGGTATTGACGCAAACACCACACTTCGTCATACATACGGGGTATTGATGCGAACACCATACATCGTCATACATACGGAGTATTGACGCGAACACCATACATAAACGGATACTATCAAATTATATATATGGATTGAACAATTTATTAAATACTAGACATTAAGCCTGTTACAATAACGGCCGCTAGAACAGTAGTGCATGAACATTAGTAGGAACAGTCTATATTAAATGGCATGGGACCATGACCTCATTCTGTTTCTTGTCTTAATTTTTTTTTTGTCAAAAATATTTTTGCAAGAAGCCTAAAGTAAAATAATAATAAAAATAAAATAGAAACGTATATGGCAATACAGTAAGTATAATTAATATTGCCTTAGTGTAAAACTTTGTAACAATCTGTAAGACACAATATCTGAAGAAGATATTTAGGTAAAATTTTCTATTTTTTTACCTCATGAAATTTTTCTATACAATTTCATTATAGACATTTCTTGTAAATATCCTGTCTGAGTTTGGGAACAGTTTACCTTGTTCAGGACCATCTACAACCTTGACAACAACATCTGGAAAACTTCTAACTCTTGATAATGCAAATATAACTGACCCAGGCTGAATACTGGTTCTGGCAAGTAAATGCCAACTATTTGTAAGGTTTGCTCTTCTGAGTCTTTCTCTTTCAGTTTTTCTGACGGTCATTTTCTTTTTTTTTTTCAATCGATCTATTTGCTCGTATTTTTCTTTGTCTTTCAGCCTTTCTTTTGTTGATGTTTACTTGTTAAGCTGACCGTTCTTGCAGGAGATGTTGCTTATATAGGAATTGATTGTCTCTGCCTTTTGTCCTACTTGACATGTCCTTTTTTTTTGGGTGGCACGTTATTAGTAGATACGTCCATCATATTTTCTCTTACAGTAATACTGGCTTGTACGTGGCTGTAATATGCATCACTGTATTGTGTGTCATTAATTTTCTCTCGCAGTAATACTGGTTTGTATTTCCGTAAAATTCCTGTAATTTTCTCTGACAGTAATACTGGCTTTGATGTCCATAATATGACTTTAATTTTCTGTCACAACAGTGGGCAATCAGCAGAGTGTCCCCAGCAACTGATGTAATGTGTGTTATGTATCTGATAATCGTGCCCGTGGCGTCTCCCCAGCAAGTACTGTTTAGTTCCCTTGCAAGTATTTTAATCTATGCTGGCGTGCAGCTGATTATTGTATGTGTGGCGTCTCCCCAGCAACGGATTTTATATGCGCGGCTGCGACTACCCAATCAGCACTCTCCCCAGCAATGGTGTCCTTTATTTCTTATCATGCGCGGCCGTAGCAAGGCCATTCACTGTGTGCCCAGCTTCCAGTGTGTGTGCTTTATTTACTTATCATGCGCAGCAGCGGCTAGGCCATTCACTGTGTGCCCGGCTTCCAGTGTGTGTGCGTCCGCTGCGCGGCCCGCACATGCGCACTTCACCAGAAGACACACACACACACACGGACACCTGGACGCACACAGGGGTTTTATTAAAGAGGATGATTTTTGGATATGCACTATTTGCATTTTTGAGCATGTTAATTTTCAGTGTTTTCCATAAACTTTGTTTTTCTTTTAACAAGCAAATCTTATTTGTTTGCACCCTTGCCCAGGTCCATCCTTATGATTATCGATGTCCTAGATAAAGAAAGGAGACTTTTGGTCTGGAGGTACATCAAAGAGGAAAAAATTGTAGGGTACAACATAAATAATAGTGTTGCAAATGAACTCAGACTTGACATGGGTGAAATATACACATGACAACAGATTCAAACAAAGAGTTTTTTTTTTTTTAGCAATTCCAATGTCGACAGCAAACAATACACAGTAAGCATGTGGGTAATCCTTTCTTTATCATAGTCAGATTTATGTCACTGTAGTCCTAAACATTGGGCATATTTGTATGAGTTTGTACTTAACGCTTGAAACACACTCATCCCGTGGGGCATCACCCAACAACTTGATGAAACACATGCCACATAACCAGCTCTGAAAACACACACAAAATCACAACACACTTCAAATTCATTATAATAGCTTAGTTGTGCTATAATCTGTAGCCTAGCAGTGACAACGTAGATTTATCATTTGGTTGTGAAAAATTAAGCAGCAGTGTTTTTATTTAATACTAGAAATCCTGAAGCCTACAAAAAAACTTGTAATCTGCGGCCCATCTTAAATCCCTTCTCACCTCTCCATTCAGCAACTTTTGTTTTGTAAATGTGTTGATCAGCACAAGCAGAAAGCAGCCTGCTATCCCATCCCCACAACGCTGCAGGAAGGGCTAAAAGCTCTCTCAGCTCAAGCCTTGTTTATCTGGGAGTGAGGTACCTGGAGCTGTATAGGGTAAATAATATATTGTTATTTGAAATACATGCATTCTATGTGTGTTCCGTGCCTACAAAGACCTATGTAAGTGTAGGATGACAGGGAATGCAAGAAATGTTGAACACATACCTAAAAGACAAATCTTTTTAACGTTTTAGAACTAACAACAAAATTTTGATATAAAGTGTATAATGTGTGAAGACTGAAGTCCAAATATCAAGTAAGCACTTTCACAAAAGGTACAAGTACAGTCGATTCCTGTTAATCGGACCACATCGGGACGCAATCATTTTGTTCCTAATAACTGGCTGGTCCGATTACACGAACATGCCCTATACATGTGCAACCAAGACGGGACGTGCTATAAGTAACATATTAAAATGTCATTATGACTTTTATTGTGCTGCACACGCGTATGACGAACGTACAAATAAGAACTACGTACATGTACATGTATGGTTGCTTACGACTTTGTTTATTGAAAAAGAAATCTACAAATTCTTCGAAACGATCTACACAACACTCAGCATGCAAAGCACAATAAAAAAGGTTACATTACCAAATTCCAGTCAACGTTTGAAGAACTTGTCTAGTGTGATCTGACGCATTCTGTTGACGCACTGCACTTGTTTACGCTCGACTTCATGTCGCCAGCTACTGGGCATTTTAGGAAAGAAAGGCCAGGCATGTCCACCCCCACTGGTTTGCACTTGGTACAAATTTTCTGACTTCCTGACTTTTGATAAAAGCATATATTCTCCTGGGGATCCCAGGGATCCTCCCGATGTCGCTGACCCGCTTTACATTCGCTTTCCGCGGGTGACTTGTGGCTTCTTTTTCTTATTCTCTGTCACGTTCTTTGGTCCGATTAAACAGAATTTTGGTCCAAATAAGCAAACAATATTAGGCTTAAGTAATATGATCTGTTTCGGTTCTTTAGGATTCGGTCCGAATAAGTGGCTGGTCCGATTAACTGGTGGTCCAATTAACCAGAATCGACTGTATAACAAAACAAGTGTGCTTTTAATCAAGACTATAACCGAAGAAAAAGAAATAGGGTTAGTGTACTTTGTTGACACGACTGCTTTGTAGTACAGTGATAAAAACTGCTGACTCATAATCAACAGGTTGCAGGTTCGAGCCTTGCCACTTCCCAGAATTAATGTTTTGAGTAGTGAGCTGCTATTATTGTTACTATTACATAATAAAAACATACATTTGATTTGAGTCTGTAACAGCTGGTGTAAATGTATGGTACTTGTATAGGTTAGCTTTTTTTTTTTTTATTCACTTTTATTCTCAGTAGCATTCATGTTCACCTCAAGCTGAGACTGCAGTTTTCAAATAAAGACAACCTATAACAGAGGTGAATTCAGATGAGGACGAAGGTTCTGCATCTGAGAAAGAGAACAGAAGCCCTCCCTGCAAGAAACGTCTACTCACACATAAGAACAACGTAGCTGCACCAGGCGTAAGATGGCACCATCTGGATGTAGCAACAGGTCGGGTGTCATCATGCTAATCAGTCTGCCCCACACCTGTCCTTCAATGAAACAGCACACCTTACAGAGCTTGCCAAGGTACCGTGCAAAGTCCAGTTTGTGATTATGTTTTGTGATGGTCTTTATATAAAAACATTTATATGTTACTTATATAAAAGCCAGATCGAATGTTATTTAACTTGATTTATTTACGTATTTTCCTACAGTGTAAAGTCATAAATAAACTGCAGAGCTTCCTCTTTCTGATCGACACAGGCATGCTCACAAAATACTGTACATGTGTACTGAAGTGACTTTAGCTGCAGGTGGAAACTCCACGCAGCTGTTGCTATGGTTCTGCCTTTTTCCAAAAAACTGTTAGGTCTCGAAAAGTCTTTCTCCCATGGTGCGACTGGGATCTTTTCCTGAATAAGATCAAACACAGTTGCGTAGGGTGCAACAGGAGCTTCCACCTACAGCTAAAGTCACTTCAGTATACATGTAAACAAACCATTAAAAATACTGTTTCAGGAGACTGGAGTTCAACACTTTTTGCAAGGTATTGTAGGCTTCTTTGGAAGTCCATCCACCCATTCCCCAAATATCATTTATAATTTATAGGCACTATTCGTGCTATTCAGAATAATGAATTCTTGGCTTGAAACTTATATTTGAAGTGTTTTAATTTGCCTACAGAACAGCAATTAATTTCACAACAACAATAATGATAACAATATTAAAACAATAACAATAATAAATCAACAAACAGAGCAGCATGGGAGACACAGCAGCAAAATAAAACTAAACAATAAACCCGACAAAGTAACTATAACATTAGACTTTGCATATACTGTTAAAAGATTGACTTTACTCCAATATTACATTATATGCTTATATTAAACACATATGTTAAGACTTGGCAAATGTCATCTTCCATTGCTTATTACCATCTCGAGACTGATTCATGACATGCTTTTTACATCATGTTTGTCTGTTAGCTCCTTGCATGTGTGTAACTCTTACGAGTCACTGTGGTCCTCAAAAAGCTCTTCAGCATCTGTAAACCACTGAATGATCTTTCAGCTGTACCTATAGTTACTTGCAATGTAAAAAATCATTATCACAGCCTTGATAAGCACTGCTTTGTAGTCAACTTGATGTCATGACATAGTGACTGATGTTGTGTTCTCTGCACATGTCACTAAGTATACTGAGTTGCAAGCCCAAGTAACAATTGTGACATCCTTGGCAGAGATCATACCATGTGTTGCATCCTTGGAAAAAGTTTCTTCTTTTGTATTTTTGTCAGCTGTTCTGAAGAGATATGCAAGTAAGAATTTCATTATTGTATGAGACTTTACATGCATTTTGCAATGTTCCTTCATTTAACGTGACTTGACAATACATCAATGTTCTTTTTTACATCAGACAGACACAACTCTGGGCTCTGAATGGCTGGGTTAATTTCTACTATTAGTACTATCACATCAGCTAGCAGTCAAATTTTGAAATAGAAAAAAAACTCAGTTGGCTTAAAATAACTATTGCTCTTTGTAGCAATGACACCAGCTGATTTTTCCAAGTAAACTTTCAAAAGGTTAGACAGTCATAGCTCTGTAGCACAGAGTTGACACTGGTAAATCACTTGGTCCAATGAGTGAGGCACAGTTAGCACAGACTGTTTCCAATTTACGGAATGAGTTAAATCATATTACCCTTTATGGTGACTAATTAATCTTGTTGATCAGACCATTTACTAAATTTACGGTGTCTCTGCAGGTATTTGATTTCGTAAGGCCATCCTGAAAAGCCAGGTTCATATTAGGGGCATGGCAATGCACAAACATGGCCTCCACCATCATAACAGTGGCCTATTCAGTCAGACAACAGAAAACCTAAAGAACCATTTAAGACAGAAAAATAAGTATTTGAACTTGTCTTTCTTTTTATCCTCTTATCACATGAACTTATTTCAGAAAGCTGTTGCTTCCCTGTGATACTATAATTCTTCCTTGGGATCTAAACTTTTCAGGTCTCTTTTCCTGATGGATGAAAGTTTTTTCAACCCTTTATGGTTGAAAATGTTAACATGTTTGCTCATTGCATGTCTGGTATCTATTAAACAGTATTTTCTGCTTCATCTTGTCAAATGTTAGTCAGGTTTATTTTTCAACTACTCCGATATGAAGCACTTCGTTGAGCCAGTCTCAGACTGTATACACCCCATTGTAATATTTTGTCTTTTTTAATATATGTGGCCATGTCAAGATTTGACCTTCATTTTAACAATATCGATAGATAAAGGCGATATAACAAACAATAATGCCACATTTATATTTTGAAGTCCATTGTATAATTCAAATAAACATAAATGCGGAAAAAGTACATCCCTACATCGACCACTTACTTCCTCAAATACCTAAAATTAAAATCAGGTGGAAATGATTAAAATGTGTTTAGAGATGATCTTGTAGGAACCAGTTTTATTTAAACCCCATTTAAAGAAACACACAGTACAATTACAAATAAACTAGCTGGCGGGTACAATACACAGTGTGGGATCGGGTTAGTGGGTGTTAAAAGACCCAACATCCTGGAGGGAGACCCTATTCCCGAAACAGGTAGAGTGGGTAATGAGGCTCCGGTAACACTTACCAGAAAGCATAAGTGAAAACAGGGGATGGGCTGGATGACTGTCAACAGAGAAGATGAATTCGGCCCTTCTAAGACTATTTGAGTAGATGGTATGAAGATTAGATGATCAGCCCCAAGATTTTATAAGCTATATGGACAGTCCATTGGAGGAGTTTGCAATCCTGGTAAGTAAAATTATCAACCCACACCATGATGCATTGGGGGTTGGGGCATTGATGGGTAGTGGATCATGACTGCCTTTGTTCTTTCTGAAGTCAACAATAATCTTCCTTGTTCTGTTGACTTTCAGAGAGAGGTTGTTGTTGTTATGGCAACCTCATTATTGTCACTAATGAGGCCATTCGCAGTGGTATCATCTGTGAATTTGATGATGCTATTGTCCTCATGCTTTGCTACAAAGTAGAAGGTGAACAGGCTATATAGCAGTAGGCTAAGATAACCATGAGGAATGTCAATGCTGGTGAACTGCATTGAGGAGTTATTTTTGCCAGTCCTCACTGACTGGGGTCAATTAGTCAGTAAGTTGAGAAGCAGGCTGGAGGGCATAATGGTAGTGAAAGCAGAGCCATAGTCAATGAACAGCATCCTGACATAGTTGATTTTCCTTTCTAGATGAGCAAGAGCAATGTACAGGGCGATAGGCCGATAGTCATTCTGGACAGAAGTTGCAGATTTCTTTGGCACAGGCACAAATGTTTTTCTTAAAAACACTGCTGCACAGTACATAAAAATAGGGACAAGTTGAGGATGTCAGTGTACATTTGTGACATCTGGGTGGCACATTCCTTCAGAACACAGGACAGAACATTTTCTGGGCTGGTGGGGCTTAAAGGTTTAACTCACATTGGCCACTGTCACCTGCTCCTCTTCTTGGTAGCAGTGGAAACACTATGAAAATCTCCAAGTCTGAGCTGCAAGGCTCAAAACAAGTGAAAAAGTCATTCAGCTCATCTGGGAGTTAGGTGGGGGTGTATGGGGGCACAGCTGTCAAGGTTTTGTAGTCTGTGATCGCCTGCAGACCTTTCCACAGTTGATGTGAGCTGCTGCTTGTGAAATCATTTTCAAGCCTGCTTCCACACTGAGCCTTTGCCACTTTAATCACTTTCCGTAGCTTGTACCTGGAGCTCTTGCAGTATTCTGTGCAATTTGCATTAAAAGTAGCAGTTTGCTGTTCACCCAGGGCTTCTGATTAGGATGAACATGACTGCATACCTATTTGTGGCAGGATGTAGGCTATTTGTATGACCATGACTACAACTATCTTTCTGATCCATTTTATAGGCTTGAACATCATCATCAGGTCATACATTGCTGTTAGTATAAGAATTCAAAGTGGGTCTAACTAAAGCAAACACTTAGTCTTGTACTGTGGCAGATAAAGCAGGTGCTACATTTAAGTTCAGATGGATAATGTACAGGCCAGAGAGCATACTTTCAGTTAAAGAATGAGGACTAAGTTTAAGTAGACTTTGCTTACTACTAGCTTTACCACAACAAATAATAACTTGTCCGTAACAATCCTTTCACTGGTTAACTTCGAATTAACACTTCGTAGTTCATGAGTGAGTGAGTTCTAATGCGATGATCTGAACTAAGCTAGTCTGTTTATTTCAGGGATCTAAATGAAATTTAGATTTATTTAGTGTTTATGGTGGTGCTTTGCTTACATTATTTGTTTGCTATCACAATAAACTCTGTGTTTTTCAGACAAATCAAATACAGTCTATAGAGATGTACTGCCCTTAGGTGTGATCTATAACAATCCACATAGTCAAATACATTTCAACTTAATTTAACTTTTCTATAGCATCACTCTAGGCTCATTCCAAATTTACCATAACCAACTGAGTAAATTTCCCCTCAGAGACAGAACCTTTTGGCACCTGCTTGTTACTATTTTGTTCATGTCTGGGCTCCATCCATTTGCCCTCCATCACAAGCTACTCTAAACTAATCACACTGCAGTCATGATTGAAGAGGCAAGGGAAAAGTAGGAACCCGGCTAGAGCTGTTTACTTTAGCATTACTCATTGTAGTCCTTTAAAAAACATTGAATTTAAGATTATTATTACCACAAGACACGCAATTCACCTTGTTTTTATATTGTTATTTTCAGTGTAATGTATTTTAATTGTTTTACATACAGATGATACACAAATCAAGTCTGCATAATTTATTAAATGCAATCAATACATTAAAAAATTGCAATGCTGGATTTCTAGAATTTTATTTGCTCTGTCATTCCAGCAAATTGCTTCTCCCAGCCCCAAATTCCCCTTCCCTCCTCCATGTAGATTTTAATTTTCCACTAATGCAATATATTTATGTTATCATTTTCTTTTTTGGGTATCCTGTTGGTTTTACATCCCTTTGCTCACAATGTTGAATAATAATAAAAAATCATTACTAACATACAAGCTACACTGACTGTCATTGGCTCATCTGCTGTCAAAGATTATTTTTCATATTCCTATAAATTAATGTTTTAATTTGGAATTATCATTAACATACTGATAAAAGGGTGGAAAAGTAGCACATTTGTAAGAAAAGAAATGTAACCTAAACATTTACACATTGTTGCCATCACAACATCATGAGAACAAGTCTTAAAAGGATGATTAATAGATTTAAAAGTCTATTTTTAAAATGATTTAGTCTAAATATTGGGTTGCTGAGGACCAGTTCCTATTCCAGCAACATAATACAATGTTCACTAACCATTATATATTGTGTTAATGGATCTACTTTTTCTTGGGTATGTATAATGTTAAACATAATGTGTGTGTATGAGTATTGATAAAAGTTCTCTCAGGAATATAGCAAGTTACAAAAAAAGTAGTAGCATTGAAAAGACCTAACCTTGCAGCGTTTCTCTATTCTATGTAAGATAGAATGCTAGAAGACACAACAACTGGCAACGAGAGTTTACATGAATCTTTGCTTTCAACATACTATTGAAACAAACCTGAATTTCTACAGAGCTATTTGAAGAAAGGAATAGGGAGAAACGAGCATTGAAAAGCAGGTGCGTTCACAAGATGCTATCTACCCAGGATACACAGTGCAAATTGTTGCTGTTCGTAAAACAAGGTAAACAAATGAAAAAGTGAACAGATTAAAGAGGAAAATGGCTGGATGTGTAGGGAAAATAGACAGTTTTGATAGTTCGGTGGAGAACTGGGCCACATATGTTGAAAGACTAGTACAGTACAGCCTGGCAAATGAGATTAAGGATAAAAACAAAGTTGTTGTGTTACTTAGCTTTATGGAAGCTAAAACCTGCAACTAGTTTCGCAGTTTTGTGGCACAAGTGAAACCACCTGAGAAAACATTCAGCCAAATTGTGTATCTTGCAGAATCACTTGAATCCTAAACTGCTAGTGACTGCCGAGCATTTTCGCTTTCAAAAATGTAATCAAACAAAAATCTAAACCGTAATGGAGTATGTAGCAGAACTGAGAAGGCTCTCAGAGCACTGTGAATTTAGAGAAAATGTGTTTTGATTCTTTAAGAAACAGGCTAGTTTGTGGATTGCATTATGAAAATATACAAAAATGACTCTTGACTGAGCATACATTAATCCTGCTCCATGCTATAAAAATTGCTGTGTCAATATGGACAGCCACTAAAGATACTTTCGAACTGCAGCAGAAGATCACAACAGTGTGTAATGCACATGAATTGGAAGTAACACGTGTAAGAAAAAGTCACACGTGTCTGAGTGCTGGCTTAAACACAAACTGTGTTGTCAATGTCAGAAACCAGGGTATATTCAAAAAATATGTAAAACCTGCCCACATGAGAAAACGTTTGCAAAGAATTAGCAGAAACATAAAAACGTGAATGAAATGAATACTGCCACAACAGACTCATCTGAAAACGAGCTGGCTTGCACTGATATCTATGCACTTAAAGAGGCTGAAAAAGGAACATTTGGGGTTTTTCATGAAGCAGAAGGAGTGCCTTTTAAGACTGAGCTTGACACCGGATCAGCCTTGTCAGTGATCTGCTATAAGGATTATAAGGGATAATTTGCACATTGCATCCTGGAGACTGCTCATGTATTGTTAAAAACATAAACCGGTGAGAAAGTAACTCCCTTGGGAACAATTAATGCAAACGTTAACTATGCAGGGAAAACACATACATTGCAACTTTTGTGTAATTAAAAAAGGGGGTGTACCACTGTTGGGACGTGAGTGGCTAAAAGAGATAAGGATGGATTGGCAGTCAATCAAAGCCATACAAACCAAGCAACCAGTCCACAACTAACAGACTCAAAGAGCTGCTTTCACAGTATGCACAGGTTTTTCAGGAGGGCACTGGCACATTATAGCATATGAAAGCCAAGATTATATTAGAAGATAATACTGTGCCAAGGTTTCACACGGTAAGGCCTGTACAATATATCTTGCATTCCAAATCGGAAGTAGAACTGCAAAGACTAGAAAGGGAAGGCATACTGACAAAAGTGGAATGGTCCAACTAGGCAACACCAATTGTGCCAGTTGTAAAGGATGATGGCACTGTGCGCCCCCGCCGAGACTTTAAATTGATAGTGAACCCAGTGTTAAAAACTGAACAATATCACTTACCTCACACAGATGATATCATTGCATCCCTGGGCAGAGGATAAAACTTTTAAAAATGTGACCTTGCACAAGCATGCCAACAAATAGAAATGGAGGATTCATCCAAAAAGCATTTGACTATTAACACTGCTAAAGGCCTGTAACCAGTATAACTGTTTGGTTTTTGGAGTTGCTTCAGCGCCATCCATATGGCAGAAGGCAATAAAGCAAGTCTTACATGGCATTCCTAGCACTCAGTGCTACCTTGATGACATTCTTGTCACAGGGTCTGATGACAGGGAGCATCTTGAGAACCTAGGAAAAGTCCTGAACAGATTAGCAGTGTTTGGGTTGAGAGTTCACAAAAATAAGTGTGAGTTTTTCAAGTTGAGTATTGAGTATTGTGGACAACAAATTAATAAAGAAGGCTTACATAAATGCAATGACAAAACTGAAGCAGTTTGGAAAGCAAAGAAACTCCAAAATGCAGCTCAATTGTGGTCATTTTTGGGACAGGTGAATTAATACCACAAGTTCCTTCCAGATCTTTCGACTGTATTGCATCCTCTAAACTGCTTGCTGAGTAGTTAAACAGCATGGTGCTGGACTAAAGAAAGCAAGCATGCAAACAATGAGGCAAAATCTTTTGTAACATCAGACAATGTGCTAACTCAAAATGACCCCAGCTTACTACTCCAGCTTACAGGCGATGCCTCTCTTTATTTGTCACATAGGTTCACAGATAGAAAAGAACAGCCATTTGCCTTTACTTCAAGATCCTTAACTCCAGCAGAGCATAGTTTTGCACAAAAAGTAATCTAGTACAACCAGTGGACATGTTCCAAATAGCTCAGGTAGAGTCATCACCAGTCACATGTTCTGACATCCAGTGGGGCACATGCTATGACCCAACACTGTCCCAAGTTTATGAACTAACAGTTAAAGGCTGGCCATCCAAGGGCAATGCATTTTTATCAGCCTACTCATCATGCTGTGACCAACTGTCAGTAAGTCAAGGTTATATTTTATGGATCCCATGTGTTATCATTCCTCTAACACTTCGCACCAAGGTACTAGATGTGCTACATGAAGGACACTTAGTGGTGGTAAACATGAAGAATTTGGCCCATAGCTATGTCTGGTGGCTTGGAATTGATCATCACCTAGAAGATCTCACAAAGACATGTAATGGGTGCCAGCAGACTCAAAAATCACCAACATCTGCACCACTTTACCCATGGGAATGGCCCACCACACCAAGGTAGCACATACACAATGACTATGCAGCCCCATTCTTTGATAAAATGTTCCTTATTGTTGTAGATGCCCACTCTAAGTGGCCAGAGAGTTTCTATACCATTAAAGCAACTGCCATAAAGACTGTGGAACTCCTACATAACTTGTTCTTGTGTAGAGGAGTACTAGAACAAACAGTAAGTGATAATGTTAGCCAGTTCTAATCTGAAGGGTTTAAAACCTTTCTCAGGAAAAAAGAAATACAACAAATTACTATAGCTCCAGAGAAGAGATAATGAAGGTCAGTAGGAACAAGACAGAATACATGAGTGTAAATGAGAGGGAGGTCAGTGGAATGGTGAGGATGCAGAGAGTAGAGTTGGTGAAGGTGGATGAGTTTAAATACTTGGGATCAACAGTACAGAGTAATGGGGATTGTGGAAAAGAGGTGAAAACGAGAGTTCAGGCAGGGTGGAATGGGTGGAGAAGAGTGTCAGGAGTGATTTGTGACAGACGGGTATCAGCAAGAGTGAAAGGGAAGGTCTACAGGATGGTAGCGAGACCAGCTATATTATATGGGTTGGAGACAGTGGCACTAACCAGAAAGCAGGAGACAGAGCTGGAGGTAGCAGAGTTAAAGATGCTAAGATTTGCATTGGGTGTGACAAAGACAGATAGGATTAGAAATGAGTACATTAAAAGGGTCAGCTCAAGTTGGACGGTTGAGAGACAAAGTCAGAGAGGTAAGACTGCGTTGGTTTGGACATGTGCAGAGAATAGATGCTGTGTATATTGGGAGAAGGATGCTAAGGATAGAGCTGCCAGGGAACAGGAAAAGAGGAAGGTTTAAGTAGAGGTTTATGGATGTGGTAAGAGAGGACATGCAGGAGATGGGTGTAACAGAACAAGATGCAGAGGACAGAAAGATACAGAAGAAGATGATCCACTGTTGAAACCCCTAAAGAGGGGAGGCAGAAGAAGAAGAAGAAGAAGAACTATGGCACCGAACCACCCTGCAGCGAATGGTCTTGCTGAGTGTTTCATGCAGTCCTTCAAACAATCAATTAAGAAAATGTCATCTAAAGGAATATAACTGCAGTGGAAAGTGTCCAAGTGTCAACTGACTTATCATAACAGCACCCACTTGGCCAAAGGACAAACACCTGCAATGCTTTTTCTAGGCTGGCCCCTGAGATCCTGTCTGGACTTGATGAAACCTGACCTACACAGGCATGAACAACAAAAGCAAGTAACAAACCCTGCTCACCTTCCATATGGGCCAGAAGGTTCTTGCTTGCGATTATCGCAATAATAGCCAGCCATGGCGACAAGGTGTCATTGCCTCACAGACAGGACCATTGCCTTATGCTGTGGTCATTGGGAATGATATTGTCTGGCGTCAACATATAGATCAATTGCTAGACACTACCTGACAACCACCAACAGGAAGAACTTGCACAGCCAATTTCATCGCAGGACATGGCTATACCAGAGAGTGACGGTCAGGAGTCCACCACCACTAACAATCAGAAGACAACACAACATGAGAGTCAGGGTTCAGCTTTTAGTTCCAGTCCAATATGCATTAGACGTTACCCTGAAAGAGTTAGGAAACCTCCTAAAAGAAATGAATGATAAAGTTTATATCTTATTTTGGTTAAAATATGTGTTGAGGATATTCTTTTTTTTTTTTTTGCTTTTTTGAATTACTAGGGTGTTGTACCGTGTTAGCCATTATGGATGTGGTAAGAAGTTAAGCAAAATGACACATTTTATTGGCTAACTAGAAAGATAACAATATGCAAGCTTTTGAGGCAACTCAGGACCCTTCTTCAGGCAAGATGCAATACAGAAACTGGAATTTTCTGTGTTTATATAGACACTAGAACAGATATAGCATTGGAAAACCTTTAAGTGAGGCATCTTAGAGGTAAAAAATTAATAGACATCTCCGAGGTAAGATTTATTTAGCAAGACAGAAGAACAATGTATAGTCAAGATCTTTTGATAAGATAACTGTCCAACTAAGTCTTTTGAAGGTTCTGATTAGTTTTTCAAAACAATGTGGATTTCTAGTCAGGTTGTCTTGGACAGTCTGAGAGATGCAAACAGTCCTCATATCTAGTTAGCCAATAAAAGGTGTCATTTTACTTAACTTCTTACCACGTCCTTTTTTGATATAGCCTTAGTGCTGCGTGGGAGGAATTGTTATATATTGCGTTAATGGATCTACTTTTAGTTGTGTATGTATAATGTTAAAAGTCATGTGTGTGTATGCACATTGATAAAAGTCCTCTCAGGAATACAGCAACTTTCAAAAATTAGTTGTACAATAAAAGCATGGAAAAGAGCTTACCTTGCAGCATTTCTGTACTCTGTTTAAGGCAGAATGTTTAAAGACACAACATTAACACTTGGCATATTTAAAGCCACCTTAAATCGTGTGCTTTGGAGTATGGGAAGAAAACTACAAAAAAAACTTTAGAGACATGGAGTTTGCACAGAATTCACTAAGCCAACGTAAGCCCCATCCCCCAAGGCTCAAAAGTTGTTCTGAAAATGGGTAAATAGATAGCTAACTTACCAGGTGTTAACACACAAACACACACATGCATTAAAGCATAAGAAAGCCAGAAAAAATAAAATTATATAGCAATAATGCAATACTATAAACAGAACATCTAAAAAGTTAAAAGATACAGCAAAATAAAAACATAAAGCATCAAAAAAAAAAAATTGCAACTGTGTGAAAACGTGGTGGTTTATTATCTACTTTTTTCTGTTACATACAGTTAACCCTCGTTTATCACGGTTAATCCGTTCCAGACTCTACCGTGATAAATGAATTTTCGCGAAGTAGGATTCTTTATTTATAAATCGAATATTTTCGCAGCTAGAGTATAGAAAACCTGTTTATGACCTTCTAAATACGTTTTTTAACATTATTAGAGCCCTCTAGACATGAAATAACACCCTTTAGTCACCATTACACTCGTATTACCCAATATATTAGACAAAATAAAACATATTAGACGTTACAAATATCATATTCCTAGGCGCACTCCCCTTTTAAGGCGACCGACTTTTATCCTAAATTTTTGTGCACTCCATGTGTACATCAGGCATGTAAGTGTAGAGAATGAGAACATCAAAGTGCCCATTCATAACATCTCCCGAAAACCTACGTTTTTTTTTTATCCCCTCAAGTGCCTGTCCAAAGTCGTACAATGTCAGCCCGAATTCATGCACTAAATAAGTTATAGATGAGAATAAGCAAGCACCATCTCCCCTGATATTTACTACGCAGTGAGGCATTTGTACTCCATGAACATTAATTATTTCCAGAGACATCATTTTGTCTATTTTTCCAGTGCATCGTGCACAAAAGCAAGGGACCGATGAGAGCACCAGAACTCCGCTCACATCACGTCGCTTCGTACCTCAAGCCGCAAGTAGCAAGTCTGTAATAAGCTGAATACCGCTACGCTTTGCACTCACGGGACGGAAGGACAATCGACGCTTTTATATAGTAGATTTTATACTGTACATTTAATTGCACACAACCACTAACCTATGAAGGCACAACCTCAGCAGGAGAGTCTTCAGAGGTGGTGAAGTATCTTCAGCAGGTGCGTTGTTATCTTCAGTGAAGGAGTACTAAGAGTAAGCAGTGGGTGTCTGGGTGCGCGGCTGAAGAATATCTTGATAGGCAGCTGCTGGCGCTGTCTTTTCATATGCGTGAGGAGGCTTTTGTAGGGTATTGCCATCTTTAATCATATCACCTTCTCCTGGATAGTAAGCATCTTCCTCCGGCGCTTAGTTTTATTGTCAGAAGGCTTAGAAAAAGCAGCACGTTTAGGCGCCATCGTCGGGCTTAGATAAAAGTTCTCAGAAAGCGCATGCGTAGTGACGTAAGCGTGTATGAGAAAAAAATCGTGATAGAGTGAAGCCGCGAAAGTCGAAGCGTGATATAGCGAGGGATCACTGTATTACAAAAATATGTACAAAAGTACAGTACTGTATATTTAGACTTGTGTCACTGCTTTTGTTGTTCCATTGGAAAATAATAAGGAATTAATGAAAACCCTTAACCAAACGAGAAATTATAAAAGTCAGTCGGTCAGTCATTTTCTAACCTGCTTAGTCCTTAGTAATCTCTGCTAGCGTATGGCACAGGGCAGGAAAAAACCCTGGGCAGGGTGGCAGTCCATCGCAGTGCAAACACATAGACACACCTCAACCACACACTAGGGTCAATTTAGTACCATCGATCCACCTAACCAGCATGTCTTTCAACTATGGGAGGAAATCAGAGCACCTGGAGGAAACCCACACAGACACAGGGAAACATGCAAGCTTCACGCAGGAAGAACTCAAGACACAAACCCTGATCTCCTTACAGAGAAGCAGCAGCGCTACCACTGCACCACTGTGCCGTCCGAAATTATAAAGATGAATTGAAAAAATGCTGAGGGTCAGAAGTTGTGGAATGGTCAATTTAACCGTAAAATTAAAATTCTAATAAAAGACAGACATTGCAATATTCAACATGCATCCCTGAAAGCTGATTGTGGTATAGCGGGTCCACGGCTTCCAAAAAAAGGGTCAGGTTTTTAAATCTGTATAGCCATGTCGTTCTCCATGGGGGCGATTGCACGACTGCGGGGAGTTAATGAGGTGATTGGAGCGACTCGCACCTGCACGTGTGGGTGCGGTCGTTCTTATTTGCCTCATTGGGTTCCTGTGGTGTGTAATTAAGACATGGTGCCCACGGAGGAAGAGGTGTATGTATATATAAACAGAGGTACACCAGAGGGGGATATACAGTAAATTGTGGGAGAGAAATGGAAGGAGGTAGAAAGATGTATGGAGGAGAAGGAGGTTAAAGGACGGCAATGGCAGTCTAGGCTGGATGATCTGGCAAAATGAAAAGAGAGAGACAGAACGAGTTGGGGCCCCGCTAAGGAGCATTTGGCCGATGCGCTCTGGGGCTAGTTCGCCCCACTGACAACTAGCGAGTGGGGTGAGCAGGAGAGGAATCATCTTGTTGGATCTGAGGAGCGACTACGGGTGTGCGAAAGATCACGGGAGGAGAGCCAACCTCGTCGGTCTGGCAGTGACGTCCATTTGGAGGCCAAGACGGAGGTTGACAGAAGGAGCTTGTGGCTGTTGGGTCTCCATGGCTGCCGGGGAGAGAGTGATGTAGGTGGGCCAGAGAATAACAAGGGAGTGAGAGACTGCAGTTTTAACTTCTACATTTTTAACCTCAGATTTTAACGGATTTATTTATTGTTGGTTTTTTTAACCCCACTGGACATTGTTTTATGGATTTATTTATGGAACTTGTTGCACTGCACTTTTTGCTTTTGATTGTTTTAAATAAAGTACTTTTTCACTTTTGGAATATATCCCCTGGCTTTGAGAGATTTATCCCCTTTTGTCAGCTCATCTCGGTGACATTATCGGCGGTGTTGGGTTCAGGGTTCCCAAACGGACAAGGAAAGCATGGAAGGAAACCCGCATCGTCACACTGATTATTCATTTAAATGAAAGTTGGCTGCCACTTGATGGAAAACATTTTGTAGACCTCATATAAAAGAGAAACAAAACGAAGCAAGTATGTCTCACAAATTAAAAGGAAATTTTTAAGTTGTATTATTTTATGTTCTTACCTTATGTTTTGATGTTTTCTATATTTTTACATTATTTTGGAATATGTTAATGACAACAGTAGATGTCATCATTTTGCTTTTAGACACTGTATCACACACCTCACTATGGGGCAAATGTGTATTTGACTTCATAATGGTCATTTTATTTCAGCATCAGCTGCAGGTTTAGAAAATGTTGGTAACTTTCTTAATACAAACAAATGAAAAGAAATTTCTGTACTAAGAAGCAAAATCAAACAAATAATCAGTTTTCCACCATGCATTAAAATAATTTTTCATGTGCAAAGAATTATGAAACAAATGTCTGTCTTAAAGTGCTATATTGTATATACTAATTAGCCAACAGGTTTCAGTATATTCATAAAAAGATACTTTCTCTAAACACACTTAGCTCATTACTGGGTTGCAGAGATCAGTCTTGTTTCACTGCAAAAAAAAAAAACAGAAGAATCCTGGACAGGATATTCAAGCAGGCATGTATACTTAAAATATACTATAAAATAACTGATTTTTGTAAACTCGCCTGGTGGCTCAGATTTTTCATACAAAAGAAAACTAAATAGGGTGGCACGGTGGCACAGTGGTAGCGCTGCTGCCTCGCAGTTAGGAGACCCGGGTTCGCTTCCCGGGTCCTCCCTGCGTGGAGTTTGCATGTTCTCCCCGTGTCTGCGTGGGTTTCTTCCGGGCGCTCCGGTTTCCTCCCAAAGTCCAAAGACATGCTGGTTAGGTGGATTGGCGATTCTAAATTGGCCCTAGTGTGTGCTTGGTGTGTGGGTGTGTTTGTGTGTGTCCTGTGGTGGGTTGGCACCCTGCCTAGGATTGGTTCCTGCCTTGTGCCCTGTGTTGGCTGGGATTGACTCCAGCAGACCCCCCGTGACCCTGTGTTCGGATTCAGCGGGTTGGAAAATGGATGGATGGAAGAAAACTAAATAGCCAAACAATACTGGTGAGAAAAAATTAAATTCCACATAAACAACTAATCAGTTGTAAAATCCTTTCACCAACCTGTGCCCTAGCAGAGACTAGTTTTTTATTAATAAAACACCTGGATTCAATATAAAATTGTCAAAAAAAACATAAAAACATCTGCTCTCTGGTTATCATCTTCCCTGTTACCAGTTTCTACAGCCACCCAGTCAAACGTTTGATATAAATCTGAATGCGAATCTGTGACATTATTTGAAAATTGAGCTGTACAAACACAAACTAATTTGAAAAACACGGAGCAAGTCACCTGGAAAGATGGTCCACAATTACTCATGAAAAGTGAGCAAAGTTTGTACATAATGAGCTCCATACTCCAACTTAGAGCTGGTATTGTGACAAAAAGTGCCTCTATGAAATATTTAAGTGTATGGATGGAAATATTATACAAACGGCGCAATTTCATTTTTGCCTTGTTAAGATTTTTTTTAGACTGAGTATGGGGCGGGGGGGCTGCGGCACTAGGGGACAAACAGGATAGGAATTTGAAAATGAGGACTTTTGAAAAGCAGTGTATTATTTTATGATGCATTTTTATATATAATAACTGGAATAAGGTGTGGAGTGAAAATCAATTAATGGTCCAAAACAAAAAAATCTCAGTTATACAAAAATATTTTTAAAAAGTTAGAAGAAAAAAACTGAATGCTATTTAATAATTTTGTTGCTATGTTTAGTTAGTCTATACAGACACCACAAATTACAAAGATATCACTAAAATGTTTGTTATATTCAGTAATTATTTAAGAGCTAAGCATCTATTTACCTCTTCTATTCTTGATCAATGATCACAGTTTATAGAATCTGGGAAAGCAGAGAAGAAGAACTTACTTTAAGTTCTATCAGCTCTCCAGTATACAAGCCCGAAGGCCTTAAGTGGGGTTTGTTGTCTGTTTCATTATTTATTTATATATATATAGTTTTTTTCTTTTGTTGTTTTTTTTTTTTAAACTCTCTCTCTCTGCGTTCTGTAATGTTTTAAAATCCTCTTGGGGACAAATAAAAAAAATACTTGCTTGTCTATCTGTCTAAATAACTAACACTCTCTCTATTGTGAGATATGACCGGCAATTCATCCCAACCAATACCCCCAGGCCACCAGATGGAGCCCTCCTTGCAGCATAGAGGTGCCCCGAATGCCAGCAGGGAATTATGGACAATGGAGTTATAATATACAGCCCTGCTGAATACCAAGGGGGCCACCAGGAGTCGCTGCAGGGAGGCCCAGGGATTTATATTTCCCGTATAGCATAGAAGTATTTCCAAGTCACAGGAACAGAAGAAATGATATACTTCCGGGCTGAGGAAAAAGAGAAGTTTTTACCCGACCCGGAAGTGTTGGATAATCACATGGGCTGAGGGCTCAGAAACACTTCCAGGTAGAGGACTATAAAGGACTGTGGGAGATTCCAGGCAGACGAGCTGAGTTGGGAGGCAGGGTGGCTAAGCGTCTGGGAGTGGAGGATTGGATTATTGCTTATTGTTATTGGAGTATTGTGGAGAGTAGAGTGCTTTGTGCACATTATTATTATAATAAATCAATTATTTGGACTTTTATCTGGTGTCTGACGTGGTGTCTGAGGGTTCAAGGGAGCGACAGTGCCCCTATCGTTCACACTATCTATTTGTATAGATACAGTGGGTACGGAAAGTATTCAGACCCCCTTCAATTTTTCACTCTTTGTTATATTGCAACCATTTGCTAAAATCATTTACATTATTTTTTTTCTCATTAATGTACACACAGCACCCCATATTGACAGACAAAAAAAAGAATTTTTGAAATTGTTGCAGATTTATTAAAAAAGAAAAACTGAAATATCACATGGTCCTAATTATTCAGGCCCTATGCTCAGTATTTAGTAGAAACACCCTTTTGAGTTAATACAGCCATGAGTCTTCTTGGGAAAGATGCAACAAGTTTTTCACACCTGGATTTGGGGATCCTCTGCCATTCCTCCTTGCAGATCCTCTCCAGTTCTGTCAGGTTGGATGGTAAACGTTGGTGGACAGCCATTTTTAGGTCTCTCTAGAGATGCTCAATTGGGTTTAAGTCAGGGCTCTGGCTGGACCATTCAAGAACAGTCGCAGAGTTGTTGTGAAACCCCTCCTTCGTTATTTTAGCTGTGTGGTTAGGGTCATTGTCTTGTTGGAAGGTAAACCTTCGGCCCAGTCTGAGGTCCTTAGCACTCTGGAGAAGGTTTTTGTCCAGGATATCCAGCATTCATCTTTCCCTCGATTGCAACCAGTCGTCCTGTCCCTGCAGCTGAAAAACACCCCCACAGCATGATGCTGCCACAGCCATGCTTCACTGTGGGGTCTGTATTGGACAAGTGATGAGCAGTGCCTGGTTGTCTCCACACATACCGCTTAGAATTAAGGCCAAAAAGTTCTATCTTGGTCTCATCAGACCAGAAAATCTTATTCCTCACCATCTCAAGAGTCCTTCAGGTGTTTTTTAGCAAACTCCATGTGGGCTGTCATGTGTCTTGCACTGAGGAGAGGCTTCCGACAGGCCACTCTGCCATAAAGCCTTGACTGGTGGAGGGCTGCAGTGATGGTTGACTTTCTACAACTTTCTCCCATCTCCTGACTGCATCTCTGGATCTCAGCCAAAGTAATCTTTCGGTTCTTCTTTACCTCTCTCACCAAGGCTCTTCTCCCCCGGTAGCTCAGCTTGGCCAGACGGCCAGCTCTAGGAAGGGTTCTGGTCATCCCAAATGTCTTCCATTTAAGGATTACGGAGGCCACTGTGCTCTTGGGAACCTTAAGTGCAGCAGAAATTTTTTTGTAACCTTGGCCAGATCTGTGCCTTGCCACAATTCTGTCTCTGAGCTCTTCAGGCAGTTCCTTTGACCTCATGATTCTCATTTGCTCTGATATGCATTGTGAGCTGTAAGGTCTTATATAGGCAAGGTGTGTAGCTTTCCTAATCAAGTCCAATCAGTATAATCAAACACAGCTGGACTCAAATGAAGGTGATCTCAAGGATGATCATAAGAAATGGAAAGCACCTGAGTTAAATATATGAGTGTCACAGCAAAGGGTCTGAATACTTAGGACCATGTGATATTTCAGTCTTTCTTTTTTAATAAATCTGCAACAATTTCAAAAATTATTTTTTTTGTCTGTCAATATGGGGTGCTGTGTGTACATTAATGAGGAAAAAAAATTATTTAAATGATTTTAGAAAATGGCTGCAATATAACAAAGAGTGAAAAATTGAAGGGGGTCTGAATACTTTCCGTACCCACTGCATATATTAGGTCAGGGAATTGAGTAAAAAAAAAAGTAATTAGTTGTATAACTGTATGAAATTAATAGTAATTAATCGTATCTAACATTAAATCTATACTAATAAAAGGCAAAGCCCTCACTCACTCACTCACTCACTCACTCATCACTAATTCTCCAACTTCCCGTGTAGGTAGAAGGCTGAAATTTGGCAGGCTTATTCCTTACAGCTTACTTACAAAAGTTGGGCAGTTTTCATTTGAAATTCTACGCGTAAGGGTCATAACTGGAACCTATTTTTCTACATATAATGTAATGGAGTTGAGTTGGAGATGGCCGTGGGGGAGTTTCGTGTGACATCATCACGCCTCCTACGTAAGTACGTAGAGAACAAGGAAGAACTCCAAAAAGCGATGAGCACAAAACGCCATTTCACAATTGATAAGGCAGAAAAACATTATGAAGCAAATGATGCATACAAGCATATTCATAAGTACAGCTACTGCGGAAACAAAGCACGGCGTGAACCGTAAGTTTATATTAAATTAAGTTCATAGACAGGCTGCCACTAGCGTTTGTAATTTAGTGCCTGCCCATATAAGGCCGTCCATCAGCGGCAATCCAATACAAACACTGCCGGTAAATATTCACGTGTGAAGGACTGTGCTTATGCAGAGGAAGATGAGATGGTCAGGGTGGTGTTTGGCACAGACACATTGAAACTGCGAGAGAAACTTTTAAGTGCGGGTCTTAGCTGACATTACGAGATGGCACCAGCACAGCTGGGAACCTTCGATGCAAGAACACCAAGCGGCTCCGTGAACTGGCGCGTGCACAGACAAAAGCAACAGTTCCAAAGAGTGCTGAACAAAACGAATTACACAATTGAGAAGGCAGCAAAAAATATGGCGTCTGATACATACAATCATATTCATAAGTGCAGCTACTGCGAAACAAAGCACACGGTGGAAAAAGTGAATGTCCGCTAAAGGAAGACAGTGTAAAAAAACCCGTGCATGCAGTTTGTCACATCTCAGATAAAGAGGAAGACGAGCTGTTTATTGATGCAGTAAGAAACTAATCGATGAATGAAACCTCTTATCTTTACAGCGATTGACAAACACGGAATGTAACTTGAACACAACACATCATACAAATACGACCTGATTGAAACAAATAATGATAATCAAATCCTTGATGACAGCAACATTCAATAACACTCACAAAACAATTACTGTATATTGACAATCATGTTACGTTATTTTTAAAATGTTCCCTTTTCTTTTTCATAACTTCTACTTCTCCACTGCGATACGCGGGTATATATATAAATGTATATATATACCCCGATTTACATTACATACTCTCGCATAGACAAGCCACACGCTGTGGCTAATTGTAGAGTCTTAAGCCTCTAATGCCGACATTGAGGTTCGATTCGAGAGGGATGCACTGAGTATGTAGCGCTACCGATTCATTTTACCTTCATCTCCTTGGTTTTGGGGCGTATGAAAAATATTAGGTTAACTCAGAATCATGTTACGTTATTTTTAAAATGTTTCCCTTTATTAGCACAAGCACAGCTGAGAAGCTTCATGCATGTACTCCATAGCGCGTTAAAAATAACGCATTTAATCACACTTTCAATTCCAAGCAAGCGGGAACTTTTGTCAATGCATGATTTCCTGGTACATCCATTACACTGATGCACACATCACAGCTACAAAAATGTTAGAGTCGGAATAAAGCGCGTTCCTACGACTGATCATTTCGACTACCGAGCGAAGCCTTGATAAAAGCATGGTTTTGTGCACACTGAAAAGCAAGCAAAATTAGATGCATTACAGAAAGCGGACTTTGTGGCTCTTACTGGGGATCATTGGACTTCCGTGACCGTTAGTAATTCTAATTACATCTAATTACAAAATGTTCAATGATCACACTGTTTTAGCCTAATGTACAAAATAATTTTGGCTAATGTTACTCAGAGTTTAAAGATTAAGTTGGTCAAATTACCTTTTATGTTTCTGACTTATTTTTTAAGAAGAAAAACTGCACTTTATGTTGAAATTTTGGTTATTATTATTTAAAGACAATACTATTCTGAAAATGTACTTAAAGTACTTAAACTACCACTTTATTTTAAGTCTGCCCAATTTTAACCAGGGATGATATTTTTGTTTCTGTTTTGAATTCAAATGCAGTTTAAAGGCTTTTTTTCAGAAATTAAAACAGCTTCAGTTTACAATATTCATGTCCATGTCTATTATTTGATTCTGTCACCCACTAAAACCTTTTAAATTAAAAAAAAATTTGCGATTTGGGGCAAATTTACGTGTCGATTACATACGATTAATCAAGATTAATTCTTACACAGCCTCTAATTAATTGGATTAATTTTTTAATGAGTCCCACCTAATATATATATATATGTGGATATATATATGTAGATTTGTATATATATGTGTATATACAGTATATATGTAGATATGTATATGTGTATATACAGTATGTATATATGTGTGTGTGTATATATACAGTATGTGTATATATGTATATATATATAACTGTGTGTATATATATATATATATATATACATATATATTTATATATATATGTTTATATATGTGTCTGTGTGTGTATATATATATATATATATATATATATATATATATATATACCAGCAACACTCATGACAATGACAAAACAATTACATTGTCAATCATGTTACGTTATTATTAAAATGTTTCCTTTTCTTTTTACTTCTCGCTGCCAATCGCAGGTATTTTGCTATATATATATATATATATATATATATATATATATATATATATATATATATATATATATATAGATATATATAAATATATATATATATAAATAGATAGATATGACAACAACACCCATATCAATGACAAAACAATTACATTAACAATCATCTTACGTTATTTTTAAAATGTTTGCTTTTCTTTTTCATAACTTCTTTAACACACTACTTCTCCGCTGCGAAGCGCGGGTATTCTGCTAGTAAATATATAAATCATGAAGTAAGCATACACTGAATCACAAAATAAACACAGTATCAACACACAGGAATTTAAAAAAATAGCATAGTTTAAACTTAAACACTGACCTGAAACCTGGGGCCTCAAGCATAACGCCGTGTGTAGAATTCACACTATAACATGGTGTAAGCACAAAAGCGGAAATGTGCTTACGTACAAAAAAATCCAGATGCATAAATCTGTGTGTTCGTCCACTTCCACGTTCTTCCGCTACATAAATCCCGATCAGCGTAAAAAGTAACACACGTGCAGGCGCCTGGTGTCCCGCCCCGTCTCCTCCCAGAATTACGCCTCTTTGAATATGCAAATCAATATAAATAGCCCTTAAGCTCAGCGTTCTGTGAAAAGGCAATGGCAAAAGCACGGGAGGAAATAGAAGAAGTTCAGCAAATACCGAGTGGAGGCAAGGAAAAACCTATTATTTGTTGGTTTAAACAGTGGTATAAACAACAAAAGGAAGTTGATCGAGTGACACAGAGTGTCGGAGAAACTCGAAAGCTCAAGTTCACAAAGTCGCACAGTGCCTGAAATAGAAAAGAAGTTGTCAGGTATCAAAGTCAGCGTGAAAAGGCGAGTCGTGGCCCACCGTCTGAGTGTCATATGAAAGCTTATTATGGTACAAAGAAAAAAAAATAGGCACACAGGGGAAAAAAGCACGAAATGTCAACTTTAATCTTGAAATTTCCACTTTAATCACATAGTTTATTTTGTCATTAAAGTAAAACATCATAAACTTCATCTTAAAATCGTTTAATTTACTAGTTTCTCAAATCCCATCATAACTAAAGTAGCACACTAAATGCTTTGTTTTGCACTTGATCTTCTATGTGCTCTGTGTGTGTGAATCAGTACTTGCTTCCGGGCTTTCCCTTCCAGAATCCATTACATTCGTGATATTACAGCTCTCTGAATAATTAAAATACTGAGATATACATTTTGTATCATTTACATGATGATAGGAGTTAAAGCATGTTATTAAACATGGGAACATGGTGGCGCAGTAATTGTGCACGACCTTCGATGAAATAATTTATTACAGCAGTACTGTCTCTTTCAAATGTACTAAGCCCCAATTCCTGTCCTTACTTTTCTTTCTCCAAATACCCATTTGCCACAAATTCAGCTCTGTAATAGAGGTTAAGCTATCTGTAAGCTTAGAACGCTGATTCTTCAAAACTTTTAAGGAACACTGAAATATCTTCGTAGTACATGTTTAATTATTCAATCCTTCCAGTGTCACGCCAGTCCCAGCAAGCATACAGCATGAGGCAGGAACAATCCGTGAAATAGCACAGCGACACCGTGTCTTCCGTACCGTGTTTAATTATTAACAATATAGATTATTTAAATAAAGTTTTATCTGTATAATATAACAAACATATTTTGCTGCATTTCATCTTAAAAATGATATCGTCAATATATGTAAATACGCGCTTTATAAAGTGGCTCAGGTTGTGCAATATTATAACTGTTGTGCAAGTTTACAGTGGGGTGATTGTACTTATAAGTACAACCAGTTCTACAAGGAGCACTTGATGAATTGATTTAGTGCATTTATAGTTCTATGGATGAAACTGTTTCTGAACTGTGAGGTCCGTACAGGAAAGGTTTTGAAGCGTTTGCCGTGTGAGAGCAGTTCAAATAGGCAGCATGGCTGAGGCAGCGTGTGCTTGATGCTGTACACCGATGATTCTCTTTCCAATCAGCTGCTCCGAGTGGTGCAGTGACAGTAATATGGAAAAAGTTGATTCGCTGTGGCAACCCCTAACGGGAGCAGCTGAAAGAAGAAAAAGAAGGTAGTGTGAGAGTAACAATGCTAAAGCAGCTATGGTATTTAGAATTGTTTGGCCATTATGTGGACCATTATATTGTTACAGGTGTGGATGCTAGGGGTCGCTGTTGCCTCGTTGAAACATCAGACAGACGTCCCAGACACACGTGTAAAAACACCAAGAAGATTTTATTAATAATTCTTCAATAAAGTGCCCAAAGCTCCGGCTTCTCCACAGTTCTTCCACTCAATACATTAAACAATAATCAATTACAATAATCCACAATCCTCCACTCCCAGCAGCTCCGTTCTCTACCACCCAACTTCGGCCCGTTCTGCTGGGGTTTCTAATAGTTCTTTTATACTCCGTGACCCGGAAGTATTTCTTCTCCGGGTCACCATCACATTTTCCTTTATCAAGCGTCCCGGAAGTACTGCGGGCTTCCGTACTTGTGACCCCGAAGCACTTCCGGGTTGACGTCCTCATAATATACCCCTGGTTCTTGGTGAGCTCCCCCTGGCGGCACCCAACAGGACTGAGGATACGGACTCCAAGTCCATTGCTGCCCTGCTGGAATCCAAGGAGCCATTTCCATCCAGGGGAGCTGCCATCTAATGTCCCGGGGGATGTAGTGTCCTGAAAAGGTTGTTTTCTTCTTTGGAGAGACGTTCCAACCGGACTGAAATGCCGCACAGGTTAATTACAATCAGATGCATTAAACTCATAAACAATATTCTGTTAGTTTCAGTGTATATGATAAAGCCGCGTCAGGGATGTGGATCTAAAAAAGAATAGTCGTATTTATTTCAAAACAAAATATAGTTTTAACAAAATTAATTAATTCACATAATATTGTAGCAACCAGCATAATAAGCAAATACAACTCAGAGGTACTGGAGTTTTCTATGTTTTACTTGGATTCTTTGTTCCATTTCAAACAGCTTTCTGTCTTATACGCTATTATCTGGGTTACAGCACACCTCCAAAACAATAAAAAAAAACTTTCTCTACCAATCAGTTTCTCCAGTCACTTACATTATTTTTTCTGTATAATGCAAGCACTTCTGCTTATTGCCTCTGGACTCCTTACTCCACAGGTGTCGAACTCTGGTCCTGGAGAGCCGCAGTGGTGGCAGGTTTTCATTCTAACTTCTTCATTAGTGACCAGGTTTTGCTGCTAATGAACTTCTTTTGCCTTAGTTTTAATTAACTTGACTCAGGCCCCATAGTTGTCTCTTTTTCCTTAATTAGCAGCCAAACAACAACGAGACACAAAACAAGCTGCCACATGACCAGCTCACCTGTGTCAATCACACAATATCTGAAAGTAAAGAAAGGTGATGGCCTTGGTAAGGCTGATCTCTCAGGGCACAAAAACATTTTGACGGTGTTCTTAGAAAAAACAGAAAACTCAACAGTTTTGGAAATGTCTGCTGTGGCAGAATGAGAGCACTAACAAGCTATGGAATTAAATAACAGGTTTACTTAACAGCAAGAAGCAGCTTCTCAATAAGAGATTGGTTGGAGTGAAATTGGTTGGAGTTTGAAATCCCAGTTTAGCTGGTCATCTGTCAGCTCGTTTCACATCTCATTTCTGTATGGCTGTCATTTAATGAAGAAAGGAATACATTCAGAGGACTGAATCCTTAAAAGCAAGGCTATTTAAATGAAGGGAAAAGAAGTTAATTAGGAGTGAAAACTGGTCACTCATTAGGAAAAGGATAGAATGAAAACCTGCAATCCAGAGTTCGACACCCATGCCTTACAGTCACTCATCTCCTTACAGGCGTGTCCAACCCTTACAAAACAGAAGCCCTTCACCCATTCCCATCACTTACAGCACTCACTCCAACCATTACGCTCCAGTATAGCGCCTCACAAGCTGCGTACACAAGCTGCGTATACATCACAATATATTAACAAAACATAATATAACAGAATTTTTAAAAAAATGTCAAGACAGAAGAACACTAACATTAATACAGAATAACATTACCGTCAGTAGTTTCCACTTTCAAAACATTTTTCAATTTCGTCGGCATCATGCTTCATATCGTACACCGGTCTTCCTACTCCGTAAATTGAAGCAATACTTGAAAAACTTTTGCCACTTTGTAAATGTTTAATAATTTCCTTTTTTGTGACAATTCCAACACCACACACACACTTTTATCAGCTATAACAATGTATAGTAGATTATTTTAACAAAAGAGAAAAGTTACGAAATGCTATTAAAACTGAAGGTATGTAACTGACACTGTAGTATTGGGGATAAGCATAAAGGAAAGTTGTTTCAATGTGCAAAGCTCGCCAGCATACTGCATGGCAGTAATAGTATAGTAATAAGTAGGAGATGGCATGTACATTTTTTTTTTTCCCGGCCCAGAAAAATACTAGTGATGTTAAAATTCAGGGACATTTCATGAACATTTTACATAAAGAATAAGACACATTTAAACATTTACAGATAATTCTGAACTTATTGACAATTACAGTGAGTAAAAATTGGCATATGTAATTTTTCAGTTTTTTTTTCTGTGTCATATTCTGCTAAGAATTGGAAGGTTATGGGGAATACACTGTGCCTCTATAAAGTCAGCTAGCATGACAGGACGGCCTCAACAATTTATTCTATGTTTTATGTTTATGTAGATGATCGATGCTTAAATACTGGGAGGTGTGATACACTCATTTGCCTGTTTGCTATTAGAATGTCTTTTTTTTCCCATTGTTGCTCTTTTGTTGACTATACAGCAGTTTGTGACAAAATGCTGAATGTTTTTCAGCCCCATGGCCTCATTTAAACTTGTTAAAAAAAAAAAAAAGAATAAAGTAAAAAGGAATGTAAACAGTTGTCTAGGATGATGTTTATTACACCACATAAGGTCATGCAACACAGATTTCTTAGTTTACATGTGTGTGTGCCAAGCTCCCATTACAACAAACTCCAGCAAGTAAGTGAACCATGTAAGTGTATTTCACTCACCATATTACATCCTGAATCCAAGAAAGATGACACTTTTTGCTCTCTGTCTGATTATAATCTCACTGGGCACATCATCAGACCATGCAAAATGATGAGGATGGGCAAGAAGTGGTTTCATAACCATTTACCTATGTCTGTGAGAGAGAGCTTTGTTATCAATCTTGATTTTGCATATTTCATTTATAGGATGGACCAGCAATTTTAGAAGGAATCTTATGTTTTCTCTGTAAACTGCATTGTTATTGTGGGGAGTTGAAAGAGGCTGAGTCTTAGGTGCTAACCACTTTTTAAATTTCCTAAAAGGTTTTCATCATCAAATCAGCTCAATGTTTAAACAGATTTAATTCCAGTCCCTAAAGAATGCTATCAAAAATTGGCACAATACGTGTGAACTTTAGCATCTCTTGACAACTTACATTCATTTAACAAATACCAATCAGCTATCCATGGTTATTCACTCTTAGTAAGGAGTAAATAGTGCAGAGTCTTATCAAATACACCATCTACCAATTATCTAACCCACTGGATCCCAAACATGGGATCCCTGGTAACTATGGGGTAACCATGGTAACCATTGAGTTTTTTGACTCAATCAACTTTTTTTTTTCTAATTGGACTTCTAGCCTAATGAGGTGATTAGTTACTTCCCTGTTTCTGAGATGTAGGGTCAATGTAGAAATTACAGAACTAAATCTGGTATTTTTTTAATTAAAAATGTACTATAGTTATATTGGGTAATGTATCTTTTTTTATTTTTAACAATACTTTCATCCTGATTTTCAATCTACTTTTCCATGGATTGTGGTTATTTAATCCACTTTTTACTGATTAGTGGGTCTAACCCTGAAGCCTTATAGTCTTTCATCATTCAGTGTTGTTTGGCCTTGGTGTCTGCTCTTCTTGTTTTAATTGTTATTATTAAGATACAATAAAGGGAGTAAACTACACAGGAAAGGGAAAAATACTAGGAAAAGAACAAAAGAGAGTTGAACATTTAAAGCCAATAGCAAAACTAAAAATATTTCTAAATGTCTTATAAATGTAAAACTTAAAATGCAAAATACTAGAAAACAGAATACAGTATACTAGAAAAGAAAAATACCAGCTAATGAGATCAATTAGTATCAATTATTATTACTGACTGTGAATCTGGTCGGAACAAAAACCTGTAGCCAAAGTGGGTTCCCAGGACCAAGTTGGATGACCGCTGATCTAACCCTTAAATCCCATTAATGAGTCAACTAAAAATGAGGATAGAAATGTACATCTAACAATCAAAATATGGCCAGAAAAGTATCTAAGTACCTAAGTATTCTCCCTTGCAAAAAAGGATCAGAGAAGAAAGACCAATCAGACTACTGTGAACTCAAATTTACTTAATGCAATGATGAAGACACAAATTAGCAAGTAAAAACAGGAATGAACGAGTCAATGAAACCATGCAAATTTAGTCAGCTGGAAATTAGACATTTACAAAAATATGTCATTAGCCCCATACATGATCTTAACTAGGAGTCATCAGTGATTCCCTTTGAAAAATATAAACAGCCAGACTGCTATTAGCCACTTCTTGCTATCACATTTTACATTGCCATTCTACAAGTTGCTTTAACACCCTCTTTGTTGCTATCTTAATAATACATGCTTAAAGGCATAATTTGTATGCTTTGTTTAACATTATTATTGCAATGTAACCAAGAATGGACTAGCCCTTGAGCCTATCCATAACCAATCCCCTTTTAGGCTTCAGCTTTTTTACCATGTTACCATCCACATTGCCAAAATGAAATAAAGTCAAGCTAATCACTCAAAACTAATACAGAGTTTATGACAAAGAGGGAAAAAAATGAAATTACACAAAAACAGCATTATGTGCTTTATGATGGACAACTTAAGACACACTTCATAAGCCCCTCATTGAACCATCTTAACCCTGCTCTGGCTGGCAAAACTTGAAAAGTCAAAAACCAATCCAACCGTAAAGAACAATTCAATGTTACTGTATTCCAACATGCAAAATCACACTGACACAAATTCTGCGTTTGTCAGTGCTGTGTTAATAGTTTCCATGGGTTAATGAAATCTATGGATGAATGGGTGGATTCCAGAGCCAAGCAACATGCAAAACAAGTAATATCAGCTCACAAATTTTGTAGCAGAAAAAATTCTAAATCATTCCATCCAAAGACATGCAGGTTAGGTGCACTGGCGATTCTAAATTGTTCCTAATGTATGTGTGTGTGTGTGCACCCTGCAGTGGGCTGGTGCTCTGCCCGGGTTTGTTTCCTGCCTTGCACCCTGTGTTGGCTGGGATTGGCTCCAGCAGACCCCCGTGACCCTGTAGTTGGGATGTAGTGGGTTGGATAATGGATGGATGGATAGTAATGATTTTTCCACAAATAATCTATTTTTTGCTTTTGTTTTTAAATATCATCTATAAATAGCCTGGGTGGCCAGGAGGCAGCATAACTTGTGTTCAGCTAAAAACACTGGGAAAGGCAAAGAAGTTTGAAATTTTCATGCACCAAAATAAACATGTATATTTTTCAGGAAATTCAATACTTTTATTAGGCTGACCTTACAGCAATGTGCTGCGATACACTGAAAAAATAAAGGCTAGCTATAAAGTCTGAAGTAGTACTTACTACAACTCTTGAATAGCGTTGTGGAATACTACTAGCAAGAATCCCTCAGAAATTGTCAGAAAGGAGAATGCAGCTTTACTAGCTACCTTTTACCATCTATCTTTTTTTTGAGGAATACTTTTTTTTTTTTTTTAAACATTTGCAGCACACTAGGGCATTTTATCATACTCAGGGATTTCTTAGTAAAACAAGTAGCATTTTAATGAACAGATAAATTAGCTATTCAAAAACTGATCATGTGCCTAAAAGGGTTAACTACAGCATGTCACAATATAACTAATGACCACGATATAGGACGCAACTAAAAGTAGTGACAGTACTGATCTGTATTTCTGTTATCAGCACACCACAGTCTTCACCAACTAAATAACACTCTCATGTGTAATAAAAGCAAGGTATATTAAATCAAATCCTGTCAGTGATACTCTGCTCGCAGAGATAGTGAACCCATGAGGCCTTTCATAGTTTAATAATGCTACAAAGCCTTAATAATGCTCACCCTGCCCCACTTACCTTGCCCTTGAAGACATCTGGGTTGAGGAACATGAAATCCCTGTAGCTCTCTGTACGAACTTTGTCCTGATATTTTTAAAATGTTGAAGAAAAAAAAAAGTGTTACTTTGTTGTCTGCCAAACTTAAAAAATAAAACAGAATTATAATACTAGAAGAACTATAATAAATACCAAATAAAAAGCAAGCAAATAAAGTACATTTCATCAGAAATGCCTCAAAGTCATTTTCAGGTGTAGTTGTATGATTAATAATGATTAATTTCTAAAATCTGTATTAAGGTTGACTTATCCTATATTGCAATATATGCAATGTTTTAATGTATAATGTTTTCAATCTACTAACAGAATTCCAAATGCAGTTCACTAACATAATTGACAGAAATGTAATTTTATCATGACTTTATCCTTTTCCTTGAAATCCTCAAAGACGAACTACATAACACTGCATAAGTACTTCTGTTACCATTTGATGCAAACGATAAAAGCAAATAATACTTCATATCTTACTTTAAAACACATAATAAGTAATAAATTGTTATTTCAAACATATGCCATGTATACAACCTTTTGAAGGAAATTAAGTTCCTACATTCAAAATACTAATACTGTGGCAGGCACTACAAACAGTCAATTAACATATGTCAAAACAGAAATATATAAATAATCATATGGTCCAATCATACTTACATTTTATGAACCTGCTTCTTTGTGATTATAACAATTTATTCTGTTTTCATGTGTGACAATAATCCCTCAGTAACTACACAAGACTATTAAGGAGGTACTTGGTAATTTGGTGGCAGTAGACAAAGAACTGCTTCTAAGATTGAAAAAATTGAAATCACATAAATAGCCTGAATTACTAGTATTCACATGCCTTCTGTTCAGGATGTATGTAACATGTGCTGCCTTAGAAAGTCAAACCATATTATTAAAAACATCAGCCATCCCATTCAGTACAGTTACTTTTCTCATTACTCCATTGTGACAAACAGTTTGTGTATATAGACACAATTTTCTGCTTGACAAAAGATGTGTACATATATTTATCCATTCAGTATTTTTAATATGAACTCTTACACTGTAACAATACATTTCCAAAGTTAAAATAAACCATTTTCTGTATATATTTAGCTGAAGATAAAAAGCTCAAATGTTAGTGTTTGCATATGTATTTAAACCACTATGCTTTGGAGACTCCAGGTTTACACAACTTAAAATTAATCACAAACAACACAAAGGTGGCAGTCATTTGACCATAATAAGGTACTATTTTTGAGTTCTTTATATCTATCTGAACATAAAAAGCACCCTTTGTAAGGGCCATAGTCTTTATTGGGCCATCAGTGCAAAAATAAACATAAAGGAGAATTCTGCTGATGTGAGAAAAAAAGTCATTGAAAGCACTAATGGATCAATCATCAGAAAGTGGAAGGTTCATTACAGCATGCAGACTCTTACTAGAACAGGCTGTCCCTCAAAACTAAACATCATAGCAAGATGTCGACTGGTGAGAGAGGCTACTAAAAATCCAACTGTCAATTTCAGAAGTCTGCAATTGAATGAGCTCTCCATAAAACAAGCCTCTATGGGAGGGTAGCAAGAAAGAAGCTACTCCTTAAGAAGGTCCACATAAAAAGATGTATAGCACTTGCAACAAAGCATGAGAATGACCCAGTTTAGATATGGATAATGGTTTTATGGTTAGATGAGACCAAAACAGAACATTTTGGCCAAACTTCAAAGAGTTATGTGTGGTGTAAAAATAACCCTGCCCATGCCTCAAGAAACACCATACCTAAAGTGAAATATGGTGGTGGCAGCACCATGCTATTGGGATGCTTCAATGACCCTAAGCCTAAGGCAAAAGCTATACTGGAATGGCTCAAAAACAGAAAGGTGAATGTTTTGGAATGGCCAAGTCAAAGCCCTGATTTTAACCCTAGTGAGAGGGGCCATCCCAACAACCTAGAGGATCTCTATGAATTCAGCCAGTAAGAATGAGGAAGAATCTCTCCTGAACAATGTGTAAAACTAGTACATATGTACTCCAAAAGAAACAAGATTGTTATTCAGCAAAAGGTCCTCAATAAAGTATTAATGTTTAGGGCTAGAATACTTATGTAAACACTAACTTTTGAGTTTTTTTTCTTCAGTTAAAGATCTGAAGAAAACTGTTGATTTTGATTCTGGAAATGTACTGTTACAACAGAAGAGTACATAAGAGTTCTCATTAAAAATACTGAATGGATAAATATGTGTACAAATCTTCTGTAATGCAGAAAATTATGATGATTTTCAAGAGTACTGAAAACTTTTGCATGCCATATATAGATATATACTAGCAAAATACCCGTGCTTCGCAGCGGCGAAGTCCTGCCTTAAAATTTTTATTAAGTAAAAGTAAACCTTTTTAAACTGAGGGAAAATATACCAATAATTATTTGTTAAGGATCTCTTTGCATGCCACGTTGTCAGTTCGGCCCTCCGGTTGTAATATGACCAAGCTGTGCGCTGAGCTTACTCTTCAGCATGCAACGTACATTTGGCCATGTAAAAAGCAATCTTGCTTCAAATCTCACAGCTTGGATTGCTGCTGTCATAGTCGGTTTGAGTTTCATGGTTTGTTTCAATTACGTTAGTATTTGCAGGACTTGTTGTGCTGAAGTGACATTCGACATCTGTCAAGCGTTGTAAGCATACAACCAGTTTCATCGATGACTTCGCATACAGCTTTTGAGAGATTAAACATTCATAAACATCAAAGTGTCCACTACTGAAATCGGCACCTGTGAATCTAAGATGTTTAAGAGGCATTGGCGGTTGTCGAAAGGTGTAAAATATTTGGCCATTACGGTACACTTGAAAGCGACAACCGAACAATTCAGCGGCAGCCATCAACTCACATGCAGAACCATAGGTGAAGGGCTTAAGCATTTCACTCTTAGTGTGCTCCTGTGTAGTATAATTATCTCCTGTACCGTCATCAGTCCACACCTTGAACCTGTCCCAGTCATTCAATACATAAGACACAATGTTCCTCCGGATATCAAAAGTGAGCCTGATATGGCCGTGCAATATGTAACAAAGAGAATGGAAAAGGTAGGTGGTATCTCCAGGCATGGAAACCACTCGGTAAGTGATAGTTCTTTGATCGATAGTCATCATCTCGATAGACATGGTAATGGGGGTTGGAATGATAAAGGAAAATGTAAAGTAAGTGTAAAATACCTATACAATAACTATAATTGTAAAAAACAAACAATAAAACAGCGGAGAAGCCGTGGATTAAACAAAAAGGCTGTAATTATCAGTAGGGAGACGTGAATCCCGTGGCGAAGCAAGGAAGGGAATGTAGAGACTGGAGCGACGGACAGCCTTATATAGGCAGGCAGCCAGCCAACAATGTGGGAGGCGTTGGGATGGGGGACCCAACGCCGTCTGCCTCACACGGTGACCGAGTTGCAGGCTATGGACGTATATATGTACGTAAGTAGGATTCAGTTAGCGTTGGGAACCCGTGTACCAAATTTCTTGAAGATGGGCCCATAAGTAACAAAGACTGTTGAAAAGTTCAATATGGCGGCCGACAGTGGCATCATATCACCAAAATAAGTACATACATTGGTTTCGGTTAGTGCAGGGAAGCCGCCTACCAAATTTCGAGAACATGGGGCCATAAATAAGAAAGTTCAATATGGCGGACATGGTTGACCGTTATGACCATTACGCGTAGAATTTCGAAATTAAACCTGCTTAACTTTTGTAAGTAAGCTGTAAGGAATAAGCCTGCCAAATTTCAGCCTTCTACCTATACGGGAAGTTGGAGAATTAGTGATGTTGGAAAATTCAATATGGCGGCTGACAGTGGCGTCATACCAGCGAAATAAGTACGGACATTGGTTTCCGCTAAAAGTTAAATATGGCGGCCGACAGTGGCATTATACCACCGAAATAAGTACCAAATTTCAGCCTTCTACCTACACGGGAAGTTGGAGAATTAGTGACGTTGGAAAGTTCAATATGGCGACTGACAGTGGCGTCATACCACCGAAATAAGTATGTACATTGGTTTTGGTTAGCGCAGGGAAGCCGTCTACCAAATTTTGTGAAGATGGGGCCATGAATAAGAAAGTTCAACATGGCGGACGTTGTCGACCGTTATGTGTAGAATTTCGAAATGAAACCTGCTTAACTTTTGTAAGTAAGGTGTAAGGAATGAGCCTGCCAAATTTCAGCTTTCTACCTACATGGGAAGTTGGAGAATTAGTGATGAGTCAGTCAGTCAGTCAGTGAGGGCTTTGCCTTTTATTATTATAGATATATCAAGAACTGAACCATGCAGTCTCCATTTACAAACATTTATGAAACAAAATGGGTTGTTCTAAAGAGCTCAGTGACTTCAAGTGTGGTACTGTGATAGGATGCCACCTTTGCAATAAGATGGTTCGTGAAATTTCATTCTTCCTGGATATTCCACAGATAACTGTAAGTGGTATTACTGGAAAGTGGAAGCTTTTAGGTACAACAGCAACTTAACCAAGAAAGACCACATAAAGTCACAGAGCGGGGTCAATGACATACTTCCACTGTCATTAATGTAAGCACAAAAACTGTGTGGAATGGGTTTCCATGGCCGAGAAGCTGCAGGCATGCTTCACATCAAGTCCAATGCCACGCGTCGGATGGAGTGGTGTAAAGCACATTGTCACTGTACTGTGGAGAAGTGGAAACATGTTCTGTGGAGTGATGAATCACACTTCTCTCTTTGGCAATCAGATGGGTGAGTCTGGGTTTGGCAGATGCTGGAGAACTTTACCTGCCTGGCTGCATTGTGCCAACTGCAAAGTTTTGTCAAGGAGGGATAATGCTGTGGGGCTGTTTTTCACGGTTTGGGGTAGGCCCCTTAAATCCAGTGAAGGGCAATCTTAATGTTCAGCACACCAAGACATTTTGGACATTGCTATACTTCCAACTTTGGGGAAGGCCCTTTTCTATTCCAGGAGCCTTAACCAATCGAAAACCTTTGGGATAAACTGGAACAGAGATTGCGAGCCAGGCCTTCTCCTCCAATATCAGTGCCTGAACTCATAAATGCTCTGCAGAATGAATGGGCACACATTTCCACAGAAATGCTCCAAAATCTTGTGGAATGCCTTCCAAGAAGAATGGAGGCTGTTATAACTGCAAAGAGAGGGAACATCTCCATATTAAAGTCTATGTCTTTGAATGCATTGTCATTAAAGTCCCTGTTGGTGTAATGGTCAGGCGTTGCAATACTTTTGTCCATATAGTGTATGTACCCTGGGTTTTTGGTGCGAGTTTGTGTCTTTTGGCGATACTGCATGACTGTCACTGTTCTTAGGAAACACGCTAGTATGAATTTCATTACACTTTATACACATAACAACAAAGTCGATCATGATCTTTTTAAAGGGTTTGCAATAAAAGCCGGTCCAGTAAATGAATGGCTGAAAATGTGAATAAACATTATATTCTTAGAGACAAGGAAATACCTTTCATTAACTAAAAGAATGGGTTTCTAATTTTCAGACTGTTTAATATACTTATAGGCACCATAAAGGCACAGTGTTTAAGACTATTGGCTTACAGCTCTGGAAACTTGTGTTCTACACCCAACACAATTACTGTGAATGTGACATCAGAGCATTACCTCTATGTATGATTATCTCATACAACTGCAAGCTACAGCATATAACAGAACTCATCAAAATACTATGAATCCGTATTTTTGGTAATGTGTCTAAATGTTGCTATCTCATGTAAACTGTGCACACAAGGTACTCATGTAGATGACACAGGGCATTGAAGAAAAAAAATACTATATAGAATGAGATTTGAAACAGGAAAAGATCAAGGTTATATTTTACTGCTGTGCAATATCTTTTAAGTACTACTGAACACAGTTCAGAACTGTATCATTTATTCTAAACTTGAAAAAAGTTAGAGAATATTGTAATATGGTTTGAATATAGAGCGATAATGTTGATAAATTGTGGATTATTTATTAAGGGACCAGCCGGAAGGTTGTGGTAGATGTCTTATTTTTCATAATGCCTTTGCCTTACTACTTTTCTGATTTACTGCAGTGCTAAAACACTATGTAAAGATGAATTTTACTCATGTTTACACATTTGTTTAATTATTCTCTACACTGATTAGTAATGGTGTTCAGTACCATAGCAAAATGCCAGGAAGGGAAGTATAATGTTAATGGCATTAGACTATCTACTCCCAAATCTGCTGGTTCTTTTCTCAGTGTGTTTGACCCCATGAAAGTAGCTGACCTACTCATGTTTCAACTGTAAAAAATGATTTAAAATAACTGTACTGTTTCTCAAATAAACAAATTAGCCAAATATAAAATTATGATAATAATTATTAGAATGTTATGAAATCATCATCACCAACAAAACACAACTTTGTGATTGCTGGCTGTCTGCCCCCATCTAGTGGTAAAAAGGCAATTTGCAATTTGTAAGAGTAGCTACAAGCTAGAAGGCCCTTTGAACAGAGTGAGCTGGGGTAAGGGCTCACTGGTTGGAGCAAGAAAGGTCAGAATAGAGAAAATTGAGAAAATGTCAAAAATACAAGGAGCAAGCCATAATGCTTGGTATTGAAAGGTCAAGTGGACCTTGAAATGCTGCGGTGAGCTGGCGCCCTGCCCGGGGTTTGTTTCCTGCCTTGGCTGGGATTGGCTCCAGCAGACCCCGTGACCCTGTAGTTATGATATAGCAGCTTGGATAATGGATGGATGGATGGACCTTGAAATGCTGTAGCTCTGCATTTTTGGATACACTGCATTTTTCTGCTCCTTTTCTTATTCCTTTACTGTGTACAGGAATTTAACAACACACAATTTTTGAGCATTTTGGTTTAATTGAGCCATGCTGGGTGAAAAAGAACACTATGACAAGTAACAAAGTTTTTATAATTGTAGCATTACATACTGTAAATGCTCCTTAACCTCTTTGCATTGCATTTTATTCCATAAAAACATGAAAAAAGCATTGCATTTTACTGGCATGAAAAATTACATTTTTATTAAACCTCAAAAGTGTAACAATGATACAAATAATAATCATGAATAACATAATAATATGAAATGAACAATAATAACAAAAATAATAACAGTAATAATAATACTACTAATGATGCCAAAACAGTATATAATCTCAAAATTGGTCCTTTGTGTGGTAAATCTTAAAGCACAATCCCACATCACAGTCAGGACAATAATAGCATGTTTTTTTGTTTTTTTTTTTCTTTCCAGATTTATCAGGTTTTTTTTCTGTTGGAGGTATATAATCAATAATGTCTGGCAATAAGATGCTCTGGATTAATCCACAATGTGCTAGGTCAACAGCATCCCTCTTTAGTGGTGGTGTGGATGGAGGATGTTAATCAGCACAATCTACGCAGCCCATTGTGCTATTGTAGTCAACCAAAGCAGACTTCATAACCTGCTTGTTGCTTTTTACATGAACAGTGACCGTAACTGCATTATGTACAGTGCTAAGAAGACAAATATCTTGTCTTTCCATTTCAGCACAAGCACTTTACCATTTTGCCAAGCTACTAGTGCACCTTGATGTAATTTAGCTCTGCCAAAGTCTTCAGGCATGCCATGATGGTTGGGACTGTTCCATATGTGTCAGTCTTTCTTTGCAGCAAAAGGTCACATAGCTCTGGTGAAGTATAACTTTTGTCCATGGTTACACAGTAACTCTGATCCAGATGAGCATCTATTAAAGTCAGCACCAATGACGTAGCAACGCTGTACCGACTGTATTTCCGATCGACCATTGTCCCTTTCCCAGTGTACAGAACCAAATTCCAAATGTATCCCGTTTTAGATTCACAAAGCTCATAAAACTTTATGCCTAATCTTGCCGTTCTAGACATGATTTACTGCATTCATGACAGTCTGCCCTTATAAGTCATGAGATTTTCTTCGATGCTGACATCACACTCTGGAATGTAAACGTTCCAAAATATTGTTACAAAGGCCTGGTATACCTCCCAATTTTTCTTCAGTTTGAGTGTTGGATGGGTACTCTCAAAGTCTTCATTGTTGGTAAAGTGCAAATATTTAATAATCGGCAATAACCTACACTCAGACATACTTTCCACAAAGAACGGTGTGCCCAAAATTTTGTTCTTAGACCAGTACCATGTCTGCTCAGGGAAGTCCTTGCAATATGAAGCCTAAAAAAGCCCAGATATCATCAGCAGTTACTACTTCTAAAAATTTTTAAATGAGAAAACTGCTTAGGTGTATGGTTATTTGCCCAACACTGTTCAGCGCAATGATTCATCTCGAAAACAATTCTGTCGAACATCTCATCATCCAGGAATAACTTCATAACAACATAAGTGAGTGGATTTTCTGTCAACGTACACTTTTATTCCTGGATGCCCCACAAAATCAAAACGAGGCGGCGCTGGTTTATTTGAACCAAAGTCAACAGACAGCCAAACACAAGTGTCACTTTTGGATTCATCACAATCACTTTCGGGCTCACTGTCTGTTTCGGTTTCACCACCTGAGGACAGATTCGCTTCCTCATCACTGCTGAAGAGAAGCTCCTCAACATCACTGCTTATATCACTAGCAAGAGTGTGCAACACCTGGGCTGCTGAAAAACATTTTTACGAGACACCATTATCACGGCGGGTGTTACTGATCACACAGTTGAGAGAAGAAGACGTACTGACACCTTTGCTCATGTAATGCTCAGATGTAATGCTTATGCAAGACCCGCCAATAATGTTGCCCGAGTAATGCTCAGGACTTATGGTGACAGCACTTTTACTGCCCAAGTGATTCTCAGTTCTAATGCTTACACAAGATGCATCTGTACAGTTGTGCAAGTGACACTTGGGACTAACTCTTTTAGCTTGGTTTTCATAGTTCGAGTAATGCTCAGGTCTAACGCTAAGGAGGTTACAAGGCTAATCAATAATATTAAAATTAATTACTACAGAAAATGTACAGAACAAGTTAATATTGTAAAACTAAGACTCCATTAAGAGATGCAGCTTTAAGCAACTTTCAGCCAGGAATTGTCTTTCTGTTTATTTTCGTTATAATTTTATTGTGGGTACTGGGTAAAATATGTATCACTAGCATAATCTTAGTATTTAACCATTATCTGTAACTATAAAAATATTGTCTCATAAAAGTAACATATTTGACTTCCAACACGTTACTTTGGACTTCTTAATATAAAAGTCCATTCAAATGTAGGAAGAACATACAAACTTTATATAAACTGTGACCAGGGCAGGAATTAAACCAAGGTGTGTTGTGAGTTGTGAGATAGCAGCACTACCCACTCTATGCACCATGTTATTGCAATTTATTTCTAGTAATCCTAAAATTAAAAAGAAAGAAAGATTTTAAAAAATAATGGTTAAAAACTGAAAATTGTAAAACATTTAAATTGGCAAAATAAACAATAGTGATGCCAAGGCATTAAGAAGTAAGCAGACAAGATGATTATAAATAAATAAACCTTACATTTTAATTAGCCTTAAATTTAGTAAGTTAACTAACATTATTAACTATATTGAAAATACATTGATCTTTAATTTCTTATATAATGAGTGGCTATATTTAATGTTTTATATACACTTTTTTTAAGTATTACAATTATTGTATTAACGGAATATGATTCCTCAAAAAAAAACAAAACAAAGCCTTATTTTTCATTTTCAAAGAAAAAGCAATTGATTCTGCAAGCTGACATGAGCAATCTTTAGCTCTTATGGGTGCTGACACTCAATTTTAGAGCTCTCTTCTACAAGGGTGTTACTCATGTGCTGCATCTGTCTTAATGCCTGAACAGACCAGATTTCATGTCAATCTGCTGGGCAGTGGTCTGGAAAAACTTTCTGCCTCACAGCTTTAAAGCATTCTCCTGCTTTGTCTTCAGAGATTACAATCCAACTGCAGCAAACACATGAAACAAGCTGCAGTTTCACAGTTGCAATACATTTTATAATACCTGCATTGTACACACTTGTAGTTAACAAAGGCACAATAACTTTCTGTAAAATGACTTATATCTCACCTCTATGCAAAAAAAGCTATTGTGATTTCATACTGTAAAAACAAATTATTTAAAACATAAAAAAATAAACTTAATTTAATAAAATGTGTGATTTTTTGCTTTAAAAACATTTTTAAACTAATTTAAGTAAATATGTATGCTAAGGTATATATTACTGTAATGTACACTATATGAATGTTTCCAATTACTGTAGTTTAATAAAAATAGCTTAATAATTTACAAGTAAACTGTGAACATTCCTGGTTGATAGCAATGACCAAGAAATAGTAGCACCAAAACATAAAGCTTACCAATAAATCACTGTTCTCTGAGTCTGCTATTTGCCTGTTCTCCTTGCACAGCCTCACGGGGAGATGCATCTTATTGTATCTTAGCAGCAATGTCAGTTAAAAGTCAATTACAGAGTAAACATAAGTTAAAAATAAGGTAATCACACACACTTTATAGGTTAGGTTTTAAAGTCAATTCCCCTACGTGTGTGTTTAAGGACACAGTGGTGAAGCAATGAAAATCATGGTTACAAAGGAAAAATAATTAGAGGATGGTGGCTAAACTTGGAATCAAACTTGGGTCCCTAGAGCCGTGCGCCAGTAGTACACACTATCCTATGTTTTTGCAACAGGGTTAAAATTATGTGTAAGAATTAAGTGGCCGTTTCCTTTAGTGCAGAACATTTTTTAATATTCTCTTAAAAACATGAAAATTTGAAAGAGATTACATGGAATATTGAAGATGTGTTCTAACAACTGCTGTTTGTTCAAATATATACAGTTAATTAAGCTTAAGCTGTGAACTTGTTTGGATGCATATACACACACAAAAATATCCTTATGTGTGCACAGAACAGGGGGAAAACATGGAAATGTAAGGGTTAAAATTGCAGCATTTTTTCCATGTACCGGAAAAGCATCAGAGAATATTGCATTAACAGAGGTTGTAATACAGCTTAAATAGGTTATTTGATTGATCTTTTTTAAACAGTTTTCAAACAGTATGCTAAAGGAAAAAAATAATTAATGTGCAATTAATAAATGAATATTGCTGTAAAACAGAGAAGGATGTTGTCAACAGGGCCAAATAGCTAGTGAGAGGGAGGGGGAGAGGGACAAGAGGCAGCATAGGCAGTCAGAATGACAGATTGCAAAAAAAGTGCTTCTTTCCCCAAAGCAGTTTTTACACAAGTCCCACCTTCAGCATCTCCTCGTGGATTCCGTAGTGCCCATATGAGCTAAAATAAACATCATCTTCGTCTTCTCGAAGCTCTGCAATAGGGCCTCCAGTTGAAGTATGTAGCTTGACATCTGCGTTCATCACAAGATTCTGAGCAAATTGTCTGTAATCAATTTCAAACACACCCTTAAGGCAAAACAAGTGGACCAATGAAGGAGAACAACTCTGACTGCAGTGGAATTTTCCCATTTCACTTTCAATTATTCACAACCTCAAGATCCCCCTGCTGGTAGGAAAAATATCAAACTGAAGTGTCTACACTGCAGCAAACTTAAATATGTACAATAATTAGTTTTTCTCTTCTTCATTTTGGTTTGAGACAGCATAAACATTGACATTTTAACATATTTACTAGCATATTTTAATTTATAACATTTTTCATTTTCTCAGTTAAATACTGAAGGAGCAGGTAATATCAAAGAAAAATTATCATTATGTACATACAAAATCACTTATTAAATAAAAATGATAATACAATATTTACTATAATGTATTTGTAGTGACCTTCTAAAACACTTTAACATATAGAAATAAACTGTTATTACTTTCAGACTGCAGTGGTTTTCAAAAGAATCAAGCGGTTTTCCCATATATCAGCTGTTACTGAAATTCTTACGATTTGAACATTAAAGTTTGGTAGGCAACTTGGGTGCACTTGAGTTAGAGGGACTTTTTCCCTGCATTAATGTGCCATCTGTTTTATTGCAGAGTTATACAAAAATGCTGGCATCACCACTACAAATACTGCTCAAAATCCAATTGGTAAAAATGAAACCCAAGAAAGCACATTAAAACAGAAGTGGCAAACAATACCTCACTAAATAACAAATGAAACAATTTAATAAACACATCTTTATCTTAGGTTGCTACTTCTTTTAATTTGATAACTACAGTAGTCTCTCATGTGGTACCCTTGTGTAAAGTGTTGTGAAAATAGTAATGTCTAATGCATCCCTTTAATCAAATGCTTTGGTCGATTCCTGAAAAATTCTAGCATTACTTATGAAAACCAATATCCCACATTTAAACGCAATGACTGCTCACTAATGAATGTGTACTGAATAGTCAGTCAGCCTATCCCAGCTAGCATAGACGCAAGGCAGGAAAAACCATGAACAGGGCACTAGTCCAGCACCAGGCGAACACGAACACACACGAATACACACACACAAGGGCCAATTTAGGATTGCCAGTTCAACTAACCTGCATGTCTTTGTACTATGGAAGGAAACTGGAACACCTGGAGGAAACCCACACAAACACGGGGAGAACATCCAAACTGCACGCAAGGAGGGCCCAGGACGTGAACCCTGGTCTCCTTACTGTAAGGCAGCAGCCTACCACTGTGCCACCCTGTACTCAATAGAACTTGCATGATTTTATTTTTAACAATTGTTTTTCTTAATTGCACTTTATTTTTTCTTAGTTTACACTATAAATGTTACTTAAACAGGACTATAACTTTTTACACCTTTTTAGATAATGGGACAATAATTGCTTAACTGATGAAAACCTCAGGAAAATACAATTTAAAAAAGCATTTGGCACATGCTGTTATTATCCTTCTACTTTGCTGCTTTCTTATTTGCCTCTCACTGTTGCTTTCATGCAACCACAAACATTACACAATATTTTTTTTCCCCTTTGTAAATTCAATATAAATTCTTTACTCATCCTCTGAAATTCTGCATTAAACATGCTGTTGCTTTTGCATTTTGGAATTAACTTATCCTTCACTGTAACAAGTAAAACATTAAACTGACCAAACCTTTACTCACTATCTTCTTTCCTACAATTTAACATCATTTGCTTCTTTAAATCTTTGGTGTACCTCCACGAAATTTGCCCAACTATAATCAATAGTTAGGAAAAATGATCTGCCAAAATGCTGTGGAACTTATAATATTATTCATTTTGAATACCTCTAGCATTAAGACTTTTTTCTATTACTGATTTTTGTATGCTTTTTCCCTGGCGGCCTCTGATACACAATTCATTTTTACTTTATTACCAAAATTACTGTCTGATACCTGTTAACAGTCTTTCAAACTGCACAAAACTGCAAAACTCTGATCTCTTATTAACATCTCTAGATTCTGAAAAATGAATGCATGCTTTTGCTTTCAGATTACAACAAGGCACCCCTAATAGGCCTACCTATGAACTACTTATATCAGCTACTATAACAATAGCATAAAAAAACTCTCAAGCACATCTCATCTCTCTCAACAACATTAAACTGATTTCCTGAGTCCTCTACAATTGATTGTAAAATACTGTTAATCTCACAGAAAGCTCTGAACAATCAAGCACCTTCTTATATTTTGGAGTGTGTCCCCACTTATATTCTTAATGGTAATCTTAGATTCACAAACACTGGTTTGCTTGTTATCCTGTGGGTCAAGCATAAAAAAAGGCAAGCAGTCTTTTTTTCTTATGCACCAAAAATCTGGAACAATTCTTTAATTTCTCCTTTTTATCATTTTTTTTTCTTTTGAACCTTGCAATAGGTTATAATACAGTATGTACTGCGTATAATAAACTTAAAATGATTGCATTAGTCATTAACCATTACCATGTCCATTTATTTATTCATGCACTCAACTATTTTTTTGCTACTGTAATTGATTCTTTAACATCTTTTACTATAGTTTGACCTACATGCCTCATATAAAAATGTGTTACCCAAACAAATACCTTATATTATACTTGTTCAGTTCTAAACTCCATGTAACCAATGTCCCTAGTTTGAACAATCTTTAATTAAGCTATGCATATACGTTTCCAATACATCTGTGCCCCTCTTTTTTAAAATATAACCTATCCAGACAACACAGATCCCATTTGTTTCAAACACTACCCCAACATCACATCTCTATCCATCCAAGAGCAATGCATTCAAACTGATTTCTTCAGTGTAATCAGGACTGGTATGTGACAGAAGAAGCACTTCAAAAAAAAGATCACCTTGCCAGTTGTGCCCTAAGCTCGAAAACCTAGCTTTTTGAATTTGTCTTGCATAACTGGAAATTAGCACATCCCTTTGTCCTTTGTTATTACATGGACAATGTCAAATTGATCCACCCAGGAATAAAACAATATACCCAGGGAAGACTCTACACACCAGAGAGACAGCACATCACTAAAGGTTTCCTGTTACTGGAGTAAACCCGTGTGTCAAAAACCATGATAATCACATAATTTCTGAAGAATTGTCAGCTAAATATTCATGCTACAAATATTCTGTTCTACTAAATCCCAAAGGTGTTCTACTGGATTCAGCTCTGGTGACTGGAATGCAACTAAAGAACAGCGAAGTTATTCTCATGTTCATGAAACCAATATGAGACAAGTTTTGCCTTGTGACATAGTGCATTATCATATTGGAAGTAGCCATTAGAAGATGACTAAATTATGGCCATGAAGGGGTGCATATAGTCAGCAAAAACACTCAAATAGATTGTGGCATTCAAGAAATGATTGATTGGTATTATTGGGTGCAAAATGTACCAAACATTCATTCCCCACACTATTACACCAACCACAACCACCATCAGTCTGGACTGTTGACACAAGGCAGGTTAAATGCATGGACTCATGCTGTTGGCACCAAAATTGGATCCTAATATCTGTGTGCCTCAGCAGAAATCTAGAATCATTAAAAAAGGCAATGTTTTTCCAGTGTTCAGCTGTCTAGTTTTGACCAGCCTATGCCCACTACAGCCTTAGCTTTCTGTTCTTGGCTAACAGGAGTGGAACCTGATGTGAACTTCTGTTGTTGTAGCCTGATTCAAGATTAGATATGTTGTGGTTATCAATGCTACTGTAGTCATTCCAGTCTGGCCTGTCTCATCTGACCTCTCTCATCAACAAGGCATTCATATCCATAGAACTGCCACTCACTGGATACTTTTTGTTTTGCACACCATTCTGAGTAATCTCTAGAGACTGTTGTGAATGAAAATCCCAGGATATCAGCAGTTACAGAAATACTCAAACCGCCTGGCACCAACAATTCATGCCACAGTCAAAATCCATTATGCCCTAAGAACATACACAAAATATCTAAAGGAATATTCACAGCACAAATACACAAGAAGACTACTCTGAAAACTCTCCTATTGATAGGAAACTCATTAATTATTAAACAAAAAAAAAACAATGTTTTTTTCCTTTACTTTTTCTCATTGAGTACAGAAAGAAACTAAGACACAATATAAACTCTGTTTCAGTATCCTCCAGTTTAGAGTATTCCACCAATATTATGCTTTTTAGATTAAGGTGCAGCCTTTACTGCTAGTGACCAAAGAATTCTGCTGCACAGGCTTAATAATTAACTCAGACAATCTAGCATTGCTTTTGGTTTACTTTGTACTTCTACATGTACTTTTCAATATATGCACAAGCCTGATAAAAGAACTCAGATGCAGGGTCCATTGCTGAAAACATTTTTCTCCACATGTGTTTAAATTGTCATAAGATGTCAATGTAATTAAAAATGGAATATCAACTACTTTATATGCTGATGACATACAAATGTACAGTACTTAATTACATTAGTGTGGTGAAAAATGAATGGATAAAAATATCACATTTGAAAAGCAACTGTAGTTCTTTTAGTGGTAGCAAAATAAAAATAAAATTCAGACAAATTCTAGTGTGAAAAGCTTGAACAATCCACATAAAATCAAAGCTGTATTACTTCTAAAACATTATAAAAAACGTCCGTTTTTTTTTTTTTTCAAATTACCATCTTGAATTTACACATCACATCCGGGAACAGCCAATGACAATTTTTGCTTGGAAAACTTCTATTGTCATCAATAAAATGTAAACCCTTCTGTCCAGTCACAAAAAGCTGTCTTTTTCTTTTCAAATGCAAACTGCTTTGCTCAGACCGTGGGCCTGGTCCCATCCTCCATTTCAGCAGACGCATGGCTCTCTGAACTCCTGCTGACAGAAGTACCTGAAGGCTGATTTATATCTCACGCAACACTAGCAGCTATGCTTGCCTAGGCACAGCTAGAGATTAGAATATACAATTACACTATCAGTATCCCTTTTATTTAAACCGAGACACTGTGAGTCTTTACATACAAGTGAATGTAATAAATATATTTTAGTGATAAATATATGGTTCAGCATTATTTTAAATTTAAAAAACAAAATATATAGTTGATTCCTTATTAACAAAGTAGAAAGTTAAATAATATTATAGAACAAAATTTAAAGTACGACACATGAAGTTTACTGGAATAAGAAACTACCTTAAGAACACTTATGTTATGTAGAATGCCCAGTGGAGGCTGGGCAGTCTTTTGGCCTTGGAACTCTTGCAGATTTTGTTTTTCTGCAAGTTTTTGTTAGTTTGTTTGTGTTGTTTTTTCTGCCCTCCTGGCCATCTCATCTTATCATTGGATACATTTGTAGAGACTTAAACAATTCTATATATAAGGAATCTACTTCTCTATCTATACTAATAAAAGGCAAAGCCCTCACTGACTCACTCACTGACTCACTCACTCACTCATCACTAATTCCCCAACTTCCCGTGTAGGTAGAAGGCTGAAATTCATTTCGAAATTCTACACGTAATGGTCATAACTGGAACCTATTTTGTCGCCCATATACTGTAACAGACTGCTTCTCGATGGCCGTGTGAGGCAGAGTTGTGTCTCGCATCATCACGCCTCCGACGTAATCACGTGCACTGACTGTGACCGCAGTACGTAGAGAACAAGGCAGAGCTCCAAAGAGTGCTGAAGAAAAGACACTTTACACAATTGAGCAGGCAGAAAAAGAATATCAAGCGAGAGACGCATACAAGCATATTCATAAGTGCAGCTACTGCGGAAACAAAGCACGGTGTAAACCGTAAGTTTAAATTAAGTTTGTAGACACGCTCCTTAAATTAAGTTCATAGGCTGCCGCTGGCATGGGTATAAACGAGAGTTTTGATCACTTTCTAACTAAGTTAAAATTGCTGGTGAAGGACTGTGCTTATGCAAATTTCGAGAGACTGTGTTTGTGGGGGGGATTGACAGTTAAGGCGGGGGTGGAAGTTACATCAGCATCTGCCCTCTCATTCACTTCATTTCGCTCTGAGCTGAGCTCCGCAGCTACATGGTCTTCCAGAAGCAACTTTGTGACGCTGCCACCAAATACTCACAGAAAAATCCACAAGTTAATACACACGCTTTCTCTAGGGCTTCTCCACACTCTGAATCCTCCAGGCACTACTGAGCATAATCTAATTTTGAGGGTTGGGACACCAATAATATTACTGAAAACCTTACAGCCACTGAGATTTTGTAATGGCACGAAACTTCAGGTCACGTGTCTGCAAAAGAACCTAAATTGAGGCAACTATTTTTACTGACGGTTGCTCAGGGGAGAGAGTTTGTATTCCTTGCATCCCCGTTACACCCTCTGATCTCCCATTTCAATTCAAATGCCTCCAATTTCCAGTAAGGCTCTGCTTCACGATGACAATTGATAAGTCTCTGGGACAGACCCTACAAAAGGTTACATTGACAATCATGTTACGTTATTTTGAAAATGTTTCCTTTTCTTAGCACAAGCACAGCTGAGAAGCTTCGATGCATGTGCTCCATAACGCGTTAAAAAATAACGCATTTAATCACACTTTGCATTCCAAGCAAAGGGGAACTTTTGTCAATGCATGATTTCCTGGTACATCGATTACATTGATGCAGACATCAGAGCTACAAAAATGGAAGAGTCTGAAGAAAGCGCGTTGCTAGGACTGATCAGAGGCAAATTTCATTTCGAAAGACTACCCGACGGAAACCTTGATAAAAGCGTGGTTTTGTGCAAACTGTGCAAAAAGGAATTTGCATACCACCGACGCACTTCACCCTTACGGTACCATCTAAATGCAAAACATGTTACAGCGAGCACAGAAACTGTGTATGTTGTTAGCACTAGCAGTATGAGTTCGAGTACCAACAAAAGGAACAAAATTCGTAAGTCAACATCGGTCAAACTTACAAATTCTCTCGCAAAATGGATTGCATTGGACTGTAGACCACTAACAGTGGTGGAAGATAGGGGGTTGAAAAATGTGCTACAGTTAGTGTCAGGTTATCCAACTTTCCAACTGCCGTGCCGAAAGACTATTTCAAGTAAAATTCAACAGCTTTATGACACTGAAAAGCAAGCAAATTTAGATGCATTACAGAAAGCGGACTTTGTGGCTCTTACTCTGGCTCATTGGACTTCCGTGACCGTTAGTAATTCTAATTACATCTAATTAAAAAATGTTCAATGATCACACTGTTTTAGCCTAATGTACAAAATAATTTTGGCTAAGGTTACTCAGAGTTTAAAGGTGAAGCTGGTCAAATTAACTTTTATGTTTCTGCCTTATTTTTTTTGAAGAAAAACTGCACTTTATGTTGAAATTTTTGTTATTATTTAAAGACAATACCATTCTGAAAATGTATTTAAAGTACTTAAAATACCACTTTATTTTTAAGTCTGCCCAATTTTAGCCAGGGATGATATTTTTGTTTCTGTTTTGAATTGAAATGCAGTTTAAAAGCATTTTTTTTTTCAGAAATTAAAAGAGCTTGAGTTTACAATAGTGATGTCCATGTCTATTATTTGATTCTGTCGGCCACTAAAACCCTTTTAAATTAAAAAAAAAAACATTTGCGATTTGGGGCAAATTTTCATGTATGATTACATACGATTAATCAAGATTAATGATTACACAGCCTCTAATTAATTAGATTAATTGTTTTTAATCGAGTCCCACCCCTAATATATATATGTAGATATATATATGTGTACATACAGTATATATGTAGATATGTATATGTATGTGTATATATATATGTATATATATGTATATATCTGTATATATGTATATGTATGTATATATTTGTATATATGTGTGTGTATATATATATATATATATATATATATATATATATTATATACATACATACTGCTCAAAAGAATTAAAGGAACACTTTTTAATCAGAGTATAGCATAAAGTCAATGAAACTTATGGGATATTGATCTGGTCAGTTAAGTAGCAGAGGGGGTTGTTAATCAGTTTCAGCTGCTGTGGTGTTAATGAAATTAACAACAGATGCACTAGAGGGGCAACAATAAGATGACCCCCAAAACAGGAATGGTTTAACAGGTGGAGGCCACTGACATTTTTCCCTCCTCATCTTTCTGTCTGTTTCTTCACTAGTTTTGCATTTGGCTACAGTCAGTGTCACTACTGGTAGCATGAGGCGATACCTGGACCCTACAGAGGTTGCACAGGTAGTCCAACTTCTCCAGGATGGCACATCAATACGTATCATTGCCAGAAGTTTTGCTGTGTCTCCCTGCACAGTCTCAAGGGCATGGAGGAGATTCTAGGAGACAAGCAGTTACTCTAGGAGAGCTGGAGAGGGCCATAGAAGGTCCATAACCCATCAGCAGGACCAGTATCTGCTCCTTTGGGCAAGGAGGAACAGGATGAGCACTGCCAGAGCCCTACAAAATGACCTCCAGCAGGCCACTGGTGTGAATGTCTCTGACCAAACAACCAGAAAGACTTCATGAGGGTGACCCAAGGGCCCCATGTCCTCTAATGGGCCCTGAGCTCACTGCCCAGCAGCATGCAGCTCGATTGGCATTCGCCATAGAATACCAGAATTGGCAGATGCACCACTGGTGCCCTGTGCTTTTACAGATGAGAGCAGGTTCACCCTGAGCACGTGACAGAAGTGAAAGGGTCTGGAGAAGCCATGGAGAATATTATGCTGCCTGTAACATCATTCAGCATGAGCAGTTTGGTGGTGGGTTAATGATTGTCTGGGGAGGCATATCCATGGAGGGTCACACAGACCGCTACAGGCTTGATAAAGGCACCTTGGCTGCCATTAGGTATCAGGATGAAATCCTTGGACCCATTGTCAGACCCTATGCTGGTACAGTGGCTCCTGGTGCACGACAATTCCTGGCCTCATGTGGTGAGAGTATGCAGGCAGTTCCTGGAGGATGAAGGAATTGATACCATTGACTGGCCACCACTCTTTCCTGACCTAAATCCAATAGAACACCTCTGGGACATTATGTTTTGGTCCATCCAATGCCACCAGGTTGCACCTCAGACTGTCCAGGAGCTCAGTGATGCCCTGTTCCAGATCTGGGAGGAGATCCCCCACAACACCATCTGTCATCTCATTAGAAGCATGCACCGATGTTGTCAGGCATGTATACAAGAACACAGGGGCCATACAAACTGTTGCGTACAATTTTGAGTTGCTGCAATTAAATTTTGGCAAAATGGACTAGCCTGCCACATAATTTTTCATTCTGATTTTTGGGGCGTCTTTGAATTCAGGGCTCTGTAGGTTGATCATTTTCATTTCCATCAAACGATGTGGCATCCTTTCATTCCTAACACATTACCCAGTCTATATCAGTATAGATATCCAGGAGGATTTCTTTTTCCCATTGAGATCTGATGTGTTTTCAAAGTGTTCCTTTAATTTTTGAGCAGTTTATATATATATATATATATATATATATATATATATATATATATATGCCAGCAACACTCATGACAATGACAATACAATTACATTGTCAATCATGTTACGTTATTATTAAAATGTTTCCTTTTCTTTTTCATTACTTCTTTAACACACTACTTCTCCGTTGTGAAGCGCGGGTATTTTGCTAGTTAGTTATATATGCATCTTAGGCAAGTGTCTATCAATTCCTTGCATGTTGTTCATTCATTATTATTTTTATCTCATTTTAAGCTGCTTTTCTTTGTTCATAACTATTTAACATTTTGTAAAGCACTTTGACCTACAACCTGTATATGAAAATGTGCTATAGAAATAAACATTTTTGTTGTTACAAGAAAAAAGGTTTAATGAAAACAAAAAACTGTAATATAAATCAAAGGTGGATGAATCCTCTAACCAGCCAATGTTTGCTGTGAAATATAAATCTAGCCTGTGATGATGCACAGAATTAGATTTTTTTTTTTTTTTTATTTTATAACTCCCAATGGTTAATGAAAATGCAACTTTCATCTATACTGAGAGCAAGTGTCTTGCACCTTTTGCTTGTTCAACATTAATGGCATAATAAAAAAAGGTGTTGATAGTTTTAAAAGAGTATCAATTTAATTTCTTTTTAGCATACCACTGTTCACAAAGTATAGTCTGAGAGTACTTCATTTAATGTAAAAACATCCAATGCAAAACATCTATTTTTCAGTGTAAGGTGTAGTATATACCAATGTTGCCATTGGGTCAATATTTAGTCACAGTTTCTGTGCATTTTACAAGCTCTCCATTTATCTACACTTTTTCACTTGAGATGCTTAATTTTTCCTTGCACCTGCCAACAAACAAACAATTCATGGAAAATTGTAAAATAACAAGATTGGGTGCAGGCCTGACAGTGTAAATCAAAAGACCTAAAATCCAAAGATCATCCACACATTGGATCCAATGACACCAGAACAGATTTCAGCAACCGTTTTTCTTACAGACTTGGATTAACACTAGAACTGCCAAGAGGCTTCCAAACCCCTTTGTTTCCTCACTAATGGGCCATCCCCCTCATCATACTGATAGGGCAAAAAAAGGGATGCACTATCTCCAAAAAACATAGATAGGCTAATAGAGCTTGGGCTTGAGTTAACAAAAACCAAGGTCGGAGCATGGGGTGATGCAACAAGACAATCGCCTAAAGCAGTAATTTTCTAAGGACAGCATTTTCACATAACCCCTTTATTCTGCTGGAATCCAGTCACTTCCAGGCAGGTGGTGCAAATGCATTGTGAAGGGTGGAGACTACAATGAGAAATTACATGATCAATTTTGTTAAGGTTTGTTCCCATTTCTAATAAATCCCATTTTCTAACTTTAGCTTGACTTCCCCTCGTACATATCCTGTACCACTCTCACATACATCTCTGCCACTGCCAAATTCCTCATAGAATACCACAATTCCTTTCTATGCACCTTGTCATATGCTTTCTCTAGGTCCACAAACACATTGCAACTCCTATTGGCCTTCTCTATATTTCTCCATCAACATCCTCAGAGCAAAAATAGCATCTGTGGTGCACTTTAATGGCATGAAACCATTACTGCTGCTCACTAATCATCACCTCACTTCTTAACCTAGCTTCCACTACTCTTTCCTATAACTTTATGCTGTGGCTGATAGGTTCTATCCCTCTGCATTTCCTACAGTTCTGCACATCACCCTTATTCTTAAAAATCGCTATTAGTACACTTCTCTACTCCTCAGGCATTCTCTCACTTTCCAAGATTGCATTAAACAATCTGGTTAAAAACTCCACTGCCATCTCTCCTAAACATATCCATGCTTCCACAGGTATGTCATCTGCACCAACAGCCTTCCCATTCTTCATCCACTTCAGAGCGGTCCTTAATTCCTCCTTACTAATCTGTTGTACTTCCTGGTTCACTATCCCCACATCATCCAACCCTCTCTTTCAACCATCAACCACTCAAAGTAATCTTTCCATCTGCTCAACACACTCTCCTTGTTTGTGAGTATGTACCCATCTTTATCCTTTATGACCCTAACCTGCTGCTCTTCTGTCCCAGCCCGGCCCCTCTGTCTAGCCAAGTGGTACTGGTCCTTTTCTCCCTCCTTAGTGTCCAGCCTCTCATACAAGTCATCATACACCTTATCTTTAGCTTTTGCCACCTCTCTCTTCACTTTACAACTTATCTCCTTGTACTCCTGTCTACATTCTTCATCTCTCTGACTATACCACTTCTTCTTTGTCATCCTCTTCCTCTGTATACTCTCCTGTATTTCCTCACTCCACCACCAGGTTTCCTTTTCCTCTTTCCTCTGTCCAGATGTCACGCCAAGCACCCTTCTTGCTGTCACCCTTACTACATCTGCTGTAGCTTCCCAGCTTTCTGGCAATTCTTCACTACCACTCAGTGCCTGTCTCACCTCCTCCCTAAACTCAACCTTGCAGTCTTCCTTTTTCAGCTTCTACCATTTGATCCTTGGCTCTGCCCTCATTCTCTTCCTCTACAGACCACCATCCTATGCTGCTTAACTACACTTTCCCCTGCCACCACTTTGCAGTCTTCAATCTCCTTCAGATCAACTCTTCTGCATAGGATGTAATCTACCTGTGTGCATCTTCTACCACTCTTGTACGTAACCCTATGTTCCTCCCTCTTCTTAAAATACTTATTCACCACTGCCATGTTCATCCTTTTGGCAAAATCCACTATCCTCTGACCTTCTTCATTCCTCTCGACACCATACCTACCCATTACCTCCTCATCTCCACTGTTCTCTTCATCAACATGCCCATTGAAATCCGCTGCAATCACCACTTTCTGTCCCTTGGGTACACTGTTCATCACTTCATCCAACTCACTCCAAAAATCTTCTTTCACATACATTGCACACCCAATTTGAGGTGCATATGCACTAACATTATTCATCATCACACCTCCAATTTCCAGCTTCATAATAATTACTCTGCCTGACACTCTTTTCACCTCCAAAACAATCTTGACATACAGTTCCTTCAGAATAACCCCTACTCCATTTCTCCTCCCATTGACACCATGATAGAACAATTTGAATCCACCTCCTATCCACCTGGCCTTACTCCCCTTCCATTTAGTCTCTTGCACGCACAATATATCAACCTTCCTTCTCTCAATCATATCTACTAACTCTCTCTCCTTACCAGTCATACTGACAATATTCAAGGTTCCTACCCTTAGTTCCACTCTCTTTAATTGCTCCTCTCCTCCTGCTTCCGGACTTGTCTTCTCCCTCTTCTTCAGCCAACAGCAGCCCAATTTCTGTTTTGTCACTTTTCAGAATACTTAATAGCAGCAGATTTGTGCTTCATTTATCTGTATATCTGTATGCTGATTGGTGTTTTGTAGTCATTATATGTAAATGAACCTAGCTGATTAAGGAAGCTTTATGTTAGATGTCCTCAGTTTTCCATGCTGCATTAACAAGAATACGTGGGATTCCACCAGTAGGTGTAAATAAAGAACATCCACTTTTGACTTTATTTATAATGATGGCTCAAGGCTCTCTTCATTTTGCCTAGTATTTTCCATAGCACTGTTTTTTTTTTATATTTCATATTTGTGTAAATTGATCAAATCTATGTCATGTGTGAAAAATGTTATTTTTGAATGGCAGCAGCTTTCTGCTTAACCTGGCAGCCCGCATGTCATCCCACCAAGTAGCTTGCAGTGATGGTGATAGTATATTAACATTAAAATAAATTTATTTAAATAGACATACTGTCACAGAGAAAAGGCTGTTTTCAAGCTTCCATCACATTTACATTTTTTTTACTAAAAGGTGCCTCATTCATGGCCAAGTCTTACAGTCCATTAGTCCTTCCAGTTTCAGCTGCTATATAATCTTGGATGTATGTCAGCATTTTCGTGTATTACAATCAAAGAAAGATTTATTTATTATAAACCTTATTTATACTCACATTTCCATACATTGTCAGGTCTGCCATGTATGTGAAAATGTTATGAATGAGCAACCTTCTATCACTGTGCTCTTCACTCACGACTTGCTTTGTTCACAATGTCTCATGTGTTCTTCTTTCCTCATGCCAAATTAATGCTCTCTTTACATTTTGTATACCAGGTTATGTGAAAGCATTTTGAGGATATTTCAAGTGACTTTAGATCCATTTTTTTACCCAACTGAAATAACTAGAGTGCTGGAAGTTTTGACTATTTTCTTCATTTCGCACACTAAAACAAGGTGAGTGGTATTTTTTCTGTGATTACTGATAACAGCGGCAGGAAAGTATTGTCAAGGTTAAAAGGAAAATTGCAACAATATGGGTGTTTACAGTACAGTTATTACTAGGAAAATTCATAGAAGGACAGGAGCATGACATGCACACCAGTGAAATAATATAACATTTTAAAATACAGAACTCACTGGTGTCATCCCCTGGTACTTCTAGTATAAAGCAGGTTAAGACAGTTGCATTATTTGTATGATCTAACCATTCTGGCTTCTGTGAAGGCATCTTGTTCTTGTACAAGAAAGATATTGTTATTTATGCTGTAATTAATTCAACTTCAAAGTAAAAGTTTACACTGGATCAAGTTGCTGTTCTAAATGTGCGCATGTGTGTTTGTATGTGTATGCACATATAGCATCTGGCTTTTAAGTTGTAATGTATAATATAATGACCACAATAGTAAGTGTTTACATGAAAATATGCGCATACAATCTCTTTAAATACCAAATCTTTGGCCTTCTGAATTAATTTTCTGATTCTTTCAGAGTATGTAATTCTTTCGGGAAGTAGCATAGGATGTTCCAAGTGATATGTGTAAAAATTCCAATGAAACATTTCAGTCTTGTGCAAGCAAAGATTATTAAACCCATCTAATTCAGAATGACATAGAGACTGTAGAAATAGGAAACTGGCACATTCCTGTAACAGAAGAATGCAACGGAAGTGAATCACAGAAAACATAACTTTATGTTTAGTGGAGGTTGATTGACCAGATCAAATTTCTAGTGTCACAGACGGCTGGGGGTTCTTACCCGGCCGGGACGCCTAGAAGGTCCGGAAGGTGGCAGTAAAAGCTTCCGGGTCAGGAGGACACAACTGCCCTGGAGCAGGAGAGGACCATGGGAGAGGAGGAGAGACTTTCCAACTCGTTGGGACTCGTGGCCACCGCCAGGGGACATCTTAAGCCTCCTAGAACCTGGGAGAACATTACTTCCGCCACACTTGGCAAGAAGGCAGAGGAACCTGCCAGGGACGCCCAGAGTGCTTCCGGGGCAAAGGGCAGCACTTCCGCCACACCAGGAAGTGCTGCCGGAAGATCGTCATCAGCCACCTGGAGCACATCCGGGCGGGAACAAAAGGCGCCGCCTTCCAGCAATCTGGGAGCTAGAGTCGGGAGAGGGAGTAGGACGAAGCTCCCAGGAGGAGATTGGCGACCAAGGACTGAGAGAAAGAAGGATTGTTGGGTGATTATTGCTGTTTGCATTGTGTGGTGCTTCGGGACTGTGTTTATTTGTGAATGAATAAACGTGTGACTTTTATAAAGATGTGGTCTCAGACTGGTAGTGACCGGGCAAGTCTCACACTAGATAGAACTATAAACGACAGAGTGGGTGAATCTGAAAAATGAAATTTTCAACCAAATAAGTAAGAGGGTCTTTCATTTATATACTTTGTTGAAGAAACAACAAGAAGTTGAACCTCATTACTCTTAATTAACATGATGTGAGTATATCACAAAATTGATGCATGTGTTTCACCAGCTTCACTCAAGAGATGTATTAGTAGCAATCCATGCTACATTAACACTAGACAATGTCAGTGAAATTGCAATTGAAAGGTCAGGAAATATAAATAAAAATAAAATTAAAAATAAGACAAAGATAAAATAGCCAAAGTATTTTAAAGTTAATGAAGAGGTTTCAAGGGTCAAGAATTTATCTAAAAAGTATTAAGCAAAGGAAGGAACCAACCCTAGACTGGTCACCAAATATATCAGTGTGCCCACACACATCTATACTCATACAAGGCCACTCAACCTAACATACATTTCTTTAAGGTGTGGAAGGAAAACAGAAATTTGAATATATCTCTCAGCTGTCTAGGGGTTTTCCCCAAGAATGGTTGGAGGGAGTTGTCTGTGGAAAGCCTAGCCCATTTCTTAATACCACAGATGGTGTAACTTGGACATATTTGGCTCAGACACAGGAAGCAGAGGGTGATGGTGCGAGGAACCTCATCAGAACTGGCCGATGTTAAGAGTGGTGTTCCACAGGGGTCAGTGCTAGGGCCGCTGCTATTTTTAATATATATATAAATGATTTAGATAGGAATATAAATAACAAGCTGGTTAAGTTTGCAGATGATACCAAGATAGGTGGATTAGCAGATAATTTGGAATCCGTTATATCATTACAGAAGGACTTGGATAGCATACAGGCTTGGGCAGATTTGTGGCAGATGAAATTTAATGTCAGTAAATGTAAAGTATTACACATAGGAAGTAAAAATATTAGGTTTGAATACACAATGGCCAGTCGGAAAATCGAGAGTACACCTTATGAGAAGGATTTAGGAGTCATAGTGGACTCCAAGCTATCAACTTCCAAACAGTGTTCAGAAGCCATTAAGAAGGCTAACAGAATGTTAGGTTATATAGCACGATCTGTGGAGTACAAGTCCAAGGAGGTTATGCTCAACTTTTATAATGCACTGGTGAGGCCTCATCTTGAGTACTGTGTGCAGTCTTGGTCTCCAGGCTACAAAAAGGACATAGCAGCACTAGAAAAGGTCCAGAGAAGAGCGACTAGGCTGATTCCAGGTCTACAGGGGTTGAATTATGAGGAAAGATTAAAAGAGCTGAGCCTTTACAGTTTAAGCAAAAGAAGATTGAAGATTAAGAGGTGACATGATTGAAGTGTTTAAAATTATGAAGGGAATTAGTACAGTGGATCAAGACTTAAATTTTAAAATGAGCTCATCAAGAACACGGGGACACAGTTGGAAACTTGTTAAGGGTAAATTTCGCACAAACATTAGGAAGTTTTTCTTTACACAAAGAACGATAGACACTTGGAATAAGCTACCAAGTAGTGTGGTAGACAGTAAGACGTTAGGGACTTTCAAAACTCGACTTGATGTTTTCTTGGAGGAAACAAGTGGATAGGACTGGCGAGCTTTGTTGGGCTGAATGGCCTGTTCTCGTCTAGATTGTTCTAATTCTAATTCTAATATCATCAATGATGATCCCAGAATCATAGGATGTTCTGGATCTTAGATCAATAAACACTCACTCCCAGGCAACCCAGCAGTTCCCAACTTATGACCAAGTAACGCACTATAACATGAATCATCCTTATTGATATAAAACAACCTTGACACTTTTTCTGCCGCTTCAATGAATGTTTTGATGGCTTTTCTTAAGCTAAATGGCCTCTTTTATCCAGTCCTCCCAGGGGGATAGTGAGTTCCATCATACTCATTTGGTTAGAACATTTAAATGTTAAGACGAAATCTGTCCTGAGTGTTGTCCTCACAACGTGTTCCAAAAACGTCAGCTGTTTCAACTAGTTCAACCTTCAAGACCTTCAAATGCCAGTCATACACCAAGGGTAGCAGCATCTTTGTGGCCCAGAGCTCCACCTCAGGATTTTGTCCTGCCTCAAAATTAAATGTTGTGCCTTATTGGGATCTGATATTTTCTCTGCTGAATTCAGGTGGAGATGGTGTCAGCTACTGCCTTTATACCTGGACATGGTGCCATCTATACTTTCCCTGTACCAAGGGTTTTGGGCAGCATCTTAAAAGATATGCTCCAAGGAACCTCTTGCCAGGCACAGTGGGAATACTGGGGTTTCAGCAGGACCCCAGCAGTGCAAATTAGATGGGCTTTGTAGGACATCATACACTGAAGACCAGTGACTTGAGATTAGCTGGTTCTGACACTCACACTTTAGAATAAAATGATCAATTCCTTTTATTTTTAATTTTGTGGTTCATGTTCCTCTACTGCATCTTTACAGAATGAGTTACTTTTTGTTATGGGGAAAAAGCCCTTCATCGGAGTGATCAAAACAATGTACTTTCTAAAGCACACCATACTCTTCAGCTTTTTGAAAGCTTGAAAAACTACTCAGAAAAATACTTTGACATTTGCAACTCATCCAGTATGGTTAGGTATTTTCAGCAAAAAATGAAATGAAAATTTTAAATTATAAAATGAAAATGTAACCTCTCTTTTGCCATTTATTTTTCAATGTCTCTGTGCAAGAATGTTTCAAAAATTGTAGCCTAAACAGCAATGACACTACAAAAATGAAAGTAAAACACAAATAAGTACTGGTGACACCTGCTGCTCAATGAATTTTCATTTTCCACTTTGCAAATTAATTTTCAAGTTCTCAACATGCAAATGTATTGCAATTAGCATGGGTCAAGGGGCGGAGCTTTGCACCTCTATTTCGCACAATTCTAGCTTTTCCCAAAGGAATAAGATTATTAAAGAATATGTTCAAGTGAACTAAAAATGAAATGATTTTAGGTGCTTTTGTATATAATGCTATTTTGGAATTTTGGAACACCTATTGTGACAGCTATGTATGTTGGTCCACATAAAAACACTACGCCCCTTGTACACCAATTTTGTTGAAATGTGCCACAGAAGCTGCATGCTAATTCAGTGCAAACAGGAACACGCAAAAAAAGTCAATGGAAAAAAAAAAAAAAGAAGAAGCACATTCGATGATAAGCTCCTGTTCCAAGACCTCTGCCTCCCCCAGAAAGACAACCCATATTCAAATGACATAGCGTTTTCAATAATGACATTTCATGAATGGATGTGTGTGTGCATGCACAAGAGAGTCAGAGACAGATTTGATGTCACTCAAGTGATTACTGAAATATAAAATAAACACTTTCGCAAAGAAACAAGTGTGCTTTTATTCATGAATAAAACTGAGTAAAAAAAATTCAAGTGACAAAAAGATACCAAGACGACATGATTTACCAGTATTTGTGTGTCTGTTCATATCGCTTCAGCGATATCTTTTGCAAGTAACATACATTTTACACTGGAACAGACTCAAATCAAAAGTATGTTTTGACTATATAATAGTGACTAGCAAAATACCCACGTTTCACAGCGGAGAAGTACTTTGTTAAAGAAGTTATGAAAAAGAAAAGGAAACATGTTCATAGGGCAGTTTTATACACAATTTACATTGCATTTATATTATTATTATTATTAAGTTATAAAATCGTAATAGAAATTATACAACTTACCACAATGCAGAATCAGTGGGAATCCTGAGCTTGTTTTCCTGCAACCAGACAATCCCATCTGGGGACGATGGTAGACAGTGACACGCAAAGTGTGTCGCTTATATTCGGTCTACTCCGTAATCTCGTTTTTGTTGCTGTCACTGCAGAAAACACTGCCTCACAAAGATAGGATGTTGGAAATGGAAGCAGACTTTTCAGTGCTTTTGTAGCAACCTCAGGATATTCCACCTTGACTTTAATGCACAAAAACGTATGGAGATTTGAAGTATGGTGGCATACTTTTAAAGCCACCATCATTTGCAGCCTCAAGCAGTTGATCCTCTTCAAACACAGACAAAGTTGATTCACCTGGCTTATTCACAAATCCATTCCTTCCCATTTCGGGGGTCTTTTGCAGTTGGGAAATAATGCTCAAACTTTATTGAAAGCTGAGATATGTGATCATACACCAGCTGGAAAAAAGAAGGCCCTGGCTTGGTATCTTTAACAACCTCTGCTAACGTTTGAAACATATCAAAAATCCCAATCTTCACTCATCGGCCCCATAAATCAGGTTTGGCTTTGAATGCAGCCACTTTATCTGCCAACTTGAACAACGGGTATCTTCTGCCTCTGCCCCACATGCTGCTGCTCTACCGTTGTAATGAGATTCTGTATTTGTTACTATAGTGCTTTCTTTAACTTGCGTCCAGGCATTTGCAATCATTTCAATAGCTTCTTTAGTGTTAATTTTAATCTTCTCCTGTCTAAAAATTATGCTGATGAGAATTTTTGTCAGCATTTCCTTACAATAATACACTTTCAGGGTGCGAATGATGCCCAAATCCAATGGCTGAAGCACTGAAGTTGAAGTGCGTCCCAAAGCGCAATTGTCCTGTCTGTTTAAGATTGTTTGTCCATTGCCGGGGCATGGCAACAGCAGGCTCACAGCTGCAGTTGAGTGCCAAAGAAGCGAAAAGATTGTGGTCACACTATAAGTCCCCGTCTTACACCCCAAAACATGAGGCTGAGTCTCAGTACTTTAGCAAAAACAGCTTTATTCAGCTTGAAACAGGACCAGCAGGATTATTTATTGTAGAGTGATCTGCCACTCTCCTATAAACAGGCACAGCAGTCAGAGAGGGTTGTGACCAGGTTAGTGGCCAAGTAATCCTGTTCCCTGCATTTACAATGTTCCTTGCATCACTCATTGAGATCTTTTCTGTTTGCTTCAGTGAAGAGCTGCAGCAGAGCTGTGAGCCTGCTGTTGTCCCGGCCACGAATAAACAGTCTTCCACAGAGGCGGTGATCGTGCTTCAGGATGCTCTTCGGCACTTTGTCCAGTTGGGGGAGGTCCCAAAAGAGTTTAGAAAACTCACATTTTCTTGAATGAGTGCCACATTAATAGGAAGGTTTCTTGAACGAGCATCACTGAACCACATAAAAACTACTTTTTCTTCATCTTTAAATGCAGCATTTCGCATACATTTGCAACCTGAGATTTTTCTTCTTTTTTTGCTCGGTCTTTCAAGAAAGTTGACAGTGTCGATGGCAAAATTCCAAATTCATTGGCAAATGAGAGCTGCAAAAATTTTAAGTTTTTTTTTTTCTAATATGAACTGTTATCGTTTTTTCGTGTCTGCCGTTTCTATAGGAGGGGTTATCATTGACAACCACAGAAAACAAAAACAGCATAAAAATTGGGAAAAGTTCAAAGAAAGAAATTTTTTTTTACAATGTTTCTGTTTGGGGATCGTTGTGCACAACTGAGCTGCGACCACAGAACTAGCTGCTCTGTGGATGATTCATTCAAGCATTTCAAGTCACTTCGTTGTAATGAAAGTATCTGCTGAATGTACTTCGTAGTAACGAGATTTCTATAGACTCATGTCATATGGGGAAACTGTCAGGACCATAAAAATACTTCGTTGTAATGAAAATTTAATTGTAAAGATATTCATTGTAATGGAATTCTACCTATAGTATGTGCTCATATCTGTCCTCAGCTCGGTGTCTCTCGTCTCTCTGAGCCACTGCAAAGTCCCGCCTGCCTAGTGTTCTGAAAAGTGTCCTGAAAAGTGTCCTCAGTGAAGGGGGCAGCCATTTTGCTGTAGCCCTTCACTGAGCGAGTCTCCGTTGCATGCAGTTCTCTGATGTCAGATGGCCACGGCCTGCTACTGGGCAGCGGACCGGGGGTTGGGGACCCCTGAAATAAGTAACAGAGAGAATGGAAGAGGCAGGTGCAATCTCGGGGCATGAAAACCACTTGGTATGGGTCGGTGAAATTGTGATCGACGGTGATATACCGGAATAGACATGTTATTTAGGGTAAACTTGCACACGTTGAGAGAGGAAGTACGAAGGAAGGCAAGAAGCGGTTGAGCAGGGAATGAAAAGCAGATGTCAGCACCAGGAAGACATACATGAGCAAGTAAGGAACCCCGACAATGACAGCCTTGAAGCAGTGGAGTAAAAGAAAAGGCAGGAGTCACCAACAGGAAGACATGAAGCAAGGCCAACAACTATAGGCTTGAAGCGGTGGAGTAAATGAGAAGGCAGGAGTCACCAGCAGGAAGACGTGAAGGAAGGCGAACAATAACAGGCTTGAAGCGGAGTAAAGAAGAAGGGAGCAGTGAGCATGAACAGCTGAGGACAGTAAGGAAGCGAGCGAAGAGGCACATGAGCACGGAATGTCGTTAATGTATATAGGTAGGGAGCCAACCACGTGGTAGGTGTGTGGACAGCGGCCATGTGGAAAAAGGAAGGGGGACCGGGGGTGGCCCTTGTGTATGAAATAAATCCTCTTTTAATGGAAATAAGGAATGAAACCGCCAAAAGGAGAACTCGGTTCCTAAAATTCCTTATGGCGTAATGGTGAGAACCGCCAAACAGAAGACGTTATTTTCAAAAGTTCATTACGGGGCACAACACGAAATGAAACATACTGTACTTAACGTTTGTAAGTACAGTGTAAAGGATGAGCAATGAAAAATTGGAAGTAGCAGAAACAGTAAGGAGCGGTTTCCCCTATCTATATATACAGTTTAGGGGGTACACCCGTTTCCCCCCCCTTGGGTGTTGAAATAGGACATGAAACATACCTAACTTTTATAAGTACACTGCAAGGAATGAGCACGCAAAATTTCTACTTCTCACATATATGGAAAGTGGGAGAATTAGTGATGAGTCAGTGAGGGCTTTGCCTTTTATATGTGTAGATAGCAAAATACCTGCGCTTCTCAACGGAGAAGTAGTGTGTTAAAGAAGTTATGAAAAAGAAAAGGAAACATTTTAAAAATAACATAATAAGCGGTAAAGCAAGGAAGACTCCGTAATAAGGACGGTTGGGTGCACGCAGAAGGGGTGCCTGCTAACCTAAAAGGGATATTCAGAGCTGAAGGCTTTACTTGTCTGTTGTGGAGCGGGCATCGGCCATGGATGGACACTAACGCCGAGTCACCCGGGTGAGACGGACTTCACTCTCCAATAAAGGAACTGTCGTCGAGCCTGTGAGACCACTTCTTTACATGTAAATTAAGTAAACGTGTCCGTGGCGCACATCAGGATTGGTCGCTGGATTCACTGCAAATTCCCAGGCTGTGTGATTATAAACTTTTAAACGAAAGTTCAGATAAAGGAATGGGGAACGTGTGGGGATTGTGTGTGTCTGGGTGTCTAATTTACAGTGGTGTGAAAAACTATTTGCCCCCTTCCTGATTTCTTATTCTTTTGCATGCTTGTCACACAAAATGTTTCTGATCATCAAACACATTTAACCATTAGTCAAATATAACACAAGTAAACACAAAATGCAGTTTTTAAATGATAGTTTTTATTATTTATGGAGAAAAAAAAAATCCAAACCTACATGGCTCTGTGTGAAAAAGTAATTGCCCCCTTGTTAAAAAATAACCTAACTGTGGTGTATCACACCTGAGCTCAATTTCCGTAGCCACCCCCAGGCCTGATTACTGCCACACCTGTTTCAATCAAGAAATCACTTAAATAGGAGCTGCCTGACACAGAGAAGTAGACCAAAAGCACCTCAAAAGCTAGACATCATGCCAAGATCCAAAGAAATTCAGGAACAAATGAGAACAGAAGTAATTGAGATCTATCAGTCTGGTAAAGGTTATAAAGCCATTTCTAAAGTTTTGGGACTCCAGCGAACCACAGTGAGAGCCATTATCCACAAATGGCAAAAACATGGAACAGTGGTGAACCTTCCCAGGAGTGGCCGGCCGACCAAAATTACCCCAAGAGCGCAGAGACGACTCATCCGAGAGGTCACAAAAGACCCCAGGACAACGTCTAAAGAACTGCAGGCCTTACTTGCCTCAATTAAGGTCAGTGTTCACGACTCCACCATAAGAAAGAGACTGGGCAAAAATGGCCTGCATGGCAGATTTCCAAGATGCAAACCACTGTTAAGCAAAAGAACATTAGGGCTCGTCTCAATTTTGCTAAGAAACATCTCAATGATTGGCAAGACTTTTGGGAAAATACCTTGTGGACTGATGAGGCAAAAGTTGAACTTTTTGGAAGGCAAATGTCCCATTACATCTGGCGTAAAAGGAACACAGCATTTCAGAAAAAGAACATCATACCAACAGTAAAATATGGTGGTGGTAGTGTGATGGTCTGGGGTTGTTTTGCTGCTTCAGGACATGGAAGGCTTGCTGTGATAGATGGAACCATGAATTCTACTGTCTACCAAAAAATTCTGAATGAGAATGTCCAGCCATCTGTTCGTCAACTCAAGCTGAAGCGATCTTGGATGCTGAAACAGGACAATGACCCAAAACACACCAGCAAATCCACCTCTGAATGGCTGAAGAAAAACAAAATGAAGACTTTGGAGTGGCCTAGTCAAAGTCCTGACCTGAATCCAATTGAGATGCTATGCATGACCTTAAAAAGGCGGTTCATGCTAGAAAACCCTCAAATAAAGCTGAATTACAACAATTCTGCAAAGATGAGTGGGCCAAAATTCCTCCAGAGCACTGTAAAAGACTCATTGCAAGTTATCGCAACGCTTGACTGCAGTTATTGCTGCTAAGGGTGGCCCAACCAGTTATTAGGTTCAGGGGCAATTACTTTTTCACACAGGGCCATGTAGGTTTGGATTTTTTTTTCTCCCTAAATAATAAAAACCATCATTTAACCCTTAACGCGCACACGTACCGGTCCCGGGACATAACAGCGTTTTAAAAACGTTACAGTAATGTGTGTATGCCCATCTGCCATGCATCTCGACATACTACCCATCAAATGAAACTTCAAAGTCTCGTCTTACCGATGATATAAACCATTTTGACACACAACAACCACAGCACTGACACTAAAGCCTTTTTTACAGAGAAGTACATACTTTTAAGAGTTGACTTTCCCTACCTTTGAAGACCCCCTGCAAGTCAAACATCAATATTTCCGAGCAGTATTGATCCCATTCTGTCCGTAAGGCTCCAGCGAATATAATCCAGTAAAACGATTTAGGTCCAAAACACACGATATATCCTCAAAGGGACAAAAACTCCAGAAAACGTTTCATAACTTGAGACCACCTACGTAATTTTTTTTCATTTATATTGATCATATCAGACGTAATTTGTTTCTGTCGGCGATAACCATGCTACCGCATGAAACACGGAAGTGTTAGCTTCTGATCGACACCTAAGTTGGCCAATTATGACGGGTCTGGGGTTGACTGGCACCTCGCATAGCCAACGAGTGTCACAGACAGCTGGAAGGATGACGTAAACTCCAAACCCTGGTAGAATCTACCAGTTTGATTGGACACTGTGACTGACACTCAAAACTTACAGCCAATGAGCAGCCGAGCATTTTGATATGTAACTTGCCATACTAACTTGTAAACAAAGCGATCGGAGCTGCGAAGGTGGCATTTGTGCCAGTCTGCAGAGTTGGTGCGTGGTTGTTTATTGTGATTTCGCCAAGTTTTTCGCATTTTAAATATGAATAAAAGTAGGATAAACGTAAATAACGCTCGATTAAATAATAGATGCATGTACGCGTTGCGAAAGTATTCAACCGGCACAGGTGACGTCTAATGGCAGAGAGCGACATGTGCCACGCCCTTGTGCTTTCTGCTTGCTAGTGATTGCTGCCATCAAGTGGCACATGGAAAACGCTGAGCTGTGTTGTAACAGTTTGTAAAAGAAATGTATATAGTTTGTGTGCATTTTATAAAAAAAGTAAAAATAAAAATATAAATATATTTTTGGCCCATAAGACTTGTATTGACTATTTTTACATAGAAATTTGTATTTTTATTGTTTTTATTATTTTTATAACTAATAGAGTGACACTGTATGTAGATATAGATTCCTTTAGGTGTAAGCTTTCAGTAGAGCCCTCATTGATATATGTGGGTTGAAGCATTCAAAAGTTATTACACTTTTTCCATATGTTCCAAAATGTGGATAATGGTCCCTCTAAAAAGCCCCTGGGCATGCCCACATAAAAACTGGTGTAAAAATGTCATTTTTACAGGTATTCTTTTCAAATTTGAAATGTGAGTAGTCAACAAGTTATTCTGTTGGTACATAGTGTGTTTCTGTCCCCACCTACCTACTGCAGCTTTATTTTCCTATTATTTTCATAAAAAAACTTAGGCGAGAACAAAAAAATTCGTTTTTTTTGTGAGTTCTAACGTGCATAACTTTTGATCAGTCACACCTACAGTGATTCTGACTACTAAGGGTGAAACTAGAGAATGTTACCTTTACAAAGAGACCAAATGTGTTTATACTCCAGATAGTTCAATAACAGCAATGATTCTAATTTGGAGAGGTCGAATTACAAGCGAATTAGCAAAAATGACCCCGCTTGATAAGGTTAAAAACTGCATTTTGTGTTTACTTGTGTTATATTTGACTAATGGTTAAATATGTTTGATGATCAGAAACATTTTGTGTGACAAACATGCAAAAGAATAAGAAATCAGGAAGGGGGCAAATAGTTTTTCACACCACTGTATATGTGTATAAAGTTGTAATATAGGTTAAGTACATGTGAATATATTTGCGCCGTTTATAAATAAGATATTCTTTCCGTTTCTTTGCCTTACTTTCTTTCATTCTTTAGTTTTCATTAGCGTCTATATGAAGTTGTGGATTTGCCTGTGAGTATAATAAAGGAACTGTCGCCGAGATGGTGAGATCGCTTCTTTACATGTAATTTAAGTAAACGCGTCCGCGGCGCACATCAGGATTGGTCGCCGGATTCACTGCAGACTTCCCAGGCCATGTGATTATAAACTTTTAAAAGAAAGTTCAGATAAAGGACTAGGGAACGTGTGGGGATTGTGTGTGTCTGGGTGTCTAATTTATACGTATGTGTATATACAGTGGAACCTCGGTTCACGAACATCTCGGTACACGTACAACTTGGTTTACGACCAAAAAGTTCGCAAAACCTTTGCCTCGGTTCACGACCACACACTCGGTTTATGAACAAGCCAGTTTCCCTTTCGGTTTGTACACGTTCAGTCTCTCCCTATGCATTTCCTGTGTAGCGAGCAAGAGAGAGAGAGCGAAAGAGCGCCACACACACACAGGCAGCGTGGGAGAAAGACAAGATGCATACACACAGGCAGCGCGAACACACACACAGGCAGCACAAGCACACACACAGGCAGCGCGAGAGACACGCACACACACACAGGCAGTGCGAGAGAGACGTGCAAACACACAGGCAGCGCGAGAGAGACTCGCACACACACAGGCAGTGCGAGAGAGCGAAACACACACACACACAGAGGCAGCGCGAGAGAGAGATGCAGACACACAGGCAGCGCGAGAGAGAGCTGGACGCATTAAGGTAGGAAGGCAGTTAAAGAATACACTGGGCTTGATTTTGTTTTCACTTCTGTTTCCAGCGATCGGTTCGTAGCATGCATTGTTGCAATGTTATTTTTCTTGGTGGTTTATTAAATTAAGGATTTTTTCAATTGTTAATTTTTTTCCCTGTGCCTAAAACTCTTTAAAAAAAACTGCTTTTAGCCAACAGTTGGTAGCGCTATAGCGCAAACTATTGCAGTGTTAGTTTTCTCTGTTGTTCAAGGTTTTCTCAGTGTTATTCAATGTTTTTCAATTTAGTTTACTATTACGCTGTGCATTCTATGGGTTGATTAACTATATTTGTGCTTAAAAACTTAAACAAATATATATTGTAACAAAGGCGCTATATAGGCACCGGACCCAACACAGATGGACACGGAGACACGTATAAAAAGTACAAAGACTTTTATTTTTCTTCAGCCGTGGGCGCATGTCTTCCCCGTGACCCACAGGCAATAATGTCCCACAAAACACCAGTCCAACACACAGCAAAACCACCTTTCTTCCTTTACCACCACTCCTCCTCAAGCTTCGTCTCCTTCCTCCCAACTCTGGCTCCCTGAGTGGTGATGGCTGGCCCTTTTTATAACCCACACTCCGGGTGGGGCTGAAGATTCATCCAGTCAGGCTGCTGAGTCCATGCAGCTCCCCTTAGCGGCCATCCGAGACCCCAACATGGCTGTGGAGGACTCCATCTCCCATGCAGCCCTGCGGGTGGTTGGGGAATCACCGTCAGCCAGGGAGGCTGCCACCAAGCGTACCGGGAAAGGTACTGGACTGCCCATGGTGGCTCCCCCAGAACATAACCAGCAGGGGCGTCCCTGCCGGGCATGGGACCCGGCTGTCCTTCACAATATTTACATACATTTCATATGGTCTGGAATGGATTAATTGTATTTACATACAATCCTATGGGGGAAATTGCTTCGGTTCACGACCAAATCGGTTTACTGTAGTTGTAATATAGGTTAAGTACATGTGAATATATTGGCACTGTTTATAAATAAGAGATTAGTGCTGCTGACGGATGGCCTTATATGGGCAGGCAGTCAATTATGTGGGAGTGGTGATGGGGGACGCAACTCCGCCTAACACAGTGACCGAGCTGCAGGCTATGGCCGTATATATGTACCTAAGAAGTATTCAGTTATGACCGTTAAGCGTAGAATTTCAAAATGACACCTGCTTAACTTTTATAAGTAACCTGTAAGGAATCTATACTAATAAAAGGCAAAGCCCTCACTCACTCACTCACTCATCACTAATTCTCCAACTTCCCGTGTGGGTGGAAGGCTGAAATTTGGCAGGTTCATTCCTTACAGCTTCCTTACAAAAGTTGGGCAGGTTTTATATCGAAATTCTACGCGTAATGGTTATAACTGGAAGCAGTTTTTCTCCATTTACTGTAATGGAGATGAGCTTCAACGCCGTGGGGGAGTTTCGTGTGACATCATCACGCCTCCCGTAATCACGCAGTACATAGAAAACCAGGAAGACCTCAAAAGCGCTCAAGAAAACATGCATTATATAATTGAGAAGGCAGCGAAACAATAAGAAGCGAGCGAGTGACATATACTACCATATTCATGAGTTCTGCTACTGAAACAAAGCACGATGTAAACCTACACTTTAAATTAAGTTCATAGACCGGCTGCCGCTGGCGTTTGTAATTTAGTGCCTGCCCATATAAGGCCGTCCGTCAGCGGCAATCCAATAGCAAACTGCCACTGGTAAATATTCACGGGTGAAGGACTGTGCTTATGGAGAGGAAGATGAGATGGTCAGGGTGGTGTTTGACACAAACTCAGCGAAACTGCGAGAGAAAGTTTTAAGTGCCAGGACTAAGGTAACATTAAATACAGCCATGGACATAGCACGAGATGGCACCAGCACAGCTGGGAAACTTCGATGCATGTACACCGAGTGGCTCACGTGAACTGACGCAGTGCACAGATAAAAGCAACAGTTCCAAAGAGCTGAACAAAACCGAATTACACAATTGAAAAAGGCAGCAAAAATATGAAGCGTCTGATAAGCATATTCATAAATGCAGCTACTGTGGAAACAAAGCACACGGTGGAAAAAGTCAATGTCCCGCTAAAGGAAGACAGTGTAAAAAACCCGTGCATGCAGTGTGTCAGGTCTCAGATAAAGAAGAAGACGAGCTGTTTATTGATGCAGTAAGAAACGAATCGATGAATGAAACCTGTCATCTTTACAACGATTGACAAACACGGAATGTAACTTGAACACAACACATCCTACAAATACGAACCTGATTGAAAGAAATAATGATAATCAAATCCTTGATGACAGCAACACTCAGTAACACTCACAAAACAAATACTGTATATTGACAGTCATGTTACGTTATTTTTAAAATGTTCCCTTTTCTTTTTCTACCTTTTTTAACACACTACTTCTCCGCTGCGATACGCGGGTATATATATATGTATATATATATACCGATCTACATACTCGAATAATGGATACTTTATTCGCCATCAATGATTGTTTTGGTAAAGCCATACTCAGTGTATTCATTAGATGAACGGTAAAAAAGTAAGAGCGAGGGAGGATGACTCATTGAGGCATGCAGGCTGTAGTCTGCGTCAACTCTATCTGAATTGCGCGATCACATTTGAAAAATATATCTTTTCAAGTTCTATTTAGTCCATATGTGTCAAACTCAAGGGCGCGGGCCACATCCGGACCGGCGTGTAATTATATCCGCCCCGAGATCATTTTATATACTGTATTATTGTTATTAAAGCCCGGGTATATGAAGCGCTGGTAACACAATAAACTACAGATCCCATAATGCAGCGCTTCAGCTGCCTTGCCGAACACTTACCGCTTACTAGAGTTATTGCGCACTGAGTTTGCACGGCGCTTTGGTGACTTTGAAGAACAAAAAAAGTTTGTCTACATGCGTCTCGAACCTTGTGCATGTTTGGTAACACATATCTGTGTGAGAAGCTCTTCTCAGTGATAAAGAATAACAAAACAGCACACAGGAGTCGCCTCACTGATGAGCACCTGCAATCCATCCTGAGAATCTCCACAACACAGAACTTCACACCAAACAGAAACGAACTTGTTGACAAAAAAAGATGCCAGGCGTCCAGCTCTAAAATGACATATGAGCAAAGACAACTGAATGATTTGATTTTTATTGCACGTAAGAGCGGAGTCAACCGTTTTAACAAACAGCGTATTGCACTGATACGAAATAGCTGTGCGTGTATATATGTAGATATGTATGTATATGTATATATATGTTTATATATGTGTGTGTGTATGTATGTATATATATATATATATATGTATTTGTGTGTGTATATATGTGTGTGTATGTATGTGTATATATATATATATATATATATATATATATATGTATTTGTGTGTGTATATATATATATATATATATATATATATATATATATATATATATATGACAACAACACTCATCACTCACAACAGTGACAAAACAATTACATTGACAATCAGGTTACGTTATTTTCAAAATGTTTCCTTTTCTTTTCATTGCTTCTTTAACACACTACTTCTCGCTGCGAAGCTCGGGTATTTTGCTAGTATATATATATATGCCAGCAACACTCATGACAATGACAAAACAATTACATTGTCAATCATGTTACGTTATTATTAAAATGTTTCCTTTTCTTTTTACTTCTCCGCTGCGAAGTGCGGGTATTTTGCTATATATATATATCTATACTAATAAAAGGCAAAGCCCTCACTCACTCACTCACTCACTGACTCACTCACTCATTCACTGACTCATCACTAATTCTCCAACTTCCCGTGTGGGTGGAAGGCTGAAATTTGGCAGGTTCATTCCTTACAGCTTCCTTACAAAAGTTGGGCAGGTTTTATATCGAAATTCTACGCGTAATGGTCATAACTGGAAGCAGTTTTTCTCCATTTACTGTAATGGAGACGAGCTTCAACGCTGTGGGGGCGGTGTTTCGTGTGACATCATCACGCCTCCCACGTAATCACGCAGTACATAGAAAACCAGGAAGACCTCAAAAAAGCGCTCAAGAAAACATTCGCTATATAATTGAGAAGGCAGCTAAACAATAAGAAGCGGCGAAGTGACATATACAACCATATTCATGAGTTCTGCTACTTCGGAAACAAAGCACGATGTAAACCTACACTTTAAATTAAGTTCATAGACAGGCTGCGCTGGCGTTTGTAATTTAGTGCCTGCCCATATAAGGCCGTCCGTCAGCGGCAATCCAATAGCAAACTGCCACGGGTAAATATTCACAGGTGAAGGACTGTGCTTATGGAGAGGAAGATGAGATGGTCAGGGTGGTGTTTGACACAAACTCAGCGAAACTGCGAGAGAAAGTTTTAAGTGCCAGGACTAAGGTAACATTAAATAAAGCTATGGACATAGCACGAGATGGCACCAGCACAGCTGGGAACCTTCGATGCAAGTACACCGAGTGGCTCACGTGAACTGGCGCAGTGCACAGATAAAAAGCAACAGTTCCAAAGAGCTGAACAAAACCGAATTACACAATTGAAAAGGCAGCAAAAATATGAAGCGTCTGATAAGCATATTCATAAATGCAGCTACTGTGGAAACAATGCACACGGTGGAAAAGTCAATGTCCCGCTAAAGGAAGACAGTGTAAAAAACCCGTGCATGCAGTGTGTCAGGTCTCAGATAAAGAAGAAGACGAGCTGTTTATTGATGCAGTAAGAAACGAATCGATGAATGAAACCTGTCATCTTTACAACGATTGACAAACACGGAATGTAACTTGAACACAACACATCCTACAAATACGAACCTGATTGAAAGAAATAATGATAATCAAATCCTTGATGACAGCAACACTCACAAAACAAATACTGTATATTGACAGTCATGTTACGTTATTTTTAAAATGTTCCCTTTTCTTTTCTACCTTTTTAACACACTACTTCTCGCTGATACGCTGGTATATATATATATATATATATATATATCCCGCTCTACATACTCGAATAATGGATACTTTATTCGCCATCAATGATTGTTTTGGTAAAGCCATACTCAGTGTATTCATTAGATGAACGGTAAAAAGTAAGAGCGAGGGAGGATGACTCATTGAGGCATGCAGGCTGTAGTCTTGCGTCAACTCTATCTGAATTGTGCGATCACATTTGAAAAAATATATCTTTTCAAGTTCTATTTAGTCCATATGTGTCAAACTCAAGGGCTGCGGGCCACATCCGGACCGGCGTGTAATTATATCCGGCCCGCGAGATCATTTTATGTACTGTATTATTGTTATTAAAGCCCGGTATATGAAGCGCTGGTAACACAATAAACTACAGATCCCATAATGCAGCGCTTCAGCTGCCTTGCCGAACACTTACCGCTTACTAGAGTTATTGCGCACTGAGTTTGCACGGCGCTTTGGTGACTTTGAAGAACAAAAAAAGTTTGTCTACATGCGTCTCGAACCTTGTGCATGTTTGGTAACACATATCTGTGTGAGAAGCTCTTCTCAGTGATAAAGAATAACAAAACAGCACACAGGAGTCGCCTCACTGATGAGCACCTGCAATCCATCCTGAGAATCTCCACAACACAGAACTTCACACCAAACAGAAACGAACTTGTTGACAAAAAAAGATGCCAGGCGTCCAGCTCTAAAATGACATATGAGCAAAGACAACTGAATGATTTGATTTTTATTGCACGTAAGAGCGGAGTCAACCGTTTAACAAACAGCGTATTGCACTGATACGAAATAGCTGTGTGTGTATATATGTAGATATGTATGTATATATATATATGTATTTGTGTGTATATATGTGTGTGTATGTATGTATATGTGTGTATATATGTGTGTGTATATATGTAGATATATATGTATGTATATATGTGTATATGTATAGATATGTATATATATATATATGACAACAACACTCATCACTCACAACAGTGACAAAACAATTACATTGACAATCAGGTTACGTTATTTTCAAAATGTTTCCTTTTCTTTTCATTGCTTCTTTAACACACTACTTCTCCATGGCTGGTATTTTGCTAGTATATATATATATATATGAGAGCAACACTCATCACTCACAACAGTGAGAAAACAATTACATTGACAATCATGTTACGTTATTTTCAAAATGTTTCCTTTTCTTTTTCATTGCTTCTTCAACACACTATTCTCTCCTAAGCGCTGGTATTTTAGTATATATATATATATAGATATATATATATATATATATATATAGATATATATATATAGATATATATATATATATAGATATATATACACACACACACACAGTGCATCCGGAAAGTACTCACAGCACAGCACTTCATCCACATTTTGTTATGTTACAGCCTTATTCCAAACTGGATTAAAAAAGCCAAAAAGTCTTTTTGAACATGATGCTACAAGCTTGGCACACCTACCCTTGGCCAGTTTCACCCATTCCTCTTTGCAGCACCTCTCAAGTTCCATCAGGTTGGATGGGAAGCGTCGGTGCACAGCCATTTTAAGATCTCCAGAGATGTTCAATTGGATTCAAGTCTGGGCTCTGGCTGGGCCACTCAAGGACATTCACAGAGTTGTCCTGAAGCCACTCCTTTGATATCTTGGCTGTGTGCTTAGGGTCATTGTCCTGCTGAAAGATGAACCGTCGCCCCAGTCTGAGGTCAAGAGCGCTCTGGAGCAGGTTTTCATCCAGGATGTCTCTGTACGTTGCTGCAGTCATCTTTCCCTTTATCCTGACTAGTCTCCCTGTTCCTCCCGCTAAAAAACATCCCCACAGCATGATGCTACCACCACCATGCTTCACTGTAGGGATGGTATTGGCCTGCTGATGAGCGGTGCCTGGTTGCCTCCAAACGTGACGCCTGGCATTCACACCAAATAGGTCAATCTTTGTCTCATTAGACCCGAGAATTTTGTTTCTCATGGTCTGAGAGTCCTTCAACTGCCTTTTGGCAAACTCCAGGTGGGCTGCCATGTGCCTTTTACTAAGGAGTGGCTTCCGTCTTGCCACCCTACCATACAGGCCTGATTGGTGGATTGTTGCAGAGATGGCTGTCCTTCTGGAAGGTTCTTCTCTTTCCACAGAGGACCTCTGAAGCTCTGACAGAGTGACCATCGGGTTCTTGGTCACCTCCCTGACTAAGGCCCTTCGCCTCCAATCGCTCAGTTTAGATGGCCGGCCAGTTCTAGGAAGAGTCCTGGTGGTTTCGAACTCCTTCCACTTACGGATGATGGAGGCCACTGTGCTCATTGGGACCTTCAAAGCAGCAGAAATTATTCTGTAACCTTCCCCAGATTTGTGCCTCGAGACAATCCTGTCTCGGAGGTCTACAGACAATTCCTTTGACTTCATGCTTGGTTTGTGCTCTGACATGAACTGTCAACTGTGGGACCTAATATAGACAGGTGTGTGCCTTTCCAAATCGTGTCCAATCAACTGAATTTACCACAGGTGGACTCCAATTAAGCTGCAGAAACATCTCAAGGATGATCAGGTGAAACAGGATGGACCTGAGCTCAATTTTGAGCTTCATGGCAAAGGCTGTGAATACTTATGTACATGTGCTTTCTCAATTTTTTTATCTATACTAATAAAAGGCAAAGCCCTCACTGACTCACTCACTCACTCACTCATCACTAATTCTCCAACTTCCCGTGTAGGTAGAAGGCTGAAATTTGGCAGGCTTATTTCTTACAGCTTACTTACAATAGTTAAGCAGGTTTCAATTCAAAATTCTACAAGTAACGGTTATAACGGGCGATAACGGTCGACAACGCCCGCCATGTTGAACTTTCTTATTCATGGCCCCATCTTCACGAAATTTGGTAGGCGGCTTCCCTGCACTAACCGAAACCGATGTACGTACTTATTTCGATGGTATGACGCCACTGTCGGCCGCCATATTGAACTTTCCAAAGTCACTAATTTTCCAACTTCCCGTGTAGGTAGAAGGCTGAAATTTGGAGGCTCATTTCTTACAGCTTACTTACAAAAGTTAAGCAGGTGTCATTTCAAAATTCTACGTGTAACGATCATAACGGTCAACAACGTCCGCCATGTTGAACTTTCTTATTCATGGCCCCATCTTCACGAAATTTGGTAGGCGGCTTACCTGCGCTAACCGACACCAATGTACGTACTTATTTCAGTGGTATGATGCCACTGTCAGCCGCCATATTGAACTTTCCAACTCACTAATTCTCCGCGTAGGTAGAAGGCTGAAATTTGGCAGGCTCATTCCTTACAGATTACTTACAAAAGTTAAGCAGGTTACATTTCGAAGTTCTACGTGTAACGGTCATGTTGAACTTTCTTATTTATGGCGCCATCTTCACGAAATTTGGTAGGCGGCTTCCCTGCGGTAACCGAAACCTATGTACGCATACTTATTTCGTGGTATGATGCCACTGTCGGCCGCCATATTGAACTTTTCAACGGTCTTTGTTACTTATGGGCCCATCTTCAAGAAATTTGGTATGCAGGTTCCCAACGCTAACTGAATCCTACTTACGTACATATATACGTCCATAGCCTGCAGCTCGGTCACCGTGTGAGGCGGCGTTGGGTCCCCCATCTAAACGCCTCCCACGTTGTTGGCTGGCTGCCTGCCTGTATAAGGCCGTCCGTCGCTCCAGTCTCTACATTCCCTTCCTTGTTTCGCCACAGGATTCACGTCTCCCTGCTGATAACTACAGCCTTTTTATTTAATCCAAAACTTCTCCGCTGTTTTATTGTTCATTTATTACGATTATAGTTATTGTGTAGGTATTTTAGACTTACTTTACATTGTTCAGGTACCCATTTCCTTTATCATTCCAACCGTAACCCCATTAACATTTCTATCGAGGTGATCACCATCATTCAAAGAACGGTCACTTACCGAGTGGTTTCAATGCCCGGAGATGGCACCTACCTTTTCCATTCTCTTTGTTACATATTACACGGCCATATCAGGCTCACTCTTGATATCCGGAGGAGGACTGATGATGGTACAGGAGATAATTATACTACACAGGACCACTATAAGAGTGAAATGCTCAAGCCCTTCACCTATGGTTCTGCATGTGAGTTGATGGCTACCGATGAATTGTTCGGTTGTCGCTTTCAAGTGTACCGTAATGGCCAAATATTTTACACCTTTCGACAACCGCCAATGCCTCTTAAACATCTTAGATTCACAGGTGACAATTTCAGTAGTGGACACTTTGATGTTTATGAATGTTTAAACTCTCAAAAGCTGGATGTGAAGTTATCAATGAAACCGGTTGTATGCTCACAATGCTTGACAGATGCCGAATGTCATCTCAACACAAGTCCTGCAAATACTGTCGTAATTGAAACAAACCATGAAACTCAAACCGATTATGACCATAGCAATCCAAGCTGTGAGATTTCAGACAAGATTACTTTTCACATGGCCAACTGTACATTGCGTGCTCAAGAGTAAGCTCAGTGCACAGCTTGGTCATATTATAACCGGAGGACCAAACTAACAATGTGGTATACGAAGATATCCTTAACAAATAATTATTGGTATATTTTCCCTCAGTTTAAAAAGGTTTAATTTTCTTCTTAATAAAAATTTGAAGGCAGTACTTCGCGCTGCAAAGCGCGGGTATTTTGCTAGTTTTTAATAAATTTGCAAAAATCTCAAGTAAACTCTTTTCACATTGCCATTATGGGGTGTTGTATGTAGAATTCTGAGGAAAAAAACTAATTTAATCCATCCTGGAATAAGGCTGTAGCATAACAAAATGTGGAAAAAGTGATGTGCTATGAATACTTTCCGGATGCACTGTATGTGTGTGTGTATATATATATATATATATATATATATATATAAAATAGCAGCTCACTACACAAGCAGACATGTCTACTTCGTATCGATTGATATTTGGGCTTCAGTTTTTACACATTGGCAGCAAAATGTAAATTGAAAAATTTCTTTTACTTCGGTTTAATTCTTGAATAAAAGCACATTTGTTTTGTTATACCTTTAGTGAAAGTGTTTATTTGATATTTGGACTTCAGTCTTTACACATTATACACTTCATGTCAACATTTTGTCATTATTACTATAACATAAAAAAGCTGGTTTTAGTTATATGTTCAATATTTCTTGCCTCTCATTTCCTGTCATCCTACATTTACACAGATCGTTGCAGAAACGGAACACACATGAAATATATATTCCAAATAACGATGTATTATTTACCCTATACAATTCCAAACAGATACACAGACATCAGCTGTGATAATTTTGTGTCTGACTTCAGCTGCCTCAGTGGGGGCAGGTTGCCTGTTGCCATTATTGATTGACACATTTGCAAAATAAAGTCGCTGATGAGGAGGTGCAATGGGATTTAAAGTGACCCAGCATTGCGAATATTTTAGTGGGCTTTAGGGATTCTAGTGTTAAGCATGTTGTGTTTGTCTATACTTGTGACTTGCATAGTTTTTCTTGCCATGGTTCAGCAGGTCTGACACCGTGTATCAGTCAAATTTGGGTATTCTCTGCCAAAACATGAACATGACATGCAGCAGTTGCAGTTGGTACTTTTCTCACACATTCAGTAATGTTATCCATCAATTTACCCCTAGCAAGCTATGATAAAATGCCTGTAGCATACTCAGTGAAGGTTTTATTGTACTCTAAATAGCATCCAACATACATTGGACCTCATTTTTGCTCAGTCAGTAAACAGCTGAGGATTTTCCTGCTGTGATCGTAGCTTGCTTTCCAAGCCTTGATTTGTTATGCTTGTCCTCAGACTGTTTTGGACAAGATTCACAGAAAGTGCAATGTATCGGATAACCGTACCACTTAACATTGGACTTTTATGATAGCAATCATTTCGGGTCAGACAGGGTGGCTCAGCATTTAGGAATCATAGTATTATAAAGGCATACATTTCAGATTATTTATCACTGAAATGATGATTCTCATTATCAATTTTCCTCTTATGACATTTTAAAAGAGACATTTTTACTAGCTAACTTACAACATACATTTTGAGTGCTACATTCTGACTTATCAGTAAAAGCTATACGATTGTGTACCACCATCACAGATTTTCATGAGAATAAAGTATTGAATAGATATAAATTTGACAGGTCTAAATGGACTTAATGTGTGTGTAATTTGAATGAATGAGTAATTTTAGACAAGAGTGTTCGGGAGTGAAAGAGAGTGGCGGGTGATTGGAGTTATGGTGGAGCCCGGCCAAGCTCAGACCAAAAAAAGTATTAAATCTGATAAAATTTGGTCTCAGGTGAAATCTATTTGCTGATCCATGCTCTACTCTTTCCTATGACGCCTTTCCTTTTTTTCTTTCTGGCAATGGGACCTCTCCCCTCAGACATCTTCACAAATATCCTACTACTCAAAAGCTTCATTTGATGGGTACACTTAATCCATTCTAATGTCTGTGGTGTCATGGAGCAGTTGCTGCTTTTGATCAACATTTTTAGGTGGTATCCTAGTGTTTTAACTCACTTATCTCATGCTTCTCTTTATGTTCTTCTCTTTCAGTGGCTATTACTCTGTTATCACAAAAATCTCTTACTTTTGGACTTGTCCTTATCTTTTATCTCTCATAGACAGATGTTTCTCTGAATTACAGTTAGAATGTTATTGACACTTATGCTCTGAACAGCATCAAGTAAATTGACTCAGAATCAGGTTATTTTGACTCTTATCTTAAGTCTTGTAAAAAGGTGGTGCAGATTCTATTAGACACAATGTGGCACATCACTAACTGCTCTGGTTTCAATCTCTTATTTTGCAAAGACTAGATAGAAGATAAGGTATAAGTAAAACTCCATCCAATGCTTACACTTCTCAAGCCTTTTCTACATTACGAATTTTATTGAAATAAGTATAGTGACTTTCTTAAGAATCTGTCATATTCCAATGTCTGAACAATTAAAATAAAAAAGACACAAACTAATACATCTATAGTTTAAAAAAAGGAACATATTTTCCTAAATTTAAATTTGGGAAAAAAAAATTCAGAATACAATATGAAAGAAATACAAATAACTTAATACATAATTCTTGTTTTAACTATAATCTAAAATACTACAGAAAGAGATTATTATGAAAAAAACCTACTTTACTTTATGAAGATCATTCAAAGCCCTTTGTAATTCTTCCTCAGCCTTAAAAGCTCTATCTTCTGCCTGTTGTAGTTGTTTAAGTAGCATGGTTTCTGATGAGGATCCTTCATTTACTTGGTTAGAGATATGACAGTCCATCAATTCACCTTCCCACAATTCCTCAATATCTGCAATTAAAAACATAAAAAAATCCAAAATTAATCATTTACCATCTTGACCATATAAATTATAAATATTTTAATTAATCTGTATTTCCCTCTTTTAAAATTATTAGCTGACTTCATCAAAATATTACATTTCTCCACCATGCAGTTCAAGCAAACACATTTTTAAATTATTTTAGAAAAAGATTTCTGATTAAGTCTCTTAACTCCCTGTACTACAGGCACCACATATACTTCTAAGTAATTTTTACCATACATAATACAGAGCAACCTTCACTAACAGTGAGCAACAGTACTGCGCACTATCAACTTATTCACAATTTTCAATCATTTTCTACTTTTGTGCACACATCATCAAATGTAATCAGCAGCAAGCACAGCTATGCAGTAAGTTCAGTCACAGGTAAACAGCTCAACTAGAAACTGCCCGTAACTCCCAGAGTTCTAGGTATGCAGTCTTGGGGAGAGAAGATGCTCGTAGGGGAGGGCAACATTCTTAGTCACCTCCCAATAAACACAGCAGATGTCAATTAATGTTACCTGAACCATGTATTCTCAGATCAAAGATGAAAGACAGTCATTTATGCCTACATCTATCTTTGTGTATTTGATTGAAAAAAGATACTACAATAGGGCTATTAAGTTAGCCAAAAAGTAATGTTCAAATATTCATAATTTTTTAAAAATAGTTACATATATAAACATGTCAAATATTGTAGGTGCCACAATGATTGATTGTAAAGCATTGAGCACTGATGATACACTGTCATTAAAAATATGCACATGCAAACCTAAAAACCACAGCCTTTCATAAGAAACTGGCTTTCTAAGTATAAAAAGTGATCAAAGAGAAAGCGGAGCCAAGAACACTTTGCAGTGCCTGTACTGTACATTAGAAACCCAATCAAATTTTTTGTACCACCAGCACTCCTCCATTTTTACTCCAAGATGTCAAAAGATGTTGTGTGACTAGCCATTTCTCTTTTTTCTCATCATTAACCTGACCAAAACCAATACTGATAGGACTCAGCTGAACAAGCAGCCACCATTTTAATTGAATGCAATCAAATGCAACAAAAATTATCCATACATTTCTGATTCAGCTCATGCTGTTTCAATAAAGGAACAATTCTTTGATAACATGCAAAATACAAATCAAAAGTGGTGCTTTCCACATAGCATGTCTGATTTTCCTTACATGGTGATGGGGAGCCTCAGGTGCAAGAAAAAAAAACAACCCTGGATTTAACAGCAGACAATATTAGGGCTCATAGTTCTTTAAAATACAGCTACAAACATATCTATTTAATATGTGAAGGAACCAGGTTGCCCTGAGAAAAGTCTACAATAACACAGCGAGTCTGTACACAATGGCTTGACATCAGAAACTTCACTCCAGGGGCCTCATGTATAAACGGTGCGTACGCACAGAAATGTTGCGTAAAAACTTTTCCACGTTCAAATCGCGATGTATAAAACCTACACTTGGCGTAAAGCCACGCACTTTTCCACGGTACCTCATGCCTTGTCGTACGCAAGTTCTCCGCCGGTTTTGCAAACTGGCGCACCCAGCGCCAAAGCAATGGTACTGTTCTTGTGTGATTACTCCTTATTTTCATGACGCGGCTTTATAAATACACCGAAACTAACCGCATATTGTTTATTAGTGTAATGCATCTGATTGTAATTAACTCGTAACAATATAATGGTCCTGGGAACAGCCATAGTATTCCAAATACCATAACTGTTTTAGCGTTGTTATTCTCACTTCTCCTTCTTCTTCTTCTTCTTCTTTCAGCTCCTCCCGTTAGGAGTTGCCACAGCGGATCATCTTTTTCCATATTTCTCTCACTGCACCACTCTGAGTATTTATATCACTGTATCTGAGTGTGAATCACAGCAGCAGCTGATCGGAAAGAGAATTATCGGTATACGGCATTAAGCACACGCTGTCTCTGCCACGCAAAACGCTTTCAAAGCCTTTCCTGTACGGACCTCGCGGTTCAAAACAGTTTAATCCCAAGAACTTTAAATGCAGCCAATCAAGTGCTCCTTGTAGAACTGTTTGTACTTATAAGTACAATCACCCCACTGTAAACTTGCACTATAGTTATAATATCGCACAACCTGAGCCACTTTATAAAGCGTATTTACATATGATGACGATATCATTTTAAGGTGAAATGCAGCAAAATATGTTTGTTAAATTATACAGATAAAACTTTAACTTCATTTAAATAATCTATATTCTTCACTGGGAGTGTCGTTAAGGATAGAATAATTAAACATGTACTACGAAGATATTTCAATGTTCTTTAAACGTTTTGAAGAATCGGCGCTAAGCTTACAGATGGCTTAACGCCTATTACAGAGCTGATTGTATGGCGATCGGTTACTTGGGGAAAGAAAAGCACTGACTGCAGTGACGGCTACGCCAATATATATTGAATATAAAACAGAAAGATAAAATAACAACACAGCTAAAAACGCAGCGACAAATTTCGGCAAAAGTTAAATGCTTGTGTCATGAGCACGAGGCGGCTAGTGTCTGCAACATACGTGGCCATCCACCGTGCATGACATTGGCGGGCAAAGGAGCCACCGATTCTTCCTCTGCCCAGTGCCACCACAAGCTTAGAGCCGCCCCTGAGTACTGCTGCAATAAATTATTTCATCGAAGTGAAACACATGTTTAATAACGTGCTTTAACTCCTATCATCATGAAAATGACATCACGTATACATCTCAGTATTTTAGTTATTCAGAGAGCTGTAATATCACGAATGTAATGTAATGACTCTGTGTCCAGTTGGAGAAAGAGAGCCGGTTTAAGAAGCAAGTAGTGATTCACACACATAGAGCACATAGAAAATCAAATACAAAACAAAGCATTTAACGTGCTACTTTAATTACGATGTGATTTTAGAAACTGGTTAATTAAACAATTTTAAGATGAATTTTATGATGTTCTACTTTAATGACAAAATAAACTACGTGATTAAAGTGGAAATGTCGAGATTGAAGTGGACATTTCGTGCTTTTTCCCCACCGTGTGGCTTTTTTCTCTGTACCCTAATAAGCTTTCATATGACACTCAGACAGTGGGCTTACAACTCGCTTTCCACGGCGACTTTGATATGTGACTTCTTTTTTATTTCCGGCACTGCGATTTTGTGGATGTGAGCTTTCATGTTTCTCCAACACACTATGTCACTCGATCAACTTTTTTTTGTTGATTATACCACGGCTTATTTGAACAAATAGTATGTTTTTCCTTTGCCTCCACTTGGTATTCGCTGAAATTCTTATGTTTCCCCCCGTGCTTTTCCCATTGTCTTTTCACAGAAGGCTGCGCTTAAGGGCGATTTATATTGATTTGCATATTCAAATAGGCGTAATTTTGGGAGGATTTGGGGCGTTACATAATGCGCGTGCACGAGCGTTAGTTTTCACGCTGATCGGGATTTATGTAGCGGAAGAACGTGGAAGTTGGAGTACGCACAGATTCCTGCATCTGGATTTTTCTGTGCGTAAGCACATTTCGGCTTTTGTGCTTACGCCATGTTATAGTGCGAGTTCTACGCACGGCGTTATACATGAGGCCCCAGGTCTCTAAAGATATACACCATTAGGTAGGCCACGGTTTAATATGGTCCCACCTGTGTATCTTCAGCTTTTTTTAAATATCGTGCTATTGAAATACATTAAAGCTTAACTCTTGAAAAGATCACTATTTTTTCCTCTGACTGACTATGCCAACTCAAATGACATTCAGCACCATTGTGGAGTTTTTCAGAATGTTTTCAAGATTACATTCTTTTTAATGACAATGCTTCAAGAAGAAGCAAACATTAGTTTCTGAAAACACAACTGTTTGGTCTTCCAGATTCCCATTGCTCATTACATGAAGCAGTGCACTCTGGTTTCTATTTTGAATCCGCTTCCCTTAGTTTACTGATGTTCTTATGATTCAGGCTTTAAGTGTTCTCTATCATAAAATATAGAGATTAAAATGGAACATTTTTGGCAAAACTGTAGAATCTTTCTGAAACAGGAACAGAAAAGAAAATGATGTAAAGTGTATAATTTGCCTCTTGATTACACAGTGTGTCAGTTACGGTACAATTGCACTGTGCCACACAACCATTTCTTTGACTAGGTAATTTAAAGTGCAGAATACAAATGCAAAAAGCAAAGAAAACACAATTTATACCAAACTGAAGCAGTGGATCATCTCTTAAAGTAGGTATCATATATTCTTCCTTCTCCCACAGATCTGTACTTGAGATGGACAGTAACTTCTCCGCTGTGCACTTCTAAAAAGAAAAAATACTCAATTAAAAGAGCACAGTTTCTAAAATATTTAATTTGAAACTTCTAAGAAACATGTTACAAGCAGAAATGTGAAAGCATGTTTGACTGCGGGCTATGTACACTGCTCACAAAAACTAAAGGAACACTTTAAAGAAACACATTAGATACATCAGATCTCAATATGAAGTTGGATATCTATACAAATAACGACAGGGCAATGTCTTAGGAACAAAAGGATGCCAAGTCTTTTAATGGAAATAAAAGTTTTCTGCCTACAGAGGGCTCAATTGTGTAGACACCCTAAAATCAAAGTGAAATGAAGATGTGGCAGGCTAGTCCATTTTTTCAAAACTTAATTTCTGCTACTCAAAATGCTTTTCAGTATCTTGTGTGGCCCCCACGAGCTTGTATGCATGCTTGACAACGTCGGGGCATGCTCCTAATGAGACGACGGATGGTGTCTTGTGGCATTTCCTCCCAGATCTGTATGAGGGCATCCCTGAGCTGTTGTACAAGTCTGAGGAGCAACCTGGCAGCGCCTAATGGACCGAAACATAACGTCCCACAGATGTTCTATTGGGTCTAAGTCAGGGGATCGTGAAGGCCATTCAATTGTTTCAGTTCCTTCATCCTCCAGGTACTGCCTGCATACTCTTGCCACATTGTCGTGCATTAGGAGGAAAGCAGGACCTACTGCACCAGCGTAGGGTCTGACAATGGGTCCAAGGATTTCCTCCTGATACCTAATGGCAGTCAAGATGCCGTTGTCTAGCCTGTAGAGGTCTGTGAGTCGCTCCATGGATATACCTCCAAGATCATCACTGACCCACCACCAAACCAGTCATGCTAAACGATGTTACAGGCAGCATAATATTCTCCACGGCTTCTCCTGACCCTTTCCGCCTTTCACATATACTCAGGGTGAACTTGCTCTCATCTGTGAAAAGCACAGGACGCCAGTGGTGGACCTGCCAATTCTGGTATTCTATGGCAAATGCCAATTGAGCTCCCGGTGCTGTGCAGTGAGCACAGGGCGCAGTAGACATTTGGGCCCTCAGGCAACCCTCATGAAGTCTGTTTCTGATTGTTTGGTCAGAGACATTCACACCAGTGGCCTACTGGAGGTCATTTTGTAGGGCTCTGGCAGTGCTCATCCTGTTCCTCCTTGCCCAAAGGAGCAGATACTGGTCCTGCTGATGGGTTATGGACCTTCTATGGCCCTCTCCAGCTCTCCTAGCGTAACTGCTTGTCTCCTAGAATCTCCTCCATGCCCTTGAGACTGTGCAAGGGGACACAGCAAACCTTCTGGCAATGACACATATTGATGTGCCATCCTGGAGAAGTTGGACTACCTGTGCAACCTCTGTAGGGTCCAGGTATCGCCTCATGCTACCAGTAGTGACACTGACTGTAGCCAAATGCAAAACTAGTGAAGAAACAGTCAGAAAAGATGAGGAGGGAAAAATGTCAGTGGCCTCCACCTGTTAAACCATTCCTGTTTTGGGGGTCATCTCATTGTTGCCCCTTAGTGCATCTGTTGTTAATTTCATTAACACCACAGCAGCTGAAACGGATTAAAAAACCCCTCTGCTACTTAACTGACCAGATTAATATCCCATAAGTTTCATTGACTTTATGCTATACTCTGATTAAAAAGTGTTCCTTTAATTCTTTTGAGCAGTATATTTTAAGCTAGTAAAACATATAACAACATTAACAGAGAGCAACTATGAGATGATCCGCTGTGGCAACCCCTAACGGGAGCAGCCGAAAGAAGAACTGTACCCAAAGAAAATGTTACTTTTTTTCTACCTTTTAATTTAAGGAAAATATAGTTACAAGAATTATATTTGTATTATCAGCATTTTAAATGCAGTCATGTGAAAAAGTAAGTACGCCCCATTGAAACTGTTGACTTTTCAAATATCTGAACAGGCAAACAGTAGATCTTGATGCAATCATTTCCAAAAGATACATTTAATAGAATAAAAACACAAAGAAAAACTACTTTTCAATCATTTATATAACAAATATATATGTAATTGTTTACTAGGGGAAACCCACGCCCACCAACTCCAAGACCATTGGATACAACGACAACTCACAGAGCCACGCCCACCAACTCAGACGCGATGACACAGAAAAACCGGCGTCATTTATATTCGTCTGTCGTAGAGGTCACATGCAGCTCCGACCCACGTTGACTGTTCATAGAGGCATGATTCTCGCGGAGGTGAATCGCCATATGCAGCGTGTAAAACTGTTTTGGGTATCCCATGGGATCCTTAAAACATTCCTTTACAACTGAGGTTAAAACACAATGAAGTGAGCAGTCTTTAAAAAACGAGTTTTCGGTTATGATGCACGAGCGTGCACCATAGCAAACTGTTTTACACGCTACATACAGCAATTCGCATCTGCGACAAACATGCGTCTTCTTAGATGCTCCTGCACTTTGTACACACCCCCCTCCCACCTCGCTACCACCGTGGTCGGGTGTCTTGGTGGATTATATATAGAAAGGCAGCCAAAACCGCACAGAGCAATGAAAAGTCTACGTGAGTCACAGGTGCATCTGGACTGTGCAAAGATGACAACGACTCGAGTGACAAGTTGGAGGTGGGCACATGAGCAGGCAGTGTATACTGAACTAGCATGACAGAGGGAGCGGAGTGGACGTCCTTCTCCTCTCCTCCCGTTCCACCCTGAGCGCCGCACGGACGATTGTGTGTTGGTTCGTTCCGTGCATTGGTTAAAACCCAATGAAGGAGGCGGTCTTTAAAAACCAATAAGCCCTGTGCCTCTGTTTCATTACCATCTCACCTGCTTCACCATTGCAGGCCCTGCAACAGTCGAGATGCTCTCTCGGCAGCTGACCTTCTCTGTGCCTGACCGGTTCACTTAGAGGCACCACATGGCCACGCGGTGTGTATGCTTCGAGAACGAGGGTGGATGCAACAGGACTATCTAAGAAGAGGCATGTTTGTCACGGATGTAAATCGCTGTATGCAGCGTATAAAACAATCTGTCGTGAATATGAATCGCTGTATGCAGTGTGTAAAACACTGTATTGTATGTTGCCCTCTCCTGAGTTGCATCTTTTCATTCACCTACAGTCGTATACACAATGAAGTGAGAAGTCTTTAAAAACCGAGTTTTCGGTTACAATGCACAACCGCGTGCACCATACACGCAACATACAGCAGTTCGCATCCGCAACAAACATGCGTCTTCTTAGATGCTCCTGCACTTTGTACACACCCCCCTCCCACCTCGCTGCTACCGTGGTCGGGTGTCTTGGTGGATTATATATGGAAAGGCAGCCAAAACCGCACTGAGCAATGAAAAATCTATGTGAGTCACAGGCGCATCTGGACTGTACAAAGATGACAATGACTCGAGTGACGAGTTGGAGGTGGGCACATGAGCAGGCAGTGCATACTGAACGAGAAATCAGCACACTAGCAAGACAGAGGCAGCGAGTGGACGTCCTTCTCCTCTCCTCCCGTTCCACCCTCAGCGCCTGAGCGCCGCACGGACGATTGTGTGTTGGTTCGTTCCATGCATTGTTACAATGTTGCATTTCTTGCTGATTTATTACATTACCGATTTTTCAAACGTTAATTTTCTCCCTGTGCTTAAAAATTATTAAAAAAAACTGGCCTGATTATGCAGCGTATGGTACACTGCAAGTTGACTAGTACAAGGATACTCCAGAATGATCTCATTCACATATGCAATAATGTTAAGATCATTTGCAATTTATAAACAGGCTATAAGTGAGAAGTACTTGGGAACATTTATTTATGCATAAGGGCATTTATTAAATCAGTCATAGGAGCTTTTGGCAAATAACTGCATGATTGCGTTCAGGATAGTTCTATGTAAATGGTAAGATAAAAAAATATATATTTTTATTTTTTTGCAAATGTAGTTGCATAATGTACTGGTCACTGTTCATCAACCATCATGTGAATGTACAGTGTTCACAATTGTAAGCAGTTCATGTTTTCTATCTTTATTCCTCTGCAATTAACTAGTGTTGAGCTTTTGAGAAATTTTGTTTGTATGTTTAGATTTTAAAACAGTTTAATATGCCAATATTGTATGTGTATGTTTATGACTTAAAACAGTAACCAAATTTCTATAAGCTAAGGTTAGCCACTACTGCTTAACTATGAACGCGATGCATCCAGTTGTGTACATATTTAAATGTATATGTTTTACAGGGCTACCTTATAGGTCTTTAAATTTGTATTACTTAGCATAGCATTTTGGATGTATTTGGATGTACATTTCAGTTACAAAAGGAAGAATAACAAAAACTGGAAAAGAACAAAGAGAAATACATGACAGTTAAAAATGTACAAGTAAATGCATTTCAGCTTTGCTTCCTAGAAGTTTGAATTTTTTCCCCACTTATTAAACTCTTCGGGGTTTAGCTATCTGTCAATTACTGTAATATCGAAAATGGGGACATCATATTTATCTAAACAAACTAGATAAACTAAAATGCTTACCTTAACATTAGATTATAAGCAAACACTGAAAATAATAACTAATAATTGTTTTTCATAAATAATATAAGTATTACAAATAACAACATGTCAGTCAGCTCCCTTCAAACTCTCTGTATCTATATATACAATTCACTAAGGCAAGACAACCATGGAAAGCACACCCGAAGGGGCGTGGATTCACTGAGCCGCCAACAAGTAAGACACCGATGGCGCACGCAGGAAGGAGCCACGGCCACCAACTCGGACGCGACGACACAGAAGAAACGGCGTCATTTATATTCGTCTGTCGTAGAGGCCACATGCACCTGCACGTTGACTGTTCATAGAGGCATGTTTCTCGCGGAGGTAAATCGCCATATGCAGCGTGTAAAACGGTTTGCGAGGGGTATCCCATGGGATCTTTAAAACAATCCTTTACAACTGAGGTTAAAACACAATGAAGTAAGCAGTCTTTAAAAAACGAGTTTTCGGTTACGATGCACGACCGCGTGCACCATAGCAAACTGTTTTACACACTACATACAGCAATTCGCATCCACTACAAACATGCGTCTTCTTAGATGCTCCTGCAGAAATATGGAAGACGTTTCCCTGCCCACTAACACTTCTTTTTCACCGGCCTGCTTCTACCCTCGCTCTCCAGGCATTCACTCTGCCTGCCCATGTGCCCGGACGCAAAAACTCACCCACCACCCAGTTAGCCCCTTTCGTCTGTGCAAGGATTCCACATGCTCGTCTAAGCCACGTTGACTTTTCATTATTCTTTTCGGTTTCGACACCCAACCGCGTCCACCATGAAAAACCATGCGAAAGGAACAATGAAGCCCCGCCCGGAAACTCTACCCCTCCTCCCACGTGCTCAGGAACGCACCTCAGACCACTGCCCGCCAAATCAAACAGCTCATCAAACACATACTCACTCACTTTGGTCTGTGCTGCGGTCCAAACCCAGCTATGAGCCACGTTGACTATTCTTTTGTCCTCCATGGCTACCGCTTCAAATGTATTTCATGGAAACAACACTTCTTTCAATGTTATAGAAATTCCTGCTTCAGGTAACTGTTTGTTTCTGTCAGTCGGGTTTTTTTGGAGAAATGTCATTGACAAAACTGTTGCTCTCAAACTTCGTAACATGGCTGTTAGCTTTGTTTGCCAACATTGGCATAACTTCGGTGACATGGTGTCCGTTGTTCTTAGTCACAGAGGCATTGTTATACAGTCTGCTCAACAATACGCTGATTACATGAATACGTCCGGAGTCTATGGTGGCGAGGCAGAAATTGTGGCAATGTCCCAAATCCTTCCAGCTACTATCAGCATTTACTTCCAAGAACGTCCTCATGCCTCTCCTCGAGTTTACAATCCGGCCCAGCGTCTCTTCATATCCTTGCTCTTTAGCGGTCCTTTGGATCATGGGCATTACGAGGTTCTCATGCCTCTCAAATACCCATGTGATTACCTTCCGGTGACATCTTTTGACTCTGTCAGTATGTGCACACAGCGTGCACACCCACTTGCTCGCCACACTAATGTGACGTCACCTGCCTACTCTCCTCTTCCTGAAAAACATTTAAAGACACCCTCCCCTGAACACACGCATTCCACACAGGACTTTCAATGCACCTTTTGTTCCAAAAGCTTCAGAGTGCACAGATATCTGAGCGCACATTTGAAAAACACAACACTAACGAATGATGCAATGTGAACATTGCCAACAATGCTTCGAGACAACTCGCGCTCTCAAAAACACTTACGAACTCATTCCACTCTCACCTTCAATTGCACATTTTGTAACCAGGACTTCACAGGTGAGATGGATCTCCACAACCATATGCAGATCCATTCAACGCATAGATTTGTATGCAAAATTTGCGACAAACACTTTCACGCACACAGATAACTTACTAACCATCTCAAAACACATTCCCTGATGAATTCTTTTCAGTGTCAACACTGCTCCAAAACCTTCACACACCAGAAATATCTCAAAGCACATTTACACCCCCACTCCACTAAACGAACGCTTTCCAAAAAGATCTTTGAATGCACGATTTGTTCAAAAACGTTCCGACTGCAGAGATTTCTCAACATGCATTTAAAAACACACTCCACTGAATGTATTATGCAATGTGAACACTGCCAGCAATGCTTCGACACAACTCATTCCAATTCCCTTCAGTGTCAACACAGCACTAAATCGTTCATGCACAAACATCACATTCACTTTTCTGCAGCTTTTCAAGAAGATACCGCCTTTCACGTCCAAGAACATAACATTGGCCTACCTACCGCACTATGTGCTTCTTGCAATGTTCTTCATTGGCCAGCAGAGGTCAACAAATCCGGACATTAAACTAAGTGTTGTCATGCCGGCAAGGTGTCTTAGCCACCGATATCCAAGCCCCCTCTTTTACTGGAAGACCTCTTGACTGGCAAGAACCCGCTGTCCCGAAATTACTGTGATTATATCAAGGAATACAACTCTGCTTTAGCTTTCACGTCAATGGGCACACACATCGCTCAACCATCTGGACAAGGACCGTATGCTTTCAAAATCCACGGTCAAATTTATCACCAGGTCTCTCCTTTATATAACAATCCTGACACGTCACCACAATACGGTCAGCTATATATCTTCGATTCTGCTGAGGCTACCAGTCAACGTTTGCAAAAGAAATGTAATAGCGCTTGCAGTGACATTTTGCTGCTTCAACTAGACAACATGATATGCCAGGTTAATCCCTTCGCAAAGTCTTACATACAAATGCATGATATTATCACTCACGGTTACTCTGTTACTGCTGTACGAATGGTGTTCATGGAAAATCCAGGTCTGGATATGAGAAGGTATAATGCCCCGTCCTGTCAAACTGATCTTGCTGCTTTGTAGGTGAAGATGGGGAACCTCCTGCACAACGCGACATTTGCATATATCCAAGGGGAGATGCTTGCAAGCATATCTCTGTTCTCAATATGAACTGTGACCCCATGGTTTTTCCACTGCTATTCCCTTTCGGAGATCCAGGCTGGCACATACAATTAACCCATGTTAAGTAAAAGCGAACCATGAAAAGAACGCGAGTCACACAGCTTCTATTTTTTGCTTTCAGGCTCGCCATGAGATTTTCATTTAGTGTCTTGCATTCCAGTGGCAAACTCTTCCAGCAATACATCGTCGACGCGCGTCTACATTTCCTTCGCTCACATCAACAACATTGGTCCGCCAGTATTCAGTCACGTGCATTGTTATAATGTTGCATTTCTTGCGGATTTATTACATTACTGATTTTTCAAATGTTAATTTTCTCCCTGTGCTTAAAAATCATTAAAAAAACCGGCCTGATTATGCGGCGTATGGTACGCCGCGGGTTGGCTAGTTATAGCATAATTTACATACTAAAATTCTCAAATCTGTTTTGTGGGTTGTTGTAGTATGTTAAGAACAGGAAAAACATTCTTTTTCATTTCTTAGGCGTACAAAATAACTAAATATGCAGTCTTCAAATGTGACTAAACAGTCCTGCCAAAAACAAGCCTAATTATTATCCCTTGTCATCACAGGAAATTGCCAAAGTCACAATCCAGGCAGACAAACAAAAAAACTCTTTAAGCCTAATGGATCAACGAAGACATAAATGAGTAGCAAAGACCAAAATATCTAATCACAAAAACTAATCACTGTCGAAGAGAAAACAGAATTCATTACCAATAAATCCTTTCAAAACAGAAAACATTAAGAGAGCCAGTGAAACTATGAGACAGGAACAGGACAGGTTTAAAAAATCTAGGACTATACACTGCCTCACACATGCAAATAGGAGGACAGTTAAAGGGCTTGGATAATTGTAATATTCCTCTAGAAAGCCAGAGGGTGCAGTCAGATAATGCCTATTCTCTTCTTTTCTCTGCAGACCGAAGACTGATTGAAGACAACCATGACATCATCATTTCCGATTTTTTGCCAGCCTGGACCTGCCTCTTCCTGGCCAGAACCTTTATCACTAGAAGTAAAGCCATTTTGATCAGTCTTATCGAGACTCGCGTCATCTCAATGTTTTTTTCTTTTTTAAGCATGCTGTACCACGCATTTTATTTTAAATATATGGAGTTGACCCTTGTGGTCTCCCAAAGATTTATAAACTTTCTTTGTCTCGTTATTACAACACAATAGTCTTTCCAACCAGAGGTAAAAGAGAGTCACAAGCAAAGAATCAAAAAAGCACTTTCTGCATTGCATACTAAATGGCAGGACAGGCTTCATAGTCAATAACCATTGCACACAAGGAACAGCAGGGAGGCATGCAGGAAAGAAACCCAAGATAAGTAACCCCTAGCTGAACTGGCAAGCTGCACACAAAAAACAAGGCAACTATATACTGATGAAAAATGGGGAGGATCATATAGTTACAGCAACATTAAACACTGTGGCCCAGACAGTGGACTGGCTGGCTACTCAGGCAATACTTTAGAATACAGATGTGGAATGGTTGTGTTTAGCAGCTGTGCAAGCAAAACATGAACAAGAACAGGACTGGGTACCAAACAATGCCTTTGGCATGACAATGTGCACATGCAGTGGACTCTGATGACATCAATCAGCCAAAAACAAAGAATAAGACCACACAAATTGTGAAAATTCCAGGAAACATGCTTCAATCCCCCAGAACATCAAAATCTGCACATCGGTTCCAGAGACATGTTTCAACATTACCAAAAGAAACTCCTCAAGATGTTAAAAAAAAAAAAGTTACCGTACTTTTCGCTCCATAAGACACACTTTTTTCCCCCCAAAAGAAGGATGGAAAAGTCTGTGCATCTTATGGAGCGAATATTGCGTCACAGACCGTGATGTGTGTTACCTGACAAAAGTCGACATCCAGGGGTAGAGGGCGACAATCAGCTGTTAATGGCGACAAAACTCACCGTTACGTTACAGGCATTCCCTCTCTGCTTGGAGGAATGTTAGACTCATTGACTCGGCATCTAATCCTTGCGTGTGCGCGAGTTACGAAATGTAAACAAAGGCAAGATGGCATCAACATCTAACGAGGGAGCAAAGCGAGTGCAGAAAACAAAATACTCAGCAGACAATGTTTTGAGCATTATCACCAAGTCAGAGTCTGATTTTTCAGAATCTGATTTTGTTGACAGTGATCAGGAGATCGAGCAAGAGAGTGAGGAACTGGCATCAGCTGATCGGACACCAGCCGATGCCACCCCAGCTGAGCGCCCTCACGCAGCCGATGCACCTACGGCAAGGTTCGTGTAGGAGGAATACCCAGACATTGATCAGTGGGAGCCAAACTGGCTACCAGACTTTACAAAACAACATGGCTGGCTGTTGGACTCAACACACTACCAGCCGCTGGACTGCTTCAGGCTGTTCTTTTCTGAGGCTGCCTTTCAGCTACTATCAGACGAGACAAACAGGTAAGCACAGCAATTTTTTTAATCGCGGGCTGCGCTTGCACCGCATTCTCGTTTTTCAAAGTGGAAACCCACAACAAAAGAAGAGATGGAGGGCTTTGTCGCATTACAAATAGAGATTGGACTAGACTGGCGATATAGCTTCAGGGAGCATCCAAACATGTTTTGACCCCTGGTGGCTTTGGACAGGTTATTCCGCGTGATAGGTACTTGCGCCAGCAAAGTGATTGTGAGCAAATGAGCTTCATAAATTCTGACACTAGCGATGGTTTATTGGGGTTTCCAGAAAGAGTGCTTGAACCTTAAAGTCTCTCCTCATTTGTTAATGATAATGATGATGGTTCTTAATACCACTGTTGACTTTACATGGTTGAAATATTATTCTGCTATATTTTATTAAAAATATTAGTACACCATTTGGTTCAGAATATTTTTTTCTCGTTTTCCTCCTCTAAACCTAGGTGCGTCTTATGGAGTGAAAAATACGTTAATTCTATCAGTCTGAAAAGATTTTCAAAGCAATTTTAAAGCTCTGGGCCCAACTGAACCACACACAGAAACATACTGTCCAAATGGAGAAAGAATGGGGAAAATCATCTATCTTTCTAAGAGTGGTCTTCCTTACCATTAGCAAATCAAAACATTTTGCTTGCAGTCCAAAATTTGTACGGATTGGCAAGCCTGTCCCATCTTACACAGGGCAAGCATCCACCATTAGTAAAATATTGGGCATATAATAAAGCTTTAAGACAAAGGCATAAGGCAGTAACAACTGGTTGCTACCAACAGCACAAGTGTTTGCTTAAATGCTTGCTGAAATACACCTGCATACGCTTCAAGACTTTAAAAAGAATGTTCTCTGGGCAATTTAGTCAAAAATTAAAGATTCAATAAGTTTAGAGGAATAAATAAAGAAATAATCAATACCACTCTTTTTCAAGTATTTTTGAATATACTTACTGTAGCTCTGATGAAATTGATTAGTTTGATATAGCCATAATCATCAAGATCTGCAAAATAAAATTGTCAAAGTTAAAAGACTTAAAGTGTATCATAACAACTTCAAATAGTAGCAGTAGTAATAGAAATAAAAATATATTTTGAACAAGCAGTAATAAACACTTGAAACTTGTAAATAGGTTTCAAAAGAGGATGCACAGTTTAAAATTACAACAATCAGTAACATACATAAAATAAAGTGAAAACAATCCAAACTAATATTACAGTAAATCATTTTATTTTATTAAGGCCTTCCATTATGTTCACCAGCTTACTTGTCAAAAGAAATTAAAATACACGTTACAATCAAAGTAGTGCATGTCAAAGAAGGCATTAGTGAACTGAATACCATCAAATATCTAAAGAACAATATTATCAACAGTTTTAAAACTGAATATTGCTTAAATTATAAATATTACTTAAAACATGTTTCAAAACACATATTTATTAGAAAACACTATTTAAAATTCTGTAAGGCAATGATGAGAGAAATATTAGAATCAATCTTTGTATAGTATGTTTATACGCAGTGCTTTGCAAAAGTATTCAGTTCCTTGAGCAGTTTTCTAATTCTAATTAGTAATAAATCCTACACTGAATTTTTCTCTGACATATTTGTGATACACTCAAATTTTTCAACTGCTCAATGGACTTAATGCTTTGTTCTTTATCTGTTCTAGACCATATCCCAATTTTGACAGTGAGCTTTGTTCCTCTATAAAGCTTGTTTTTTATATCTTGCAGTAGTCTATCTTTTCTTCTCTTGTGTTAATTTGCATTCAGAAACACTTTTAAAAGGTATCTTTCAGCATGAGCATGAAAACAAAAAAAAAAAATCACCAATCAAAAATTATTGGGTAAAGAAAGCAGAGTAAGACTACAAGTAAATCATTGTTTACAATTAGTGTTGATCAATATGCTGTATTTGCCAGTGATCTAGAAATCTACACTGTGGCTGGCCTAGGCAATTTTTTTGGACATTTAGGCAATACCCCTAAACATCCACGATGCTTTGTGAGAACAGCATGACATTACAGAACTGTAGAAGCCATGCACAGGACTTTCATGCATGCACATTAGCTGACCAAATATGACTATGAAATAATAATAATGAAAGATTTATTACTGTTTACAAGGTGTTTCTATCTCCTTCATAAAAGAAAAAAGTGCAGAGTTTCTGCACAGAGTTCAGAAACAAATATTATGTTTTTCTTCTTATTGCTAGTTTGTGGCCATTTGTTGTATTTTGTGTGTGGTTATCAATCCGTTTGCATCTTTTGTTTTTTGAGCCATGGTGGTGTAGTAGATAGTACTGCTGCCTCACAACTATGTTCCCATATTTGACCACAGTACTCAGTTCAAAATACTGTAGCTGGCAGATACTCCCCTAGCCCTCGGGGAACCGCCATTGCACAATTATATGCTACTCAAAACTAGTTTAGTTCCTCCATCCCCAATGACTTTGATTCATTTGGCGGTGTTCAGCAAAGTTCGCAAATACTTCCATGATTTCACCAAATTCATGACAAAGCTAACTTTTCATGACTTGTTCATTACTTTTTATCATTATAAGGTAAATTCCCAAATAAGCACAATTGGTTTACAAATCATTCAACATTTTACTATTACTGTTTCCCAATAGAAAGGCAGTTAAATGTAAGAAAGGCAAACAGTGATTAATTAAAAAATATGTACTACTGTTTATAGTATTCTCCCCTCAGTCAACATCTTTCTATGTTTTAAATTAAAGAACAAAAATAAATATTTATTTCACAACAACAGATGTGCAAATAAACATTATTCAAAAAATCAGGATCAAGGATCACACAAATGTAGAAAGTGTGCAGAAATGTGTTCAGTAAAATGCAAAACATCATTTTCATATACAATTAATAAAATCAGCTTTAATTTAAAAAATAAAGAGCATATAAAGGATACAAAAAACATTCAACAGGACATAATTTTTACTATAGTTAAATTATATTTATTTTAAGCACAAAAAAATATAATGGGTTTTCATAATGGATTAGCGCTAAAAGAAGATGCTGGGACATAAAATGATGCACAGACAGTACACATACAAAAAACTGGGGGTCATATTCTTGACTGTGTGGTTAACAAGAACAAAAACAACAGTCGGCCAGTCTCATTTCTATACAGTGCATCCGGAAAGTATTCACAGCGCATCACTTTTTCCACATTTTGTTATGTTACAGCCTTATTCCAAAATGGATTAAATTCATTTTTTTCCTCAGAATTCTACACACAACACCCCATAATGACAACGTGAAAAAAGTTTACTTGAGGTTTTTGCAAATTTATTTAAAATAAAAAAATTGAGAAAGCACATGTACATAAGTATTCACAGCCTTTGGCATGAAGCTCAGAATTGAGCTCAGGTGCATCCTGTTTCCCCTGATCATCCTTGAGATGTTTCTGCATCTTAATTGGAGTCCACCTGTGGTAAATTCAGTTGATTGGACATGATTTGGAAAAGCACACACCTGTCTATATAAGGTTCCACATTTGACAGTTCATGTCAGAGGAAAAACCAAGCATGAAGTCAAAGAAATTGTCTGTAGACCTCTGAGACAGGATTGTCTCGAGGCACAAATCTGGGGAAGGTTACAGAAAAATTTCTGCTGCTTTGAAGGTCCCAATGAGCACAGTGGCCTCCATCATCTGTAAGTGGAAGAAGTTCGAAACCACCAGGACTCTTCCTAGTCTGGCCGGCCATCCAAACTGAGTGATCGGAGGAGAAGGGCCTTAGTAGTTAGGGAGGTGACCAAGAACCCGATGGTCACTCTGTCAGAGCTCCAGAGGTCCTCTGTAGAGAGAGGAGAACCTTCCAGAATGACAACCATCTCTGCAGCAATCCATCAATCAGGCCTGTATGGTAGAGTGGCCAGACGGAAGCCACTCCTTAGTAAAAGGCACATGGCAGCCCGCTTGGAATTTGCCAAAAGGCACCTGAAGGACTCTCAGACCATTAAAAACAAAATTCTCTGGTCTGATGAGACAAAGATTGAACTCTTTGGTGTGAATGCCAGGCGTCACGTTTGGAGGAAACCAGGCACCGCTCATCGCCAGGCCAATGCCATCCCTACAGTGAAGCATGGTGGTGGCAGCATCATGCTGTGGGGATGTTTTTCAGCGGCAGGAACTGGGATACTAGTCAGGATAAAGGGAAAGATGACTGCAGCAAAGTACAGAAACATCCTGGATGAAAACCTGATCCAGAGTGCTCTTGACCTCACACTAGGGCAACTGTTCATCTTTCAGCAGGACAACGACCCTAAGCACACAGCCAGGATATCAAAGGAGTGGCTTCAGGACAACTCTGTGAATGTCCTTGAGTGGCCCAGCCAGAGCCCAGACTTGAATCTGATTGAACATCTCTGGAGAGATCTTAAAATGGCTGTGCACCGACGCTTCCCATCCAACCTGATGGAGCTTGAGAGGTGCTGCAAAGAGAAATGGGCGAAACTGGCCAAGGATAGGTGTGCCAAGCTTGTGGGATCATATTCAAAATGACTTGAGGCTGTAATTGCTGCCAAAGGTGCATCGACAAAGTATTGAGCAAAGGCTGCGAATACTTATGACATGTGATTTCTCAGTTTTTTTTTTTATTTTTAATAAATTTGCAAAAACCTCAAGTAAACTTTTTTCACGTTGTGATTATGGGGTGTTGTGTGTATAATTCTGAGGAAAAAAATGAATTTAATCCATTTTGGAATAAGGCTGTAACATAACAAAATGTGGAAAAAGTGATGCGCTGTGAATACTTTCTGGATGCATTGTATACAGTTATATGAAAAACTTTGAGAACCCCTCTTAATTCTTTGGATTTTTTTTTTGCTGAGCTTTCAAATTAGCAACTTCGTTTTAATATATGACATGCCTTATGGAAACAGCAATATTTCAACAGTGACATTAAGTTTATTGGATTACAGAAAATATAAAATATGCATCATAACAAAATTAGGAGCATAAATTTGGGCACCCCAACAGATATATTACATCAATACTTAGTTGAGCCTCCTTTTGCAAAAATAACAGCCTCTAGACACCTCCTATTGCCTTTGACGAGTGCCTGGATTCTTGATGGAGGTATTTTTGACCATTCTTCCATACAAAAGCTCTCCAGTTCAGTTAAATTTGATGGGAGCCAAGCATGGACAGCCTTCTTCAAATCATCCCATAGATTTCTGATGATATTAAAGTCAGGGGACTGTGACGGCCATTCCAGAACATTGTACTTCTCCTCTGCATGAATGCCTTTGTAGATTTCGAACTGTGTTTTGGGTCATTGTCTTGGTGGAATATCCAACCCCTGCGTAACTTCAACTTTGTGGCTGATGCTTGAACATTATCCTGAAGAATTTGTTGATATCGGGTTGAGTTCATCCGACCTTCGACTTTAACAAGGGCCCCAGTCCCTGAACTAGCCACACAGCATGATGGGACCTCCACCAAATTTGACAGCAGGTAGCAGGTGTTTTTCTTGGAATGCGGTGTTCTTCTTCTACCATGCAAAGTGCTTTTTTATGTCCAAATAACTCAATTTTTGTCTCATCAGTCAAAAGCACTTTGTTCCAAAATTAATCTAGCTTGTCTAAATGAGCATTTGCATACAACAAGCGACTCTGTTTGTGGCGCGAGTGCAGAAAGGGCTTCTTTCTCTTCACCCTGCCATACAGATGTTCTTTGTGCAAATTGCACTGAATTGTAGAACGATGTACAGATACACCATCTGCAGCAAGATATTCTTGCAGGTCAGCGCAGATGCTGCTCCTATATTTCTCTTGGCCTGGGTTTAACAGCAACTGTGCCTGTGGCCTTCCATTTCCTGATTACATTCCTTACAGTTGAAACTGACAGTTTAAACCACTGAGATTGCTTTTTTTGTAGCCTTCCCCTAAACCATGATATGGAACAATCTTTGTTTTCAGATCTTTTGAGAGTTGTTTTGAGGATCCCATGATGTCACTTTTCAGAGGAGAGTCAAAGGGAAGCACAACTTGCAATTGACTACCTTAAATACATTTTCTCATGAATGTATACACCCTTTCCATGAAGTTCAAGGCTTAATGTACTAATCCAACCAATTTGGTGTTGCAAGTAATCAGTATTGAGCAGTTACATGCATTCATATCAGCAAAATTACAAGGGTACCCAAATTTTTGCACAGCCAGTTTTTCACATTTGATTTAATTTCATACAACTAAATAATGCTTCACTAAAAATCTTTATTCGGAATACACCTCAGTACTCAGATGTTCCTAGGAAATGAAAGACATACCACTGTTATCTTTTTTGTTGAAAGTAAATTATTATGCAGGCTGAGTGGGGTTCCCAAACTTTTTCATTCATTCATATACACACGCACGCACCACGGTGGTGCAGTGGTAGCACTGCTGCCTCACAGTAAGGAGACCTGGGTTCACTTCCCGGGTTCTGCCTGAGTGGAGTTTGTATGTTCTCCCTGTGTCTGTGTGGGTTTCCTCCGGGTGCTCGGGTTTCCTCCTACAGTCCAAAGATATGCAGGTTAGGTGTATTGACGATCCTAAATTGTACTTAGTGTGTGCGTGTGTCCTGCGGTGGGTTGGCGCCCTGCCCGGGGTTTGTTCCTGCCTTGTGCCCTGTATTGGCTAGGATTGGTTCCAGCAGACCCCCCATGACCATGTGTTAGGATATAGCGGGTTGGATAATGACTGACTGACTGATGACTATATATACATACACAAAGTATATAAAACAAAATATTTAACACATTTGGAGAATTAAGTGCTACTATAAACTTTAACTCTGTTCTCTTGCCTTCATACTCTTGTGTAGAGAAGAAACTCATTACCATGTTGTTTCAGTGTATCAGTGCAGAGGAATGACCTATAGTCAGTGGTGCCCAAAGTATTAAAGTTTCCTTCACAATGATCACTTGAGTGATGCAATGCATGGGAATACATGGAAAAAATTTTCACATGAATGCCCCTCCAAGAATTAAGAGATAACTCTGCCACCTGATTACATCTTGGTGCAATAATCTTAACATCTCACTCTATTTCATTATCTCATCCCTTCAAACTGCATTCCCTGGTGAGGGTCACAGTGGCAGTAGGCTAATCAGGTCAGCCCAGACCTCCTCCCAGCGACATATTTCAGGTCTTTTTTAGGCAATTCCTAGACATTCCCATGCTATCTTAGAGAAATAATCCCTCCAACATGTCAGTCTGCCATATAGTCTCTGGCTAGTTGGACAAGTCTGGAGCAGCTCCAGTGGGAGCCAACCAGGAGATATCCTTACAACATGCCCAAACCTCATCATCTGGCTCCAATCAATCTGGAGGAACAGTGACTCTATTCAGAGGCTCTCCTGAATTGCTCAGCTTCTCACTCTATCTATGAAGAAATATTTGACAGCTTTTCATAAAAATTCAGCAGTAAACAACATAAACCTTATGTTTTAAAGAATATTAATCAAATATTTTTAAACAGTACATGGTCATTTTTACAATTTAATATGTATATGGATAAATGAAGTTGTACAAATGTATTATTAAAAGAATAAGGAAAAAGACTGAAGGTAACTAAAGGTTTAAATAAACGTGGCGTAAAGCTGGAGCATGTGAGGGTTGCCTCGCCTTTAGAGGAGTCATCGAGGTAATTAATAAGGTTAAAATGACATAAATGAAAAATAAACACCACCTTAAAAAGCAATAAAGTCCAAACATCCCTATTATGTAGCTGTGATAAGATCAATGGGAAAACTTGTAGGACACCCGTATTAACGAAGCAATGATTAGAATAACAGAAGAATCGGCACGTATACAAAGTTACTGGTGGCTGTAGTTGATTGGTTAAATTCTGCATATTAAGAGTCAGATGACATGGTGTATTAGATAAGATAATGGCAACAGAAAAGTATAAAAAGGAACAAATTGTATTAATGATTGTTCACTCCAGGGACAGAGACATTTGTGTGTATCTATGTACAAATAAAGAATCATTCTGCATTTTCATCAGGTTTCGAGAATGACTTCATTGAAAATAGTGGAAAACTTTTTCCTCAACAGTTTCTACCAAAGCTCAAAACCTCAAATGGATGTGAAATAAACAAAGTGACATTCATCACAAATAGAAATTCTGAAAACCTCAACCAATAAGAACTGATAAAGTATATCTTCCAATTTAATCATCTAGTTTGATCTTTAAAACCAATCATAGTTCCAAACAATGTGAAAGTATTATCAAAAGGTGGAAACAAGTTCCAGAAATCAGAAACATTACAGCAAAATCAGAACTTTTGTCAGGTATGAAAGATAAAATAAAAGAATAAAATGTTTATTAAGACCTTAGTAGACTTTGTACACCTCAAATTAAATGATCCATTTGAAGAGACTGTCTCTAAAAGCAAATTATAATTATTGCAAAAACCAAGAGCAATTATAAAAATAACAAAACAACAACATGTATTTTACAATGCAATTACTGCAATGCATATACACTAAGTTAAATTATTGGAGTATTCAAAGCTTCAGCACATTTGTTATGTCCACTAGTTAGAAGATGATACTTAAAGTATGCTTAACTAATACTTACTGTGCTTACGAATCACACTGCCAATATCAATCAGATGATGTGATTTACAATGAAAAAACGTTTCTTTGACAGAATCACAAAATCTAAAGAAAAGAAAAGAAACACTTTGAGATTAGATTAACACATATATAACTTAACAGTAACACTTGGCTTATCATTTCTAAAAAATAAAAAGCAGTTGCATCAACAACATTTATTTATATAGCATATGTGCCATAAAAAGTAGTTGCATGTTTAAAATATCCATTTTCACATTTACATATTCTAAATAGAGAACTGCAATTTAGATATATTTATAAATAATCCATTTACCTGCAGGATAAATATTCATACATTAGTATAACATTTGCCATTGCATTTCTCATATTCTCATATTAAAAAACAATTCCATTCCATTTACTTAATTAGTTCAAACCTTTATTTTTACCCTCATATTTTTCTATTAATTAAAAGTATACATTTTTTTTACTTTATTGAATTAATTTAAAGAATGTAACATTCATTACAATCAAGTCAAACTAAACAAAACTACATTCAATTCAATCCCCACTCATAAGAAAGAAAGAAAGAAAGAAAGACCAACAGCCAAAGTAAAACTTTTGAGAGTAGTAAAGAAGTGCTTATTCTAAAATATTATTGATTAGATCCTGCCAGGTAAATGTAAAATTACACATTTATTACTAACTCCTCAAAAAATGTAGTTTAAAAAACATTCTCTAATGTTCAATGTATTGTGATTATTAAAATTAATCTAATTTATTGGATAGCGCTACATCAAGCGAACCCAACAATGACACTAGGTCAAAATGAACATACGCATGAAAAAACTCACTGTTCACAGAAGAGACAGCAAACTTTTTCTTCAGAACTGGCATCCTCATCTTCCCACAGATTCTCATCTTCATCACTCTCTGAAAGGTCTGGAATTTCTTCTACAACAGAATCACCATTACCTTCCAAGAACAATGCAAAAAATATGAGACAAAATTAAAACACTAAAATACTAAAGAGTCATTTTTAAATGTTATAAAAAAAATGAAATTCAAGATTTTCTAAAAAAACAAAAGTGTGAAAAGCAATTATTAACTTTTGATTTTATTTTACAATGCAAGTACTACATTTGAAATTACATGTCCTCACCACCAGAGGGTACTATCACCACACACAGAGAAGGGCAGCACTTAAGTGGCACAAATTTCAAGAATTCTAAGAGGGCAGAGACTGACTCATTCCACATTTAAAAATTCACTTTATCGACCAGTTTAATTAAGCAGGTAACATTTTTTTCATTATACTAGTATCAAGTGACATATTAAATATACTATACATACGATAGTTTAACTGAATGAAAATTCTACATAAGCTGTTTTAACATATTTAACACATCTTCAAACTCGCTTTGTTAAATTCTTGCACTTATCCTAACCTTTTAAATCATAATGAATTAATTTCTTCATGAACTTAACTGAAGATGTATTGTGTACATCAAAATGTAACTAAAGACAGAAGCTGAATGGAAAACTTGTATGTAAATGAAGCGATTAACCTGAAGAGCAGATCCAAAGTGTACTACCTTTATATTTATTTCATCATTCCACTGGCTGCATTAGACAGGTCAGTCACTGGATGCCCTAGATGGGGTCATCAGCGTAAGTTTAAAAAAAAAAAAATTCTACTCTTTAATGTAATAGGGCAGTGTTTCTCACTGGATAATGGGCTGCCGCTGGTGGTTTTCAAGTGAGGCTAGCTCTGAGATCACACAAAATTTCAGAAGGAAACCAATCCCTGCACCCCATCCCAGCTCCCATTATTGTTCACCAAGAAGGCCCAGAGCGCCGATGATCAAGCTCGATTCACTCAGAAAGGTTGAGAAACAAGTGTTTTAGAGAGCTACTGACTGCAGATTTCAGTTCTGCACATGCATTCTGAGAAACTGAATCGACTGACGCAAGTCCAGTTACAAACAGATGACAATTTGTTACAAATAGCATGCTTTACTAACCTGCTTAGTGTTATGCTGCCTACAAGGAAAAGGAAAAAAATGCATTTTTTTTCCAACAAGATAATGTTACGTTTAACAGAAACATGGAAAAAAAAAAACATAGTTATAGTAGGAAAGCTATCTCTAGCGTCCATTGCGGTACTGATGCAGATTTACTGATGTGAAATATTTTATTTCAAAACAGTTACAAAATGCACAGCCTGGCATTTCACTTGGGCCAGTAGAAGTGTGTTCTTTTGTGCACTTTCTTGTCCATCTCATCATATTCTGAGCAATAAACAACACTCATTCATGAAGGACTCTACTACTTTGATGTTGGCAGGCAGTGGTCAATGAAATAATGACCATTCAGACATTAGGAATTCACACATGTTGTGCTGTGACAATTCAACATTCCACTTGAGGTCAATGACTGGTGGTTCTTCAGATTGCTTTCCACAAACCTTTCACTGACACTTTAAGATTTTCAGTTGCTGCATTATGAACAGTGCTTAGAAGACCAGCATCTTCCTTGTTCTTTTATTTGATAGCAACAATTTGGCCCTTTTGCCACACTGCAGTTATAAGCAACAAAAGTCACCAGGCCTATTACGGCAGTTCAGACATACAGCGCTACAGTGACATTCAGGCTTAATACCATGGAGGTGCACATGAAAACCTGTTATATACCACGTGCTTCATTAAGAAAGCCAACCAACATGGACAGGTTCCTCAAATGTTTTGTAGCATCTCTAACTCCATACTCATCCATTTCCAAATTAATCTCAAAAACCTCAACCAAACTGTAATGTTAAAACAAAATACAACACAAAATTTCTGAGGTACAGATTAACTTTCACTGTTAAGTGTGGGAAGCAGAGGCTGTTGTGCGTTATCTGCAGTGTGCTACTACCAAGCAAAAGCATGAAGTCTTCCAAATTATAAAGACATCTTAAAACAAAGCATGCTACTTAAAAAAGTAAATTGTTCAATTTTTAAAAATGAAAATCTTTAGGCTTCACAAAAATCATTCCTGTGTGTCTGTACAACAAGCCCTCAAGCACTGGGGTCATCATCTTTTTGCACTTCAAACAGCCAAATATAAGAACGACTCATTTTGCCTTGTGCAATAAATGTGTGCACCAAAATTCAAGACAAGCCATCTGCAAACTAAAACAAATTCTTCTCTGCAATCTCTTCATTTAACTGTGCTTTCAATAAACTTGTCAAAATTAGACAAGATCGCAGAGGCATTACAGAGCATCCATGAGGTTAGAGTCTTAAAGTGGAGATTCAGACCACTGTTTGTAATGTTAGCTTAGTGAAGGAAAACAGCTCAGAGACCATTACATCTGCAGCTCCATAAAAGGAGGTTCACCTTCTTGCTCACATTTGACAAGTCACAGCACAGAAATGCAGAGTTAACACATGACAGCACAGCATTCAACAGCCCTATCAGCAAAGGGTACAAGATCTCTATTGATGTGCTCTTTTCACTAGCCCCACCATCACAGCATGAACGAAGACCACCCCACCATTTCAAAGAATTGTGTGCCATCTGAAAGAGGTTGGAAGTGATTGCAAAGGACAGCGATTTCAAAGGAAGATTACTGCCAGAGGTGGCCAACACTGATCCTGTACAGCCACAGTGGCTACAGATTTTCATCTTATTTACTTAATTAGTGACTCATTTTTGCTGCTACTTAACTTCCAAGGGTGATCCAGCTCATAGGATTCTTATTGTTTATGGACCCGAGCGGCTGGACCAGTCAAGGGGATGCCCACATAACACCTGACTGCAGCAGATAGATGGTCATTTCCAGAGCATGGTACTGGACCGTGTCTGCCTGGGGGGTTGCCAACCGGGATCTCAAGCTGTTTTGTCGTGTGCTGGGTGTGGCACCACACTATACCAGTGTATGTACCCCAACCTGACCTGATCTGACTGTGGCTCTCCAGGATCGGAGCTGACCACCCTTTGTGTATGCAATGGCATGGACAAGTTCCATCAAGTTAGGGATGAGTCATCCATAGTATGAGCTGCCACACCATTACCAGTGACAAAGGTGCCAATAAGAACAGCAAGCCTGCAAATGTCACAGACTGAATTCCACCTAAAACAGCAAAGGATCCATTCTGGCACTCAGTGTCAGGGCTACAATACATTTTTTGTACTCAGACTATCACCACCAATAGTTCATATGTGCAAAATTATTTTTCCGAATAAAGTAACAATCTGAACAAATTATCCAGCAAAAATTTGTAAGCTTTCCGCTCTAGGGACCAGGTTACCCAAACCAGTACCTCTTTCTCTTGAACAATTTGTCTCAAAAACTAATCAGCACATCATCACTTCTGAACAGGCTTAAGTTTTGAGTTTGGTATTTTTCCATCCAGCCGTTTTAGCTCTAGACCATCCTCAAGAAACTGTGACACACAGACAGACAGCCAGCCATCATTGAGATATTGATGTTTTTGGTATCAGGAGACCCAATGGACCAAAGGTTATGGTGGGCTTGGGGTATGGCACACAAAGCAAAAATCTCCAGAAATGATAATACTGGCTCTTACATAAATCAATACCTGGTATCACAGTTCTGCAAACACGGAGAGAATGCAAAACCGTGCAGAATGGGACCAAGTACCGACTCTAAGCAGAGTGCGAAATACTGGACTTTTATCAAATATGAAGCCGTGGCAGACACACGGTCCAGTCCCACCCTCCGGAAATGACCGTGTATCTGCCTCATCCAGGTGTTACGTGGACGTCTCCTTGGCCTGGTCCAGCCGTTCGGGTCGTCAACAATGAGGATCCAACGAGCCCGATCACTCTCTGGGAATCGTGCATCTTGGCCGTACTGCCGTAACTGACGCTCCCTCACAATGCAGGTAATGTGCTTCACTCGGGACTCCATAAGCAATCACTCATTCGACACAAATTAAAACCAGCAGTACCCATGGACTTTCCGGAGAGACACAGTACCAAAGGAGTCAAGTCTTTGTCTCAGGTCAATGGATATTATCCATGTCCCGCAAACATATAGCATGACAGGAAGCACCAGGACTCTAAAGGCTTTGGACCTTCGTCCTTTTGCAGAGATATCGGGAGTACCACACACCCCTTTCCAGTGACGTCTTGACCCCCCCAATCCGTCTACTGACTTCATAGAACGAGTCACCACAGACATGAATGTCACTGCCGAGGTAAGTTAAGCTCTCGACAAGGTCGACACACACTCCGCGAACAGACACACTGCTGAATTGCTACCGTTTGCTCAAAAGTCGGTTAAGCATTTTGGTTATTATCCCCAATGATAATTGACGCCAGGCCTTTGTCATATTTCTTCAAAATCGGGAAAACAGCTTGAAAAGTATTTATGTCCACGTATCATAGTGCATGTGTGTGAGCTTTTTTAACGAAGAACAACTAGTTTTTAATTCTTTATAGGCGACACCGTGCACATAGCTGTGAAGTCATGAACGAGAAGTACGGTATATGCAACAAACTTAAATCTACACATGAAATAACATGTTAGAAAAGTAACTTAAGAAGCTATGCAAAATACTCCCTGAAAACTAGAAGGTTATTTTGGAAGGCATAAAAACACTAGCAAATGAGCCGATCGTTTTACTGCACATCTGCCAACTATACAGCCATCAATATGACCACTGCACTGCTTTCAGTTCATTTCCGCACCTTTAACGTAACGTGAACTAAAAAGTCGAAAAATCCAAACGTTTCCTTTGTACTGAGCACAAGAAATATAATTCGTAACGTTTTTTTTTAACTCGGCAAAAAACAACCGACTCAAATGTTTGAGGGTGTACTATTTCGAAAACAAATATTAAACAATTCTGCATATGAAGATTTCAGAATTAAGTGACAGATAATAGGTTTGGACTACAAGTAAAAACAAAACACATGTGTACCTGCGTGCTGCGCCATGTTAGTTTACAGATCAGGAGTACATCCGGGTCAGGAAAACGTCTTCAGTCTTCGATTTCCTGACTTTAGGCGGGGCTTCAGAGAAGCGCAGGCCTTGTTCGCAGCGGGTGACGTTTTCCAATATGCTGCTTTGAAAACATTCTGGACAGTACTTTTTGTTGTCCAAGGTTTGGGGATTTAGGGTACGCAATACGCATTAATTTGGATTTTTTTTTTGCAACCAACACCTTTGGTTGGATTAACGCATGGAAATGTGACGATTTCATGTTATTTTAGTTCAGCCTTTGTAGTGTGTATGATCTTTTCAATTTTATATGACATTTATCATTAGTACAACAGAATTCTTATTCGTGTAATGTCTTGGTAGCAAATAAACATATCGTTTACCCAATGGTTCACAAGTTCTGTCCTGAAATACCACTGCGCCTGCACGAGGCTAAGGTTGGCTACTTCGTCGAAGCTCCTTATTCGCTTGGCTGCAGGCTTTCGTTCCAACCCGTTTCACCCGTCTCATCGTTGTACATCTTTACCTGGTCTTTTTTTCTTTTCTTATTCTGCATTCAGAAAAGTGCTGTAGTATAATACTTGTATTCAGATGAAACTCGGAAATGTGTGCCTTTATAATAGTTGTAAACACTTAACTTTCTTCTATCATTTTTATTTCAGTTCATCATATTTCTGTGGTGTTTGCACCTTAAATTGTATTCAGATACTGACAACGATGAGCGGTTTAGACAAATGACACTAAATATAAAGCAGATCAGCTACTTCACTATTACATTAGTGGGCACTAGAATGGGTAGGGGGAAACCTTATGCAACCTAAATTTCTCTATATACTTTTATCGCAATAAATGTTATAAATTCGTCAAAACAATTGTACGTATGTATTTCTATAATATGCCAATTTATGTAAATTTATATATATTTTTTATCTCAATAAATATGTTATGAATTGGTGAAAACACTGTTTTCCTTTGTCATGCAGTCTGTTTAGTACACAAGTACCGCAAACTGCGGATTAAATAGACGGTCCTGAAATTCATTTTTGTGAAGCAACTTTACTGCAGGTGTTTATTCCTATCACCTTGTGCATTCAGCCGGACTAAACAAGATGTAATTTACCAGTTTCTGCCTTTTGTTGTGTCAATCCAGAAATTACAACATTTTAGGGGAATATACTGTAGCAAGCGTTTGTGATATCTGTTATTGTTTTTTTTTTTTTTTTTTTACTTTGCTCTTTTTATGCTCTGATTATTTTTGGCTTTTCAGATTAATTAGCTCAAAAATTAATTTTAGAATTAAGTAGCTACTTTAGGATTTGGTGTCATCTGTGTGTCTGTACTTCTCATCACCAATACTCTGTATTTGGATACAATTAAGAGTAAACTTCACAGGATTAATTAAAAAGAATATTGTAAAAGAAAGTTAACTTTTAAAGAGTTAAACCCACCACATGACAAATGAACTCAGGATCCCAGATTAGGACCCGAGTGCAGCCATACAATGGGTGACACCTCAGCACCACACTGAACAGTGTGAAGTTATTTTTATGATGGCTGGAGTGCCAATTCTGCCACCAACCACCAGGTTTTTCCCTGCAGGTTGGAAGGCCTACATGCAGGGCTGGATGCAGATTAACATCATACCCAGGACGGAATAATTGCAGGTTAAGAGCCTTGTTTAAGGGCCCAGTGAAGTAGAGTCATTTTTGGGGTTTATGCAATTCGAACTGGCAACCTTCCAATTGCCAGTTCAAATCAATAATATCGACTTCCAGAGCTATAGCACCATACGTCACTGCGGTTAGACCCGGAAGTGACGTCAACGTCGGTATCGGCAGGCCTCGGCAAAGCCCGGAAAGTAACATCGGGTCAAAGACCCGTTCAGTATGGCAGGCCGTTTTAACATTTAATCTGTTTTACATGATATCAGCAGTTACAATGGTGATATCGTTACTTTTAAATTTATATCAACTTGCTGAAATTTGATAGAGTTTTTAAAATTTGATATCACGCTTTTGAAATTTGATATGAACTTTCAGCAGCTCGATATCAAATTTAAAAAGCTCAATAACATATTTCAGAAGCTTGATATCAAATTTCATAAAAAGACAAATGGATTAAATGTTAAAGTGACCTGCCATACTATGGAAGTATTTAAACTCCATCCATCCATCCATCCATTTCCTAACCCGCTGAATCCGAATACAGGGTCACGGGGGTCTGCTGGAGCCAATCCCAGCCAACACAGGGCACAAGGCAGGAACAAATCCCAGGCAGGGTGCCAACCTACCGCAGGACACATACAAACACACACCCACACACCAAGCACACACTAGGGCCAATTTAGAATTGCCAATCCACCTAACCTGCATGTCTTTGGATTGTGGGAGGAAACCGGAGCGCCCGGAGGAAACCCACGCTGACACGGGGAGAACATGCAAACTCCACGCAGGGAGGACCCGGGAAGCGAACCCGGGTCTCCTAACTGTGAGGCAGCAGCGCTACCACCGCGCCACCGTGCCGCCAGTATTTAAACTCTCTTTTTCGAAATTAAGTTTTAAAAGTGTGATATCAAATTTCAAAAGCTCGATATTAAATTTTGAAAACTTGATATCGAATTTTGAAAACTTGATATGAAATTAAGTGTCTTACAGGATTGAATATCAAATTCTGTTATTGACCTGCCCACTAAGGTCCTCTGATTCTGTGCCCCACACTAACCGTGACGTATGGTGCTGTGGCTCTGCAAGTGGATAGTATTGGTATTATTTGGCTTCTGATGACCCGATGTTACTTTCCGGGCTTTGCTGAGATCTGCCGAAACCTTCCAAAAGTAATTTTACGAAGTCAGTCCTGAAACAACGGTGACGTCACTTCTGGGTCTACAACTGCGGGTTTACAACCATAGACATATATAGATAGACACCACCATAGACATAGAATTACTAGACGCCGTATGATCAGCAGCATTGTATGTCAACGTCGCTGCCATATTGCGAGTGGCACCGCTGTGGAGTGAAGTAATGGATAAAGATGATTCACGCATGTGCTGCTTGGGATTGTGCAAACCGCTGTACGCTCCAAACCAGATTTCATATGTAAGGCTGAACAATTGTTTTGGTTATATTTGGCCATTAGAAAATCCCATTTTATAATCTTAACTTTAGCTACACCAGGCTAAGCTAGCAAAGCTATGCATTTATGTGCTCAAGTTAGCCTCCAAACAACGTTTTGGTTAAACATATTTAGTCACTAACTACATAGATTGTTATTAGCTGTTAACAGCTAAAAAGCTGTCCTGTGATGTGTGCCGTGCTAGTTTGGTAACAGATGCTGTACCGGCATCATATGATCAAAGCTACTACTTGCTCACATTAAAAAACAAAGGAGGTTTGAATATTCCTTCTGAGGGTAAAGTCAAGGTGGTCAAAGTCGCTGAGCGTGTTATCCGACAGTCGACATTAGGGCAAGGTGTCAGTGTATCTTTGATCAATCAATTTGTTCGGGCTGAAATTGGTTCGAATTATGTTTTTTTTCTCAAGGAGCACATTTTAGAAATACAGTTTGTAATTGACAACCATCTTCCACAAACTAATGCTGCACCATATTGCCAGACTTGAATACTCTCAAATTACAGGATCTGAGTGAGCGAGAGGGAGTGTAAATCTGTAGAAGATCAGTGAGATTTTGTGGAGCGCTTTAAAAGTTAAGAGCGGTATTTTGTATTGTATTCTGTAGTGAACAGGGAGCCAGTGAAGTTGAGGTAGTAGGTGTAATATGTTCAGTGGATTTTGAACAGGTTAATATCCTGTCAGCAGAATTTTGAAGAAGTTGTAAGAGATTGATACGTTTTTGTGGGATGCTAGATAGAATACCATTACAGTAATCTATACATGAGGTGACTCAGGCATTAACCAATACTTCAGTACTGTGTTGCATAAGAACAGGACGAAGTCTAGAAATGTTTCGTAGATGGAAGAAGGCAGTCCAAGAAATGTTACTTATATGGGAGGAATTATTAGTGTATAAATGGATATAAATAATTCCATTTAAATGATTCGCCAAAATCTGTTGTATGTAAACAATACTGTTTTAAACGTTATTGTTTTTTCATCAGAAAACCTGGTTTCCACGTCTACCTGTATTAGTTTAAATGGCACTTTTGCCACTTGCAATATGGTGGATGAGCTGATGTATTGTGTGAAATGGGCAACACAGTGAATGTGGCATCTATCTATATTTGTCTATTTGGCATCCCACAAAAACGTATCCATCGCTTACAACTTCTTCAGAATTCTGCTGCCAGGATAATAACCTGCTGTTCTAAATCCACTGAACATACTGTATTACACCTATTCTCACTCAACTTCACTGGCTCCCTGTTAACTACAGAATACAATACTAAATACCACTCTTAACATTTAAAGCTCCCCCCTACCTCACTGATCTCCTACAGACTTACACTCCTCTCGCTCACTCAGATCCTCATCTGCAGCTTTACTTTCTGTACCACATATCAAACTCTGCGCTATGGGAGCTTGAGCGTCTCTCATAGTGCTCCTCAACTCTGGAATTCTCTTCCCTCTCATATTCGTCAGCTCGATTCAATAACACATTTTAAAACTACGCTCAAATCCTGTCTTTTCAAACTGGCATACCAATTGTGAATTTTGCACTGTTACTGCCAGTTATCGTTGTTTGTTTGCTAATTATTGCTTTTTAATTTATCATTCTCTTGTTTTAATTTTACTAATATTGTTTAATTTTATTGTAAGGTGACCTTGAGTGCTAATAAAGTCACCTATTAACTAAAATGTATTATTATTATTAATAATTGAGATGAAAACCTGACCAATTTCTGAAAGTCAAAATAGTAAGACTCCAACTGGCAGTCTGGTCTTTCTTTTAACATTGAAATGATACACTCAATGACAAAAATAAAAAAAATTTATTGGATACAAATTGGCTTAATAATTTCTGAAAACATTTCACTCATTCCTCTGTCTCTCTCTCTCACACACACACACACACACAATGTGGTTACTTAAATATATACAGAATAGGATCTAAAATCCTTGAAACAGAACTGTCTTACATAGCTTTTTCCAAGTGTTGCCACTCTGTAATTTGAGAGTATTCAGTCTGGCAATATGGTGCAGCCTTAGTTTGTGGAAGACAGACACAACTAAAGACATGAGCATAAAATGATGGTTGTCGATTTCAAACTGTATTTCCTCAATGTGCTCCTTGAGAAAAAACACATCATCCGAACCAATCTCAGCCCGAACAAACTGATTGATCAAAGATACACTGATAGCTTGCCCTAATGTCAAATAACACGCTTAGCTACTTTGACCACCTTGACAGTACCCTCGGAAGGAATCTTCAACCCTCCTTTGTTTTTTAATGTGAGCAAGTGGTAACTTTGATCATATGATGCCGGTAAAGCATCTGTTACCAAACTAGCACGGCACACATCACAGGACAGCTTTCTCAAAATCCCATCTAAGGGCTACCTCCCACTGCTTCCTGAGGTGGATCTCTTTGGGAAACCTTCAAAGTTTGAGAAATGTTAACAGCTAACAACAATCTACATAGTTAGTGACTAAATATGTTTAGCCAGAACGTTGTTTGAAGGCTCACTTGAGCACATAAATGCATAGCTTTGCTATCTTAGCCTGGCGTAGCTAAAGTTAAGATTATAAAACGGGATTTTCTAATGGCCAAATATAACCAAAACAATTGTTCTGCCTTACTAATGAAATGTAATCCCCCAGGATCTGGTTTTGAGTGTACAGCGGTTTGTAGAATCCCAAGCAGCACATGCATGAGGCATCTTTATCCATTACTTCACTCCACAGCAGCGCCACTCGCAATATAGCGGCGACGTTGACATACGATGGTGCTGGTCATGCGTTGTTTAGTAATTCTATGTCTATGTCTACAACTGCGGTGACGTATGGTGCTGTGGCTCTGCAAGTGGATGCTACTTGCGCAAATCCCTAGCCTCAGAGCCACTACTCCACTCCATATCTTTTAAAGATATTAAAAAAACAGAACTTTCCAAATTTTGTTCACACATAAATATAGTAGCACATATTTCTGAATACAAAATAAGAGAATAAAAAGACTAATTCAACAGTTAGATCATTTAGAACTTAGACTGAACCATTTGTTTGTGAAACAAGTGGGAACGAAAACCAGCAGCCATAGCGGTGCCCCAGGACTGAATTTTGGGACCCCTGGTCTAATACACAATAAAATAAATTGCTTGTTTCTGTGATGGAAGTGACAACATGCTTTACAGCAATAGGGGTGCCAAGTGGGGGAATCAAGGCTTCAAAATACTGCCTGAGTGCCTGCTTGTTGTGACCTTCCATGTATCTTGAAGCATATTTGTATCTAATGAACCCAAACTGATATCCTTTTAGAAATTAGTATTTTTTTCCTTTGGTGCCTGAACGGGTTGTATAATAGACATTTAGATATGTAAGAAAGACTGAAGAGTGTGGTTCCCCCTTACAGTACTCTTTCTTAAAGATGGAGACCACCACCCTAGTTTGCCAATCCAAAGGCACTGTCCTTGACCTGCACGCAATACTGAAGAGCCTTTAAGTACTCAGGGTTAATATTATCCACCAAAGGAATGTTGACACTGACAAGTTTTTTTAACAACCTCACTGACCACAGTCTATCTCTCCCTGTCAGAGAGGTCACATTCCATGTCCCTAGCGTCAGTTTTCATAGCTGGGCATCGGTCTGCCAAAGAACTTCTCTTCAATTGCCACCCAAGCCACAAAGCACCGGAACCCTGAAGGAAAAAAAAAAAAAAAAACAGTAGCCACCTCAACAGGTATTTAGTGCAGTAAATATACTGTAATCCTTTTTCTCATAGTAACGATATCAGCATACCACACAGTTACCCAATAAATGCCAACATATCAAAAATAAAGTGAAAATGCCAAAAGAATTAAAACTATAAGTAAAAATCCAATAATTCTTTCAAATTATCCAAATAACTAAGAACTTGGAAAGACACTGATTTATTGTATAACAGAGTGTGCAGGGCACACTCATGTAGCACATTAATTTGAGGAAAAACAGTAGCACCCAAACAACGATGTCTTAAAGATAAATAAATATTCAATAAATATTCATCAAGCGAGTTCTGTTTTTTTTTTACTTAAACAGTGCAAGCTCATTTTGACATTAATGAATACATAGCAAGGTTATTATAGTTTTGCCTTTTTATATTAGTTTTTATTTCTATATTTTTTCTGACCTTACTTGGAAATTCAGTTTAGTTTTAGTTTTCCTTCATTATATATTTTTAGTTTTAATTCAGTTTTTATTTTACAAAGACATTTATATTTTATTTTTATATATATTAGTTTCAGATTTAGTTTTAGTAATTATGGTACGGTTAAAGAGCTAGGAGCTATGGAGTTTAGTTTTTGTGTCATTTGTGCTGAAAACAATTACGCCGACTGTTGACACTTTTTTCTTTTCCTTTTTATTGCCCAGAATAGGCCAATTTATAATGAAATTTAGGTGAATTTTAAGGTGTGAGGGTTTTTTACTCTAAATGTCTAGAGCACACAACATCTCTTGCTCCAACAACAATGTACTTATAATGAATGCCTTCAATATTGCATTGAAATATCTCCTATACTGGGCTTTGTTATTTTCTACCAGCCATATTGATCTCTGATTCCATCTCAGGCACAAACAATTTATAGACAGAATTTTTCCACCTGCAGGCCTGAAAAGATATAAAAAATTAGAAAACAGAATGTACTGTGTTCTGACAGGTATGACCATGAAAATCATGGGGGCTTAGGAAGAACAGGGGTCTTAAGCGTGAATCAGTATGTGGACCCCACCAACCGCGTTTCCCCGAAAATAAGACTGGGTCTTATATTAATTTATGCTCTAAAAGATGCACTAGGGTTTATTTTCAGGGGATATCTTATAGTTATTCATGTACAACAATATACATTTATCCAAATACAGTCATGTCATCTTCTTCTGGAATATTGTCATAACTCTCCACATTCAAACTCTGAATTACAGCCTCAATTTCTTGCTACTCCAGCCACTTTGCAAATCGCTTCGATATTTGATGAATGGTTCGATGTGATGAAGCAAATTGGCGACGTACACATGAATTTGTGGTGCTTTTATATTCAAGCGTCGCATATTCCCTAAAGTAATGACACAATACATTTTAAAGGTCTCACATACCATCTTCTGTGCCGTCTTTTTTTTTTTGTACCTTTACAATATTGTCAGAATGTACAGTAGCGTTTTTGAGCCACAGAGAGAAATAAGGACATAATGAGTGTCTATTTTGTGATTAAAGTGGGAATTTAGGCTTTAAACTCGAAATGTCCACTTTAACCTCGCAGTTTATTTTATCATTCAAGTAGACCGTCGTAAACATCATCTTAAAACTGACCCAGTTGTTAATCACTACGCGCTTCTGGGGCTTCCTCCTGAACTGACAGCAGCAACTGGCACACAGAACAAATTACATTTATGATATTCCAGCTCTCTGCACATTTAGAATTCTTAGATTTATACTTGATATCACTTTCATGATGAAATGCATTAAAATATGTATGTTACATTTACAGATAAATCATTAACTTTGTTTAAATAATGATTACTGTTAATAGTTACACATATGGGGTGGCATGGTGGCAGAGAGGTAGCACTGTTGTCTTGCAGTAGGGAGTCACGTCCCTTGTGATTCCCTGCCTGGAGTTTGCATGTTTTCCCTGGTGGGTTTCCACAGTTTGCTCAGTTTTCCATCCAAAGACATGAAGGTTTGGGGATTTGGTGATGCTACAATGACGCTAGTGTATGTGAGTGCTTGTGTTCACCTTGGGATGAGCTGATGCCTCATCCAGAGATTTTGTTTCTGTCTTATGCCGATTCTGCTGGAATGGGCACATCCCCGAACTGATGGATGTAATCATTAAACATCCTGTTCAGAGATATTGTGGCAAGGTGTGCTCGGAATTTAATGGATGTTTCAGGCACATGTGTCACATCGCGTGAAGTATAAACCTGGCCTTAGGCACCTTACTTTTCAGCTGACGAGCTTGACTAGGGCTTATTTTTGGGGTAGGTCTTATTTTCGGGAAAACACGATAGCTGTATTTAGGGAAACAAAGAAAACAAGCATGTAGTGTCAAGGTTAGGGGCAGTGAGACTTGAATAGCCCACCATAAGAACAGTAAACCCATAATGAGCAGAGCAAGAACAGGTAATAAGATTATGGAAAGACACAGACAGCATCTGAGATTAAGAAAGATATATACAACATTATTTAAACCTGTTTATCCAGAACAGGACCACAGGAAACCTGGGGCCTACCCCAGCAGCTTTGAATGCAAGGCAGGAAAAAACCCTGGTATGCAATATGTATGATATGGCTGATGTAAGAAAACAAAAAGAAAATGATATTTCAACTATCTATTTTGAGTGAGAGAGAGAAAAATTGAAAGAAGGGGAACAAATATTTTAAAACATAATCCTACAACTGTATTATTCTCACATTATTAGGTATTTTGAGCTGTGAATATAAACTAAAAAAAAAAGATAAATTAATAAATAAATATAGAAGAAATACTAAAACACATCAGTATGTTTAGTTTTTCACTATTTAGTAGACTCTCTTCGCCTTCATTGTTCAGTGGACATATTGCCAACTCAGGAATTTTACAAGGTTTGTATCGCTTTGTTGTTAAATGACGTTTTTAAAGCAAAAGTGATTGGTCAGCAACAATATGCTGATCTTGTATGATGACCTTGTCAGTCTCTTTTTGTCAGCCGTTTTATTTTAAAAAATCGGGAGTGGTCTCCCCTTGACTTTCTTGTGTACTTAGACATGGGGTGGATATTTGAGGAGTAATCCGCAAGACAATGACTATATTATGCACATTAAAGAACCATCAACAACAAATCAAATCAAATTAATAATATATTGAACAATTATTATAAAAGTAAAGTTGAATAAATCGGACTTTGCAGCTGCACAAATAAAAAAAATCGAGTATGTGTTCAGGTAAAGTACCACTTTACTTCTAGTTGTTAATACAGATCGACAATTCTGGTGTAACAGCCACATGCCAAATTTCATCCATCTATCTAGTTGCGTTTTTGAGATATCGTATTTACACACATACATAATTCCAAAAATGAGTATTTTCAGGAGGTCTAAAACGTCAACATTCATTAAAACCTCGAGGTCGATTTTTTTCATGATTACTATACTTTCTCTATACTTCGTATACTTTGTGTGCAAAGTGGCGGGTGAATTACTGTTAACAAAAAGCAGGCACCTCAAAAAATAAAATGAAACATTACTCACTCATGATTTTTCTGTCCACATGGTAAAGTTTTTGTTGCCCAGCACATTCCAATTTCAGGAATTTGAATTATTCTTGATATATAACAACTGCAAAGAAAGGTAGCATGTACATCGCTTTTTATTTCACATGCTTTACACGCCCACATTCTGCTCACTCTGTCACTGCAAAAGCTGTGTGAACACCGACCCTCCATCACCAGCCGCCATTTGCTGAATGAATATATGCAGGTGGCTCGGGTGGATGACTTTCCGTTTTAGATTTAAAAGGGTTAATAACTAACAGCAACAATATTCATTCAAAAATGAAAACTAAAATTATTTTTAGTAAATTATTATTTTATTTCAGTTAGTCTTTCCAGCTACTTTAATAGTTTCGTTTAGTTTTAGTTTTTCATTTCGGTTTTGTTAATTATTTTATTTCAGTTTACAAAAATGTTTTTTTAATAATAGTTTCAGTGACTGATTTGATTTTATATATATTATATTTTATATATTATTTGATTATAATAACCTTGATACACAGCCATTGTCATTAACGGTGAGGAAAAAATAGAGTGAAGTACGGACTTAACATTTCAATCACTGAGTGCTTTCATGCACACACATCACTGTAATTGGTAACACGTCTATTCATGTGGTAGTCTCTGTCACAGGTAAGCAGCTCAAATGGTAGATGATGTTTTAACAGCAGTAGACACCATTCCTTCTAATCCCAAGTATCCTAAGTATGCCTCTCAGTTATGCCACTTTACCAAGAATTGTCTGCAGGGAGGAGCAGGTGACAGTCTTGGTGACGTCTCCACTGAAGCAGACTTCAGTTGATGGTTAATTTTGGTGTGCTGTACCATTATCAAAAGCTGTAGGGTATTTAAGCACAAGGTCAATATAATTTACGTACCTGTGGTACATCTTAGTTTAACTTTCATGTTGTGTGGTTTAATGTATAGTTACAGTGATTTAGTGTTGTACCAGTGCATCAAGTAAAAGATGAGAGATCATGTAACATTTCAGCTTTCTGATAATTTACATATAAGAAATCATATTTCTATGAAGCAGATAGGTTGACTATTATGATTTAAATTACTATTTTGGAACCTTTAGATGGTACTGAATAGCATGAGGTTGTTTCAGGAATGTGCCATTAATCTGTGAGATGACTGTCTTAATTGAAATCTTTCTAGTTATTATATATAAATAAACTTCTATTCTGTTAGATCAGTCCTACCGTGGAGAGTTTAACTGCACACATGGTAAGGCGCCACCACCTAGTGTGAATAAAAGATGTCCATTTTAAATTTTACTTGTAACAGTGTATTATTTTTTGTTTACTGAGAATTGTCTAACACATTGCAAGCTCCAACTTGCGTACAAAATCAGGCTATGAATCTCAGCAGGAATGGAACTTGTTCATAAACCTAAATCATTAAAATGATACAGAGAGTAGTCATTCCAAGCAAGTATAATTTGGTGCTGCAAACTAATTATCGATACACTTAAATATTTTACTTTGCTCATCTTTTATTTTGCTATACTTTTTCAGACAATAAAAAGTAAACAAACAAACTAGTTAGATATATTTGATCTATTTATATTTAGTACTTGTAAACAGAGTTAGCAACAGTGGACCTTTATTAAAAATAAAAAGTACATACAAATTACATTCATTCAATTCACAATGTAAGGCTAAACATCATACATGACAAGCACAATGTTTAACAAGTGGTAATGCCTGTCTATACTCACTGCCATTATAAATAGATGGATTCTTTACTCTGCAGTTCAAATTTCTTATAATCCTTTTTTACAATTATAGGCACAAAAAATTAGTCCACTGTACTTAAGACACTTTTATTATGGAATGTATAAATTGATATTAAGCAGCTAATATGTAAGGCATAATGAAATTACATTTCAAGCAGTTCACATCATGTTTTAATTTAATCGCTAACTTAACTAGTTTGCTTCCTTCCCTTACTGATAAAAGATTAAACCATCAGTTAAGGTTCATGAAGTGTCAAATTCTAGTAAAAGATAAATATTTCTGTAAATGTATTTGAACTAAACAATACAGCCTCCCAAATGCAATGAAAAGTTGACACTGATACATTTTTTACGTTTATAATAGTTGTTAATGATTGATTGGTTTGCAAAACGTACCAGTTCCTTAATTATAAATGAATACACATTTACTGTCAGATGATTACGGTATTTCTCAAAGTTTTGAAATCCCAAAGCACCAAGAAACAAAAAGTACTGAAAAAGAAGTTGGTTATCGGTTACATTTATTATTGCTAAAGGCAGACATGTATTTCAGTCATATTTATGATATATAAAGAGCTCTCCCAAGCAAGAGTTAGATTTTTCTATTTTTAATATGCTTACATTCAAGAATGTGCATAATTTATGTGTTAAAAAAAAAAAGAAAAACCTGAGTATGACATGTTGTGTCAGTGAAAATATAAAATAATCTCTGTATTTCTCTGTATCATTATATATACAATTATGTATATACAAATATATGAATGAGTTTTATGTAGTAGTTCTCCTCATATTTGGTACTCAGCATGCAATAGCTTCATTTATCTTAACAAATCTGCAGCTACTGGCCAATGGCAATGTTAGTGGGATAATTTTTTAAAATCTTTTGGCCTTACTGTAGTAATATCTAGCACAGTAAAGTTATTACCACAATGTGTGTAAAGGGTAGTCTACAGAATATATCTTAAACACTTGTAAACTTGTTTTCCTTTCATCACTTTGTTTCATTTTCCCAGAGTTGCCCAAGATTATAAATTGCTTTATTTTCCAAGATTTCCACTTTGTTATCAACATCAATAACAGCATTGTTTATCATCGCCCTAGCTACGAAATTAATAGGAATAGTAATAGCTGTTGGAAACAAATGGGATATGGGTGAGAGAAACTTTCTGGCCATCCATTCTGTGGGGCGAGACTCTTTTCGGTCAACCAGAAGCATTCTGTGAGAAGAATAAAAAAAAAAAAAAAAGTGTTAAGTTACACCCGTATGTTCTCAAACGTAACTTGTAAAGTACACAGCAGTCAACGAAGTCAAATGAACTGCAAATTAATACTATGTTATTGATGTTTGAATTTCAGGGATTCTTCCCTCAAACTGTGAAGATCTCTGTTTAAACTCTGCTTTTTTGTTCTCATGAAAATTACAAGAGACTAACTAATAGGTAGAAATATACTGTATACATATGTGTATGTTGTAATTTGTTCTGTTATGCAGAAGGAAATAAAATGGAAGTTCAAGTGAAACCACTCGGAACGGAATTAACAACTCCAGCTGCCTCAACTATTTGCAAGAAGGAAACTTCATCATCATGAAGTATTATACCAGATTAAATGGACAACCTATGTAACAAATAACAAAATACAAGGTCAGCTATTGCCTTGTCCAAGACACCTCTTAATATGAAGTTCAAAAGTCTTTGTGCCAAGAGATGTCTTTAAACTTCAATTTAAAAGTGATTCCTGGGCAGAACTGTTTCCATGGCTAAATCACTGTGGTCTCCCAGCCCTAATAACCCTAAATATGCAGCTTTTGGGCCAAGCATTTTTGTTACGTCTCATCCAGCATATCCCTTGAAATCTGCAGCAGGACTATGGCTATTTCTACTTGGGCCCACTGCAGTAGCTAACAGTTTATTGGAATTTGATGTCTTGAAGAAATTTTGTTTCAATAAATTCAAAGTAGCTGCTTGTGCTCATCTTCACTGAACTGTGCATATACAACATTTCACTGTTTGGGCCATTAGAATTTTTGGTATATCATTTATTCATTATTCTTCTTATCCAATTTTTTTCTTTGACATTTTGTAAAGCACATGGAGCTACAGTTTTAAATTTTGTTATTGTTAGTAACATCCGATGCAACTTGAAAAAATCAGTAATGAAAAAAAGCTTACAAGTATGTATTCTGTCCAGGTTAAAATATTTAAAAGAAAAAAAAAACAAACAAAAGTATTTAGAAAAAAAGAATAAAAGACTATAACAAAGTAAGAGACCCAGATGGTAAATTGTAAATAACAGAAGTGATAGCCTATATCATATAAAATAATATATATTTATAAATATATCTGGCAAAGAATATATGCTTTCAAAAATAATAACTTTAGAGTCACTCCCTACAAAAATTACAAGATCACATATCTGTTAATTTTGAACCTATATTGTTTAGCAATGGGAGCAGGAATTGGATATTGTCTTCCTGAATCTGTTTAATCTAAAAACATTGAAGGTTACCTCTCTGTGCCCTTCTTGAGTTTTTGTAAGAAACCTGAGACATTTTGTTAATATTTAACTGCAAATTTTTACTTAATGCTGCATATCAATTTGCAAAGTAATGATCATCATAACAACATCTCTATCATAGTACTTACGCAGGCCTAAAAATTGAATATCTGACAAAATCTAATGCTTCAATGTCAGCTTCCACTTGACCCTGGAAAAGTAAAACAAAAGAAAAAAATAACTTACTATATGCTTCATTATCTGAATATTTTCCCCAGAAATGGGGTTAATAATAGCATTTCTTTGCATTTCTTCCAAATTCATCTAACAAAATCAAAGTAGCAGGACTTTGTTTACATTTTGACTAACAATACTGTCCCATATATTATTGTTTACTAGATATGTGTTTATGTGTGTAAATGTTGTATTGTTGTTTACTGTTGCCATATTATATGTGTAATGTCAAAGCACAAACTTTATCTGCACAGTAAAAAGCAATGCACAAGGAAAAAAAAGTAATTGTACTAACAGCTTTCCACCAGGGAGGGGCATCGTGAAACTTTTAACAAAGGTAAAATGAAATGCACCAAAATGACTTGAAAATATGTTATACCGTCCTACTGACCAGGGACCATAAGGATTTCTTCCTTATTCTTATGACTAAATCTGTAACTATTTTGTGAAAAATTAAAGGTGTTATTTTCTTAAAACAATGCTACTTATCTGACAAGAAAGACCTGAAAAGCAATACTGAGAAATTATGTATATATTATTTTTACATCAGGAGTACGCAGAATTGCTGAAGCACTGACTTTACCAGCAGAAAGAATGGTTCAAAGCAATACCCTCAGACCTGTTTATTATTCTTTTGTTTTTGTTTTTCTAAGCTAAACATTTATAATGTTAAAAAAAACGCACAAGGCATACAATTAATGTCTCCAAACTAAATCAAATTTGTTACTCCAATGGTAAATGCACTCTCTTTTAAGATTATTATGTATACCTACATAACTGCATGAAATGGATAAGCAAATTAGAAACAACAAGCAAAATGTTAAACTTGTAGTAAAGTATTAGAAGGCTTGCAAAGCAAACTTTAAAAATGTGCAATTTAGATTGATTTATTTTTAAAAAAATTTTGATTCCCATTCCAACTCACCAGAGTCTGTCCTGAAGTAATACTTACTTAAATAGCGAGGCACTCAGCTTTTACATACTAACCTGTTAGCTACAGGAAGGAAATGCAGAGACCTCATGGTGTTTGTCCTAATCCCTAATGATCCTTAAAGGCAAGCACCCTGTGGCAGCAAAGCTTACTGATGCATGGCAAAAACAGCGCTCATCTTTAAACAAACAAACAAAAACATACCTTCACTTTTAGATACAGAAAGTTGCTTGTTTTTTCGGCGCCTTTTGATGACTCCAAGTTGAAATGCGAACATCCTCCTGTTTTTGCTAACTCAGCTGACTTTAATACATAATCATGATCCACACGAATAAAACCCTCCTGTAAAAAAGATGCAAAGAATAAAGAAAATAAATAACTTATGTAGAAAAGTGTAATATTCCCACCATATGTAGACAAAATGACCATTTCTGTAAATTAAGAAATGTTAACTTGTATTATTGCAACACAAAACTGTCCCCACAACTATTTTGAAATCACAAACTTGCATCTTTTGTTGCCTTGCAAATCTTTAATTCTTGTCATTCTTGCTGCAGATAATTTTCAGCATAAGAGTTAATCAGTAGACAGCCAGTTTACTAAATCAGTTTTATTACCTCACTATTCCTATATGTAAGTAAGAATTTGACTGTACTATATACTGTACATGTGCCAATAATGGCCCTATAGATAGCATAGGCCTTTTGCTGTCTTGCTATGTACTGTATAAAGACAAAGTGATTTACTTGCTTTATGCTGTTTTATTTTAGTTTTATGAAAATACCCATATACACAATTTTACTGTAAAAGGTCACTTTATAAAATATTTAGCTTTACTGTATTCCTTAAGTTTTTGGTAAAAGGAAGAAAAATAAAAAACAGCATGTCCAATTCCTCATTTAAATAATTTCAGATTTAAAATAAAAAGTATTAATGTGCAAGTGAGAAAATAATCAGACTGGGAAAGAATGCACAAGTATCTTGGTGGCTAAAGTAGTTGAATATTAAAAGTCAAAACAATATTTATGGATTAAAAAAAATGTGCTTTGATAGATTGATTGGCTTTTCATCACTTTTAATCCTAATATGCTGAAAATTGAATTTTATGTTTACATTAAGCATTTTTTTTTAAATAAATGTAAATTATATCAGTTTACCTTGGAAAAATCTGTAATAATGCTGATGACATTGATATAAATGTGTGAATTAGGTTTGGCTTGGGAATGTAAATGATCCTTATTGAAGGGGAAAAAAAAGCAGTCCAGTCAAGAGCTGACAGACTCCAACGCCAAGCCTCATTGGTGCATTTAAAATTTTGGACGCTAGCCTTGGACGGAAAGCATTGCCTCATTTTAATGTTATTCAACGCTTGTATAATGATGAGTGGATTAAATCAAGGCCTTAATTATTTTGGCTTTAGTTCTGGATTAGTCCTCTGTACTGACAACTCCAATTCACTGGGGCCATTTGATGAAATGGGAACTGACATAAATACCGCGGCTCACTTTCAATCCGATTATCCAGATAAATCACATCAATACTAACCCAAGCAGAGGACGCTGGCGGTCTTTTTCTACCAGGCCTGCTAACAACAGACAACCTTTCCCAGCATACAAGTACCCACGCTGCTACCTCCTAGACCCACGCTACACCCATCAACTTCCCTCAATGGGGCCTATTCAACAAGGTGACGCACACTTTGCCCCACATCAACCTAAATATTGTTTTATTAGCAACAAATAGACTCTGAAACCTAAAGAAATTTTCAGATCTTCTAACTTCAGGAATTTCATTAGCTTTTAAAGGTTACAAAAAAGATGGATCCACAATGACCGTCTTGTATTCCTGGAGCTCCATAGAGGTAATGAGTATGTATGTGAAACTATTTTGCAGCAGTTTTAAACTTCAAAAACATTAGCAATAATGCACTTCACAAATCAACACACAATGCCAGTTCAGAGTTAAGTATTCTGTTGCTGACACTACATCCCTTTTCTCCAGAGAATGTATTATGGACCATTCAAACGACAACCAATAAGGAGCTAAAAAAAATAGGCACTGAGGCAAAAATGTAAACTTCCGTTGAAAGGAACAGGCTCCTTCTTTGATGGGAACTTAAACCCAGAACTTTGACTACAAAACATAAGGCATAAAACTTAACAAAAAAAGAAATTAACCTTTGAAACGTTTTCTTTATGGCACATGTACTTCATTTAAATGTTTAAAAATGTATTTACTAATACAATATAACTGATTACTTGATAAATAATTTTGTTTCATATTAATACATGCAGAAGAAACAAAAATTAAAATCTTTTAAACTAATCTTAAAAAAAAAGAAAACATGAATGAGCAAGTCCAGTATACAGAAAAACACCTTTACAATATGAAGAAGCCAAATGTGCCTTTTTCAGTGTATGCTGTACAAATTTTCTTTTAAACTATTAAATTACATAGTTTCACAAAAGGATCCTTTTCATTGATCAATTGATGAATACAAAAAAACGAATTTGTTTAGTATAGTTATTCTCAAAGTTGAAATGTAAAACGGATTAAAAAACTTTAAATAGAAAATAGACAAAGGTTAATGCTTTTCAAGTCTTTCAGATCCTCAAAATGAATGCTAGGAATATCTCAATTCACTTACTTCACCTGCTTTTGCTTTTGTTGTGCCAAGGCAGCAGAAACCGACATCATGTCCTTCAAAGGCAGATGCAAAATCATCTAATTTTTCAAAATCCACGACCTCTTGGACCTAAAAAAGTTGCAAATAAATTAGTCCATTCTCAATATGCACAAAATCACACACATACCACTATGAAGACACTAGCTACATTTGATAACTTATTGATGGGGGGTGAACAGCTATCAATACTTCTGTCAATTGATTAAAGCATTGACCAGGAAGTAGGAGTCTGCATGACCCACCACATTTGTATAGGCTTCATCCTCAAACGTTAACTTTCTTCGACCAATAAGAGTGATTCTGGAGAAGAGCTGGCTTTGCAATAACTCCTTAAGAAGCACGTTTCCCGTTTCTCCTGAAGCTCCAAGAATAAAGCAAGTCTTGTTTTTCGCCTTGTAATTCTCTTTAAGTGTCTTTAAGTCTTGTGTCATCCTGGAGGATTGAAAAAAGAAACAAAAAAAAAAAAAACATTTCTTACTTCTTCAGGTATATTGTAATAATGAAAATGTGTTACACAACATGTCTGAACATTTCACTTAGTACAAAATTTACCATATCATATATAATGTACACTTTAATGAAACCACCTCAATGTCTAAAAACAAAAGCCAGATTAGATGTAGTATATACCACATAAATGTCTAAGATAATCACTTGCAGGTATCAAAAAAGAAAACTTACTTAACAAAAATCTGTATAGCAGTAAGACAGTATTAGTAGTAAATGCGGTTTCCTCACAGTTAACACGAGTTCAGTTCCTGGCCCAGCCAAAGACTTCTGCAAGTTTCACCAATTTCTAAATGTTTTTTTAGGTTCTCTGGTTTTGTTCATATATGTATTACACTGACTGATGACTCTATTTTTGAGTGTGCATGAGTGATGTGTACTATTTAGTGGTTCCCTCTTTCCATATGATGTTCTCAAAATAGATTCTGGCATCTGACAATCATAAAAACTAGGTTAAATGGGTACCGTAAATGTATGAATGAATATATTTAATTTGTATCTTACCCCATACCAAAGTCTGGATGTGGCTTTTACAAAAATATCTTGAATAAATCAGTGGATAGTGCTGCTATTTCATGGATTCTGCATCCCAAGTTAAAAATTCCACGCCCAGATTCTGTCAGTGTGGGAGAAAACGTAAATTCCTCACCTGATGTTTCCCTACTATATTACAAAAAGTTCTGCAGGGTAGGTTAACCAGTGATTCCAAACTAGCCACTTTGTTAAGGTGGATGTGGATGAATGCATGATTGCGACCTGGTTAACTGGTGGCCCATCCTGGGCTATGTCCTGCCATGTGCCCCATGCTGCTGGGACTGGCTTCAACCACCTACACATCTCACCAAGGATCCAAGAAAAACTGTATGTATGCAAGATACAAAAATAATAACGATCAATATTAAAGAAAACACCTATTAATCATAAGAAAGAAAGACAACCGTCAAGTTCAACCCTTTGCATTTCCATAGTGATAAATGTCAGTATGCCATTGTTTACTTATATTTGGGAACTTTTTATATTAACTACCAACTCCACGTTGGTCTGGTATGGCTGGGTGCATCAAGGGTAGTTTGATGTGTTCTGCTCAGATAGGTAAAGACCATCTGCGACACCATAACTGGATTAAGTAGGTGGGTTTTAAAATGGATGGATTAAGTTACAATGGAAAATTGCCACATTTGTAAAAGAACTAAAGCAATACTTCACATATAGATACTTTTAATTAGAAATGAGCATACTGTAAAAGAAAGATGGGAGTATTCAAGACTTAAGGAAACACTTGAAAATTCGATCAGTATGAGTAAATGTTCCATGCATATACTAAACTAAGACAATACCCCTGTGTGTTTGATCACTTACCACACAATTTATCTATTACACTAGTTGATATTTCCTCTGTTTTAAGCAAAACAGCAAATCATATTATCAGTCAGTGGCTTTTTTGGACCTTTGAGAAATTAAGTTTTCGTTCTAAGAAAATCCTCACTTTAGTCTAACATTTTTGCTTAATCAGATTTTATTTCTGATGTGTTGCTTTCCAATTTGACTAGTCTCTACTTTACTCTTAGATTTTGGTGCAAAGTCTAAAATTTGTTTCTTTACTCATTTGCTATGTTTTGTTTTTTTCTCATGCCTGTCTCTCTAGGAACTCACGTTATGCTGGTCTTACCGGTTTACAAGAACATTTAAATTCACTGGCATTGATGCCTATTTGTTATCCAGTAGACTCTAAGGACGTGCTTTTGAATTGGCAGACTAAATATTGAAACGTTTTTCGTTTAGGTGCTCCTTTCCTCGTTCTGTTTAATTCAAGAGCACGTTTGCATTACAGAAACGTGTTCATGTATTTGTTTTCTAACCTCATTCGATCAAAATCCATGATTTCATTAAGTCGACTGCAAAGCTTACTGCGCAGGGTAGAGACTAACCGCGAACGAGGCACCGGTCCGCTACAGGACACACACACACACGACAGAATCATAAAGGCATACGCAATTAGCCAAACATGCTCATCCTTATTATCTGAGAGGAATGAATACTGGAGTGCCCAGAGAAAATGCCACGTGGACAAAAAATAAAAAGCTCTTGACTGCTCCAAAGAGCCCTGAGCATGGAGAAAGGCGCTATATAAATAAAATGCATTGTTATTATTATTGTAAGTAAAAAGGTATTAACGTTTTTCTTTTCATGGCCGGTGCTAATAAATAAATTAGGCAATGGTACAAGTTAAAGGAAAAGAATAATATTAAGTTTACATATTTATTGAGATGAGATTCTCGATGAAACAGAAATCCCCATTCAAGAAAGAACGTTTCTGAAACAAGACGCCAATGCTTAAAACACTTCACAATGTATTTTATCAGCGATTAAGATTCTTTACCAAAGCAAAATCCGATTAAAACAACCGACTCGTTTTAAAGCTCATGATTAGAACAGCATTACATTTAGATTAGTTAATACGGCTGTATATTTCTATTGGGTTTATCCGGAGATCGCTTTGGATTAACACAAGGTGACTGTCGCTGTCTAGCCTCAAAACCCCGCTGCGAATCCCCTCGCCTTCCAATCGTTTAGGTCCTGAGCGGCGCTCTTCCAACGTCAGTTTCTACACAATGACAACTGCTTCATGCGCACTGACGTCACACATGTGGCCACTAAAAATAGCTGAAAAATAGTAAAGGTGAGCCACTCTACCTGGGGAGGTAGCCCTGGTCCGAATTCTCCAAATGGTGCAGTAACACAGCAACCCAAAGAACCACAACGCTTACCACCACCACTACAAAACTGCGACAGTTGCATAAGTTTAGCGTCATTACCTCACGGAAAATGAAAACACAGCAACGTTATGAAAGCGGAGCAATGAACTGCAAAACACAAACATCAAACATGCGAAAACGCCGCCCTTAGCACTTCCTGATTTAAAACAGGTTTTGCAAATGAGCATGCGCAGTTCCAAGGACGCGCCAAAGGCATTAGAGATTCTGCGCAGACTTGTTCGAAATGCCGCTTAAACGCAGCAGCCAATCAGCTCCAAAATCTGCGCAGTCGGGTAACGAATGGATTCCGTACAGCACACTAGAAAAGTCCAGAAGTCCATGTGCACAGCCGAGCTGAAAAGGTCAAAAGAAGACCAGACGATTACGTAAGAGCGTTAAAAAAAATATTTGGCAATGAGAAACGATAACGAATTTCAAAAAACAGATGGGTGCAGAAACCTCAGCATGACACCTCAAAATAACCCACCTGCTGTATCCATTTTCTGCTCCTCATTTAAGATTACAATAATGCAGATTACTAGTTCAAGCTTACTGTCATTGTATTTTACACAGGGCACAATGATACTATCATATTGTACAGCCTTTATTCTGCAAAAAACAACAGACTGACATGTTTCTTATGAAAGATGTTTAACTTTGGTTATTTCTGAAACCAAGTGAACTGAATAGCAGGTTTCAGCAGTGCAATTGCTGAGGTTCCTCTAATAACTAATTAGTATGTATACGTTGCTAATTAAGAATACTGTAAGTTATGGGAATTTACAATTGAAAACTGAAGGAATGGCTGCTGAAAATGGGTCTTTGTTGGCATATGTGAATAATAAATTAAACAACAGTCATTTCAAGCAGTTACAACTATTAGAAACACTAGTAATGTCTGGGATATATTTTAAAAATCCATTTAATTGTATATTAATTAAAAAATATTAATTTCTATCAAAAACATGAAAAGCCTATATGTGTCCAAACATTTGACTGGTTGTAAGAGTTTACTGTATGTGTGTGTTTTTATAAGTATGTATATATTTCTTGTATAGTATTTACATTAAAACCACTCAAAAGTGTAGTGAATAACATTGATTATTGCATTACAGTGGCACCTGTCTAGTGGGTGGGATATATCAGGCAACAAGTGAACTGCCACATCTTGAAGATGATGTCTTGGAGGCGGGAAAAAAAGGCAACTGTAAGGATCTAAACACCTTTGAAAAGGCCATATTGTGTTGGCTAAATGACTGTGTTAGAGCATCTTCAAAACAGCAGGTCTTGTGGGGTGTTTTCGGTTTGCAGTGGTTAGTACCTACCAAATGTATTCCAAGGAAGGATAACAGGTGAACTGGCAATAAGGTCATGGGAGACCATGGTCCATTAATGTGTAAGGGGAGTGAATGCTAGCCTATCTTGTCTAATACCCTAGAAGGGATACTGCACCACAGATTGTTGAACATTTTACACAGTGTATCACAACTTGTTGCATATGGGGCTGCATAGCTGTGGACCAGTCAGCATGTCCACGCTGACTCCTGTCCTTCACGGAAACACCTACAATGGGAACATGAGCATCGGAACTGGATCATGGAGCAATGGAAGAAGGTGGCCTGGTTAAAGATAAATCTGTTTTGTTTTTTTTTTTTAAGATCATGCAAATGGCAGGAGGAATATTCATTATTCTCCTGGGGAAGAAATGGCAGTAGGATGCAAGGCAAGCAAACAAAAACAGTGTGATGCTCTGGGCAATGTTCTGCTGGAAACCTTTGCATCTTGACATTCATGTGGATGTTACTTTGACATGCACCACCTACCTAAAAATTTTTGTAGACCATGTATATACACTTTCATTGCAACAGTATTCTCTGATGGCATTGTCTTCTTTCAGCAAGATAATGAGATCTGCCACACTGCACAAATTGCTCAGGAATGGTTTGTGGAACATGGCAAACACTTCAAGGTGTTGACTTGGCCTTCAAATTCCTCAGATCTCAATCTGATCAAGCATCTGTGGGATGTCCTAGAAAAAAAAGTCTGATCCATGGACGCACCACCCTGCAGCTTACAGAACTTAAAGGATCTGCTGCTACCATCTTCGTGCGGACACCTTCAGAAGTCTTGTGGTGTCCATGCCTCAGAGGGTCAGAGCTGTTTTGGTGGGACAAGGGGGGGTCTACACAATATTAGGCAATAGTTTTAATGTTGTGACTGATCGGTGATTGTACTATATATATATATATATATATATATATATATATATATATATATATATATATATATATATATATATATATCTGCGTGGGTTGGCACCCTGCCCAGGATTGGTTCCTGCCTTGTGCCCTGTGTTAGCTGGGATTGGCTCCGCAGACCCTGTGACCCTGTATTCGATTCAGCGGGTTGGAAATTGATGGATGGATATATATATATATATATATATATATATATATATATATATATATATATATATATATATATATATATATATATATATATATATGTATATACAGTGGTGTGAAAAACTATTTGCCCCCTTCCTGATTTCTTATTCTTTTGCATGTTTGTCACACAAAATGTTTCTGATCATCAAACACATTTAACCATTAGTCAAATATAACACAAGTAAACACAAAATGCAGTTTTTAAATGATGGTTTTTATTATTTAGGGAGAAAAAAAATCCAAACCTACATGGCCCTGTGTGAAAAAGTAACCAGGAAGTGCTGCTGAATCAGGAACCATGTACGCCTGGAGTGCTTCCGGGTACAAGGGCAGCACTAAAAAGTGTTGCCAGAAGACCATCACAGAGCCCTTGGAGCACATCCGGGGCAGGGATAAAAGGGGCTACCTCACTCCATTCGAGAAGCCGGAGTCGGGTGGCAGTAGACGGAGCTTGCAAGAGAGGAGTGGAGGCAGATGAAAGAAGGAAAAGGACTGAGTTTCGTGTGGTGATTTGTGCACTGTGTTTGTGCTGTGTGCACTAAGGAAAATGAATGGTCTTTAAGGAGATTTGGAGTCCATGTCTGTCTGTGTCGAGGATGGACTTTCACAATATATACACACCAATATATGAACCAAAGAAAATGACTGAAACAGAAACAGATGTATAGAGGGAATAAAATTGGGAATGAGACAAACATACTAAAAAGATGAAAATCTTACACTATAGCAGGAGTGAGTATAGCCACAAGTGATAATTCTGCATCATCAAGGTCTCTGCCAGGCAGAAAATCTATAGCAGATAGGCATTTGCAGATGTGGTTTCCAAGCTCTAATGCAGACCAACAAACAAATAGGCAAGGTTGAGGACTGGAAAATGCAGTGGTTGGTCTCAGAAACTAAATGCAGCAAATGAGAAATACATAAAGCTTACCTAATTTTCAGATAAGTAGGTGTCTAGCACTGCAATCAACACACAGCTTCCAGAAACCTCCAGGACCTAGTACATCCATCTACAGTCTGGAGAAGTCCTATCATAAGTGGTCGTTATGGAAGAGCTGCAACCAAAAGCCATACCTCCAAGGTGGAAATAAATCTAAAAGACTCAAAGAATCTCTTATTCTTCCACATCACCAGGCCATGGATCATTTCAGAGGTTTGTATCAACATCATATGCAATTTTTGTCCTTGTCCAGACAGTAGCCTTCCCTAGCATGGGTCTTCCCAATACCCACCAGCCTTCTCCATGACCTGTAAAAAGTGCACCTTTTATAAAAAATTCTGTCACAAATCTCTTACCGCCATGGTAAAAAATTCCTCAGTGGGGTTTAGCAGTAGAGAATAAAGGGGAAGGAAGATATTGGAAAACTGATGGATACCATGAAATCGATTTAGCAGACTTAAACAGCATGATGGAGATGACAAATTACAACAAAGAAGAGCTACTCTGGCCTACCTGGCTGTTGAAGTACAGTATTCTGTAGTGTCAAGAAAAGTGATGGAGGTAGCTGTGCTACAAAGGCCAAGTGTGCCATAATGGTGGAGGACTCCATGCTGACTGATCTCTGCACATTTTAGGACATGTCCCTGACACTAGTGAAGGAATTGCACAACTGCCTGCTGCCCAGTGACATTTCTTTCCCGTCTCCACCACTTTGTGCGGATTTCACTGGCATTAGGTTCAGAGATTTTATTACTATTTCATACCACTATTTGCTCCAATAAATAATATAATAATATATAAATAATAATAATAATAATAAAGCCACTTGACTTGAGGATTCTTTGAAAGCAAACACAGTTACTGTATCAGATAATACCTATACAAAACTGTATTTAAAGAACTTTAAAGTCTGTCAAAGATATTGAACATATAAGAAACCTACAAGGTTACAGTAATGCTATAAACAGTTTCAATTCAAAGGTTTCAAGATGGAAACTTGCAGTCATCTGCTTGCACTTAATGGTATCAGATTTTTTTCTCTCTTTCCTGGTTTCTTACAACCACAAGTTGATAGATCGTTTCATCCACATTTTGTTCCTTTGGAGAGTGGTTATGAAATCGGCGTGGTCAGGTACATTGAACACAATGTCATAAACAGATTTGTCTTATTTTCTTAAGGAAAACTAGGGGGGCTCTGCCCCTGCTCGCTTTGCTCGCCAACCTCTGGGCGGGTGCTACGTGCTAGGCACTTCACGGCTCACACGCTCGCGAATGGGGAAGCAGATGCACAATTTAAATAGATTGCTATTTTCAAGGGAATTGTTACACATACATAATAGAACTATTTTACATTACAGTGAGTAATTAACAATCGTAAAAAATAGTAAAACGTAATAAATTGAAAGAAAATTATGTTTCATGTTGCATTAGAGGTATTCATTGTGTTATACGTTTTCATTCTGTTTGGCTTAGAAATTAAAATGCAAATACTTTTTAAAGTTGAATTTTACTGTAAAATGTCAGTAAAAACAATACGGGGGATCCTTGGGTTACAACACAGTTCCATTCCTACAACAGTGATGTAACCTGAATTTTGGTATAAGTCAAAACACACTGTAGCCTAAGTCATTTACCTATCCTAACACATTTGCAAATTCATAAAAACACAACTAAGCCACAGAAAAAGGAAAAGGACATAAATATACTGCACTGTACACTGTACTGTAGTAACAGAAAAAAATGACAAAAAATGAGTGTCAAAAAAATTCCTTACCTTTTATCCTTCTGATCTTCCTCTTCTTCAAAGCCCTAACATCTGAAGACTCTGACTTTCGTTTAGGAGCCATGATAAGGGCTACAAAGTTGCCAAACAAAGCCACACAAATGGAACACTTCCTCCGCGCACAACAAAACTAGTTTGCCAACTCCCTCACTCATACACTGCGTTACTGCGTATTCTTCCGTTGTGCACAAACTAAACTAGTTTGCCCACGTAGTCTGTAAGTACAAGGCTAATGGAGTAAGCTAAAACACTCCTGTCTACATTTTTTTAAGTTTTTATGGGAGTGAGCGTTGTAAACTCGAAACATTGTAACCCAAGGACTCCCTGTACAGTATTTTAACTTTTCATCAATATCACATTGAATTTTGATTCCATATTTGGACTTACACTGTGACAACACAACGTATAACTGCCCGTGAGTGAATATTGTTTCTTTCTCTCTAATAAATAAATTAGCTTTTCGAATGTTTGTCCCTCTACATGATATTGTAAGTTAATGTTTTCATCTTCCACACCATCACCACCAACTGTTTCAGCATAATCTATTGATACGCATTTAACCAATTTGCAGTGTAACCAATCAACAATTTTTGCGTTAATTCATTTGACTTCAAAGTTTCTCTGTGCTAGGATTGCCCGTGTACTCATTTCTTCTATTGATAACCCTTCGGGATGAAATTCTTCAATAAGATTTGGACATAGTAAGTCTTCTTTTATTAGGAACTTAAAGTGAGGAAAACGTAAAAACTCATAAGAGCTGAGAGCGCAGGAACTGTGTCTGACAAAAGCATTCACACAAATGAGAGGTGAAAGGACCGTGGGCGTGGGCCATTAGCCGTAAATGGTTGAGAGGAGGGCAGGACTTGAAAAAAATCTGTTGGCAATATTCTTGTCTCATCTCAAGATTTTCTTTTATAATTTAGAGACATTGCTGGTTGTCAGAACTATATTGACAATGGCATCTTGCATAGGAGCAAAAAGTCACGCTGTACCACTCCTCAGTGGGCATTTATTAATTTAATTTAACTTAATTCACAGCCCTCTATCCCATTGCCCCTACTTTCACTTTCTCTGTCTTAATAGCCTTGGACTTGTTTTCATGTGAGTTTTATGCACTTTAATTATAATTTTCTACATTTTTTACAAATCCAGTTTTTTATTTGTGTGTGTGTGAGTGATGGAGAGTTATTTTAAATTTCATTGTATTGTTCTCAATGCAATGGCAATAAAAGATATTTGATTCTATTCTAATACACAGTACTACTACAAAAATAAATAAATAAACAATGGATAAAAAGGTAGAACAAAACAATTGGATAAAATAATTTTGCTTTACGGCGTGTTTATTAAACAGTATATTACTGTCATGTTCTGGAAAATACTGTTAATGTTACCAGTTTTTATTTGTGGCTTGTGATGAAGGAGGATTCTGTGAAGCAGGTACGTCTAACGTTTGGTCAGTCCCAGTAACCCAGATATCATCTGAGTTGCTACTTCTTCTGCCTCTCACTTACCCTCTTTAAATATTTTATCCAAAGTAGGTAATATTCATAGCTCAGGAGAGGAGATGACAAGTAGGAGATGATTTCTGGTTCTGGTGAGTGAGCACTTAAACACCTAGCAGTCTGTTGAAATTTTGTAACTGATGGCTATGCTTACTATTACAAATGAGTTTTTCCCACGAAAACATTTTAACATACATCATATTTACAAAGTGTTTCTGTGTGTTGGGTTTTGGAAATATATATATATATATATATATATATATATATATATATATATATATATATATATTTATTTATTTATTTATTTATTTATTTATTTATTTATATATATATTTTTTTCCCAAAACCCTTTTATATATATATAAAAGCTTGTATTTTGGGTTAACATGGTATTCGTCTTTTGACGTCTACTTTAAATTTGTGGGGGGTGTTTATGAAAGCAGCTTCAGAGAGTAAATGGTGGTGGAAAATCTCTAGGAGCGGCTCGGTTTCGTTTTGATTTTTTCTTGACGCAAATCTTCATTTACTGCATTACGTTAGCTTGATCGCTAGATGGCGCATTCATCCTGACATAATGGCAGCAATTCTTTGTTATGCCTCGAGACGCTGAACGGGACCTACAGAAGGACCTGAAGTTAAGCGACGCAGGTGGAAAAAGGACCACCTCCGAGTGCAGTGCCGTCTGCTTGTCACATTTGAAATCGCTTTTCTTAAATAGGAAGAGTACGTTATACAAGTTAAAACGTTTACCGTTTTGCTTGGTGTCAAATTTCAGTTACGAAATAGGTCGGTTTATTATCGCGTCCATTTCCTGTTAAACAATTGGGAATTTTTATTCAAATAGTTGATAGTTGTTACGCCTTCTTAATGTTAATTCTAAAGGGTAATGTTCTTCTCAAATATCAGCAATAAAAAAAAAAGTAAAAACTTACAAATTTATCTGGGACAATTTTTTTTTTAATAAATTACATTAGGACAAATCAGGAAATAACTGGCACTATGTTCCTGTACAGTTATGTTTCATAATAAATTATTATATAATTATTATAATAATAATTTGTCATACAAATTCATAAAAATTGTTGTTAGCTTCTGAAGTATTCTTAGTGAAGGACACTGTACAACAATAATTTGAGTGTAGCTGAATTGAATTGCAGCCTGGGATGGGCTTTGATCAGTATTGAAGCACTTTTTAGGCAAATATCAGAAGTCAGAAGAATTGGAGCTCCTGAACAAAGTAAGATGTGAGGGAAAAAAATAAGCTTATCTAAAAGCATACAAAACAGCTGGATGTACATTTAATTTGGTAGTAAAGTGAGTAATTATACAAATATATGGCATTTATATTTGTGATTAATGTACAATATTCTTGATTGTAGTGGGTAAAAGGCTGGAGTATGCCTTCAGCCTCCTGGTTCCTGGGTTTGATGGCATTAAGAAATAAGACACCAGTGATGTAGCTGTTTTTACAGCAGGCATGACTGAATGTCTCGTTTGCTTTATTTAAGAAGACATAAACTTTTAAGACTTACATAATTAGAGACATGGGAGGTGGAGCCTACCCCACTGACAATCCAGATACCAGCCATGAATGAGGCACCAGTCCATTGAAGGGTATATTCAAACACACACACACACACACACACGTCTGTCCAGTTTAAAGGCATAACCTAACCAGCACGTGAGAGGAAAAAACAAAGAACCAGAGAAAACCCCACACGGACACCCGAAGAATATAAAAATTACACAAAACGTTAACCAAATTACACAAAACACAACCAAATATCTATCCGCTGTGCCCCTGTGCTTTCCATTTTGAGTAAGACTGATGATTATCTTCTCCATTTTTGTTAAGTGATCCTATTCTGACACCTTTTTTAGTTGTTGAATTTTAAGATTTTAAAACTAGTGCTGTTCATGTTAGTTGTCAGGAGAGGTCATCGATTCAAAAATCTTCTCTGGCTCCATTTACTTATTATGAGAACATGTTCTCAAGCACATTTTATTAACATGACTTGGGTAAGTAATTGTATTTCAGAAGTTGTTGTTTCAGTGTTCCAAATGTATATAAAATATAACTTGCAAAATAAATGTTTTCACTGTCACTGCGGAGATTAATGAATACAAATTGACTAATACTTACGCTTTACTTCAATAATTTACTCAGTAGTCCTTGAAACTTGTGCAATCATTGCAATGTCCCAAATAACTGTGTTTGATTAAAGTTTTTATCTTAATCAGTAGCCATCAGCACTTCATGCAGTGTACACTATGAGCAGAGCATCGTAAGCAAGTTAAACAAATGAATTTATCAACATGGTACCAGAAGAAGACCTTACAAAATACAAACAAATAAAAAAAGAAAAACTCAAAAGTTGAAAAATTGCTTAAAACCCAAGACAGGGTCAAAAATAACACAAGAACAACAAGAATATTGCACAGCCACAGTGCAGAACTTGTACATTTTTGGTACCACAACCTGTAGCGATTTTATCACCAGGTCACTACAGAATACACAAGAATGGTTCAAAAGTATAAGAACGGATCTGTGACTGTTGCCAGCATGAGATGCTGTTCAGTGCCATCTACTGCAATGTTATGAAACAAAACATTCACTCATTGATTTTTTTCAAACCATGTTATTTTACAACAGGGAAATAATATGAAATGGATGGGCCAGTTCATTGGAAGAGAAACTCATATGCACTGCTGCACCAAGGATGGAGAAATGGTCTGTCCAAATAGACATAAAAAGAAGGATTCTTACTAGGAGATCAAACATAAATGAATATACGTTTTAGGGCTAATCAAAAGACTGATCAGAAATGAGCCAAGTCAAAAAACAGACGTGACTCTTCATGAAAACCAAAATGGAGAGCCAAAATATGTACTCAAAAACACGTATTAAAAGACTTTAAAGATTGCACGTTTTGTATTTGTTTGTGAATCCAAAATGTGTATGTCTGTGTTAGTGCATCAGCACCTTTTTATAATATTACTATGATAACATTATGTGCAACAATGCTGACAAAACACCTGACCAGCAACAGGCAATGCTGCTAAACAGAACACAGTCATCACCCATGGGAAAAACAAATGACATAATCTCGTACTGTCATAATATCACAAATATAAAAATAAAAGGTTATGGCGAAAAGCAAAAACAGTAAAAAATGAATCTATATTTTCTCAAACAAATCATGACATACGCTCATTTATACAAAGGCAATTTAGATTAATCAGTAAATGTCCAAGCTGGGATTTGATCCAGGGAATCTGAAGCTGAGAGATTGGTTCACTAACAAGTAGGATAAAACAGTAATCTTAAAATGCCATCATTCACTCAAGTGGAAAACCTAAATAAGGAAAAAAACTACAAAAACAAAAGCTTTATGTATGGCTTCAGGGTTTTTTTGTTTTTTTTTTTGTTTTATGTAAAAGAAAAATAATCAATAATTAATCCACCAAGCACTGTGCTGTATAGCAAGTAATAAGCGAGAAAGTAAGCATTTAAGAGCCTGAATAAAGGAACAGTTAACTGATCCATAACTGGGCTGAATATACAGTAGCATATGAAACCCCTGTGGCTGGTAACACAGCCTGGTATGAAGATGTCCTTTGGTTAAGATAAGATGTTCATATTATGGGATATCATCTACTGTTAAATTCTGCTCCATACTTGTAAATATTTCATTTTTATACTATATTGAACATTTGTTCTGTTCTGTATATTGTGCTGTATTTTATTGACCCCCTTCTTTTTGACACCCACTGCATGCCCAACCTACCTGGAAAGGGGTCTCTCTTTGAACTGCCTTTCCCGAGGTTTCTTCCATTTTTTTCCCTACAAGGGTTTTTTTGGGAGTTTTTCCTTGTCATCTTAGAGAGTCAAGGCTTGGGTGGCTGTCAAGAGGCAGGGCCTGTTAAAGCCCATTGCGACACTTCTTGTGTGATTTTGGGCTATACAAAAATAAATTGTATTGTATTGTATTGTAGTGCGCACTTGTTGGATTCTTGTGGGGAAGAGGTGTACTGGTCCATACAGGCCATTGAGCAGACTGGTATTGACATCTCTGAGTGTCCTTTTGTAGCTGTGAGCATTGCCCCGGACACACTCAAGTCTCCCAACACACGTTTATTTTTCATCTTTATTTTACAAAAGTCCATGCTCACCAGCCCCAATACCCCTCAGTCGAGGCCAACACAATGCCCTCTCTCTTCTTGTTTCTTCAGGCTGTGGAAAACACTTAGTGGGAAAACACTATGAATGTTTTGCAACTAAAATAGCAAAAGTTCAAAACAAAAAAAAATAATTTTATAAATGGAATCAGCACCCTAACAAAATATGCAATTCAAAATAAACAGAAAAAAGTCCATGATAATGAGAACAAATTTAAAATGAACCCTGGGCATAAACACATGACGTACTGTATCACACCTTTAGCTGGAAATAAACAGAATGTGCAGATGAGTCTAGTAAGTGAGTTGGAATGGAGTTCCCCCATTTCAAAATCCATTCAAACATGTAGTTCAAAGTCAACTTTTTGAAATCATAAATACAGTCAGTAACGTAAATCTCTGTGCTTGTTGCCTTAGATTTGGTTCTGCTGTTTTTTTTTTCAGCTTTGGAAATAATAGCATTGTTTATGTCTAAAATGCATCTTTGTGTGTCAGGTGCATTATACAAAGCAATGGTCATTGCTACTCACCAGTGAATTTTATTTTAGACATTAAAAGTTCTAACTTGTACTGGAGATCCCTTGCAAATCTTTTAGAATGACTCCTCCTTCTCATCCTCTACTGGGGATGGAAGATCCATGTGTGAGCTCTGCTGACCTGAGAACGTCAATTACACGTGTTGTTGAATGGTGCTCTTCATGCAGTACAGATTTACATACATAATACAAAACAGTAAAGTACTACACAGTGCAATATTTGTATATAAAAGAATACATATTAATGGTTACACATATCAAAACCAATTCCATAAAAAGCACCATTAGAAAAAAACTGGAAATCAAGGAGAAATGTTTTCTTCTAGAAAATAAATATCTAGTGAATCTGCAGTCTTTTAACACAAGTAAAGTCACAGTTTTGATTAATCTAAGCAAATTGGTTACCCTCCAAGTCCTGGAAATTCTACAACATTATAAACACAGGCTGAAATACACAGCTGCAAGATGCGAATTAAAGTAAGAAAATGTGGCGTTGCATCATCTCTGCACTGATGTCTCATTCTGTGGGTAAGAGTGTCAGCTTGGTACCAAAGAGCTGCAGAAGAATATCCCAAGAAGAGAAACGAACATAAGAGAGCTGGTAACAGTTCATAAACATTGATAAGCAAAATGACACCTTTTATTGGCTAACTAAAAAGATTACAATAGGCAAGCTTTCGAGGCAACTCAGGCCCCTTCTTTACGTCTTTCCTGAAGAAGGGGACTGAGTTGCCTCGAAAGCTTGCATATTGTAATCTTTTTAGTTAGCAAATAAAAGGTGTCATTTCGCTTGACTTCTCACTACATTCATAATGACTAACATGGTACAACACCCTAGTACTCTAAACATTGACAAAAAAGACAACTGCAGTATAAACAGCCTAATCAGCAGCGCTAATCTGAGAATATTATACTATGGCTATGTACACTCTACTATGTTTTCATTTAAAAATGTACACATTAGGGTTTAAATGCCGAGACCAATGAGGTGTGTCATGCACAATCAGCTAGATCATTTCATTGGTGTGAGGCCCTACAGTTAAAGGCTAAAGTAGTTTTACTTACAGTGCATCTGGAAAGTATTCACAGCGCATCACTTTTTCCACATTTTGTTATGTTACAGCCTTATTCCAAAATGGATTAAATTCATTTTTTTCCTCAGAATTCTACATACAACACCCCATAATGACAACGTGAAAAAAGTTTACTTGAGGTTTTTGCAAGTTTATTAAAAATAAAAAAAGCCTTTGCTCAATACTTTGTCGATGCACCTTTGGCAGCAATTACAGCCTCAAGTCTTTTTAAATATGATGCCACAAGCTTGGCACACCTATCCTTGGCCAGTTTCGCCCATTCCTCTTTGCAGCACCTCTCAAGCTCCATCAGGTTGGATTGGAAGCGTTGGTGCACAGCCATTTTAAGATCTCTCCAGAGATGTTCAATCGGATTCAAGTCTGGGCTCTGGCTGGGCCACTCAAGGACATTCACAGAGTTGTCCTGAAGCCACTCCTCTGATATCTTGGCTGTGTGCTTACGGTCATTGTCCTGCTGAAAGATGAACCGTCGCCCCAGACTGAGGTCAAGAGCGCTCTGGAGCAGGTTTTCATCCAGGATGTCTCTGTACGTTGCTGCAGTCATCTTTCCCTTTATCCTGACTAGTCTCCCAGTTCCTGCCGCTGAAAAACATCCCCACAGCATGATGCTGCCACCACCATGCTTCACTGTAGGGATGGTATTGGCCTGGTGATGAGCAGTGCCTGGTTTCTCCAAACGTGATGCTTGGCATTCACACCAAAGAGTTCAATCTTTGTCTCATCAGACCAGAGAATTTTGTTTCTCATAGTCTGATAGTCCTTCAGGTGCCTTTTGGCAAACTCCAGGTGGGTTGCCATGTGCCTTTTACTAAGGAGTGGCTTCCGTCTGGCCACTCTACCATACAGGCCTGATTGGTGGATTGCTGCAGAGTTGGCTGTCCTTCTGGAAGGTTCTCCTCTCTCCACAAAGGACCTCTGGAGCTCTGACAGAGCGACCATCATGTTCTTGGTCACCTCCCTGACTAAGGCCTTTCTCCCCCGATCGCTCAGTTTAGATGGCCGGCCAGCTCTAGGAAGAGTCCTGGTGGTTTCAAACTTCTTCTGCTTACGGATGATGGAGACCACTGTGCTGATTGGGACCTTCTAAGCAGCAGAACTTTTTCTGTAACCTTCCCCAGATTTGTGCCTGGAGACAATCCTGTCTCTACAGACAATTCCTTTGACTTCATGCTTGTTTTGTGCTCTGACATGAACTGTCAACTGTGGGACCTTATGTAGACAGGTGTGTGCCTTTCCAAATCATGTCCAATCAACTGAATTTACCACAGGTGGACTCCAATGAAGCTGCAGAAACATCTCAAGGATGATCAGGGGAAACAGGATGCATCTGAGCTCAATTTTGAGCCTCATGGCAAAGGCTGTGAATACTTATGTACATGTGATTTCTCATTTTTTTTATTTTTAATAAATTTGCAAAAACCTCAAGTAAACTTTTTTCACGTTGTCATTATGGAGTGTTGTGTGTAGAATTCTGAGGAAAAAAATGAATTTAATCCATTTTGGAATAAGGCTGTAACATAACAAAATGTGGAAAAAGTGATGCGCTGTGAATACTTTCCGGATGCACTGTATCTCTGGGAACCTTTCATATCATAAAGTAGACTCCCGCATACACATATTGATAAGTTGTGTAAAACAGTGGTTCTTAAGTTCAGCCTTGGCCCACACTGTGACTGCAGGTTTTTGTCCCAACTATTTTTTTCTCTTAATAAGCAAGCCATTACTTTGTCCATCCATACAGCAATCTGATTATGCTATTCTTTACTGAATGAAGCAGGAATGTATACGTGTTCCTTTTCATTTTTACATTTTCTTATTTTCTTTAATGTTCTGGTTATTTAGACAATTATTCACTAATAAGCATGCAAGTAGGTAACACCGAAGCTGTGGCTCCCTTCAGAGTCATTTGTGTTGATGTCTACTCAGATACAATTAAAAAAGGAAGTTCCACAAAAAAAGAAACAGAAAGATATCGAAAGACACTGAAAAAATACAAACATGCTTTAATTTCCAGTCAGTGTAAACTTAATACTACCTTATTTTTGTAAATGCAAAATAGATGGAAGAAAATGTTCAGGTAATTAAACAATGAGTTCAATTAAAGAACAATGACTGACAGATTGGGGGACTGGTTGGAACACAAACCTGTAGTCACAGGGGCCCACCAGGACTGAACGTTAAGAATCACTGGTGTAACGTTCTGTAAATAGGCCCAGCTTCGTGTAAAGCCATATATTTTAGCTGTAGGATTTTGAAATTGGCTTTAAACTTAACTGGAGGCCTATGCAGAGATTAAGAATAGCAGTACATGGTTAAGGAAAGAATGTCTGCCCTCAGGCCATTCAGATTTTAAACACTAATTAATTCAATGACTTATTGCATTTGTCATTTTACAGATTTTAAAATCTTAATCTTTTGCCACCTTGCATTGCATTTAACTATATTGTGTCCATTATTTATGCACTTGTATGATAACTGATGATTGGCTGTCCTTCCGGGACGATGTTGTTATGGTCTCTCAGTCTTGCAGATTTACCTTGTACAATATCTGAAAGATAAGGCCGTATCTGACAGAATATGCAGCACATGGTCCAGACTTTGGTCTTGTTACGTCTGGATTGCTGTAAATCTATGTAGGCTGGAGTACTGTCATGTTTCACCAAACTGCTGCAGATGATTCAAAATGCAGTGGCTTGGCCGAGGCAGAAACAGGTCACTCCTCATTTAAGATCGTTACACTGGCTTCCTGTAATGACACATGTTAAGTTCAAATATTTGATGCTTGCCTACAGAACAGTCAACGCACCTATGTATATGGAGACACATGTGAGTTCCAATGCTCTTTCTTGACCACACAGGCCTATGTTGAACAGCGTCTGGTGATGGCAACTCTACGTGGTATCAAGTCTCATTCCAGATTCTTATCCTGTGTAGCTTCTGGCTGGTGGAATGAGCTATCCACCTTCATCTAAACTGCCGGCTTCCTCATTGTGTTTAAGAAGCGTTCACAACTATCATGTTTGGTGAATTTCTGTCTAACTTTAAGTTTTGTAATCTAGGAACTGATTAATTCTGTAAAACCGGTCCTGAACAGACTTCCAGACTAACGTTACTTGATTATGTTGAATTCCTTTGTAAGTCACTTTGAATAAAAGCATCTGCTGACAAAATAAACATAAATGTACAGTAAATGTCTTTTATATTGCTTTGCTCTGCTTATTCTTATAATATATATTTCACCTCTCTATGTATATACAAAGATATCGTTGTTGACTATTGTATTGGCCATTTTATTTATATATGTTATGTTTTGAGCAGTGAAGAGTTGTTTGCTGCAGCAACATTTCACTGCCATTCAACAATATAATTACACACATGAAAAACAAATCTTTTCAATCTTGACTCTTGATGCTTGCAGATGTATTTTAAGTAAGCTCAAATTTACAAACAGAACAATTTTGAGCAGCCTTTGAATAAAGCTTCTGCTTGAAATTAGTACTTGAATTAACTTTTTTCTATCCTGCTCAGAAATTTTCCTGGAAAAAATGGTTGTAGATAGCAGATTAAAAGTGAGATGAAAGCTGGATTGGTTTCACAGATAATCCGGGTTTGAAAAGGTAGGCATGTATGAATGAGGGAACCCCTACTAAATTCCTGGGATGGTTAACCCCTAAGAATTCCAAAAATTTGCCAAAGTGCATGTGTGAATGGGGCTATTGAGTTGCAATTGCCTCTCAGATTGACCAAGAGAAAGTAATTTAAAACTAACTGTGTGTGTGTCTGCAACAGTGTGAGCTCAGAAAGTGTGAAAGACACTTCATTTCATTACTTATATTTTATACAGTATATTGATGCATCTTATACTATTAATACCCCTTATATATGAATTAGTTAAGATACCAATCTCCTGTTATGACATAAATAGGAGTTATTCTATATCTGCCTTCCTACATCTGGCTATTCTGGCTTAGAAACCTGTCTACAAAATGAGTTAGCTCATCCATTTGCCTTTATCACTCATCTTCTATTTCACCTCTCTAATGAAGTCACTTAAAGATGACATAAAGGAATAATTTTTATGACGAACATAAGGAAGAGATAAAGTAACAAAAAATACTCATTAATCATGATGCTGGAGAATTTCACTGTAGTCTATACATATGAAAATAATGACGGAATAAAATTATAAATACTGTCCACAGGAAAATTGACCTCCAAACTCCTTGGTCATTTCTGAATAAAATTCTCCTGGCCAAGTTTATATTTTGCTCAACACACCACCTGACTCTAACATCAAAGAGTCAGGGGCTAAGGAACTGCTTTATACCCCATCATGGGACAATGTGCAAATCAACTCCAAATACTACCTTGGCAATCAGAAACGCCCCATAAAGTTTTGAGGCATTCCCAATAGAGCCCACTCTGGTTGCCTTTTCTCTCCCAGTGGTCCTGAACCTACATAAACACTCAAAGGACCAGACACCCTTGGTCTTTTCAACACATGTAATTCCCCAAAATAAGGTACCAATCTATACAATGTGATTGCTTTGCTGCCACATGGAAGTTTTGGGAGAATGAAGGCTTGAATTTAAAATCACAATGCAGATTCAAAACACAGGTATTGATGGCAGATACTAAACACATTTCAAAACACAGTATTTTTACTAAAGCTACTACAGTTAATCGGTTGTGGTACACACAGATGAGCCTTGAAGAGATACCAGAGCCCCTTTCCACAGTAGCCGTTGAGATGCATAGTGGACATGTCAGAATCCCAATAGGCCCACCCAATAAGACGGCTCTTTTCTTAATCGCTGGAACAGAAATTTCCTCTTTTCCATAAAAATAAGTATCTGCCTCCATTTATATGCCTAGAAAGGACCAGAATATTAAGAAGAAGAAAAAGTAAGATTGTAGCATTGAATTTACTTACGATTGCATCTCCACACTGCAGCACATCTCCAGCACCAAGTGCCAGTGGATTCCTGATCTTTCATGTCACTGTCCTTCAAAAGACCACATGCTGTTGCCACACTAGGGGAGGTCATGCAACTTCAGCAGGCTTGTTGTTTTTCTCAACTCCTCCGCTACTGGCTGTGAATCATACTGTTTATGATTTAAGCCAAGGCTGAAGCAACTGGTAAGTGCCATTATAGTATATAAAAAGTATTTATTTACAATTTAGGTAATCCTCTTTATAGTCATGTTTTTCCAGGCAGTGAACCTTTAATGGATGATATACATGTTTCAGAATTAAGGGTTACAATTCAGTACAATGAATGGAATACGTATTAGCTACAGTAACTAAACAAGAAAAATGGGATAGATTGGTGAGATTAAAAAATAATGGTATTCCAGGTTTCCAAAAAAAATCGACTCTATTATAATGAAGACAGGAACAATCCCACCATTTATTCAAAGGGAGCTGCCACTTCAACACACAACAACACTGATAGATAGATAGATAGATAGATAGATAGATAGATAGATAGATAGATAGATAGATAGATAGATAGATAGATAGATAGATAGATAGATAGATACTTTATTAATCCCAAGGGGAAATTCACATAATCCAGCTGCAGTATACTGATACAAAGAAACAATATTAAATTAAATAGTAATAAAAATGAAAAAATAAAAATAAAAAAGCAGACAATAACTGAGTAATGTTAGCATTTACTCCCCCGGGTGGAATTGAAGAGTCGCATAGTGTGGGGGAGGAACGATCTCCTCAGTCAGTCAGTGGAGCAGGACGGTGACAAAAGTCTGTCACTACTGCAAGCAAGCAGTGACATTGTCGCTTGTCCTGCATTAGTTCTCTTTTTCAGGTTAAAAGAACAGATAGCCTTCCTCATCACGTAGGTTCAGCGGCTGCACATCACCAACTGGAGCAAGTTCTATCTGGAGAAGAGAAGACAGAAAGTGAGCCCACGGCCAGCTCAGCGGATAGTTTTAAATCTTCCCTGCATCAACCATTGGGTAACAGAGACATTACATGGTAAGCCTCCGAACTTGTAGTTGAACCGGCCGCAGACAGCCAAAGGAACGTAAAGGCATAAAAAAGGGACCACACTCTCTTATCCAAGCGAGTAAGAGCTGGGAGGAAGGAAGGCAATACTTGACTGGAGCAGGGCAGTGCTGTGGTAAAAGTAGGGAAGAGAGTATTGTGAAGAGAGAGAACGAGAGGTAGAGAGATTAATAGGCACGTGTACTTGGGGGACATCTTCAGGGCTCCAGCCAGGTAAGTAATTCCACCCCGAATCAACAGGGGGCACTGTCACAAACCCAATACCCTATTACACCCATAGTTCAGACAGCTATAAGTCAAAAGATGAATGACATCACTTCCACAACAGCCCAGGAAGCCCCGCCCCTTCCAGGAGGCCAATATAAAAACATGAAAACCACCAGAAATGAACGTTCTACACAGAACCACACCTGAGGAAGACAGAGCTTTGAATCAGAAATGACAGCTCTCTTGAAAGCGTTTGATCATGGCTGATGCCCTTGTTTTGCAACCTCACATGCTAGTTTCTTTACATGTTCCGCCATTAAATGAGATTTACCATGGTGGTACCCCAACTCTTCGTGCTGACTCCATCTTTTAATTTTTACAATATCTTTTAATGATTTTATTTAGTGGAATAGTACCTGTAGTTGTACAGTATTTTCAGTATTTACAGGAGTTCGTATTTTCAAACATTTAGTTTGAAATGTATCTTAATTTTCCTGAGCAATATAGCTCATTATAACTCAGTTTAAAGCACTTTTATTTGCATTTTTTATTTTATTATATATTAATTTTGCACTTTACAAGCCTGATGCAACACCTATCTATTATGATTAATAAGAATGGTTTTACTATCACACTTTCATATTAGTATGGGTGATAGAGGAAAGGTACTATAAAAATCAAAATGATTCTTGTTTCCTTCTTTAGGTATTTAAGTAAAGAATGCTTCATCGAGATATCTGTCGAACCATAGCAGGTGTAAATCAAACTCGTCTAACTTGTCTGAAGTCTGCTGGCATGTTGTAAGTTCACCGTTTTAGTATGTTTTTGCATTGTTTCCTACCTTGACATAAACTAAAGCCAACTTAGCCCACCAAAGGATACATGACCACACTATTATCCATAAGACACATGTTCTTGAATACAAGATTAACATGATAGTAGATACTTACAGAATCTCACTGAGAATTGTTCTGCCACAATATGAGTGCCTTTTGCAGTTCACTAAAAAATTCAGCACCCTCCTAAAATTAAACTTGGTTTATCTTGAATTTCTTAAAATTGACTTCTTATAAAATAATACATTTTTTGGTGTAAAAACCAGAAGATTTTTAAAGAACAGTTGCATGTTTAAACGAACCATCAATTGTCCTCCTACACTCATCCATTGCTTCAATATTTGGAACAAGATTGTGGGGAGCTGCAGACTATCTCACAAGGCAGAAACCAGCACCTGTAAAGAAACTGTCTTCATTTGGGAAATTTAAACATAATTCAAAACTAAAAAATATTTATAAGTAGGCTGGCACCCTGCCCAGGATTGGTTCCTGCCTTGTGCCCTGTGTTGGCTGGGATTGGCTCCAGCAGACCCCCGTGACCCTGTATTCGGATTCAGCGGGTTAGAAAATGGATGGATGGAATCATATTACTACTTTTGTTATTTCCATTATCACATATACAGTAAGTGCCAGAATAAAGCCTGTTAAATATTTCCCCTTTTTCAAAAATAAGATTTTCCATTCTTGTTAATGACTATTATTGTACAACAAATATAAACTTTAATTGTCATGCTAAGTGGATGGTTTAAATACAAAGTACATTTTAAATTAGTGACCTTAATGTTATTTACATTGTAAGAGGTATGTCCTTCCACTTAAAATTCAGGGCCCTGGTTCTAAGGATTCCAGTTGGCAGCCATAATTACTTTTTGGAGAAGTGAATGTTTTGACGCTTTGTCCTTATCCGCAGGTATTAATTGCAATAAGCAGCAGGGGAGGGACTTGAGTGAAATTTCTGCCATGTGCACATGTCTTTTCATTGTCATTCATTGATTTGTATTAGAATACAACTAATTCTTTCAGTCCACTTTCTGCTTCCTGAAGTTAATGGTCTCAGACTGTTAAAAGTAATGGCTTATGTCTACATTTTTAATATAGTGTATGTTAGTAAGCTTGTGTTTTTAGATTAGCTTGCTTTGATTTTTATTGTCTATGATGACTGATTTAGCTGTTGTCTTTTTAATTTAGTAACAGTTCATTTGGACTGGTAATCACAATATTTTAGCGCTTTAGCAGGCAAAACTGGTCTATGTGAGCTGTAGCTGTCACTGTTTGGATCAATCTAACATTTTTCAGTCGCTGTTCTATGTATTATTCTTGTCTTGTTTCTTTCTTACTGAAGCAAATTGCCATGGTTTTATCTTTAATAATACACAGTAGGAACTGACTGTAATATTGAATAATCTTTATTTTAGTAGCTCTATGAAAATTAGTTTTATTGTTTTTTATTATAAAAAGGTGAATCTGTGAGTCTTTTTTTTCCTAAAATGGCTAAGGCACATAGAGTTTGGACCTGCATACCGCTAATGGCCAAGAGGTGTTGCCACCTCTGTTGTTTTGTTCCTGGTAGCACTCTTTCTTTTGTTTTTAAATTATTATTTAAAAAAAATTTTTTTTATTAATTTTATTGCAATCCATACAAAGCAATCAAGTTTTTACAAAAAGAAAAATTGAGTTAAGAACAGATCGATCCCCACCCTTGAGAGAGAGAGCAAGCCAAACGGCGTAAAATTTAAGGCTTGTAAACATACCTAAATTAATAAATTCTCTGTGCTTCATGACCTTATTTTAAAATGTTACTGATTAGATCCTGCCATGTTTTGAAAAAAGTCTGCACAGATCCTCTAACTGAGTATTTGATTTTTTCCAATTTCAAATAATATAACACATCGGTTTCCCACTGACTTAAAAGAGGAGAGTTTGGGTTCTTCCAGTTTATCAGAATAAGTCTGTGTGCCAAGAGTGTAGTGAATGCAATCACAAGTTGTTTGTCCTTCTCCACTTTAAGCCCATCTGGAAGAACCCCAAACACAGCTGTTAATGGGTTAGGAGGGATTGTGAGTCCAAGGCTGTCTGAAAGGTAGTTAAAAATATTTGCCCAGAATAATGTTAATTTGGAGCAGGCCCAGAACATGTGACCCAGTGAGGCTGGGGCTTGGTTGCAATGTTCGCAGGTTGGATCATGCCCTGGAAACATTTTGGAGAGTTTTAGTCGAGACAGATGTGCTCGATATATAATTTTGAGTTGTATAATTGTATGCTTTGCGCATATGGAGCTCGAGTGAATTCTCTGCAGCACTCTTTCTTTAACCAGCAGGGAAAGCATCCCTGCCCACTGCTAAGTCATCTGTCCCCTACTACTCTGGGTTAGTATTGCATAATACTGTCCTCCAGAAACCACAATCCATATTCTACTTTTCATTCCTCTATCAAGATGTCTTAAGTTTAGCCTTTCTGAGGAACCTAATGTATATAGAAGGTGTCCTTCATTCTGGCCTGGCATGATGGCAAATATTGTTTTTGGCAGTTCAGTATATCCTAGGATGCTGCTCTGCCCAACATTTACCTTATGGAACACTTTCTTACCTGCTTCCCCTTACACTGTATATTTCTCAGCATTAGCGTACCTGCATGAAAACACATACTGTATACTATTTATAACCTACAGAGTATATAAACATAATTCAGTCGATCCACCAATTTAATTCAACATCACAGCAGTGCCTGTATTTGTCAGTGCACTTATATAGTAGATCTGGTGGGACTGTTATTTAGAAAGCTGTCATCAGCCAGGCCCAAGTTTACTGCTCAGATCTGTCAATAAGGCTAAGGCCGACAGGACCTAGCAAATAAAGAACTGAGTGAAATAATTAAACATGCATTTCTTGATATAAAATTACTCCTGAAGGTATGCATGTACTCTGACACATTCATTATGTGCTAACCATCAGATGGTAAATGAAGACTGTCCTCCTGGCCATCGGACCGTACTTTATTCTTTGTTACTTAGCATTGCCTAATCTTATTTTTATATTTTGTAAAGCACTTTGAGCTACGTCATTTGTATAAAAACATGCTATTCAAATAAATGTTGTTGTTCTTGTTGACTGAGACATGCAAGGCTAAGGTCAAAACCAGTTAATCAAAAGTAGAACTGATCAACCAGAACCAGAAAGGATGAAATGTTTGTCAGTAGTCAAAGAGCAAAACAGAATCAAAATTAGCACGAGAGCTGGCTACACTACGAGAACTTTTAGCACATTGTTTATGTTCCGAGGGATGATGCATATTGTGACCATTAAGAATTTATAGTTGTCACCCTTGTGAAGTCATTGGTGTGACAAATGTAGTCACATGACATTTCTAATCCTCATCACATGAATGAAGAAAAACAAAACATGAATGAAAGTGAACATTGTGAAAGAGTGTCAAAATGAAAAATAAACCTCATGAATGGAGTTCCTCACATTAAAAAGTAGCAAGTAATACACAAAAACACATTTTTAAATAATGTACCAAGAGTGGCATATGGCAAGCTACAAGGGCAAAAGTGGACAGGTCAGAAGATAGAACAAGAGTAAATACACGCAAAGTCCAAAATCAGAAGGTCGATCTTATCTTTCATCAAAACCAAACCTTCACCAAAAATGAAAGTCAGAAAAACACAGTAACAAGATGAACCGGCAACATCGATAGCCTGAAGCACTTAGAAAGAATCTTCAGGGATTCAAAAGCTTGAACCGTGATTACTACAAACATAGTAGAAACATAGCAAAAGTTAGACCTCTTATATCATTGAAAGATGCTGAGAAATTAATACACGCTTTTGTTTTCAGTAGACTAGATTACTGTAACGCACTCCTCTCAGGACTACCCAAAAAAGACATGAATCGACTGTAACTACTGCAGAATGCAGCTGCTAGAATCCTAACTGGGAAAAGAAAATCCGAACACATCTCTCCAGTTTTGATGTCACTACAGTAGTTACCTGTGTCATTCAGAATTGTCTTTAAAATTCTGCTTATGGTTTATAAAGCCTTAAATAATCTCGCTCCATCTTAGATATCGGAATGCCTGACGCGTTATATTCCAAATCGTAACCTTTGATCTTCAAATGAGTGTCTCCTTATAATTCCAAAAGCTAAACTTAAAAGAAGTGGTGAGGCGGCCTTCTGCTGCTATGCACCTAAAATCTGGAATAGCCTGCCGATAGGAATTCGCCAGGCTGATACAGTAGAGTACTTTAAAACACTGCTGAAAACACATTACTTTAACATGGCCTTCTCATAACTTCACTTTAACTTAATACTGATACTCTGTATGTTCAATTCATCACAATAACTATTCATAGTGGCTCTAAAATCCGTACTGACCCCAACTCTCTCTTCTGTTTCTTTGTGGTGGCGGCCTGCGCCACCACCTACCCAAAGTATCATGATGCACCAACATTGATGGACTGAAAGCCAGAAGTCTACGTGACCATCATCATCAGGTCCTTCCATGAAAACCCTAAATACAAAGAGGACTGTTTGACTAATGTTAGGTAGATTGCCCAGAGGGGACTGGGCGGTCTCGTGGTCTGGAACCCCTACAGATTTTATTTTTTCCCTCCAGCTTTTGGAGTTTTTTTTTTTTGTTTTATCTGTCCACCCTGGCCATCAGACCTTACTTATTCTATGTTAATTAACGTTGACTTATGTTTATTTTTAATTGTGTCTTCTATTTTTCTATTCATTTTGTAAAGCACTTTGAGCTACATTTTTTGTATGAATATGTGCTATATAAATAAATTTTGATTGATTGATTGACTACATCTGCTGCTTAAATATTGTCACATTAATGATGCCATCAGACGCAACCTCTGTGACCTCACCCATGACAATAATGGAAACATAACCACAAAATGGTGCCACCATAAAATGAAAACAAAATGGTTTTGCAGTAATTTGAAAAACAAATAACAATATAAATTAATAAACATAAATATTCACAACAAATAGTACTTAATATTGCTATGTTTCAGTCAGGATTTTCCCCCTGGCTGGAGTTCAAGTTCATGTTTGGTCTTTTTTGTTCATTCTTGTTTCTTTTATTTATGTTGATTATGTGCATCATTCTATGTTTTTGATTTTGTCTTTACATGTAAGTTGCTTTGTTTTGTGGGCGGTTCCCCAAGATGCAGGGCTATCTACCAATGACCACCTGGAACTGCCCTCCACCCTATAAAACCAGAAGGCCTCATACAGTCCTTGGCGGTTCATTTCAAATGCACTAAGGTGTTTGGCGAGTGTCACTTATGTTTTTGCTGTGCTTTACTATTTTGATTCATTGGATTTTTGGCCATTTTGCTCTCTTTATTGACTTTACAACTATATTGAGTTTTAAGACTTGTTCACATTGAGGTTTGTTCCTGCCTTGTGGCCTGTGCTGGCTGGGATTGGCTCCAGAAGACCCCGTGACCCTGTGTTAGGATATAGCAGGTTGGATAATGGCTGACTGACTGACTCATTCACATTGAATTACTGTTACTGGCAACTCCTTTTTTGCCTTACATATGCTTCATGCACTTACAGAGTACTTTTGTAAGAATACATCTTTTATCTTATAAAGATTCTATATGACCCTTTTTATATCTAGCCAGAGTTTTTGACTGGATTCTCCCCCTATGAGAGGCATTTTTTGAAGTGTACTTGAATGTACTTTGTTACTCCCAGTCATAAATGCTACATTTTTATACATGTGTTTTTGTATATTTTCTTGTCTTTTTAAATCAAGGATTCTGTTTCTGAGGTTTATTTTGTTTACTGTTTATTTCGGTTACTGTCTTGTTTTTTGTGATATGGTCGGGGTTTGTCACTTGAGCTTCATCATTATGCTGAGGACGTCATCGACATGAACCTTTAAAGATGGTTAATGGATATTGCATTATATCTCGGTGGATATTCTAGATTTCAATTTTTGTTTGTAGTATTTAGTTTATAATTCAAGAAGGCTCTAGTGCAAAGTTTGCCTTCTGGTTACCCACTTCTTTTTGTCTTTGACTCCTGATTTATGTTTTGCCCTTTCAATTCTTGGTTGACTGTTTGATTTTGATTTCCAGGTTTTGATCCTTTTCTATTCCTAGCTATGATTTTGTCTAAATAAGCATCTCCTGATCCTGTGATTGTCACAGTAACCTTTAGACATACTTTGTGTTTCTTAACAAATACAATTTTAAGTTCTTATTTTACCTGTTTAGGCAAATGAATTATGAAACTTCTCTGTGTTTGAGATCAATTATTTATTTTATAGTGTAAAATAAACTCAATCTTTGATAGTCTCAGTGTTAAACAGTCATCCACTCTTTCTTTAATCCACTATGTCCAATTTACAAAAGCAAAAGGGACAATTTAGCACATCAAGGAACCCCTTCCATTACTACAACATGCCTGACTAGTGCAATATTGATGAATTATGCACCCTAAAAACATCCTACTAGAGATAAAAAAGAAAAAATTCAAATTCAATGATAAAGGGGCACCGATTCTAAAGTAGAAAGCTAATGATGGTCATTAATGGAGCCTGACAGTAAAATCTGTTTGTCATTGTTCCCTTAATGCAGGCGTCTCATCGCATTGGCTCTTGCTTTATTTAGATGCTCCCAAGGACTGATGTAAAGTGGCCCCTCTGGTGAGGTGGCCTGGGCACAGCTGATCCTTCTGCAAGGATTAGATTAATTAGAATGACTCCTTTTCATCAAAAAGAAACTGTCAAATGGATTTTATTGTTGAATAATATGTAATTAATATGAGCTTTATTCTGGTCAGCTGGCATCCAGCCCCTTCTGAAGAATAAAAGAATGCATAATTTGACTTACTTGTTACTTAGATGTCAAGCCTTCCTGCCTGATGAGATATCAATGCACAATAAAGGCAACTCCTTTTACAAAGCTAATGCACTTCTGGCACCTGTTTAAATGTAAACATACTCTACAGCACTGTTAGTTTGTCAATAGGCCTATTAATAGTTTTTATATACATTTTTCCCCATTGTTCTGCTTTTATCTTGGAAAAATCAATGCATAGTATTGTCTACCAGTTTTCATTGACATAGATTTTCAGAAATGTACTTTCAATGAGGTCAAAGACATTGTGAAAAAATGGCATGCAACTAGTCCTAAAATGGAGTTGAGTCATTCTTGAACCACAGAGGATAAGATGAGAGGTGCTGATATGATACAAAAACAAAATGAAAATGATACCATGACCCCAGATGAGTTGTCAAAAGAGCACTCAAGAAATATGTGTGGTTTATGTTGCTGGACATTCACAAAATTCGATATACATTCATCAATATGTTCATTTTTTGAAACAACTTTACAAGCCTGTGCTAATCCCCACAGCATCAGACATAAAACAGGAGCCAACCCTCATGCACAAACACATAGACACTCATTCCGGGCCAAGACAAAGTGGACAACTTGTACAGATGCCATTGTGTAAGCAAATAGAAGTATTCAGTGGAAAAACGCATACTCTTTGGTGACAACTGAAACCCCACAGAGACAGAAGCATTAGGTGCTGAGCCACCATGATATCAATAACTGTACAATTATGAGAAAAAGAACAACAAAACCATCACATTTATTTATAAAGCACATTTTCATAAATTATAAATAATAATCAATAATAAAAAGTAGCCCAGAGGATTTTACAATAAGAGAGGTACAAAAAAAAGTTTTGATTTATGAAAGAGGATGTCACAGTGGCGTAGTGGGTAGAGCTGCTGCCTCGCAGTAAGGAGACCTGGGTTTGCTTCCTCGGTCCTCACTGTGTGGAGTTTGCATGTTCTCCCCGTGTCTGCGTGGGTTTCCTCCCACAGTCCAAAGACGTGCAGGTTAGGTGCATTGGCGATCCTAAATTGTGCTTGGTGTGTGGGTGTGTGTGTGCCCTGTGGTGGGCTGGCGCCCAGCCCGGGGATTTGTTCCTGCCTTGTGCCATGTGCTGGCTGGCATTGGCTCCAGCAGACCCCCATGACCCTGTAGTTAGGATATAGCGGGTTGGATAATGACTGACTGGCTGATTTCTGAAAGGTTTTTAAGAGTGTAAAAATGAGAAAGCAAATGCCTACCAAATTCTGTAGTCAAATGGAGAGGAAAACCGAAACTCCACTGGACACTGGAGAAAATAAACCTTTAGGGGTTCCGAAGTCAAAATATCAACCATTCCTTTTCAGGCATAATAGTACCATAAATATTAATATTTAAATAAACATAGGTTAGCCTTAAAAGTGCTCTTTATTTAGGAAATAGTAAAATGGGACAATATCTCAAGAAGTATGAGCTGGTTCACAAAAAACTGTCCAGAACTGGTGTTCACTTATTTTATTGTTATTTTGAGGACATTATTGCAACATCATTTTGTTGTTCTTGTTTTTGGGATATTGACTGACATTGTGTCACTATGCCTGAATGGCTGTGGCCATGTTGTTTAGGGTTGCTATGCCCGTTTTCAGTCATGTAACATGAAGGTCATGTGATGCATTGAGTCATCACTCCCTGCCTATTGAAGATGACGGCACACATCTCTTGTTATCTTAGTGCTGGATCAGTTCTGTAAAACAAATTTCATATCAGTGTATGAGTTGGAGGGGGAATGCAACCCAAAGGTGTGTAAGGATTTCTGCATTTAAATCGTCTGTACTTAGCTTCATTTCACTTCTTATTATGGTGCTTCTGTTTTGGTATCTTGGATTAGTTTGTCTCCACTGATTTTAAATCTTTCCCAAGCGTCAACATGCTTTGACTAGGGCCCTGTACCTGGCTTTAGTTTTTTTCCTGTCTTTTTTTTATGAATTGTTTTGTTTTCTTTCCTTTGTGTTACATTTTATATATCTCAGTATTTTCTCATTTATTGATCATTCTGCTTCTTATATGTATTTGTTCTGTTAGTTATTGTCCAAATTCCTTGTACACTGAGCCTAAGGGGGCGGGCCTGCTGACACTGCAGTTGTACATTCAGGTAAGATATACAGTATGAGGCTCGAGATAACTCAGACTTGGGCTAATTCATTACCTCCTGCTTGTGGTGATCAGCTCCCATTTCTTGGGTTCTCTGTGCGTTAAGTATGCAGTTTTTTATCCTTTGTTTTATGGATTTCATTTGCTTGTTTCTGAATTTGTTTTTTGAGTAACTTCTTAAGAGGCAACTCTTTTGGATTGCTCTTTGTTACGATTTTGTACTTATGATTAAGACTTTGTTATGTATTTGTACTGACTCAAGACAAGACAGTGAAAGATTGTAATGAAAAAGGATTGTGAGAAGAGACATGATGCAGAGAACAGTTTAGAGTCAAAACCAGAGACAGACAGACAATCATTCATCAACTTTAAAACACAAAGCAAAAAATCTAAGTCTTTTAACCAGAAAGATATTAGTTTGTACACCGGATAAGACAAATCAAAATGCACACCAACACAGGAATCCTAATATCAGATCATCTGTTGTAGAAAATGGCATCACACATTGCATACTGTGATTGAGTCTGCGAAAACATTACTGTGGTAACAGTCGATGCACTACCATACACCACAATATGACATCATTATAAGATGTTATCAAAATTAAGTATTGAAAATATTTCATAAGTAAAGAAATACATATAAAAATCATAATCCTTGGGGTCCAAAACTACATATTTCATGTAAGACATGTACTCAGATGTCAACGATAGCAACACAAATGAAAGAAAACAACACATTATAGCAGTATGGATATATATTTGTGTGTATTTTATTTTTTTTTCTTGTCTTTGAATGATGATTTTTCATACTGTTATGAATGTTTGAATATGTTTACATGTATGTACAGTGTCTTTAAATGCGATTCCATTCCTTGCACTTTGTGGCCCCTCCATGTGCCTTTAACTGGAGGTTTGAGAAAGCGACTCCACAGCCAGTGGATCATTGTGAGCTGTTGTTTGGATTATTTTAAGGATTGCTGTTCTCTTTGATTTCTTTTCTTTTTTCCAATGTCTTGTTTTACGTTTAAATAATTGTAATTCTAGATTAGTATTTTAGGACGTGTTTGCTTAAGATTGCCTTTTAGTCAATTCCTTTTTTTTTTGTTACTTTTTACTCTTTGGAAAATTTTATTAAATGTTTCTATTGTTTGTCATAAATATTTTCTTTATTAAGATTCTTCATGGAACTTCTATCTGCTTGCCAGAGTTTTTACGATTTATTCCACTTATAAGGCAGCTTTGTATATTCTGGAGCTTCTATATTCTTTTTGAACTTCCAATGCCAGCTGCCCATTTTTGGTCCCGCCAGGCTAGAAGCTAGCAGGAGTGTTCTGGGTCATACTAGTCTGCCATCAGCCTCTTCTGGGCTTGCCAGGGAAGGCTCGTGGTATGTTATATGGTCACTTTGGGCCTCCAACCTTTTTTGAACACGTGTATTTATGTATCTAATTCACAGTGGCCTTTTTTAAATTAATGCTTACTGCCCTACTTCCCAGTTAGGGTTTTTTGAGACTGGAAATCTAACTTTTGCATTTATTTTTATCACAGAAACTGTAATCAGTTATTAGAAATTATTTTCTGTTTTTTCCTAGGAACCGGCTTGGTTGTGTTACCATCACCGTGATGCAATAGCAGTTGCTATGGTATGCAGTGCCATCAGGTGTGTCACTATCTGAGTTTGTGGACATCAATGAAAACCCTGTCTTTGTGCACGTGTTAGGTGTGCTACTAAGATTTTCAGTTTATGACTTTTGCTTTGATTTCTCTTACTACATTTATCAACGTTTAAACATTTGATTGGACTGAGGTTTGGTTTTCACTTTCTGTTTGTCATCCCTTTAAACTTGGTAGTCTTTCCTAAACAAAGCTAACACTTCTTTTCTAATTCTTTTCAAAATAAACTTTATTAAAATATTGCTTTTATTCTTTAGGCCAGGGGGTTTTATGCCTCCCCTCTCCCTTTTTGACATTTACAGGTTTGTTTTTTTGGAGTGTGCAGGCGTGAAGCCTGCATCTGAGTTTTAGGACCATGCTTACTTTGTGTTTCAAAGCCTTCCTGGAGTTTTTAGACTTATTTTGGAATTTGAAGACTTTTAAAACATTTTATAGTTACACATACACTCTAGGTAATAACATTTACATGGTCAACATTTAATATTTACTGAAATAAAAAACAAACTGACATTAAAATGCATAGCAACACATGGCCCATGACATGCCTGATAACATTGGGTAAATGGGTTAATGTTGTGGTCTTACTATATGTAAAATGTACAGTTATTTCTACTAAGATGTTGGCCTTTTTGTGTTGCATTCAGTTTTACTTTTAATAGAATTTAAGGAAATACCAGTTGCCGAATGATTACTGCATTAATGAAATTCTTTGCAGAACTGTAAACTGTATAATATGACCATCATTTATTCATTCATTCATCCTTTTTCCACCACTTATCTGAAATTGGTTCACGGCGGCATCATTAAATTAAGTTGCAAAATTTAAAACATTGAAATAAAATATACTGTAACCCAAATTTGCTACACTATTTTAGAAGTTCTAAAAGTGATTTAGGCATAATATCTGGATTATAGAAAGTTTCAGCCAGCCAGTCTTTCAGTCCTTTTTTACTAACGGATCTACTGTTTCCGGCACATCAGAGCAAGTGTACTGAGGCCCTGCTGGTTACAGTGCGGAGCATTCCTTGCGAGACACCTTGGAAGCACTGAAGTGTTTCAATTAAATTACTGGCAGTATCTATAATAATGACCAGACTGAAAGTGTTTTATTGTAAGTTATGTAATGGATGGCTGAAATCTGTGTATTAAGATTGCATGAAAATATCATAAAGAATGGACGTATACTTAACCTTCTTGGCTTTAACTTCAAGTGTGACTTGGACTCAGAATTCTATGTAAATACGATTAAGCCTGTGTCAGACTCAGGGTGACGTGTAATGATTTGCTTTACAGTTATGCTGGAAAAAATCATGACTATTTCTGTGCATTTTGCAACTCCAAGATAACTAATTAATATTCATGAGTGTGGTGGGGCCTTTAACTGAATCAAAATGGCATGTAAACAACAAGCTGAACCATTAGTTGAATCAAGCAATAGTTGCATCCAGCACTGTATAACGTAATCGCTTTGATATCCCTGGTGAATTTGGTTTCCTGAAGGTTCACCAAGATGCAGTTAGGTATGCGGCAAACAGAGCAAATTAACTGCAATCAAGTAGAAAAAAAAGAAAGACGTCAGTGCCCTAAGCACTATCATTTGTGCCAGGGAAATGTGGACGCAGCGATAGCCACAAGGGGCACATGGAATATGTATTAGGTGCTGTCATTCTACCCACTCATGCACAAGCAACAAAAAAAAGATATTATTAAAGAAGTCAACAAAGTAACACGCTTCCTGATTGGGGCTGTACATTGATGACAGTTTCAAACACACAAAGGACATGTATTAACTCTCCATCAGTACAGCAGTGGACACTAGACACACCTTTCTTACTGTATTTATGTTGACATTTTAATATCTATATGTTCTCATTATACGTAATAACATTTTTTTCTTGTTGAAAGAAATTCTGCATTTTTGACTAATTTTTCTGGGTATAACAATGATGAGGAGGTTCCTAGTAGACATGTGACTATATCAAAGGGAAAAGAAAAAATGAATAGTCGCGGTGGTGTACATTGCTCTTCCACCCCGGTACATGGCTAAATCAGGCAATCATCTGCTTTTATTCATTAGTTTAAAATTCTGGTTAAATATAATTTTTTCCATGATGTTTTAGTATTATGTGTTGTGAGGGTACTGATTGAGAAGGAAACTGAATTCTGGTGTCACATTTGATTCCTAAATCTCGAAGACCACCCTCCTAGGGGCTCCAGAGTCTTATAACTTGCCTTATGGCAGCCAGTTCTCTTCTCTTTATCTTGCATAGACTGTCTGAGTCTTTAAGCCTGGGATAGGAGTGTTCAGCAGGAAAGATCCTTTAGGAACCTGGGGAGGAAGCCTACTTTAAAGAGTCAGAGAGAGATTTAGGGGATCTCCCAGTTAGGTACTATTCATCTTCAGCTACAGCCTCACTGCATTCCTACAGCTCAGGGCATTTTAGTATTCATGGAAGCAGTGGCTTCAGAGAGGAAAGAGTGACTGCTTTCCATTAAAACATCTAACAGATTTGCAACAAAAGACATAAACATATTTTAACGAAAAAATATGCTAAAAACTTTGTTTCTTAAATAATAAATAATTATAATAAACAATATAATGGCACAGTAAGGAGACAACGACTTGCGTTCAAGGTCCTCAATGCATGGAGTCTACATGTTCTCCCTGTGTATGTGTGGGTTTCCACAGGATGCTCAGGTTTCCTTCCACAGTCCAAAGACATGCAAGTTGAGTGGACAGGCATCTCTAAATTGGCACAGGTGAGTGTGTTCACCCTGTGATGGACTGACACCAAGTCCAGGGATTAATCATGCCAAGAATGTAGTCAGACTTCTTTTTGGGCACATACACCATCAGCATGGCACTGCCAGATCTAAACACTAGCATGGTGAGTTGCTCACATACTGGAGTGTCTATAGCTGCAGGTGGAAGCTGCCGTCACACCTTACGTAACATCTTTTCCTAAATAAGAAGTGGCATTGCACATGTACTTTGTCAGCATGCCTATGTCGATCAAACACAGGAAGCTCTGCAGTCTACTTTGACTTTACATTGTAGGAAGGCAAGTAAATAAATAATAATAAACAACATTCTATATTCGATATATCTCTCTATTATAAAAAAAGACAACATTTTTTTTCCTGAGCCGAGACATGATCTTTTGAAGAGAGACAGAGAGACTTTCACGTACTGTGAGTTAGTCAAGTCATGTCATACCTACAACCTTTGGAAGCGAGTCCCATAAGACGGTGACTTTTGCAAGTCACGCCCTACTAGAACCATTTTCAAACAAGACCATGGTCATCTAACGTCTCAGTTGTTGGAATGCTTTTGGCAGACACACTTCCTGTGCTCTCAGCTCTTAAAAATTTTATACATTCTAGATGATACGTCAACGACTAAGCGAAGAAGAAAGAGCAGCGTGTCGAAAGAGACCCAAAAACATTGGAGAGAAAAGAATGCAAAAAAGAAAACGAAAAAGAATAAAAAATAATCTATGTAAAAGTTCTGAAAATAAGGAAAGTAATGATCAGCCCGTTCCAAGAGATGTAACCACACCCGGGGTCTGAAAAAGACAAAGTAGAACGTCCTAAATAATTCAAAAACGTTGGTGCGATACACATGCAGAGTAGGTTAGAGATAATGAAAATAGGAAAAATTCAAAAGTCTAAAAAAAATGATAGTAAAGATTACATTAGCGCAAACAAATGGAAAATATTACTTGGTGAAATAACAGAACAGCGCAAAGAGATCAAAAAGTGTTTGAGGATGTCTGGGGGAGAAGAAAGACAAGGCAGTGAGACAAAAGGACAGCTGCTGTACAGGCTTTTAAATGTTTGAAGTGCCGCACGAGATGTAGATCAAGCGGCACGGCAGCAGCAGCAAGCCAGCAGCTGATCAAGCAAAGAGGAGGTAAAAAAAAAACCCCATTGTATCACCATTTAAGAGGGGTTTCAGAGGAGTGACTGTGTCTCCTTGGGGTGTGTTCAGCCCCTTTCTTCACAACTGTGTGTAGCACTGGTGGGGGGATTTGGCAAGCGAAGCGAGCCCCCTAGTAAGTAACATATAAATGTTTTTCATATAAAGACCATCAAAAAACATAATCGCAAACTGAACTTTGCACGATACCTTGGGGAGCTTTTCTAGGCCCTGCTGTTTCATTGAAGGACATGTGTGGGGCAGATTCCTGACAGGATGACACCCAACCTGTTGCTGCATCCAAACAGTGCCATCTTTTGTCTTTACATCTGGTGCAGCTGCGTTGTTCTTATGTGTGACTGGACGTTTCTTGTGTGGAGGGCTTCAGTTCTCTTTCTCCGATTTAAAACCCTCATCCTCATCTGAATTCACCTCTTTTATAGCACATCTTTATTTGAAAACAGCAGTGTCAGATCGGGGGGAGTGTGAAAGTGACTGAGAGAATAAAACTGAACTAAAAAAAATGCTAACCTTACAAGTACCATAAATTTACACTGGCTGTTACAAACTCAAATCAAATGTATGTTTTTATCCTGTAAGTAGCTGTGCAGGCCTGTGCTGTGAAAAGCCCAAGCTCCTAGAAACTATTGAAAGTTTTTTGAATGGCAATATTCAGAACGATCATCCATTGATCAACAATAATGCTCAGATAATCATTCTTCATTTTCTTGAAATAATATAACACGGTACAACACCCTAGTACTATTGAAATAAGGCTGAAAGCATATTTCTCTTTTGTTGCAAATGGCGCTGTTCAGTTATTTCATTTTGTCGAGGTGTTTGTCTCACTTGTGCATTAGCAGCTAAGTGAGTTTCTCTTTCCTCTGAGGTTTCATTTTGCCGATGTACTTGCCTCCCTTGTCTATCAACCCACACTTCACCACTACCCAGGCCGGACAGACAGACAGACAGACCCACACACTTCCACGTATAGATGTTTATATATAAGATAGTAACAATAAGAGCAGATCACTACTCAGTAACAGTAAATCTAGGAAGGACCTGGAATCGAACTTGCAACGTCTTGATTATGAGTCAGGAGTTCTTACCTCCATACCAGCTAAGTCAGCATCATACCCTAACCCAATTTCTTTTTCCTTTGGTTATATTTTTGAATAAAAGCACACTTGTTTTGTTATACTTTTACCTTTTTTGAAAGTGCTTATTTGATATTTGGGCTTCAGTCTTCACATATTGTACACTTCATGTCAAAATTTTGTCATTATTACTATAATATGAAAAAAGTTTCTGTTTTAGCTATGTGTTTAAAATTTCTTGCCTTGCATTTCCTGTCATCCTACATTTGCCCAGATTGTTGTAGACATGGAACACATGTGAAATGCATGTGTTCCAAATAATGATATACAGTATTATTTACCCTAGACAACTTCAGGTACCTCACACCCAGATAAAGAGCCTTGAGCTGGGAGATGGGATAGCAGGGTTGCTTGCTGCTTGTGCTGATCGACACATTTGTAAAACAAAGACTCTAATGCAGAGGTGTGAAGGAATTTAAGGTGGCCCGGGATTATGACTTTTTTTGTAGGCTTCAGGGAATCTAGTGTTAAAGCCACCTCTTTTATGCTTATTCAACATTTATTTCTATAGCACATTTTCATATAAAAAATGTAGCTAAAAGTGTATTGCAAAATGTCAAAAAGAAAGTTACAAGACGAAGAAAATAAATTAGGCAACAATAATAAACATTAAAACAAAATAAATCCATATAAGCTAATTAACATAGATATATATATAATTAGTAGAAAAGTACCATCTGTCACAGATGTCTGGGGTTCTTACCTGGCCGGGATGCCTAGAGGGACCGGATAGAGACATTAAAAGCTTCCGGGTCAGGAGGGCACAACCGCCCTGGAACACGAGAGGACCACGAGAAAGGAGGAGAGACTTTCCAACTCGTTGGGACCCGTGGCCACCGCCAGGGGGTGCCTTAAGCCTCCTAGAACCCGGGAGAACTTTACTTCTGCCACACTTGGCAAGATGGCGGAGGAACCTGCCAGGGATGCCCAGAGTGATTCCGGGGCAAAGGGCAGCACTTCCGCCACACCAGGAAGTGCTACCGGAAGATTGTCTCCAGCTACCTGAAGCACATCTGGGCGGGAATAAAAGGCACCACCTCCTTATACTCAAGGAGCTAGAGTCGGGAGCAGAAGCAGGACGAAGCTCCCAGGAGGAGATTGGCGGCTAAAGACTGAGTTATTGAAGAGTTTATTGGGGAGATTTATTTGCTGTGTGCATTGTGTGTGGATTGGGACTTTATTCCTGTATTTGATGGTGTGTAATAAAAGTGTGACTTTTATAAAGATGTGGTCTCCGACTGGTGGTGTCCGGGCAAGTCTCACACATTGTATGTCTCTACTGATGAGTACGATGATAAAGTCAGATGCTCAGGAGGGCTGAAAAAACAAAAGAAACTCCAGTTAAGCTGGAGGTAAAAAAACAAAATCTGCAGGGGTTCCAAGGCCAAAGAGACAGCTCAGCCCTCAATGGGTATTCTACCTAACATACAGTGAATGTTCTTACATAATTCTTTATCGTTTCTAGGCTCCCCAAAAGATTCACCACCATGGGTCTAATGGACAGCTGGGGAACTCTCCTTTATTCGAGCACCACAGTGCCTCAGTCAGGTGGTGGTGGCACAAATTAAAAAGTTTCAATTCAGTTCAATTCAAGCCTGTTGTAGCTTTGTTCTGATCAAAGCATTTCAGCCTCTACAGCATTTCCTTCGATTCATTTCATTATTTTTGCACTGAGCCAACACATTACTTCTTCTACATGTATTTATTAAGTAGTATCATAAATTGTTTTAAGCAAGAGGAGTTTGTGGTTATTGTAGTTGAATCAGCATGACTTGTTCAAGTATACTGCAACACATTTTAAGTAATATCTCTCCGTCTGTGTTCTCCTAATTGGTCATTCACCTCCTTCATGACTCCAGCGCAGTGACACACGCTCTCAAGGAGTTGTAGTGCGGATTTGCTGGAGCAATCTGATTTTTATGTACTCAGACTATGAAGCCAGGCCAATCCATCCATTCAATATATCCTCCTTTTCTTCTTCTGGCAGTTTAAAGGAATCATCAATAACATTTGATTTACAACCTTATCCAAAAGACACAGCATTCTAGTGATGGTAATGAGAGATTTATGGTTTATAGAATAGAGTGCTCCCACTCAGGCCTTGGAACCTGTTAGAATAAAAGCTGAGAGCATTTTGTGTACAATTTGTGTGGTTTTGATGAGCTCATCTGGTTCCTCCCACAGTCCAGTCCATGTTGTTAGTTTGGCTGGGTTGTCTACATTTTTCTAACGTGAGTGTTATTAGTGTATCCCTCGTGCACTAAGCACTCCTCACCAACAGCCCCAACCTCCTGGACAGGAAATAATATTGATAAAAAAGGATGAACAGTCACCAAATACTAACCAGAATGAATGAAAATAAACTTCAGCATTTTGCCTCTCCTTATGCTGCCTGAATCTTGTTTGACCTGCAAAGGGTGCCTCAGACCCCAAATACCAGACACAACTGAATTCCACACACAGGTCCAAAGTTCAAAAAGATGTTCATTTAAAGCAAACCCTTCTGACAGGTTCCTTCACATAATAAAGGAAACACTCCTCTCCTCTCCTTTTCTTTCTCTCTACTCTTTCTTTTCTTCTTCTTCTCCTCTGCAAGCGAGTGTTGTCCTCTTCCTCTCCCGACTCCGACTCCCCTGTGTGAAGCAATCTCTTTTATGGTGGATGTGGAAGTACTTCAATGCTTAAATACTAAAAGTTGGCCAGTACTTAGAGTATCATTATTTCTACTTAGAGTGTGTTCCAGTACCCCATACTTACTGCTTGAATTTTCACTTCAATCAAATGTTATTGTATCATGGCGGTTGTAGTTTCACAGGGAACCTACCTAGAATACCAGCACCTATTCTTAGCATACCAGTGTATCGTAGCAATATATTTGATCCTTTGATCGAATGCTAGTGAATGCTAGTGCTGCCAGTAATGGTGGTTCCACTGCCGTTGCCACCAAACTGCATCCAGAAGTACTTCCAGGCCAGGCAAAATGTGACAAGAGAGCTTCCATCCAACAGATCCCTCTGGCAATTCCTACGGACCCCCATTGGGCTGCATTCCAGATCTGTAATTCCTATTCAGCCCTGAAACAGGAGCTACATTAGAGGGGTATTACCACCCAACCAGGAAAAGAACAACTAATCATTCAAGCTAGGATGACAGTCCATCTAGGTCATTCATCACACAAGTCAATTTCAACATATTAAAGTGGCACTGTGGCAATGACTAGAACTACTACCCCTTACTTTGTGAATCCTGTGTTCAAATCCAGATGTTGTACATTCTGCCTGCGTCTGGTTTTTCCCTGTGTGCACTGTTTTTCCCAAAGACATGCACACGAGATTATTAGTGATCTTGCATGAATGCAGGTGGATGTGTGCATAATTGTGTCCTGCAATGGGCTGGTGCACCATCTGTGATTAGTTACCACTTGTGCCAAGCACTCCAACAGGTTCTGATCCTGTGATCCTAAACTGAATATGTTGGTTAAAATATAAATCATTGATAGATAAGATTATGTAGTCACCTCTCATATGGTTCTTGTAGGCACTGCTCTGTACTTAAGTCAACTTCTGGAACAATGCATTGACTTTATATGAAGGCAGCTACCATTTTGTTGAGTCACAGTATTTTATGGTGTATGGGATTTACTGCACACCTTTGAAAGTCAGCTTTAACTGGAATGTAGGAAGTGGAAGCACCACCTGAAAAGCATCATCAAGAGTTACTCACCTCTCAACCTAATGCCCTTTTTTAAACATTACCCTTTGTATTAGTAATTGGATGATCAAATTATCACAATTAATTTTAATTTGATACTTGTCATCAATGCCTCCCATATCTCAAAGGTCACTAAGAAGTGACTTTGAGTTGCTAAGGCCATGTCCCCAGATGTTGAGCCGAGTGACATCATCAGTGCAATGGTATAAAAACCCCATGTCAAAGTTTTTAGATGTATTTCAAAAAGAAGAGCATGATCTCTTTCTAGAAAATAGTTACTGTACAGTGGTGAATCAAGGAGTGCTATGTGGCCTTATTGTTGCAAATAAAGCCTGAAGTTTTAGGGGTTGTTCGTGCCTTGTGCCCTGTGCTTTCTAGGTTATGTGGTATAGCGGGTCCACAGCTCGTTTAGCAAAGGCCAGTTTTAAATAAATAATCACCGCTCTCGCGGCGGCTTAGCGAGGGGGCGTTGGGCCATAGCAAGCCACGGGGCGATCTGCGGTGTGATCGTTTCTCACCGAGTGCACAGGTGAGGCGCTGCCCACATCCGTGATCTTTCCCATGGCTAATATGCTGCAGCTGCTATGGCCCCTCACTAGATAAAAGAAGTGCGAGTCGGTTAAGGGGAGAGATATATTGGAAATGAAAAAAAAAACTGAGGTTACTGGGAAGCAGGTCGGTGCGAGAGAGAGAGCCACGAAGAGCAGGTGAGCGAGCAAACGAGCGCTCGCGGGCAGCTGCGAGGGCCTGGGTGTTGGGCCTACACCCAGGCGTTTGAGTTGATGTTGCTCCCGCTGAGTGAGCAGGTAGCAGGAGTGACCAGGGGATGGTGATGAGCCGCAGAAAGCCGGAAAGGCAGCGGAAGTCGGGAGGCTTGGTGGTGGAGTCCCCAACATGAGCGACCTGGCCGTTGGTGGAAACCAAGTCTCGGGGACTGGGATGAGTGCCAGACCGAAGCCAGGGATCGGGAGGTCTCCAGTCTCGTGAGAGTGAAGGGAAAAGGGCAGCTGCAGAGAGAGAGTGGCTTCCCTGTTGCGAAGCCTGGACAGGGAGAAGCAGGGGAGTCACAAGTTAAAAGAAGCACCGAGCTTTTTGTTGGATTTTAAAGATTGTTCTTGTTGGATGTTTTGACCTCTGGTTTTAAAAGGATCGTTTTTTTTTTCTATTGTTTTAAACCTCCACATGTTTTTTTTTTTTTTTTGGATTATTTATTGAACCTTTGAAGCACTGCACTTTATTTAATTGAACACTGTTTTTGTTGACTGTTTTAATAAAAGCACTGTTGCACCTTTTTACCATCCCCTTGCTTACTTGTTGCCTTCACTGACTAGCTCACTCGGTAACATTATTGACGGTGTTGGGTTCAAGGGCTCCCAAACAGAGATGGGAGCATGGAGCCGAACCCGCATCGTCACAGGTTAGTCCCCAACTTCCCCATGAACCTGCTCAGGATAAGGCAGATATAGAAATTGCATGGATGACATAAGAAGCAGGAGGAAAAAGCATATGAAACAGACTGCAAGCCCCAAGATTTAACTTGAGGACACTCTTGTTCACAAGAAGTTAACAAAATAGGAGTCAGCTACGCCATCCCTGCTATATGGACAGATACAAAGCTATCCAATCCCTGGTGTCTGGACAGGAAACAAGTCACCAAATGAACAAAGTGATAACAAACTGGTTATTAATGTAAACAACAATGTAAATAATGTTTTAACCAATTTTAATTAATGTTCATGAGTATTATGCAGTAACTTTGAACCTATTTAACAGAGGAATGGGAGAGAAAGAGAGATGTATGTGCCATCATTGTTCAACCAGAAGCTTCCATCAGCCTTGGACCCAGCCAAGACATCCAGAGCTGGAGAAGAAATGCCACTCTGTCCTCTTTGCTGCCACCATTTTGTTTGGCTGCTGCTCTAAACTCTTTTGTATAGTATAGTTTAACATTTAAATACATTTAAGGTGATATAAGCTAAAGTAGCAGCTTGTTGAGAAGTTACCTGAGCTCTTAGGAAACCAGCAGCAACTTTAATGTAATTAAAGACTGGAGAATATTACAACAATCTAGACGAGAAAAGGCCATTCAGCCCCGCAAAGCTCGCCAGTTCTATCCACTTAATTCTTCTAAAATAACATCAAGTCGAGTTTTGAAAGTCCCTCAAATCCCTCAAATCCTACTGTCTACCGCACTACTTGATAAATTATTCCATATGTCAACGGTTCTCAATGTGAAGGAAAATTTTCTAAACGTAACTTTTCTACCGTGCCCCAGTGTTCTTGCCTGAACTAATTTTAAAGCAACCGTGCAAATTCATTTTATAATTTTAAACTCTTCAATAATGTCTCCTCTTAATCTTCTTATTTCTTAATCTGAAAAGGCTTAGCTCTTCTACTTTTTCCTCATATATAAACCACTGTAGTCCTGGAATGATCCTTGCCACTCTTCTCTGGACCTTTTCTAGCGCTGTTATGCCCTTTTTGTAGCCTGGAGACCAAAACTGCACACAATACTCAAGATGAGGCCTCACCAGTGCTTTATAAAGGTTGAGCAGAACCTCCTTGGACTTGTACTCCACACATCGTGCTATATAACCTGACATTCTGTTAGCCTTCTTAATGGCCTCTTTACACTGTCCTTCTCATAACGTGTACTTTCAATTTCCAGATCTCCCATTGTGTAATCAAATCTAACATTTTTACTTCCATTGTCTAATACTTTACATATACTTAAATTTAATCTGCCACAAATCTATGGTTTGTATGCCATCTAAGTCGTGCTATAATGGTTCAAAGGATTCTAGATTATTTGCCAGTCCACCTAGCTTTTCCCCTGGAGACAGACAAAGTTCTATCTATCATCTGCAAACTTAACCAACTTGATATTTTTATTCCTATCCAAATCATTTACTGTATATATATTAACAATTGCAGCAGCCCATGCACTGACCCTTAAGGGACCCTACTCTTAACATCAGCCAATTCTGATAAGGTTCCACGCACCGTCACCCTCTTCTTCCTGCATCTGAGCCAGTTCTGCACCCATCTACACACTATGCCTGATAATATACCATTTTAGGTGTCTTGTGGGGTATTTAAGTAATGCTGACTCCTGAGCAATGCTATGAGTGCTAGGACATGGAAAGAGTGGTGTGTGTGCAAGCAGGTAAACACCAAGTCTGCCAGTTTAAGGCACAAACCTGCATATGTACAGGGGTGTCTTGTACAGGGAATGAGGGATAAGCTGGAGTGACCTTTGCCACGGTTAAATTACCACCAAATGGATCAAAAGAGATCACTTATTGTAATCCCAAGATAATACAACTGGCCAGTTTATCAGCAGGAACATGCAGTTGTCATAGACAGGCTATGCACTGTTAGCTTCTCATTTTTGAATTTGATTTTGTTTCTTGTGCTGGTTCTGATGAAAGATAGGATTGTGCACCTGGCTCTGCCCCTCGCTTTGTACTTCGATTTGTGTTCCATTTCAAGGTCCTTCTTCTCATTTATAAACCTGTGCCTCTCTCTGTGTGGCAGAACAAAACCCAAATCAGCATCACAGAGCCAGGAGCCCATTCAGGCAACATTGTGCCAATGGCAGGAATCATTGTGAACCCCAGAAGGTAAATTATAATATTTTCAGCACATTCAATGTTTTAATGTCAGTTTCGTGCCATTTAGAGCATAGAGATGCTGAAAATAAATAATAAATTAATTATTTTATTAGGACATTAGGACATTAGAACACTCTAGACGAGAACAGGCCATTCAGCCCAACAAAGCTCGCCAGTCCTATCCACTTATTTCTTCCAAAAAAACATCAAGTCGAGTTTTGAAAGTCCCTAACGTCTTACTGTCTACCACACTACTTGGTAGCTTATTCCAAGTGTCTATCGTTCTTTGTGTAAAGAAAAACTTCCTAATGTTTGTGCGAAATTTACCCATAAAAAGTTTCCAACTGTGTCTCCATGTTCTTGATGAATTCATTTTAAAATAACAGTCACTATCCACTGTACTAATTCCCTTCATAATTTTAAACACTTCAATCATGTCATCTCCTAATTTTCTTTTGTTTAAACTGTAAAGGCTCAGCTCTTTTAATCTTTCCTCATAATTCATCCCCTGTAGCCCTGGAATCAGCCTAGTCGCTCTTCTCTGGACCTTTTCTAGTGCCGCTATGTCCTTTTTGTAGCCTTGAGACCAAAACTGCACACAGTACTCAAGATGAGGCCTCACCAGTGCTTTCCAAGTCTTTGAATAAATCAACAATGAAAAATTGCAGACATATAGAAGTTAGTTTGACTTACAGGCTCAAATTGGCATTAATGACTGAGTGTGGCCCTCTGTGGACTGGCAGTCCATCCAGGGTTGGCTGTGGCTCCAGACCCAGAAAAATAAAAAGCAGTTTCAGCGAATGAATGAAGTAACTGGAGAAATCTAAATTAATAGGTGGAATCCATACTATTTTCATATTTAGCATTACCAACCAATATGAATTCAGCTGAGGATCGTAAGGTGGTGGTTGGTATGCTGGCAGTGGTAGGAGCAAGGCAGAAACAAACCCCAGATATAGTCCTGGTCCTTCACAGGGTCTATTTCACTCAGCCACAGTCATAGGTGGCAAACTTAGAAATTGTAATTAACCTATGAAGAGTTTTGGGATGTGTAAGAAGAAGTGAAGTATCAAAGATACAGACAGAAGAACATGGAAAATCTACACAGACAGTGACTGACCGAATGACTCCTGAGCTGTCAGGCCTCACTGTTAACCACTGTGGTACTTATGAGGTTTTAGATTTTCTAATGAACCTAGTATGCCCAACTTTGGAATAGGGAATGAAACTGGCGGTCACAGAGAAAATCTTCACTTTGAAAATGTGCAGCTTTTATGCAGTGCTTATGCACATATTCACCACCTTTGGAGGTTTTCATATTTTATTGTTATACTGCATTGAATCACAGCGGACATAATCCTGATCTAGAAGGTCCAGCTTGTGAAGAGTCAGTATCATGGCTCAACCTACACAACGGAGACAAAAGAACACTCCTGGTAACTTCATGAAAAGGTGATTGAAAAGCACAAGTTAAGGGATGGAGACAAATCACTGGAGTCCAGTTAAATCAACCATTAAGAAAATGGGAAGACGATGGTCCAACTATAAGTCTGCCAAGAGCAAACTGTCCACAAAAACTGAGTGGTTGTGCAAGAAGACTAGTGAGGGAGGCCAGCAATGATCTATGAGAACTCTGAAGGAGCTGCAAGTTGCAGTGGGTTAGAATGGAGAGGCTGTGCAGTTAAAAACTATTGCCCAGGTGTTTCACAAGACACAGCTTTATGGGAGAGTGGCAAAGATACAAAAACATGCAACATCTTGGCTAGCGTTTGCCAAAAGGCGTATGGAAGACTCTGAATTGAACTAGAAGAAGGTTTTATGGTCTGATGATACCAAAATTGCGCTCTTTTGCCAACAGACTAAATGCCAAACACTGCCGATTAGCAAAAAAGCCCCATCCATACCATGGCAGAATCATGCTGTGGGAACACTTTTCTACAGAAGGTCATGGAAGATTTGTGAGGGTAAAATGAAATCAGTAAAAATGTGAAATCTTGGAGGAAACTTGATATGGTGTGCAACAAACCTAAACCTTGGGAGAAGATTTGTTTTCCAGCAAGACAACATTACCAAGCATAAAGCCAGAGCTCCACAGGAGTGGCTTAAAAACAACAACGTTAATGTCCTGGAGGAGCTGGGTCAAAGCCCAGATCTCACTCCATTTGAGAATTTGTAGCTGGACTTGAGGCAAGCTGTTCACTAACAATCGCCATGACACCTGACAGCAGTTTGGTAAAAGTTGCTGAGCCCAGATGTGTAAAGCTGGTAAAGAGAGGAAGATCGATCTGTGCACACACACACTCAAGGGTGTCATGGCTGCCAAAGTTGCATCTAGTAAATATAGACTTGGAATGAGTGAATACTTAGATGATCAGTTACTTTGTGTCTTATAGTCATAATTAATTTAGCCCACTTTTCAGAGATCTGTTCACTTTAATATCAAAGAATCGTTTTCTGTTGATCAATGCCAAAAAAAGCTAAATTAAATCCTCTCCACTTAAACTTTTTTGACCTGTGTAGCTGATGACAGGGCAGAAATTGTGGCGAAGCAAATTTATAATTTGTAATTTGCCTCTTGTTTGTTTGGATCCGCTTTTGCAGAATAACAATGAAAGTGCAGCAAATATGATGAGAGACATTTTTGAAATGAATATTAAAATTTTCCTCCCATTGACACTTTAATGGATGTGGAGTCGGACTCTTCTTTTAGTGGGGTGAGGTTTTTGTCAGTCACTTAAACGGATTCAATACTGTGTAGCAATAAAATGTGAAAACTTTGAAAGGGGTAAATACTTTTTATTGGCACCGTATGGACATTCCAGCCCAGGAAGTGAACCCGGCTCTCTCGAACAGCTAGCCACTACGCCACTCAAAAACAACAGTGATGTCGGGACATTTCAGGAGTTGTACGTAGTAAAATTATGTACAGTAATTTCCCCTGTTTAGTTCATACATTACCAGTGGACCACTTGGCAATGGACTAAAGTTTCAAAAATAATTATTCACGTCAATCACACATGATTTCCAGATTTAGGAAGTGTAAAATTTTTGGCTTTCTGTACTGAAGCTGCTCTCCGGCACTGACGCAGACTAAAACTTTCCCATGAAAGTTCTGGTGAGAAAAAGAAAATGAGTTACATCTCATGCTTTCAGAGAGCAATAAATGAAAGCCTGTAAGCTTTTCTTTTTCTTTTTATGTTTGTTTGGTGTTCATTCACACAACTGTTTGCCATTTCAAATCATCCCATTGTGATATTGCTTGGATATGCTAATGATTTCTTTGCATTTCTGATCTGTGCTACTAACCATTTTAAGCCTTAAATTAACAGTCCCATGTAGTGTTGCCAAATTTGCACCTTTAACCTTTTGCTCCAGTCGTCTATGGTGCACCAAACGAGCGTGCCCAGCTTCTTGTCGCATTCACACTTTTAATTGTAATTTTTTTAGGGTGGAAATGAAACAACTCCTCTCCAAGCACTCACAGAGTCCCTCAGCCCACTTAGTTTGCATGGAGATTTTATAACATATGGTGTCATTCTGAGTCTGTAACTGGCACAATAGTCACCATCACTGTAAGGCACCATCTGTTTAGGATTGGAAGAGACTTTGGAGGCTGCCGGCTAATACTCATCTCAGTGTCATTAATATGTATTCATTAATGGGGATAAACAGGACATTTTTGATGATGAAATGCAAAAATGGTTTCAGACACCAAAATCACTACATGAAGAATGCTCCGATGAATATGTTAAGTGTGGTTTTTGTTTCTTTTTTGAGTGTTTAAGTGACTGACAAAAATCTGCCCCCACTAAAAGAAGAGTCCTACCCCACATCCATTAAAGTGTCAATGGGAGGAAAAATTTAATATCCATTTCAAAAATGTCTCTCATCATATTTGCGTCACTTTCATTGTTATTCTGCAAAAGCGGATCCAAACAAACAAGAGGCAAATTGCAAATATGCTTCGTCACAATTTCTGCCCTGGCATCTGCTACACAGGTCAAAAAAGTTTAAGTGGAGTAAATGGTCCCTGGGGAGTAGTGGAGTGCTAGCATGAGGTAGGGCATGGAGTCACACACAACTAGATATTGTGAAGTGCAGAGGGATATGAGGAACCCAAAAGAATAGTTGGGGTGCCAAATGGGCCACTCGCTTTAATGCAAGGAATAAAAAGAAAACAGAAATAAATGGATGTGCGATGGCACAACAGAAATTCGGGCTTCAAATACATGGGGCTTTCTCAAATAAACCACTCAATATAGTGGGTCAATTTGGAGCTACATCCAGGTTGGTCTTTGTTATACAAATTAGACTCTTCCATCCGGGGACATCTGCCTTTATGCAGACCAAACCAGAAAGGGCGGGTCTTCTCTAGGAAATAAGGGTGGGGCTAGTTGACGTCATTGGGTGTCTTCTCGGAGCTGTGGAGGGAAGAGATAACAGCACCTCCTCTTACCTCGGAGTGCTATCATATACCTGAGTTGAACTTATAAGGTGATCCTCAGACACCCATGTGTGACAATACACACACACATATATCTGTATATATACACAAATATATATATACATTGTGAACGCGGCCACAGACAGGCAGACATGTTGTTAAACACCACCACACGTTTATTTTACAACTATTTACAGAGTCAAAAGTGCACACACGAACCCCAACACAGTCCTGGCCACACAATGCCTTCTCTTCGGGCCGCCTCCACTTTCTCTTCTCCTGCCTTGTCCTGCCTCCACCCGACTCCAGCCTCGAATGAAGGGAGACGGCCCCTTCTATATCATCCCGGACGAGCTCCAGGTGTGTCCCGGCATTCCTCCCTGGACACGCCCCAGTGTGGCGGAAATGCCGGCTGTTCTCCCGGAAGCTCTCCAGGTGTCCCTTTTCTTCTTCCCCCAGCACTTCCTGGTGTGGTGGAAGTGATGAGGTCCAGGGTCCCCAAGGCATTGGAGCGCCCCCTGGTGGTGACCACGGGTCCCTACAGGGTTGGGCTTCCAAGCCCTCTACCCGTGGCCTCCAAAGCAACCAGGAAGGCAGCCCCCACGTGATCCAAGGTTGGGCATTGACTATCTTCCAGCCCCTCAAGGCGTCCCGGCCGGGTCGTTGCCCCTGGTATCCCTGACAACATATATACATACACAGCCCTGACACACAGACAGGTGTAGGACACAAGTTCAAAGCACACGGGTCTTTTATTTTTTCTTTTCCCTTGTGGGAAACGTCTTCCCCGTCTCCCACAAGCACAGCAACACAATCCCAAACACAAGCACAATAACTCAACACAATTCTTTTCCTTTTTCTTCTTCTTTTTCTCCTCCACTCCTCCCAGCAACCTTAAGCTCTCCGAGTAGTGGCTGCTGGCTTCTTGTATAACGCACTAGGTGCTTGATGACCTATTTCTGGGTGTGGTGGAAGAGCTGCTCTGTTGGGCTCAGCAGCAGCTACAGCACCCCCAAGCGATGCCCACGGATCTAACCCTCACCTATTCTGTTTCTTTTCTCGGTACCCAAATGTGGCAATTGGTGCCACAGCCCACCTGCCAAGTTGTTTGCCTGCCTATGGTAAAGTCATCCCTGATGGAGGATCACAGGAATCATGGGAAAGAGGGGTCCTTTTATCAGAGCAACGTTTCAGCCGTGGCATGGCCAAATGGGGAGGCAGCTAGATGGATGAGGTCTCCAGGACTCTAAAAATATCCAAACCTAATTATGTCATATCATCTACTGTTAAACCGTACTTCTAAAATTTTTATTATTATGCTGTCTTAAGGAATTGTTCTGTTCTGTGTATTGTATTGTATTGACCCCCTACTTTTGACACCCACTGCACGCCCAACCTACCTGGAAAGGGATCTCTCTTTGAACTGCCTTTCCCGAGGTTTCTTCCATTTTTCCCTACAAGGTTTTTATTGGGAGTTTTTCCTTGTCTTCTCAGAGAGTCAAGGCTGGGGGGCTGTCAAGAGGCAGGGCCTGTTAAAGCCCATTGTGGCACTTCCTGTGTGATTTTGGGCTATACAAAAATAAACTGTATTGTATTGTATTGTATCCCAACCGGGCTGCACCAAACTCCAACTCCAACTCCCATGAAGCCCTGTGGGGCACCGCAGCAACCCAGGGGAGCTGCCATTTAGCGCTCCAGGGGAGGTAACACTCTGGATAGGATGGCTCTCCCAGCCCTCCCAGCGTGGAGGTGTCCCAGCCATCCGCCACAATATATATATTGTATATGTACTGTATATCACACACAAGGCTGGAAACAGCTTTGAACAAACTGGCAGTACATCACACACACACACACACACACATAAACGCTCACACAGGGCCAGTTTGGAAACACCCTTGAACTTAACATGCATGCTTTTCTGACGTAGGAGGAAAGCTCTGCAGATAAAACTGTTTGGACACTGGAAGAACGCACAAACTTCATACAGGGACCGAATATGACCCAAGGGCACAAGGAGCTGTAAGGCAGGAAACCTAAGCACTGTTTCACCCTTTATAGATCCTACATACACACAAACATATGTCTCCCCAATCTACATATTTTCTAAACCCCTCATTTGTATTTTATAAGCCACCCCAGACTCTATGTCAGCCCATCACACTTACACTTATCACCATAAGTTATGATGCTCTCCTTCATGGTGCCAGAGGGCCATGTCCCTGGTCTCACCCCTGTGTGTGACAAGCATTCACCCTCTCTCTGTGTTTTGCATGTCTTCTTTATCTTAGAATACTCCTACATCCTCTCACTTCCCCAAGAAATGTGCCTCAAGGCTCTGACACATTATGCAACTTTTCCAGAGATTATCAGTCAGTCTGCCTTTACCTAATCTTAGCGAGTCAGGGGCAGTAGGTGACACACTCCCATCAATCTGTAATGTGACATATCCAGTCACTCACTCCAACAAAATCAAACAGCTTTCACTTTGACTTTACTGTAGTCAGGGGACAGTCTTGTGTGCGTTAGAGCTGGCAATCACTGAATGCTCATCTGGAAGTACAATGCATAGAAGGCAGTGACGAGGAATAAGGAACATGGGGGCACTGAACCTGACAAACACTAGAGAAACTCATCAGCCTGATGTCTTGTGTTTTACATACCATGACAAAAGGGGAAAAAGAGAAAAAAAAGGCAGACACTTTGACTGAACTCACTATACCTGTTAACCCTTTGTATAACACCGGCTCCATCAGGCAGCATATAATTAGCTGTCACAAAAAGAGGAACCGCGAATGTGCTAGAAGATTGGCACAGAGCTGGATAATTAGGCATGCCCAATGATTTCCTGTCATTTAAATTCAGCAAGTCTGACATGCCCCACCACTAGAAGTTACATAATCTGACATCAGTTTTCCTTAACTGTTGACTCTGAACTGGCCAAGAATGAGAGGATATGAGCTTTCCTTCCACTAAACTGTAATCTCATCCAAGGTTGTGCGGATAAGGACATGATGGCTACTAACACTGTAACAATGGAAGTGTTTTAAGAAAATTGAACTTTTTGTGTGTGTAAAAATGAGAGCTAGTGACTGATGTGGGATTCATACCAAGGGGACGTGGGGGTAGTTGAGCTAAGCATTACAGTGATCCCTTGCTATATCGCGCTTTGACTTTCGCGGCTTCACTCCATTGCGGATTTTAAATGTAAGCACATCTAAATATATATCACGGATTTTTTGCTGGTTCGCGGATTTCTGTGGACAATGGGTCTTTTCATTTATGGTACATGCTTCCTCAGTTGCTTTGCCCAGTTGATTTCATACAAGGGACGCTATTGCAACATGGCTGAGAAGCTACCCAATCAGAGCACGTATTACATATTAAATAAACCTTCTCAATGATATACGATATGCTTCCTGTGCGGCACTTTGCATACTTGAAAGCCCAAACAGCACGTATTGATTTTTGATTGTTTGCTTTTCTCTCTCTCTCTGACATTCTCTGCTCCTGACGGAGGGGCTGTTCACACACTGGCCTAGAGGATACGGACGCTCCTTTAAAAAATGGCTGAAAGACTACCTTCACATTGCTGCCTTCCTTGTAGCTGCTTTGTCCGGCGGTGCCTCGCATACTTAAAAGCCCAACAGCCCTATTGATTTTTGATTGCTTACTTTTCTCTCTCTCTGACATTCTCTGCTCCTGACGCCCACTTTGAAGAGGAAGATATGTTTGGATTCTTTTAATTGTGAGACGGAACTGTCATCTCTGTCTTATCATGGAGCACAGTTTAAACTTTTGACTAAAGGGTGTTATTTCATGTCTAGAGGGCTCTAATAATGTTAGAAAATGTATTTAGAAGGTCGTAAACAGGTTTTTCGATTTTTTAAATAAAGAATCCTACTTCGCGGAAATTCATTTATCGCAGCAGAGTCTGGAACGGATTAACCACGATAAACGAGGGTTGACTGTACTCCCCTGGTATGCCCACCACCTTATATACACTGTAAATTGTCTGAATGACCAACACTGGAGAGGGCAGACTGACAGCCCCCAAGAATGATACAGAGCCATACTGGCAGACTTGATAGTACTATATCATGTAAGTGTGCTGGGTGCCCAAGAAGAGTAGAAGATCGTGAGCATTAGGAAGAGTTGGGGCCAGTGGCGGACTTTCATTTTTTGGGCCCTGACACTTGAATTGTTATTGGGGCCCCTTTGCAACCAGTAACAAGGTCTGGCTCTTTACTGTTTTCTTCTTCAATAGGGTTGATCCATGACAGATCACCACTGATTATATATATATTTTTTTATTTTTAATTTTACCACTATGTGTTGTAGTTTTAAAAACCCCTTCTCATACAGTTGATACCCCAAATTTTTAAGCAATGTGGAATAAAGTCATATCTGGGACCCCTCCAGGATTAGGGACCCTGAAGCTTAAGCTTCATTAGTTTCATAGTAGATCTACCCCAGAATGTGGCCTAGGATAAAACTTGACACTTGGTGGCAGCTGGCCCTGGATGTGGACCCTGGACTTCCTCTAGTAGAGTGAGAGGGAGGTCAAAGAGGCAACACCAGAGACTACAACATCTCTTGGCCATCACAGGGCATATGGGCTCAGAAAGGAGCATATGGAACTGTGTGAGGCTCTAATAGAGCCAGCAGCAGGGGGCCTGACTTAGAGAGCTGGCCCTTTAAGGGGAACAGAAAGCCCAAGAGTGCAGTGGCAAAAGGGAGTGTCAGAGAGAGTCTTAAACTGGAAGAAAAACAGGGTCTTTAGAAAAATACCCGCTTTATGAATGCATGTTTTCTAGTCTAGGCCTCAAGGTTTGTATTATACATATACTTTATGTGTCGTATACAGTATATATGTGTATATATTCACATGTCCATCTATATCTGTACACAAATTATACCTAGAAATCCTCCTCACTCTCAGTGACGCTGCTTTTATAAAGAATTATGTGTACTGCACAATTCTGTATAAAAGTATAAAATGTTAAATGCGCCCGGCCTACAATACAGAATTGGTGGACGTGAAGTCAGTGCAGCAGGCCACTTTTGTTACCTGGCAAAGTCCCAGAGAAAGGCCCCTCAAGAGCTTCATTAAAATGTATCCAGGCAGACTTGGGCCTAAAAGAAACTGTAAGCGTTCATGTCAGACCCACCACAGCCCTGAACAGGTCCCCTGCTGGCTCACAAACAGTGGTACAAATGGCAGAGCTGAGAGTACAATCGCAGCGTGAATAGGCCTAAATTAGGCAGCCCCTAATACCAGTTTACTAACACCTGTATTAGTGTTATATCACTGTGGGGTGGACTGCTGTTGGACAAGCATTAATCCTCTAAGCTGCCCATTTGCATATCCCTCATTAGCTGATTAAAACCTGAAGGAGGCAGGTTTTCGCAGCTGGTGGGTCCATTCCACTACTCGTACAGCCTGGGTGGCTCAGTAATGAAGCAATGTCAGTGAATGTGAGGTTTATATGTGGGGAAGGGATTAACAGTATTAGAATTTGTGTGAACCAATGTGGCCATATTCTCTCCACTGGATCTCAGTAATTGGATGGGAGGAGAAATGGCCGATCCATTAGTTGTGACTGTTTGCTCAGGAGTTGGGGAGCAGTGTTCCAATTTTACTTTCTATTTGGCTCCTTCCTTTTCTAAAGCAAGGCTGCTTTGTCCGGTTGAGCCTTTAGCACCTTTGTGTGCTTACCAAACTAAGCAGATTCCAGTACAAAGCAAATGCCTTGAAGATTTAGAAGGGGACAGTCTTGTAAAAAATGCAGCCGAGGTTTCAAGTAGTACTCGAGGGCAAACCAATCAGGCTCGACTCAATCCTGGAAGAGAAAGCGATGGATAATTGAAATCTATAAACACCTCTGAAGTCTCTTTCTGATTTTATTAGTTCTTTATTTTTAGGTCTGAACAACATAGCATCAAAAACGCCGCAGGCTACTTACAAGGAAATTGAAAAGTTTAGAATTCAGAATAAAGAGAATGCAATTATGGTAGGGATTTGCTAAACCTGCATAATTTTAATAGCAATTGTCAAACCTATTCCCTTTTTATTGTTTGCACAGCTGGTCAAAATTCCTGGGTATAAGTTTAAAATGTTTTGACTGAAAATGTTGTTTTCTAAAGGTGCTAGAGAGGAGTTTCCAATAATCTGAAGTATAAGACTATTTGGCTTTACATCCAAATGTGATCACCTTACTGAAGAATTTCAATAGAAAATTACTTTTATTGCTATCTTTTTCAAATATGTACTTTTTAATGCACCATGAACACAAAACATAATACAAGAGGCTTTTACGAACATGAAGATATGTGAAGTTCAATAAACCAAGGATTTCAATAGTAATCATAGAGCGACCGTTTATTTTTTATATATTATTTGTAAATCCTGATACGGAGCAAACCATAATGAGGCGGTTTACAAAACTAACACAAGTACAGTTAAAGTAACAAGATGAAGAGAGATGAAACAAACTTCTAAGAGCCCACACAATGACTGCACAGGACAATAGGTGCAGGTTACACAAATAAATGTTTCCAAGCACAGACTCTTGAAATGAACAGTTTAGTTTCATGTCTGATTTTTAACAAGGACACCAATTTAGCAACGTGACCCAAAGGAGAGGCTCTGTCCCAAACAGTAGAAGCAGAAAGAAAAGGCTGTCATGTGTCTGGCAAGCTATGATGGAAGTGGATCCCACTTTTTAAAGTGAAATCTTTGTAAGCAATGTCCAAAGTACAGTATTGTGTCAGGAGCTACTGCACTTTGCCTAGGAGAGGGGCAACATGCTCATTGCATCTGTTCCTTTTCAGACCTCTGGTAGCAGTATTGGCAGAATGGTGGCACACTGTTTAGTACTTTTCAACCAAGCTACTAGGAGGCCAGGTTTGAATCCTGGGCCTGTGCAGTGTCTCTGTGGAGTTCTCTTCATATCTGCATACATTTTTCTCTGGGTGGGTTCTTCCATATTCCAAAGTTGTGTGCGCTAGGTTCTCATTATTGTTACCGTTATTTGTATGTTTTCTTGGCAAATCTGGATTAGCCCTGTTTGAGGGAGTGTGGGTGTAGGTATTATTGTTCACTGATGGATCGGCTCCGAGTTTCATATTAGTTCTTGACTTTATATGCTGTTTTTATTTTATAGTACTGCATGCCACTCAGCAATGTTGCTCATAATCATAATGTGCAGAGATGGAGATTTAAACTCCTCAGGCGGCATTTTAAGGGCTGCATTTTCACACGAGTATTTTTTTAACATTATGAAATAAAAATACAAACAAAATAATATTTAAGTATAAACCTTGATAATTACATATACATTCACTGCCTGTTACATATTGCATATATATATATATATATATATATATATATATATATATATATATATATATATATATATATATATATATATATATATATATATATATATATATATATATATACAGTGGGATGCAAAAGTTTGGGCAACCTTGTTAATAGTCATTATTTTACTGTATAAATCATTGGTTGTTAGATAAAAAATGTCAGTTAAATATATCATATAGGAGACACACACAGTGATATTTGAGAAGTGAAATGAAGTTTATTGGATTTACAGAAAGTGTGCAATAATTGTTCAAACAAAATCAGGCAGGTGCATAAATTTGGGCACCACAAAAAAGAAATGAAATCAATATTTAGTAGATCCGCCTTTTGCAGAAATTACAGCCTCTAAACGCTTCCTGTAGGTTCCAATGAGAGTCTGGATTGTGGTTGAAGGTATTTTGGACCATTCCTCTTTACAAAACATCTCTAGTTCATTCAGGTTTGATGGCTTCCGAGCATGGACAGCTCTCTTTAACTCACACCACAGATTTTCAATTATATTCAGGTCTGGGGACTGAGATGGCCATTCCAGAACGTTGTACTTGTTCCTCTGCATGAATGCCTTAGTGGATTTTGAGCAGTGTTTCGGTCGTTGTCTTGTTGAAAGATCCAGCCCCGTGCAGCTTCAGCTTTGTCACTGATTCCTGGACATTGGTCTCCAGAATCTGCTGATACTGAGTGGAATCCATGTGTCCCTCAACTTTGACAAGATTCCCAGTCCCTGCACTGGCCACACAGCCCCACAGCATGATGGAACCACCACCATATTTTACTGTAGGTAGCAGGTGTTTTTCTTGGAATGCTGTGTTCTTTTTCCTCCATGCATAACGCCCCTTGTTATGCCCAAATAACTCAATTTTAGTTTCATCAGTCCACAGCACCTTATTCCAAAATGAAGCTGGCTTGTCCAAATGTGCTCGAGCATACCTCAAGCGGCTCTGTACTGGGGGCAGAGAAAAGGCTTCCTCTGCATCACTCTCGCATACAGCATCTCCTTGTGTAAAGTGCCGAATGGTTGAACGATGCACAGTGACTCCATCTGCTGCAAGATGATGTTGTAGGTCTTTGGTGCTGGTCTGTGGGTTGACTCTGACTGTTCTCACCATTCGCCGCTTCTGTCTATCTGAAATCTTTCTTGGTCTGCCACTTCGATCCTTAACTTGAACTGAGCCTGTGGTCTTCCATTTCCTCAATATGTTCCTAACTGTGGAAACAGACAGCTTAAATCTCTGGGACAGCTTTCTGTATCCTTCCCCTAAACCATGATGGTGAACAATCTTTGTCTTCAGGTCATTTGAGAGTTGTTTTGTGACCCCCATGTTGCTACTCTTCAGAGAAAATTAAAGGAGGAGGGAAACTTACAATTGACCCTCTTAAATACTCTTTCTCATTATAGGATTCACCTGTGTATGTAGGTCAGGGGTCACTGAGCTTACCAAGCCAATTTGAGTTCCAATAATTAGTTCTAAAAGTTTTGGAATCAATAAAATGACAACGGTGCCCAAATTTATGCACCTGCCTGATTTTGTTTGAACAATTATTGCACACTTTCTGTAAATCCAATAAACTTCATTTCACTTCTCAAATATCACTGTGTGTGTCTCCTATATGATATATTTAACTGACATTTTTTATCGTAACAACCAACGATTTATACAGGAAAATAATGACTATTAACAAGGTTGCCCAAACTTTTGCATCCCACTGTATTTATATATATACATTTTAAAAGCTTCAAATTTCACAGAGCGTAATTGGGCACACTGAACATCTGAGAAGGAGGCACAGTGGCTTCCTGGGTCCTCCCTGCGTCGAGTTTGCATGTTCTCCCCGTGTCTGTGTGGGTTTCCTCCGGGTGTTCCGGTTTTCTCCCACAGTCCAAAGACATGCAGGTTAGGTGCATTGGCGATCCTAAATTGTCCCTAGTGCGTGCTTGGTGCGTGTGTGTGTGTGTGTCCTGCAGTGGGCTGGCGTCCTGCCCGGGGTTTGTTTCCTGCCTTGCACCCTGTATTGGCTGTGATTGGTTGCAGCAGACCCTGTGACCCTGTAGTTAGGATATAGTGAGTTGGATAATGGATGGATGGAACATCCAAGAATGAAAACAACACATATGCGTTCCTTATTTTTACATTTTACATTGTGTATACAGTATATTATGTCATTTTGTAAAAGTGTTGTTAATTTCTGGAATGTTGTTAAGTGTCGGTCTCAGGTACTAGGTCTGCATGTGTTTGGTTAATAATGACAGGTGCCCTTTAGCTTGCCAGGAAGTTTAGAAACAAAAATGTTATTTTGAAAAATGTGTGGGATGAGTGACACAGCTGAGTTAAGATTCACATTCAATTTTGCTATTGCAAAACTCATTAAGAAGTTTTTATGGGGGGACACAAACAGAAGCAGTGAAGAATTTACACATTTTTACATTTTTAAGGCCTATTCTATGTGTTTATTGTTTTTAATTAATCTTTGTATGTATTATATACATTTAATTATTAGGGTGGCATGGTGGTACAAAGGTAGTGCTGCTTCCTCGTAGTAAGGAGCCCAAGGTCCCGGATCCTCCCTGTGTGGAGTTTGCATGTCCTCCCTGTGTGGGTTTCTTCCTACTGACCAAAGACATACAGATTAGGTAAATTGGTGATGCTAAATTGACCCTTGTGTGTGTGTGTGTGTGTTTGCTCTGCAATGGACTGTGGATTGAGTGTTTCATCTCGGACGCAGTAAGAATAGTGGACAGTGGCAAAATGTGCCTTTCTTCAGGCAGCATATTTAACATTCCAGCCTCTGTGTGCACAACTATGTGGAACTGGACTCGGACACAGACAGGCAGACATCGTTTGTTCACCCAACACACTCGTTTTATTTATAAATATTTACAAATATTTCAGTGCATGTCCTAGTGCCTCCAGCACCGATCCCCCAAAGTCCAGGCCTCACAGTCTCCAGAAGCCTTTTCTTCTGGCCACCTCCACTCCACTCTCGAGCTCCGTTCACTTCCACCCGACTCTTGCTGATGACTGAAGGGAGGCGGCCCCTTAAATAGCAACCCGGATAGGCTCCAGCTGCTTTCCCGGTTCCCCTGCAGACACACCCCCATGTGGCGGAAGTGCCGGCTGCGCACCCGGAAGCCCTACGGGTGTCCCCAGTCCTCAGTGCTGAGGTCCAGGGTTCTTCAGGCACCGGGGCGCCGCCTGGTGGTGGCCACGGGCCCCTACAGGGTTGGGCTTCCATGCCCTCTCCCCATGGCCCCCAACACAACCAGGGCGGTCGCCCCCTCGTGGTCTGGAGGAGGCACAAGCCCTCCTCCGGTCCTCCTGGGCATCCCGGCTGGGCTCCACCCCCAGCTGCATGCGACAACTAGTAAAGCCTTATTGTGGTAAAATTGTGATTACACATTACTTTTTAATTAGTCATGTTGCTCATTGGCCTAAAATTTATTGCAGTTATTCCAATTGCCAATAGGTTTAAACTGCAAAGCTACTCTACCTGGGGGCCTAAATAGGAAGATTGATACCTCCACTGTGATTCCGTATTAAACATGACATTGACTCCTGAGCTGGCGAAATTCTACATTGACAAGGCTTCAGGGCATGATGGAATCATGTGCCAGCCAGCTGTGTTGGGTCTTTCAGCGCCTGTTCTCCCACTCCTTCAGTTTGCAGAAGGTTCCCCTGCAGGGGTCAAATGAAGGAAATCCACATATCAAAATAATCTCCAATGAAGACAGGCAACTAAATTGAAAAAACACAACATAAAATAAATGTCTTTTATATAGCTGGGAAAGTTTCCTAGCTGTCACATCAGGTGGCTTCACCTCATGGGCTCCACATAAAGGAGTCAAGACAGATAAGAATGAATCTACTATTAACACAACAGACAATAATTAATAAATATGACATTATTACTTAAATAAAATAACAATAAATCAAAAACATAATGAATAATACAATATACAAAGTTACACTTAAATAATAAAAAAGACAATGCATACAAAATAATACATACATTTGAGCCAGGTAAAAGACCCTAGCTGTAACGGCACAACTGGAAGGATTGAAAATCTTTTTTTCAAAACCAAAGAGCAAGTCAGAAATCAAAATCTTAATAAACTAAGCCAGAAACGGAGAAACCAAAGAATTTGTCATTAAAACCAAAAATGTTAACTAAATTGAAAGTCAAAATTCTTTGCTATTATAATATGTAATCCTAATCACTAAACAAGCACACTAACTTGCAAAGGTTTAGATGGAATACACAATCTTGGACAACCGTCATAATGATGATGTCATGCATCACATACTTCTGGTCATTACCGCACAGTGACTTAGTAGCAATGGCAAACAGAAATTCCACAAAATGGCAGCGCCCAGAAAAAGAAAATCGCATTACATATCAATAAAATTATGATTTGAAAAAATAACTTTATTAAAACAAAACCAAAAGCGTACTGCCATGAATGAAAAATACAGTGACAAGCCACAAAATGGTAGTATGAGCACCATACCACATTCACTTCAGAAGAGGTCATCCTCTTGAAGCTAAGCGTGTTTGGGGTCACCCAGTAGGAGACCTTCTAAGAAAAGTCTGGGTTGCTGCTGGAAGAAGTGTTGGTGAGGCCAGCAGGAGTGCTTACCAAGTGGTCTGTATGTGGATCCCAGTGCCCCAGTGAGATGATAAGGACGCTGTGCTGTAAATCCTTTGGATGAGACGTAAAACGGAGGTCCTAACTCTTTGTGGTCATAAAAAATTTCTTCATAAAGAATTGGCATGTTCCATTGTCAAGGCTAAACTATCCACCCTGGCCTTGGCTGTTTTGGCCCCCTAATCGTCCCTATCCCATATAGGCTATTTATCTCTTTCATCTAATCGCATTTAATTGCTAATGTGTGGTAAGCATACTGGTGCAAAAATGACTGCTGTTGCATCATCCAGGTGGATGCTGCACATTGATGGGGGTTGAAGTGGCTCCACACTCTGAATGTAAATTGCTTTGAGTTGTGAGAAAAGTGCTACATAAACATAATGTTTTCCTCTTCTTCAGACAAGAAAATCCATAAGACTATCAGACACAGTCAACAAGGAAATCAAATAACCCAAATGTCATAACCTGAATTGTCTGTCAAAATACTATATACAAGAGATGAAATACAGTAACAGAAAACGCTAAAATAAAATAATCACTGTGATGGAACTTAATGCCACCTTTCTCTCTGCAATTGCCAGTCAAAATGATCCTGTTGTCATTTAGCTGGTGGTTTCAGCATTGTTTGCGTTAAGATTATGGGCTAAGTAAGTCAAAGAAAGGCCTGAAGCATGCACTCCCAGCATATCTTAGGCCTAAAAATACCTCAAAAGGTACAGGGGAATTATTAAAAACTCCCTGCTCTACCAAACAAAATTCTTTTAAGAATAAAATTTAACAAATAAGAAAAGCTGAAAATGGCCAAGAATAATGATTTAAAAATCAAGAAATCAAAAAAATGTTTAAAGTGAACAAAATTAACATAATGAACCAACAAAAGTAAATACCAAATAACCAGGCAACAATTCCAAAAAACAGAGACAAAAAGACAAATAGATCAAAAGAAGAACATGATTTAAAATTCCAGAAAAAAAAAGAAACACAAGAGGATCTGAACAACCCAAGCATGATCAGTAATGCCTCAGATCAGGATTTAAATTTGCTCACACACCTACCTGAAGTGCCAGGAGACATAGCTCGCATAGGACTAACATACAAGGGAAAGCAAATATTGCATTAATAGAATTTACAAAATGAATAGCTACCAAAAGTGTAAAAAAAAAATTCTGACATGAGCATCACTTTGCACCCTTGAAACTAAGTTACCTGAACTATTCTGTAACATTTCAGCAATTATTTACCGCTCTGATACTGACCTTTCTGATCATAAAATAGGTCATTATGATAGCAACTGACGAGAAGCATTCAAAATTAATTGCAGAATTATAGTATTTGAGGGCTCCTCTAAAGTGCCTCTATTTCTTGCACTATTTGGTTCAAAAACTAATCAGCATTGTCATCTCATTACAGGCTTAAGTTACAAGTTTGGTATTTTTCCATCCAGTCATTTTAGCTCTAGACCATCATCAAGAAACTGTGACACACAGAGAGACACACATCCATCATCAATATATCAATGCCTTTGGTTTTAGGAGACCCTGAAACTTGGAGATCCATCGAAAACCAGAGATTTTGAAATTTTGACGAATCTAAAGCTTTTGGCTCATAGATGATAGGTTATGGGGAGCAAGGGCACAAAGCAAAAACTATAAAGACAAAACAAAATATTAAATATAAGAACGTAAAAAATAACAAAATAATCAACTAAATATAACAACATAAATAAAGAAATACCCACGCACAACACCAATCACATCATCAAGTTTGCGGATGATACGACGGTGCTGGGACTGATAAGCAGGGATGATGAAAGAGCATACAGAGATGAGGTGAAATGGCTGTCCGCATGGTGTGAAGACAACAATCTATCTCTCAATGTCGACAAGACAAAAGAGATAATTGTGGACTTCAGAAAATCACATCCTGCCCACATCCCGCTCAGCATCAACGGTTTAGATGTGGAGATTGTTAGGAGTACCAAGTTCCTCGGTGTGCACTTAACTGAGGAACTTACGTGGACACATAACACCTCATCACTAATCAAGAAAGCCCAGCAGAGACTACACTTCCTGAGGCGGCTGAAGCGAGCAAGTCTTCCCCCTTCCATCCTCACCATGTTCTACAGAGGCACCATTGAGAGTGTTCTGACCAGCTGCATCACTGTCTGGTATGGAAACTGCAACGTATCCGACCGCAAGCGCCTGCAAAGGATAGTGAAGACAGCAAAGAACTTTATTGGGGTGCTTCTCTTTTCTCTACAGGACATATTTTACAAACACAGTGTATGCAAGGCCTGCAGCATGGTGCAGGAACCCTTACACCCCTCACATGGACTTTTCACACTTCTGCCATCCAAGAGAAGATACTGCAGCATCAAAGCCAAATCTGCCAGGCTGCAGTATAGTTTTTACCCCCAAGCTGTCAGACTCCTTAACACCAGGCTGCCCCCTGGGACCTTCCACACTGCCTCAACCACCTCTAAAAACAGAACTTTTATACATGCAAGCCACTGTCCTGCAAAGATGAGTGTGCATGAAGAAAAGAACTGAAAATCTCATACTGACCTTTAAGTATTTGGACACTCTTGATATCCTTCTGCTGTGAAACATTCTGACCTGTCATTGTTTACACACGTCTTAAACAACTATTATCATACACTGATAATTTCTGTACTATCTATATCTATTATTTATTTATTTATTATATTACACATCTTACACATCAATATTGCTGCTACTTCTTTGTCCTATCTTTGCACAATGTCTTGTCTTGTTTGTGTTTTAATTTTAAATTTTTATTCTATTTTTAATTTACTATTTGCACATCATATTGTTACACTGTGGACCCTGAGCTTCGCAATTTCATCTATCTGTATACTTGTATATGGTTGAGATGACAATAAAGTTCACTTTGACTTTGAAAGAAATAGTAAGAAAACAGTAACCAGTAATAGAGCCCTGGCAAAATAGCAGTCAGGATTGGAAGTGGTCTTAAGTGGCTTAAAGAGCAAATACAAGTTTGTTAGCTTGCTGTGCGACTCTCAACCTTTTCCCCATATACCCTTTACGTTAAAGGACACATGTTGCTTCAGCAGGGCTTGAATCACAGCATTTGTATGACTTTTATTTTAATAAGTTATTGGGTGTCTTTGGTTTGCATAAGTAATTGTGCAGTTTTGCCGGGAATAGGAAAGGAAAATGGTGACATAGGGGGTTAACAAACAAGCACCTCGCTGAAAAGTGAACAAGGTATTAATTTCTCTGTGTTATATGTAAAACAAAAGGTACAAATATTTATGTTAAGTTATTTACATGCTTTTTATTTTGTACTTTGCCTTTATAGCTCTTACAGTGTGTTTATGAAACAAGGTCACGGAAACGGTAATAAACGTTCATAAACCATCAGTCTGAGAGTTGACCATCATTCAGCTGGGGTACCTACACCTGAAAGACATTAGCTTTTCCCTTTCATGTGGAACTGATGCACGAACAGTAAAATGTATATTCCATGACTGTTTGGTGTGGTTTTCTCCTAGAAGTAAGTAAATCCTGCTATATACCAGAGGAAATAAGGCAAGAAAGTAACACATAAAATGAATCAAACAACATGGACTTCTCAATCATCCAGTAACATGTTGACTATTAGCAAGAATTCATTCCGTTAGAGCAATGCAATGCCATGCAGTTCCATCATTTTTGTAAGTCTGTGTAAGAGCTCTGAGCCTGTGTTCTGTGAACACAGTGATGTAAACTGAGTCCAGAATTTCCTCTAGTCATTAGGAATTACTAGAACAGGCTGCTTTGTCCTTTCCTCACAGAAAAAAAACATGGAAAAAAATTAAAATACAATTCCATGTTTAAAAATGTCTTTTATAAACAATACAAATATCTGTAGTATTTGTTTTCATCTAACTTAATTTAAGGCATCATATTCATTTTCTCCAAGTCAATGGCATCAGACTGCTTGACACCTGGTTAAAGTTGCTTTTAACTTTCTGATATCTTCTCAAACAAATTAGTTTTAACACTCCTTATGCTAAAATAATTAAAATGACAGCTAATGAACAGCAAAATTCATCTTCATTTTTTTCAATCAGTGCCCCCTTTTCTCTCACCTTGGACCACTTGAGAATTGTGATTTGCCACAGTACATCGAGATATAACAACAACAACAACAACAACAACATTTATTTATATAGCACATTTTCATACAAACAGTAGCTCAAAGTGCTTTACATAATAAAGAATAGAAAAATGAAAGACACAATTATAAAACAAAATAAATCAACATTAATTAACATCGAATAAGAGTAAGGTTCAATGGCCAGGGGGGACAGAAAAAACAAAAAAACTCCAGACGGCTGGAGAAAAAATAAAATCTGTAGGGATTCCAGACCATGAGACCGCCCAGTCCCCTCTGGGCATTCTACCTAACATAAATGAAACAGTCCTCTTTGGATTTAGGGTTCTCACGGAAGGGCTTGATGATGATGATGGTCACGTAGACATCTGCCTTTTAATCCGTCCATCATTGTTGGTGCATCATGAAGCTTTGAGTAGGTGGAGGTGGCGCAGGCCACCACAACAAAGAAACCGGAAAAAGAAACAGAAAAGAGAGTAGGGGTCAGTAGCGATTTTAGAGCCACCATGAATAGTTATTTTGAGGAAATCGAGCATATAGAGTATCAGGATTAAGTTAAATTAAGATTAAAATGAAGTTATAAAAAGGCCATGTTAAAGTAATGTGTTTTCAGCAGTGTTTTAAAGTGCTCTACTGTATCAGCCTGGCGAATTCCTGTTGGCAGGCTATTCTAGATTTTAGGTGCATAGCAGCAGAAGGCCGCCTCACCATTTTTGTCAATTTTATATGTCCTTAAATGTGTCATAAAGAAAATATCCTTACTTGAAATTAATGGTGACAATCATACTAATAGATGAGCCGTCATACAATAAGCATGATACTCTGGAATTCTGTGCCCAATTTTTAAAATGATATTCTAAATAGGGAATTATTGGGATATGATGTGGGCTGCTACTACTCTGTTTAATTCAGTTCAGTTCACCTCGTTTATGTAAAGCACGAAGTATAGGCTGTGGACCACCAGGGGGCGTACAGCTCCCCAACCCCGGCACAGACAGACGCAGAGCCCAGTTTTGCCACAAAACACACGTTTATTTATAGTGAGGTAATGCCTTCCGCCATTTCTCACCGGTACACCACTGTTCACAAGCACAAACAATACAAAAGAACACAGTCCTTCTTTCTTCGTCTCTCTTTGCTTCCACTACTCCTTGCAAGCTTTGTCCTCCACCTCCCAACTCTGGCTCCTTGAATGGTGTGAGGCGGCTACTTTTATAGTGCATCCGGAAGTGCTCCAGGCGTTCCTTAATCTCCTTTGGCAGCACTTCTGGATGTAGTGGAAGTGGTGCCACAAAGGGATTAGCCGTACTTGCAGCACCCCCAGGTGACACCCATAGGACCCAACAGGTCTGAACCAAATTACAACTCCCAGTGTGCCCTGCAGGGATCCGTGGTGCTTTATCAACCCAGGAGGCTGTCCTCTAGTGTCCTGGGGAAGATAATACCCCAAACATAGATAGATAGATAGATAGATAGATAGATAGATAGATAGATAGATAGATAGATAGATAGATAGATAGATAGATAGATAGATAGATAGATAGATAGATAGATAGATAGATAGATAGATAGATACTTTATTAATCCCAAGGGGAAATTCACAATGCTCTCTCTCCCTCAGTCCTTCCACCCAGCTGACGTCCCAGCCGAGTAACAGCCCTGGCCATCCATCGTAAGTCATAAAACTATGATATAACAGTAAATTAAAAAACAGTAGAACATTACATAAACAAACAATTTAAGTTAAACACATTAATACTAAACTAAATGTCAATGATTAATATAAACAAATCACGGAAGTCTAAGATCCCAATAAACATAATGGCATAATAACTGAAATATTATCAGGTGATAATGGAGGGGAGGAAAAAGGAAGATCCAGTTAGTAGTATTCCTGGAGAAAATAGATCTCTGGGGCTCCATCATCAATTACAACAAAGTCCCAGGTCTGATGGCGTGGGTAAATTTTCTCACCTGGGCTTTTTACAATTTTAGAGGCACCTAGGAGGCAGACTGAATTCCATTTAATACTTAATACCAAGCCTTCCAATACCTCTGATGTTTTGTAATGTGTCTGCCAGTAACTAAGTGGTTTCAAAAAAGAGATGGAAGATTGGGTGACTAAGATCATTCTTTCTTTAATGACAACAACAAGGCTTCTTTTCTTTTCTCAGTTTCCAAGCCAAGCAAGTTTTTGGATCATTTTTAAACATCCTAAAAAACAGAGGACAGACAAACAACCCATGCTACCCATACTAGCAAAATATCAATTAATTAAATAAATAAATACTACAGGAAAATCAGAGCAGTACACAAAAATGAAGCGTGTTTAAGTGGAGTGGAGCTTTTGAAGAAAAGAAATGTATTGCTCAAGAGTAGAGACTTAATTACAAAAGCCAACAACAGCTTGGATGCATTTCACTTATGTGCACTACTCTGATTTTCCAGAAATATTTTATCAAATCTACATTTATTTTGAATGTTGCAAGCATACAACTCGATAACCTTAGACTACCTGTCAAAAGCTTGGGGTCACCCAGAAATTGTCATGTTTTTGATAGAAATTGGTACCTTTATCATCAATATACCATTAAACTGATTTTAAAATATCACCAAGACATTTCTAATGTTGCTAATGGCTATTACTATTTGAAATAACTGATTTTAATGTAATTTTCACATATGGCTGCAAAGCCCCATTTCCAGCAGCCATTTCTTCAGTGTCCTAACAGTAAACTCCTTTAGCTTTTCCTTCATTAGCAATTACATGCTAGTTTGTCGTTAATGAAACCTTTCTAACTGCATTAGCACCACTAAACCTGTTATTCTGTTCACTTGTGATGAAAGGCATTGGCATTCCTAAAGTTCAGTTCTGGGTTTAAAAATGGTCAAAATAAAATAGCTTTCTCAAGAAATGTGCCAGTCTATTGCTTTTTTTGCAGAAGGAAGGCATTTCTATATGACAGACTGCCAAAAAACTGAAGATTTCCTACACAAGTGTCTGTTACTGTTTTGAGAAAAGAGAGAGAAGAACTGGATCTAACCAGGATACAAAAAGAAGAGGACGGCTTAGATGGACAACTGCATTAAAGGGCAAGGACATCAGAATCTGTAGATTGAGAAACAAACACTGTACTGATCCTCTGTTGTCTTCTTCACTAAATACACACCAAACACCAGTGTCATCTAAAACAGAGAAAAGACATTTCTGGGATGCTGGCCTTAGAGGCAGGGGTTCAAAGGAAAAAAAAACATTTTCTTTAGCGTTGGCCCAACTAACCCTCATTGAAGTCCACTGTATGAGAAACTTTGTTACCTTCGCTCTCCATGAAAACATGTTTTTTTTTCTCAACAATCACTGCAAACAATATTGTGTATGTAACAGATAAAAAAAGATACTATTTTTTGGCAGAGTATTCCTTTAACAGCTCCTTACAAATCATCTATTTAGGCTGCTACCTAAATGAGTCACAGTAATATTTATACAGTACATTCTATGATAAAGAAAACCTCTCACGCAGCATAACCAACACAACTGTCGATTGTGTGGTTGCTCTTAGATTTTGAGGCACAGCGGTGTCTTTAGTGTTATATAAATGGGAGAGAGGTGTACCTGGAAGGGAGAATGGTTAACAAACTAGCAACCTTTTTATTTATTTTGTGGCCCCTCTTGTATGTATTTTTATTGTTATGTTCTACAGTTACTGGGCTGCTCCATCACAAAAGTACATGGATTAAATACATTAACAGTTGTCACACACGTGCGCATGGGAGGCAGCTAAAGGGCTTGAGTGAAGGCAGTTCGGAGGCATGCCGGGGTGTGGCAGAGTGCACTGACTCTTTTTCTCCCTTGCCTGTAGACCATCCCCGGGGGATTTCACCTGGCTCTCCTGACATCACTTCCGGGACTGAGCCAATGGAAGTCGGCCACACCAGCTCCAGTCCCTCTGATGTCATGTCCGGCTATGAACCAATGGTGGAAGACCACGTGCTGGATCCATATGACCTCACTTCCTGTCTCCCCCTTTAAAACCTGCCCCTTTTCCTTTGTTTCCTCAGTCTTGTTTTGGACTCAGTTGAATGCACTTCAGTGCTGATTATTTGTTAAAACGACCTTTTGCAGCCAGGATACCACATTATACAGGTGGCTGCCTCAAACCTTCATCTGTCCATGTCTCGTTCTTGTGACACAGTATCACTAAAACACATTTGTGAGTTGGCAGATACATTTTACTATATGTAAGTCCATTCCTTTCTTTTTAAAATTGCTGAACATAATGCATAAATTAGGTGTAAACAGTACAAAAATAAATCTATAGAAAGTCCGTTTTGATAAAAAAAAAAAAAAGTATATCACAGGACATTAGATGTATGTACTCCAGAAAGCTCATTCTACCTGGCACTTGTTTAGGTTGACTAATGAGCCGACAGCTTCTGACATGGCTAACGATTAGCTGTTTCAAGCTCTCTTGTTTAAGTGGCAGATATGTGCATGTCAAGGAGATGCTTGACAAAGAAGCCTGAATAAACTAAGAAATCACCTGGGAAAAGTGTAAATGACTAATCAGTCAGGCATTAGCGTCAAGTCTGAGACTTGATCCGAGTGGTCCCAAAGTGACCCAAGGGGGGGAATTTGGAGAGCATCCTACTGAAGTCAGCAGACTAGCACATGGGTCTCAGCATTGGTGTTGACTTTCAAATTGCACTGCTTCAATACAGGGTAAGGAATGCCGGGGTAAAGACTCTTTTAAAAAGCCCCTGCTGGGTATTGACTTTTTGGCGGGAGCTTAATGTCACTGCAGCTTAGCTTCAGTCCATAAGGCTTACACCAGCCTGAACCTCTAATTAATGCCTGGTTTTATCCTCAGACCCCATGGGCATGACCCTTGTTGGAAGGTATTTACTACAAACTGGCACCAGGCCCTCATAATGTCAAACCAACAAACCAAAACAACCTTATGGAAGTTTTCTTTTTTTTTGTTTCTTGAAAGAAAGTTTTTAAATAGTTTTTCTGTCCAGATGATGCAATGATGTTTATGGTTAAAAGTTATTTAATATGTAATATGTAAGTGTTCAGATTAAGAAATGAATAAATGAATGAATTTCTTCTTCATAAAGCATCCCTATCCAACAATCTGGATAAAAAATACCACAATAAAAGCCACTCTTTTCATTTTGCTATCATTTCAATTTTGTTTCCTTTCTTTGGGCAGTGTGGCCTAGTGGCTATGGCACTGGACTTTAAACTACATAGCTGCTAGCTCAAGGCCTCATTTCTGAGCCAGTTATTTATAGCTTTCTACAGAAAATAGAAAATAAATTGAAATAATTTCATTTGTGAAGCATGGTATTCAGTGTACTGATGCGCTATATAAAATATGGTAAAGACTACATTTAGAATTCTAAAAAATCTATCAGATTTCCGAATCAATGTGAAGCTCCCTTGTTACTGAAACCCAAGCCTGTCTCAAGCCTCTAGGCACCGCAAACCTCTACTATGTGCAACTGGGGTTCAAGGTCCATGGATGCTTGAGGATAAGAGTGTGACGCTCAGGTTGCCTGCAGTTGGTGTTACCCCCTTCAACCCGAGGCACTGATAGTCATAAACCGAGGATAGACAGGGCAAAGAGGACACACAGCAACAAGAGGTTAGTTCAAACAGTGAATTTTACTTTGATTTTCAATCCATACAAATCGGTGTTCATCCACAAATAAAGTGCAGTGTTGTTCTATCCATAAATAAATAAACAACCTTCAATTAAAAACAAGTGCTTCATGGATGTTTCTATCAATAAATAAGTAAATAATCCAAATGGTTAAAATCAGAAAGTTAAAACATCTGTCCCTTTAGAATCCATCATGAGTTTTTGTGCCTTCTTCTAACGCATGTCCCTGCTGCTCACCCATACGGTCTGCATCCCTTGGTATCCCTTGGCACCCATAAGAATCTCTCAGAGAGGGAAGCCAAGCAGTTGGGATTAATGCCCCAGGTGAAGCAGTAGTAATAATGCCACTGCTCTACCCGGGGCACTGTTGAAGATCGCTTCCCTCCTTTCTACCATATCAGCTTTGCCTCAATCTTGACTCCTCTTATCTCCTGAATTGCCCTTTAGACTTTCTTTCGTTCTTGTTCTCTCCCCATTTCTTTCCTTCCGGGCTCTCTTTATTCCTCCATGTATGTGAAGTTTTATTTACGACCCATGGAGTACCGATGTGGAACAGCTGATCTAATCATCGATCTGCTGACCTCCACACTGAGCACCTTGAGATGGCACAATACCGCAACCACACATATCCAAAGAGCCAGAAACACACTGTTTTTATTTTAAAAATCCACACAATGCCACAGACCCCTAACATGAATCACCACACAGAGGTGCAATGCTCTCAGAGGTGGCAAACAACAATAGGCTTATTGAGGTGATCCCTGACCACAGAGCCAACTTTGGCATTAACACAGAAGTACCTTAGAGAAGGAATATGAATGGTCACTTCCTGTCAAACTAGCTCACTGTCTGAGACATACTACCTATACCAGCTGTTCAAAACTGATGAACTTCAGGCTAGTTTAAAACTAAAATGGACATTGATCTATATCTGGGGGCATCACACTATGTTTTGGTTAGTAAGTTGTCAGACAGTCAGCAAAATTACCCAGAAGGTTCCACTGGAGTTATCCATCTCTCCAACCATCAAGTCAGATATTAGCCATCGTCACAGCCTGTTCTGGTAGCATGAGCTTGGGACATTTGTTGATGCTCAAGTACAAAATGAAAACTTGAAAAACAGGTGGAACGTAGCTATTAACCTGTCAAGCTGAGACCCCACATCTGAACCATTCTATACTGGTAACAATTTTTTTAAGAAAGGTAAAGGAAATGAAAAACTAATAGTTTACAATCCATACCCATTTTATCACAAAAATCTCAAAGGAATAACCTTCATTCCACACCCACCACCTACAGCTATTCAACTAATAGCAATACAATGGTCATGTTCAGCTTTTGTTTAAAAAAAACAGATAAATGTCCAGCACTGTACTTGAGTCAAAGTGACCAAAGACTTACCCTCTAAGTTTCATTTAACCTTCTGTGGATGAGCCACCCTCTGACATGGTGTAATGAGGGAGAAGCAGTCAAGCTTCTCGCCTGAGATGTAAAGATCATTGGCCGACGCTGGCTTTCTTTGACTTATCTTGTTATTAATTAACAGATCTTTTCCTCCATAGCATATCTTGTACTGTATTTAGGTCTGCAGGCTAGTTAAAGGGTCAGCTTGTGAGCTGTAGCTTACTTCTTTTGTTGAGAACCCTTTCAAGTGTCACTGACAGTTTGTGGAGTACTGTATTCTGTAATCATATTTTATAGAAAAACACAACAGCATTTTATTTGATTTGATTTGCTCAAAAAGTTAGCAAGGAGAACATGAAATAATGTGCCAGCAAATTAGGATTGGATAATGACTGACTGACAAATTATACATTTTAAAAAGGACATAAATAATCCTGCAATTGAATTCTTTTCTACATAACACAATTTAGAATTGTACTTTATAAATAAATCTATAGACTAAACAAAACACAGTAATGCATTTTAATGCATTTTCCTATTTTTTGTTACTGTTTTATCTCTGATTTCTTTACAGTGTTATTTTATATTTGTTTTACAGACTACAGTTTTTAAAAAGAAAATGCAGACAACGTGAAAATATCTTTAAATGAAGCTTAAAGCCATACTTATGCAAAGTACTAAGATAAACAACAGGTTTTGTTTTTTGGCTTTAAAACATTTCCCAACAGATTTTAATATGGCCTTTATATTTGTTTCTTTATATTTCCTTTCTTGAGCAAGTACATTTGCAATGCAGTTCACAAGCAGAAGTGCAAGTGTTATTTGTAATCCAGCAGCATTGGACAACCTTTAAATGGTTCAAATACTCTCCCCTGGCACTGAACACATACAGCATATTGCCATCCGTCAGTTAACAAACCACGTGAAATAAAATCTCCTGTAATTTTCAAATGGGAATATTTGGTGAAAAATTTTAAATAAAAAAAACTAAGCCATATTTTATTTTTATATGCAATTTTGGATACTGATATTGTTCTCTTTTGCCAGGTTTGTGGTGGATAGCAGAATAATGATAGTAAAAATAGGCTCATAAGGTCAGTATGGTCACATGTGCAGAGTAAAATGAAATTTGTTACTTACATGTACTGAGCAACATATAATAATAATAATTATAATAATAATAATAATAATAATAATAATAATAATAATAATAATAATAATACAATTATATATACACATAAGAGTTGGAAGTTGGAAGCATGCACTGACACAGAGCATTTCTGCACCCCCCATATACACATAAATACATATATATTTATACATGGATATTTATACACACAAACACAACAGCATCAGTCAGAGAAGGAAATAATATATTTGTAACTTTTTATGATTGTATATTACAAATGTATTCAAAACAATATTACTTGTTCTCTTTAAGTACAAGTCTTTACATTTTCTTTCTAAATTCTTATTCCAGTTTGTAAAGGTAGACATATACTGCACAGTTTTGCACCGCTTGGACTTGACCTTTAGTGCTGTGATCTGTTCAGAAAATGAAGTGAGAACTCCCCGCTTGCTCATTTCATTGGTGTTTAATGCAGTTCTTTGTTTGAGTACTGCACTTTGTTTATACTTTTGTTCTGTTATTTACTGACTCCCCAGCTAGCTACTTAACTTTATTATATTAACTTATTTATATTCATTTTTGATTCCTTCACCTTTATGCTTATTCACAGTATTACAGATATAAATATCTGTTTAAAGTCACATTTTTACTAAATGTCCTTACCATCTTTCTTTCTTATGTTCTGGTAAAGGGTGCACTTTTTTGTCTTGTGTCAGATTTTTTTTTAACTTCATTCATAATGTAAATATATACAGTATAGGAGCTAGCAGTTAAAATTAGACACATTTGCTCTGAAAAAAAAAACAAGGTTCTTAAAATTATAAAATGCACTACTAGGATGCCACTGAATTACAGGACACTCAAACATATACAAAAACCTCAAGGAAAAACATATGTCTCTATTTTCTAATACAGTATGTTTTTTTCTATTAATTTTAAATGAGATAATTTGTCAATTTCAATGAAAATGAGAAATATGGTTACCATTAATAAAAACAAAAACAAAAAAAAGCAATTTATTATTCAAAAGTCAAACACAGATTCCATGGCCTGTGTTTTGCCTAGACTAGAAAAAGTATGCTAACTGGCTTGCAGTCTTCTTGATCATGTAAAGTTTACAAATTACAGATCTGCACTATATTGATTACTTAATTTTGCCTTTCTTAATACCTTTTGTGCTGTTTGCTATGGGGTGTCTGAAGTATTAAAGCTTGAAGTCCGTCTGTTCATACTGTCATGATCAGTTATTTGTGTGAAGAACAGAGGCGGCAGGTGGTGTGACTAAGCAAGGCCTTGTAAGAATAGAGGCGCTGCTGCTCTGTCCCATCCCAAATTGCTTGGGAACCCCACCCTGCCAACTGTTCCTATTAAAAAAAAGAAAGAAAATTCAGGCTTTATAACCCATTGTTAACAAAACACTTTTACAAGCCCTCCTGCCAACCACCCTTCTGCCACCATATGTATCTATAATTATATAAAAGATTTATGATTTTCTTTATTAGAAATTTGGTATCATAAAAGACCACTTAGTGAGAAAAGAAAAACAAAAAACAAACCAAAGCCTCTTTTTTCAGAGGCTCAATTCTACCACATAAAGTATACTTCTAAAATAATTATGGTTAACGTTTCAGTTTTATCACTTGTAAGATGATCTGCATATGGCCATATTACATTTTATTCTATTTTATATACCATTAAAATAATCAACCTAATAATAATACAATGATTGCCAATATTAATGTCCTAGAAACATATTCTCTTAGAAGATAATTCAATCTGACGTTTAGGAACTGCAAAGATAAATTTTGTGAATACTTTTCAAAACACCATATAATATTTCCAAGTTATTTTTCATTTAATAGGTAATAAGCCTTTTTTGTTTCCTATGAGGAAGATTTCATATCCCAAATCACATCTTTTTTTTTCCTTTCTGGTGTCCCCTTACTTAAAATTTATTTTATTTCTTTTTTTCTTCTAGTTTGTTTTCCCTTTTAGAAAAATTTTAATTCCTATTAATATATATATATATATATATATATATATATATACAGTATATATATATATACACACACACACATACAGTATATAAAGATATACACACACACATAATTAAACTTTTAAACTCAGAGCTGCACTGTTGCACTTTCCTCCTCATTTCTCTCTCTTATTAGATGATTAACTCAATCGTGCTCTTCCTGGGCTCATCAACTGATCTCCCTTTCACAACAGATCTTTTCAAAAAGACAAAAACACCCTAGTGATGGCCAAAGGTTAAACAGGTCTTCCCATCATGATAAATCACTGGTTAATGTGGTCACTTTTGTCTGGCTTTGTTGTTGCTCACTTTTGCAGTGTTACCTTCTGGTTGTAAAGCTGACACAGCTAATGAACTGTCTTCTTTGAACTTTTTTCTTCCACAATATTGACTGGATGCACACAGCAGATGTTCCTAACTGAGCAACTAGTAAATGTACATCAGGTTGACAATGAGAAGAGCTTTAAGCTTGATGAGAGCTCCCTTGGAAAAAAAAAAGTAAACATTTCAATTAGCCGCTTTGTCAGACACATTACCTAACATAATAACATCACTTTTTAAGAACTGAAATGAAAAATTAAGGAAGCCCTTTCTACATTTACATACAAGTGAGGTTCCTGAAACCTTTTTTTTTTTTTACTTATTTATTTATAATTCTTTGGAACCGTTGAACTATACATTTGACACCATAAACAGCTTAGTCTGTTTCAGAGGTGGAGAGGTCTTCTCTGCATCATCAATTCCAAGTTATAGAGTGCATCCAGCCTGCAAGTAGCAAGTGACAAAGGTCAGCAAAATTCTGCTGAGCATTAATGTCACTTAGTGGTCCTCACAACGGCTGGGTGAGGTGAGCAGTCAGACTTAATTAATGATACACACTAGTCAGCTTTAGGATGCTCGTCTTGCGCTATTATTGAAGCTTGTCTGTAAAGAACTTGGGTTTTTTTTTTCCTTCTCTTTCTGTCTGTAGTTCAAAATTCTGCATCCAATATCCATTAAAGTTAAATGTATTTTTAGGATCTATTGGTTATCACTGAAGCTATCAGGCTGCAGTATACTTTAAATTAAATAGGATCAAGGAGCCATACCCCACTACTGTTCAAACTGCCGCCTTCCATTTCTGCTGCCACTGTTTAGCAGATTTCTTCTCTTCCGCAGATGCTTAACTTTTTTTTTTTTTCGGAGTAGATACTGGCTTGATTCCTTGTTCAAGTGAAGTTAAATCTGCTATTCAAGAAGAATGTCCACATTCACATCCACATATGCTTGTCTTATTATAATTTCAGTACCGGGTTTCCCTTTATAGGTCAGAATGACATGACATAACATGAATAGGAGGCTTACTATCTTTAACATTAAAAATACATTTTTTTTTTTATTTACTAAACCCTACCATCAATGCATTTATTTGAGTCGAACACGTGTGGCTGGGCCAGTGAAAGCAAAGTAATGAAAATGCACATCCTAGCTGCCTCCCTGGGTAATCCCAAGAAACCTAAGAATTACACATCCCAAACTGGCTTTTCTGGATGAGTGCACCAGCACAGTACAATTTGTCAGCTATATGAGAAAAAAATCAATTGGCGACACAAAAAGGCAAAAAGAACTTCACACTGTCAATGACATTTTTTATTACTCAGTGCTCAGTTGCAATTCAATGGTATGAATTGCCGATAAGCTGTGCAGCACTCTTTATACATTAAAAAAAAGGCAAAACAAAATATTTGAACCTAACAAAATAAGTTCTTGGCTAAAAGGGATCTTCCTTCAGAATTAAAATCTAAACAGATATGTCAAATAAACGAACCACATGCTGTGGCGCATCGTAAGGGGCTTCGCCTCTAACACTGACGTCCGAGGTTCGATTCCAGAGAGGGAGTGCAGTGAGTGTGTACGCCTGATGAGCCCAGAATTAGGGTGAAACACGTGCCGCATACTCTTTGCATTATTTGACAGTAAAACTATTTCAACCATTATATATATATATATATATAGTATATATACAATATATACAGTATATATATATATATAGTATATTGTAACGGACGGCCGAGTTCCATGCCCGGCCTGGACTCCCTTGCTGCATATGTTGCGGGGAAGCAGCCATGGGCTCCTCCGTACCTCCCCCGGGACACTTGGTGGCGTGGGTGCCTCAGTTTCCCGCAGGGCTCCATGGGAGATGGAGTTCTCCACAACCCTGTGGGGATCTGGGGTGGCCACCAGGGGGTGCTGCATGGATCCCGGAGCCTGTATGGACACCTCTACAGCCCCGCCCGGAAGTGCAATTAGCCACAGGTGATCAAGCACCTGGATCACTTCTGGGTGGGCTATAAAAGGGGCCAACATCCACCACTCAATGGCCAGAGTTGGGAGGAAGAGGACGAGGTTACCAAGGTGGAGAGAAAAAGTGTTTGTGTGTTGGCTAAGTGCTTTTGGGACTGTGTTGGGCCTGTGGGACACGGGGAAGGTGTGTCCCACGGCTGAAGAGAAAAATAAAAAGTGTGTTGATTTTACACGTGCCTCTGTGTCAGTCTGTATTGGGTCGGGCACTATATAGCGCCGTATTACAATATATATATACAGTATATATATACGTTGTCAGGGATGCCAGGGGCAACGACCCGGCTGGGACACCGTGAGGGACCGGAAGAGGGTCAAGGCCCACCCTGGATCACGTGGGGGCCGCCGCCCTGGTTGCTTTGGGGGCCACAGGTTGAGGGCATGGAAGCCCCACCCTGTAGGGGCCCGTGGTTACCGCCAGGAGGCGCCCCAATGCCTTGGGGACCTGTTACCTCAGCACTTCTGCCACACCAGGAAGTGCTGAGGGGAAGAATAAGGACCGGGAGAACAGCCGGCACTTCCGCCACGCTGGGGCTTGGCCAACGGGGGAGTGTCGGAAGCACCTGGAGCTCATCCGGGTCATGTATAAAAGGGGCCGTCTCCCTTCATTCGAAGCTAGAGTCGGGTGGAAGTAGGACGAGGCACGAGGAGAGTGTGGAGGCGGCCCGAGAAGAAAGCATTTGTGGCCAGGACTGTGATTATTGGGGTTTGTGCACAATTGACTGGGTCTTAGTGACCATTATATTTGTAAATAGTACTGTATAATAAACGTGTGGTGGTTGAAAAACAACATGTCCGCCTGCCTGTGTCCAGGTCGGCACCACAACGTATATAAAGTTATTCTTTTTATTTTAAACTTGTTTTGTTTATAGTGAACAGAGCTAATTTTTCTTCACTTTTTGCACAAATTTATTTCCTTGTGCGCTTATTTAGTGCATATTCAGTTTAAATAAATTGAAATTAAAGGAAGACATAACAGATATATTGCTGCATATATGAAAACGCAGTACTCGCACTCCAGCCAGAGTTTTTCCTGCCCTGCACTGAACTCCGCTGGGAAAGGCTGCCCACTGATACACTGAATTGGGTTGATAATAGATGGACAGATGGAGGAGTGCTTGCTGTAAAAATCTCTGTAATGCATGTAAAGGATTTTGCTCTTCACATTACCGATAGTTCAACAAACCTTCAGACACATGCACTTACACACACTACAACTATAGCTTCACATCACAGGCACAGCCTAACTTTGCTGTGAAGGCTTTAGTATGAAGGCTTACAGAAGGGGATTTAGAGCATGTCACAGCAGCCTCTTGGATTTGAATATCAACTGTAACTGAGCAAATAATTGACACTGACGTGAAAGAGTTAATCAGTTGAGGCCTTAAAAAGGCAGTGTGGCGTAATGGTTAAGCTTTGGCCATCAAACCCTGAGGTTGTGGGTTCACATTCCATAACCGATTGTATCTCTCAAATGTTTTAAGTCACCTTGGATAAAGGCATCAGCTAAATAAAAATGTTACCCATCAGAAGAATGTGCTGGCATCCACGTTCATTTAACTCTTGGTTTCTGAAGTTCACAATTTACATTCCTCTGTTAAACAAGTAAATTAAAGTTCTAACAAAAGCTTTCAGTCCATATGGGGCTATTGAAAGGGCATTCTGCTACCCAAGGAAGAAACCCATGCTTGAACCACTCCATGTTAGGCAAATAAGACTTCCATTTTCAATAATTCTCGATTTGTCCTTGAGTGATTTTCTTGAAGCCATAAGCAATATAACTCTGCCCTTCTAGAGGCTTTCAATCATAACTGTCCATCCAATACAACAAGAGGCTTTTCAACATCATTTGATTTTTCAGTTAGTTAGATTTCTTCATTAGGTATTGGGCCTCCTGTAAATACAGATTGCCCCATCTGCAGGGTGAAGTACATTTTTTTCCTTGAAAGGCTACAAGTGATCTAAACTTCTTTCTTTTGGGTTGCCATTTTATCTTGATTTCCCAGGCCATGTGATGGAAGAGGTGACTTTCTCTCATGTCCATCCTAGACCTCACTAGGAGGGGCTTTGCTTCTGAAACTTCTACAGACTCCCCTGGGTGTGTCTTGGTCTTGTGCTGCATTCAGTTTACCTCAGAAGTAAGATATCGGAGCTGGGAATGACATCACACCTGTGTTCACCTCATTCCAGTAAAACATTTGGAAACCAATATGGAAGTGTCTGGAACAACCTTTGTTGTGTTTGCTTCATTGGAATAAATTGCAATTTATTACAACTTCATCCATCCAATATCCAACCCGCTGTATCCTAACTACAGGGTCATGGGGGTCTGCTAGAGCCAATCCCAGCCAACACAGGGCGCAAGGCAGGAAACAAACCCCGGGCAGGGCGCCAGCCTACCGCATTATAACAACTCATTACGCAGTATTTATTGTATCCAAACAGCACATTAACATATCCAAAGATAGAAGTAGGACAGTGCTGTGTGTTTAACTGATTTAATGAGACACAACTAGACATACATGCTAGTAAATAGTATAATACTACAGATTTCAACCAAAGTTTGCGGTGTACATCATCATTTTGCCCGAGTTTCTGATTTGGAACTCCAGCTTCAAATGGAAGCAGTCATTTTTTCTTTGTCACACTCTGAGGTTGTTATGAAGTTAGTTTTTTCTGAGCTCCAGAAATTTTCATCTGTTGATATGATGGAGAATACTGTTTTATTGGTATTTCCTCATTGTATTTCTTTTTAGGTTACTTTATCATCATGTTTTAAAAAGATCACCATTTTGGACACCACTACTTTTAGGGCCTAGATGAAATGCTGTGTCATTAGGAATCACCCCCAGGAAGTCGCACAGTGACAATGTCACATTGACAACTGCATTTAAGTCAGTGTTTCAAGGCATCCAAGATTATGGATATTTAATTAAACCTTAGTGTGTGTTCTTATGAATCATTTTCTGCCTCTTGAATTCTGGCCTGTATATTCTATACTTAAGATTTTGCTTATCACTTTGCTTCTGATGAATCATACGTCTGACTTCCTGGTTTGACCTTGGTCTGTTTAATGACTGTGTGTCATTACCCAGTCACTTGCTCTCCTCCTGTGTGGCCTTCCAACTCAACAGCTCTGGCAGTCCAGATGCATCAGAAATTCACTGATGTCAGGAGCCCATAGGAAGCTGCGGTATTTAGAGTAAATATCTATACTAATGGAGGCAAAGACCTCACTGACTGACTGACTGACTGACTCACTCACTCACTGACTGACTGACTGACTCACTGACTCATCACTAATTCTCCAACTTCCCGTGTAGGTAGAAGGCTGAAATTTGGCAGGCTCATTCCTTATAGCTTACTTACAAAAGTTAAGCAGGTTTCATTTCGAAATTCTATGTGTAACGGTCATAACGGTCAACAACATCTGCCATGTTGAACTTTCTTATTCATGGCCCCATCTTCACGAAATTTGGTAGGTGGCTTCCCTGCACTAACCGAAACCAATGTACGTACTTATTTCGGTGGTATGACGCCACTGTCAGCCGCCATATTGAACTTTCCAACGTCAGTAATTCTCCAACTTCCCGTGTAGGTAGAAGGCTGAAATTTGGCAGGCTCATTCCTTACAGATTACTTACAAAAGTTAAGCAGGTTTCATTTCAAAATTCTGCGCATAACGGTCATAACGGTCAACAACGTCCGCCATGTTGAACTTTCTTCTTTATGGCCCCATCTTCACGAAATTTGGTAGGCGGCTTCCCTGCGCTAACCGAAACCAATGTGCGTACTTATTTCAGTGGTATGATGCCACTGTCGGCCGCCATATTGAACTTTTCAACTGTCTTTGTTACTTATAGGCCCATCTTCAAGAAATTTGGTACGCGGGTTCCCAATGCTAACTGAATCCTACTTATGTACATATATACGTCCATAGCCTGCAGCTCGGTCACCGTGTGAGGCGGCGTTGGGTCCCCCATCCCAACGCCTCCCACGTTGTTGACTGCCTGCCTATATAAGACCGTCCGTCGCTCCAGTCTCTACATTCCCTTCCTTGCTTCGCCACGGGATTCACGTCTCCCTGCTGATAACTACAGCCTTTTTATTTAATCCACGGCTTCTCCGCTGTTTTATTGTTCATTTATTATGATTATAGTTATTGTGCAGGTATTTTAGACTTACTTTACATTGTTCAGGTACCCATTTCCTTTATCATTCCAACCCCCATTAACATGTCTATCGAGGTGATCACCATCGATCAAAGGACTGTCTCTTACCGAGTTGTTTCCATGCCCGGAGATGGCACCTACTTTTTCCATTCTCTGTGTTACATATTGCATGGCCATATCAGGCTCACTCTTGATATTCGGAGGAACGTTGTGTCTTATGTAGTGAATGACTGGGACAGGTTCAAGGTGTGGACTGATGTTGGTACAGGAGATAATTATACTACACAGGAGCACACTAAGAGTGAAATGCTTAAGCCCTTCACCTATGGTTCTGCATGTGAGTTGATGGCTGCCGGTGAATTGTTCAGTTGTCGCTTTCAAGTGTACCGAAATGGCAAAATATTTTACACCTTTTGACAACCGCCAATGCCTCTTAAACATCTTAGACTCACAGGTGACGATTTCAGTAGTGGACACTTTGATGTTTATGAATGTTTAAACTCTCAAAGGCTGGATGTGAAGTTATCGATGAAACCAGTTGTATACTTACAACGCTTGTCAGATGCCGAATGTCACTTCAACACAAGTTCTACAAATACTGTTGTAATTGAAACAAACCATGAAACTCAAACCGATTATGACAGCAGCAATCCAAGCTGTGAGATTTGAAACAAGATTACTGTTCACATGGCCAACTGTATGTTGCATGCTCAAGAGTAAGCTCAGCACACAGCTTGGTCATATTACAACCGGAGGGCTGAACTGACAATGTGGTATACAAAGAGATCCTTAACAAATAATTATTGGTATATTATCCCTCAGTTTAAAAAGGTTTAATTTTCTTCTTAATAAAAATTTTAAGGCAGTACTTAGCTGCTGCGAAGCACGGGTATTTTGCTAGTATTTGATAAATGTAGAATAATGGCACCATTTGGGAAAGACAAATATGTGGTCAATGGAAAAGCCAAAGGAGACAAGCCAATTTGAGAATGTTTAATATTAATGCTAAAATAATAGCATAATAATAATATTGCATAATAATAGCATAATAACAAAGGTGTTGGCTTAAGTTCAGTAGAATATGAGTTTCTCATACAGTAGCTATATAGATAATGGAAGATTCTGTTTAACCCTAAAGCTAACTTCTAATGGAATGTTCTTATCGCATAGCTTTATCTTAACTGCAATAATAGAAGTTTAGTCACTCTATAATTACCTAGAAACATACTGTATATGTTTGAATTGCTTTGTTTACAAGTAGAGCAATAACGGTATACAGTTTTCTGAATGTTTCATGCCTGAATGCTTGACATATGAACACATGACTATATGTTATATGGAGAACTTATATGAGAAACACAAAAAAAGGATACTGAACTGAACTGAAACATCTTATACAAGAACCTTTCATTTTGCATTGTCAATTATTTTCTCTAGTTTTGAGTGAACAAAATTGAATTTAGCTAAAACTTTTAAAACAAAGACACTTGAACTGTGGAATTTTTTGCATACGTGTTAACGAGTCAGACTTATTGCCTGAGTCCTATGAGAAACAAGAAGCTGCAGAATTTTTGGAAACCAGACGAATGCGGCTACAAACTAAACTAAGAGGCCAAAATAGTAACTGAAGTCAAAACTAAGTAGACATGAAATTAGAAATGGTAACACCACCTTGGATTTCTTTCCCCATAACTCACACCAATACGCAGTTTGGTTGTTAGTTCTTTTTTTTCCAACACTGGGATAATAACAGATGTTTGCTTCTGTATTAAATACATGCGGATTAATAACTCAATAGCTCATGAGATAATTAATGTCTTAAAAAAAACAAAATTCTTACTGAAGTACTATGTAGAGAGGATATAGAGTAGATGTTATCTTTAAAAAAATTATTAAAATCAAAAAATGTATGTTGTTACAATATAAACCAATCACAAAAAATCAAAATCAAATGAAGCAATTCAGAAAAGTGAAACATAAGCACTTATTAAAATGCAGAAAATATTCCACAAAAGAAAAGTACATTTATATTACAAAGTAGACCATAAGGCAAAGTCTTATACTATAGATATTCGATGTAGTCACAATTAATTAAGTTAATTAAAAATTATTGTACAATAGTTGTCTAAACATTCTCTGGTTTCCGACTGGAGCTTACATTGTGCTTAAGACCTTCAATGTCTTTGGAAATTTTATCTGCCATTCTAGAAAATCCTTGTCTTATCTGTATTATAAACTTTGCAAATGTCAATTATTGACTAGATAGTCACGGAGTTGACAAAATACAGAGAACCTGTCATATCAAGATTTGTAAGTTTGCATATTCTACAATATATCCTAAAGAAGAGCTTTGCTTGAAACGTGTTGCCTGGAGGACAACAGCTATTGTACAATAATATTCACGTTGACTTGCTGTGATGAAGATCTTTTTGGAAAGAATTTCTACTGCACGTGAACCTTTTAATTAACCTAATTAATTGGGACTACATCCATCCATCCATTATCCAACCCGCAATATCCTAACTACAGGGTCTGCTGGAGCCAATCCCAGCCAACACAGGGCGCAAGGCAGGAAACAAACGCCAGGCAGGGCGCCAGTCCACTGCAGCAGGACTACATCAAATGTCTATAAAAAGTCTGCCTTATAAGTGACTCAATATATTGTAATATAGATCAATTTTGTTTTGTGGAATGATTATTTTTTTAAGTAGTTACACTTTTCTGAATAGCTTTATTTGATTTTTATGTTTGGTTAGAATTATAACCAGAAACATATTTTGATTGAATGATTTTTAAGATAATACTTTCTTTACACTCTTGCTATTCATTATGTCATGTGACCACTATGTCATATGACTGGCAATAGAACATTAGAACAATCTAGACAAGAATAGGCCATTCATCCCAACAAAGCTCGCCAGTCCTATCCTCTTAATTCTTTTAAAATAACATCAAGTCAAGTTTTGAAATTCTTTAAAGTTCCACTGACTACTTGGTGGCTTATTCCATGTGTCTGTGATTCTCTGTGTAAAGAAAAACTTTCTAATGTTTGTGCGAAATTTACCCTTAACAAGTTTCCAACTGTGTCCCCGTGTTCTTGATGAACTCATTTTAAAATACAAGTCTCGATCCACTGTACTTATTCCCTTCATAATTTTAAACACTTCAATCATGTCATCTCTTAATCTTCTTTTGCTTAAACTGAAAAGGCTCAGCACTTCTGATCTTTTCTCATAATTCATCTCATCTAGCCCTGAAATCAGCCTAGTTGCTCTTCTCTGGACTTTTTCTAGCACTGCTATGTCCTTTTTGTTAGCCTTCTTAATGGCTTCTGAACATTAGAACACTCTAGATGAGAACAGGCCTTTCAGCCCAACAAAGCTCGCCAGTCCTATCCACTTGTTTCCTCCAAGAAAACATCAAGTCGAGTTTTCAAAGTCCCTAACGTCTTACTGTCTACCACACTACTTGGTAGCTTATTCCAAGTGTCTATCGTTCTTTGTGTAAAGAAAAACTTCCTAATGTTTGTGTTAAATTTACCCTTAAAAAGTTTCCAACTGTGTCCCCGTGTTCTTGATGAGCTCATTTTAAAATACAAGACTCGATCCACTGTACTAATTCCCTTCATAATTTTAAACACTTCAATCATGTCACCTCTTAATCTTCTTTTGTTTAAACTGTAAAGGCTCAGCTCTTTTAATCTTTCCTCATAATTCATCCCCTGTAGACCTGGAATCAGCCTAGTCGCTCTTCTCTGGACCTTTTCTAGTGCTGCTATGTCCTTTTTGTAGTCTGGAGACCAAAACTGCACACAGTACTCAAGATGAGGCCTCACCAGTGCATAATAAAGATTGAGCAGAACCATCTTGAACACTGTCAGTTGATAGTGAGAAGTCCAATATGACTCCTAAATACATATGACAACTGTAAACGACATGGCCATGGCCATGCAATCACTGTGGTGATGTGTCTATAGTAATGAAAAGAAAAAAAAACAATAATATATGAACATAAAATACCAAAAATGAAACAAAAGAATCCCGTTGGTTCATGACTCTCGACCATTTCTACTTATTTTGCCTGTGTACCTACCTCAACTGTCACAAAAATTACAAAACTGTGACACCATTTTACCTGTTCATCAGTCTCAGTTTTCCTGATGTATTCTCTGTGCTTCTACGTTTAATAACACTGCTACATTTCTACAGTTTGATATCCCATCATTGTGACAGACTGGCGCCTTGTCCAGGGTTGTTTTCTGCCCTCCGCCCAAATCTGCACAAATAATGCTCTCTAGCTGCAAACACCTGTATACTTTTGAATGCAGTTTCAGATATTTTCTCCTCCTACCTTAGTAATATTTTAACTTGCCTCAACATTTCCATAACACTGGGATGCAGAAGATGAGCACATTTTTAACAAAAGCGTAAACCTTCTTAATTTTGCGTAGTGCCAGTATAGCTTGAAGTTTACAACGATGGTGTTGTTTTAGACTCACCGTTAGTTTTTTTTTTCCTAAAATCCATCACACTCTCTTTTGGTCCTTTGTGAATGAAGAATTTTCAGTGCACCACCTGTTAGTCCTTCACATTTCCTTAGACAAAATGTTCTCAGAGTTCTAAATAAGAGTTCAGAGTCAAAATTTTCTCAGTATTCTTTCTAACAGTGAATCAAGCATGTGAGGCCTGCATTATGAGCTCAGATGAGTTCAGTTTGCCTAATGACTGTTACAAATTATTAGGAGAAAAAGTAAAAATCAGAGTGGAAAGAATGCATCCTTCTGGAAATCATGAATCTGTAGTGATAGTGGAACACCAGCACTGGATTATACATACTACTGTCAAACTCATACAACAACATCAAATACATATAAAAAATGTGCTATTAAGACTCAACATGCATTTGTAGCTGACATCGTTCATTTGTCCTCTGTGTTTTTTTTTGGAATTAACAAACAACAAAAAGATACCCAGGCATCATACAGCACTAAAGTAAGTAGGAGACCAAATACACTTGGTTACACAATCCTATAATTAATTCCCATATATTTTATATAAGCCATTATTGGCTCTTTTGGCAATGTAATAATTACTGATGTTAAGTATGTCAACGTAATATATATACAGTATACTGTAGGTATCAGGTATTTTCAGCCATTATATATTTGAGCCATTGTATCCTTGACTCTTCATTTCATATGCAAATTTATTTCAAACTAACTGATGAAAACTTCAGGAATCATACACTGAAAAACTGCTTATTTGTGTGGGTCAAAGCAATATTCTGAAAATTATGAGTTCAGAGGTTGTTGGCCTTTTAGAGAATGGAGCAATCACACAAGTCTTTAAATATTTCACTGATAGCAATACAAAATTGGACTGGAAGGGAGTAGACCATCTGATATCATAGTGTACTAAATTCCAAGCTCAATAGAGTTAAAATAATAGAAACCATAAATGTTTTTCAAAAATAATAAAAATAAAACTCCAGTTACCTAGCTGGAAATACAAAACAACACTGAGTGTGGTAGAGAAAATTGAAGTTGCTGAGAACCAAATGGAAGTAATTTAACAAATAAATTCACACTGGCTGCATTGTTAGGTGCAAGTGCTTGAAAAAAGTACTTAGGCCCAAACTTTTTTAAATAAAGGATCATCTCAACCTGGAATTTTCATCAATTAGATTTGGATTTTTTCAAAGTCCTGTCAGGGGCATAGCCAGGAATAGATTTTAGGTTGGGCCTGTGAAAAAATGGGTGTTCTAGTTTTTAGTAGGATACATAAGGGTATTTAAAAAAAATACATCTATTCATACTATGGTACATTCACCATCCATCCATCCATCCATCCATCCTCTTCCGCTTATCCGAGGTCGGGTCGCGGGGGCAGCAGCTTAAGCAGAGAGGCCCAGACTTCCCTCTCCCCGGCTACTTCTTCCAGCTCTTCCGGGAAAATCCCAAGGCGTTCCCAGGCCAGCCAGGAGACATAGTCCCTCCTCTCCAGAACCCCCGAAAAGACTTTTCCAGGGAGGCTGAGGAGTGTGATCCCTCTATAGTTGGAACACACCCTCCGGTCCCCTTTTTAAAGAGGGGACCACCACCCCGGTCTGCCAATCCAGAGGCACTGTCCATGCGATGTTGCAGAGACGTGTCAACCAAGACAGTCCTACAACATCCAGAGCCTTAAGGAACTCCGGGCGTATCTCATCCACCCCCGGGGCCCTGCCACCAAGGAGTTTTTTGACCACCTCGGTGACTTCAGTCCCAGAGATGGGAGAGCCCACCTCAGAGTCCTCAGGCTCAGCTTCCTCATTGGAAGGCATGTTAGTGGGATTGAGGAGGTCTTCGAAGTACTCCTCCCACCGACCCACAACGCCCGAAGTCGAGGTCAGCAGCGCACCATCCCCACCATATACGGTGTTGACACTGCACTGCTTCCCTCCTGAGACGCCGGACGGTGGACCAGAATCTCCTCGGCCGTCCAAAGTCGCTCTCCATGGCCTCTCCAAACTCCTCCCATGCCCGAGTTTTGCCTCAGCAACAACCGGCCGCGTTCCGCTTGGCCTGCCGGTACCTATCAGCTGCCTCCAGAGACCCACAGGACAAAAAGTCCTATAGGACTCCTTCTTCAGCTTGACGGCATCCCTCACCGCCGGTGTCCACCAACGGGTTCGGGATTGCCGCCACGACAGGCACCACCACCTTGCGGCCACAGCTCCGTCAGCCGCCTCAACAATAGAGGCACGGAACATGGCCCATTCGACTCAATGTCCCCACCTCCCTCGGGACGGGTTGAAGTTCTGCCGGAGGTGGGAGTTGAATTTACTTCTGACAGGGGACTCTGCCAGCCGTTCCCAGCAGACCCTCACAACACGCTTGGGCCTACCAGGTCTGACCGCATCTTCCCCACCATCGAAGCCAACTCACCACCAGGTGGTGATCAGTTGACAGCTCCGCCCCTCTCTTCACCCGAAAGTGTCCAAGACATATGGCCGCAAGTCCACGACACGACCACAAAGTCGATCATCGACCTGAGGCCTAGGGTGTCCTGGTGCCAAGTGCACATATGAACACCCTTATGCTTGAACATGGTGTTCGTATGGACAATCCATGACAGCACAGAAGTCCAATAACAAAACACCGCCGGGTTCAGATCGGGGCCATTCCTCCCAATCACGCCCTTCCAGGTCTCACTGTCATTGCCCACGTGAGCATTGAAGTCTCCCAGCAAAACGAGGGAATCCCCAGAAGGTATGCCCTCTAGCACCCCCTCCAGAGACTCCAAAAAGGGTGGATACTCCAAACTGCTGTTCGTTGCATATGCACAAACAACAGTCAGGACCCTTCCCCACCCGGCGGAGGGAGGCCACCCTCTCGCCCACCGAGGTAAACCCCAATGCACAGGCTCCGAGTCAGGGGCAATAAGTATGCCCACACCTGCTCGGCGCCTCTCACCGGGGCAACTCCAGAGTGGTAGAGAGTCCAGCCCCTCTCAAGGAGATTGGTTCCAGAGTCCAAGCTGTGCGTCGAGGTGAGTCCGACTATATCTAGCCGGAACCTCTCGACCTCGCACACTAGCTCAGGCTCCTTCCCTTCAGAGAGGTGACATTCCACGTCCCAAGAGCCAGTTTCTGTAGCCGAGGCTCAGACCGCCAAGGTCCCGCCGCCACCACCCAACTCACACTGCACCCAACCTCCTTGGCCCCTCCCATAGGTGGTGAGCCCATGGGGAGGAGGACCCACGTTACCTCTTCGGCTGTGCCCGCCGAGCCGCATGGGTGCAGGCCCAGCCACCAGGCGCTCGCCATCGAGCCCCACCTCCAGGCCTGGCTCCAGAGGGGGCCCCGGTGACCCGCGTCCGGGCAAGGGAAAACGTCGTCCAAGGTTTTTATTCTTCATCAGAGGTTTATTGAACCGCTCTTTGTCTCATCCTCACCTAGGACCAGTTTGCCTTGGGTGGTTCTACCAGGGCATAAAGCCCCGGACAACATAGCTCCTAGGATCATTGGGACACGCAAACCCCTCCACCACGATAAGGTGACGGTTCAAGGAGGGGTACATTAACATAGCTGAATTATTAGGACCATGCAAAAGCTGAGCAAAAATTATCAAGGCAATCATACATTGTTTGTTTGCAGAACACATCATTGTACGCTGTGCAGTATTCAATCCTTTTGAATTGTTCTTACCATTTTACAGAGAAACATTGAGCCTTTCCCATTATTGCAGTTGTCGGAAATGAATGGAAATTATGTTGAGTGGCTGGAACGTTAATAGCTGACAAATCTTTGAGTTGTTCTGTCACAGCATACTTGTCTTTTGGGGCCACTAAAGCCACAAGATATGGTTGAAATGTTTGCTACAGTCATTTTCTCAGCCGCACACTGCTGCATATTGTGTGTATCATTTCTGCTCAAAAGTTCCTCTTCATCTAAACGAGGGTTTTTGAAAAACCTTGATATTTCTGTTTATTTTGCCATGTCAGAAATAATCCCTCAAAATAGGAAACCATCACTTGGTGTTCATTGAAAATACTCAATTAAGTAGCTTAAGATTCTGTTAACTGTCTAATGGCTACTACCAGTCAGGTTACACATACACTGTAACACCACCCCATTTATTTATTGATTTATTTATTTAATGAAAATTCAGTAAACCAACAGGGTTTGAAATATCTCTTCGAAACCGTAGGAAATGGCCAATCAACCCATCCTTCCCTAAGCCTCTGAGTCCTGCCTAAAGCAGAAGTACAATTATATACCATTAAAAAATTATATTCCAAAAACTGTAATATACACAATTTTTAAATATTCATTCTTCTTGAACCCATTGAACAAAGCAAACACTTAATTTCATACCAGTCAAGTGAAATGCTCCTATCTTTATATGATTTATTTGGTTGACCAGCAAGACTTTCTGCACAACGTGATGGAGTGAGATTTGAAATTCCTAAATGAAAAACTGCTCGAGGTGTGCCAGGTTAGTTGGGAAGCAGCAATAGACAGCATCTTTTTGTCCTCATCAAAGATGTTTGATGGGGTTAAGGATAGAACTGTGACTGGGTCACTCGGTGGCACCAATTTTCTTCATTACTTTGTTTTAGGCCAAACAATTGGCAGTTATTTAACACATTCAGACATAATCTGCAAGTATGTGTGTGACTCATCTGCCATTTCAATAGCTTATACTGAATACTGAAGATCTATTTGCAAACAGGAGCGGCTATCACATATGTAAAAGAGGAATATTGCATGCAAAATATACAGTTTGAAACAACTTGAGGTAAATTTGAAACAGTAAACTAATCCATAATTAAAGTCACACAGAATGTTTGTTTTAATGAGAGGCGACATGCTAGTCAGGGTTGCTCATGATGGATTTATTGTATTTGCTGATTATTAATGTATTTACGTTACTTTCTTAGGGCCACCGTCCTTCCTGGGGCATAGGCAGACCACCAACAGCAACTAGTCAGTGTTCTTTGTCCTTAGCCCATTTTTCCAAGTTGTCCCCAGATGAAGTCCACCATCTTGGTATTAGCGTCAAGGTCACGTCACCAGGTGTTCTTTATCTGGCCTCTCTTTTGCTTTTTCTGGGGATTCCACGTTAGTGCCTGCTTGGTGATATTGATATTTGGGTTATGCAGTGGGTGTCCTACACATTCACATCTTTTCCTTATTTTTTCTTCTGCTGTCACAAGATGGTGTTTTATCTCTTTGTTTAGTGTCTACGGCATCCTTCATTCTCTCTAGGACTGCCCTGAAGAATACTTTTTCTGGGACTGACAAAAGGACTCTTTTCTTTGGTCAGCATTGGAATGTCAGATGAAGGCCTGTTCAGTAGATCTCTAAAGTGTTCAGTCCACCTGTTCAGCTGCTGATCTATTCCAATATGGGCTTTCCATTCTTATCCTTGACTGTCTTCTCCGGCCTGCTGTACTTGCAGCACAGTTTCTTGGTTTTATTGTATAGCTTCGTCATTTTGACGTACCCCACTGCTACGTTTGCTTCTAATGCCAGGCTGTCTATATAGTTATGCTTATCTGCTTTTACACTCATCTTCACTACTCTGCAAGCATCTGCATATACTTCCTGCCCTCTTGCCTTTCCTGCTGTTGTCCTAGTGTTTTTCATGGCTGCTTGCTTCTATCTCTTACATTGATCTTGTGTAATGTTTCAGCTGGAATCCATTCTTCTTGGTGGTTCTTTTTGGTGCAATGTTCCTCTTGACATGTTGACCAGTAACTTGAGGTTATTCTGACAAAAAAGCAAAAACAGAAGGGAGGACCAGGACAGAGGCATGAGAAAACGAGCACTGGTCAAACCATGAACTGTTTTACTCAGACATGCAAAACAAAATGTTGGGCAAAAGACAAAGTCATACTGAAAAAAAGCAAACATGAAAAAAGGAGTTCAATTAAAGTAGCACAGCAACAAGGTTTTAGTGTTATTCAACAATCTAGGATGCCATACATACTGTATTTACACATCAACTTTTATATTGTCAGACTGGTAACATGACCACCAAACCACGACTATAGCAACACAACATGACAAAGGTACAAAAAATGGTGTCACCCATGCAAAAAGAAGATGGCATCACGATAAAATGTAAATAATATTTAACTACTCTAAATATCTATCAGAGAGAGTTTTTAACATCAGCAGCAGAATCTTCAAATGTAATAAAAACCCAAAACCATATGCTGAAATACACATAAAAGTTTATTTAAAGAGAAATACATTTAGAAAGTGAATCATAACAGAATTTTCAGCTCTTGCAGTATTTAGAACTGGTTGGTGAGGACCAGGTTGAATATTTCTTGGATTTGCATGTCTTGCAAGAGATTAATGTTGAATTGATGGTGATGTCACCAACTTCTCCTTAAGCTTGAGTTTAGTCAGATGCAACATCTTCTCCTTTCCTCACTTTAACATACAAAAGTGATCTCCTAAATTTCTTAGTAATACAAATAAGGTGGATTTGATTGTCTGTCATGTCAAGTGTTCTTGTGAATTCTTTTGTGGAGGGAAACTCTGCATTCAATGACCATGTTTTTCAGCAGACCCATGTCAGCAATGCTTTGCATTTTCCTTCGTCATATATAGTCCAATTTCCATAGACAGTGTTATTTGGGCTTATTTTTGCATTGATGTCTCCCGTCAGAATGTTACCGTCTGTCTTAGAATAGGTTTCCAGAAAGATATATAGTCTGTTGTACAAAGTGTCTTTGATTTCTTTATTGCTGTCATTTGCTGGTGAATAACACTGTATGGTTTTTTTCTTAGTTCTCAACGATTAACCATGGGTCTTCTATTTCATCAATGCTCCCTGTGCTGCTACCAATAGTGTAAGTGACACCCCTTGTGTGTTGGGGGGTGGGGGGGGGGCATAGTCTTTTTCATGCCATGAATAAAGCAGTAGTTCACTTGTCACCCCATCCTCTGCCTATACTGTGTCCATCTTGTCTCACTGACATCCAGTAGACTCAGCTTATCATTCTTCATTTGTGTTGTCTTTACACTTTCATACAGGGTCTTTAAATTCTAAGTTCCAATGGAGATGGTGAAGGTTGATTAATCCTGTGGCTTTTTTTATATATTGGATGGTATTGCTAGGCCCATTCCCAGCCATCTTACTTTCTCAGCCTGAAATGGGACTATCCATGGCAGGGTTTATTTACATTATCTGTGGCAATGACAAAAAGGAAAAACTTTTCAGGGAAAACATATCCTTTATTTTAACTTTATTTTACTACCATAGTGCATCCCCATTATTTCCACCCATTAAATGAGTGACATCTACTTTGTTCTTTAACTTAGTTGTTGATTGGGTGAAGTGATATTTTGTACAAATGAAGATGAACCAAACAGTTGCCACACCTCAAGTCACTTGAAGACCTTAACTTTGTTGATGACTTTGCTTTGTTCTGCATATGCAAGTGAGGACTCGGCAAGTAGGACTAAGAACCAGAGATGCCCTTTAGTGCTGGAATGCACTTGGTTGCTCTCCTCTGTACAGCTTCGAGTACGGCTATATATTTTTTGTAGCATAGTGACCAAAATCAGACACTGTACTCCAGATGCAGTCTCAATAGTGTATTATTTAGTTTAAACATAACATCTTTTGATTTATACTCAAGAGTTTTAATAATATAGCCTAATATTTTACTTGCCTTTTTATTTTTCCCATCATGCCCAGACCAGTGTTTGCAGCTTTTCATCATAACCAACTTCTTTTTTAAATTGGATACCTACCTTATTTTTTTAGTTTTCAAGGTGTTTGGGATCAAACCAGAAATTACAGAACTATGTTAATTTTTTTTTTGAAATGTAACAAGCATTAGTGTGTTTTACATGGGATAATTTAGTGTTTGTTACTTTGTCACTCTTCATCTTGACTTTTTGTGCTGTTATTTACCCAGGAACATGACAGTAGGTATGATGCTCAAAAACTTTCACATTTCTGTGATATACTCTGAGGACTTTTCTGCTCATCGTTACTTTTACTTCAGTTAAGGGAGCAAACAACACAGAAAAGGTAAATTCATAAGAAAAATGACAAATAAAAGTTAAGGATTTAAAGCCATCACAAAAGTACAGTAGAAATATTTAAAAAAATATTATAAATGTAAACCTCTGATTGCAGAATAAGAGAAGAAAAGCAGACCAGGTCAGTTCAAGGTAAAAATGCGTCATTGATTGTCAAACTAGTTGGAATAAAAATCACAGTGGGCCTGGGACTGAGCTTCAGAATCACTGGCTGAGAATGTTTCACCAACGTGAACCTCTAAATCATTATCATATGTTGCTTCCTTAAGGGAGTGTCTCCCATCTTGCACTTATAATTAGTATTCACTTTGCCTATGTGTAGAAATTTGCACTTTTCTGCATTAAACAGCATTTTCCATGTGTATGCCCAGTTCTGAAGATTGTCCAGATCTTTTTGGCCTCCACAGTATCTGCTATCCCAACAATTTTAGTGTCATCTACAAATATAAAGTTTACTAGCTAGAAGTGAATGGAGTGAAATTTAGCCAGTGGACATGTCTTTAAAATTCAAAGCCTCTTTAATAAAACCCCTGTGTGCGTCCAGGTGTCCGTGTGTGTGTGTCTTCTGGCACATCACACCGTGCCCCGCCCATGCGCACGACACCGTGAACGCACACACACTGGAAGCTGGGCACACAGTGAATGGCCTGGCCGCGGCCGTGCATGATAAGCAAATAAAGGACATCATTGCTGGGGAGAGTGCTGATTGGTTAGTCGCAACTGCACGTATAAAATCCGTTGGAGACGCCACACATACAATAATCAGCTGCACGCCAGCACAGATTAAAATACTTGCTGGGGAACTAAACAGTACTTGCTGGGGAGATGCCACAGGCACGATTATCAGCTGCACGCCACACATTACATCAGTTGCTGGGGACACTCTGCTGATTGCCTACTGTTGTGACAGAAAATTAAAGTCATATTACGGACATCAAAACCAGTATTACTGTCAGAGAAAATTACAGGAATTTTACGGAAATACAAACCAGTATTACTGCGAGAGAAATTTAAAGACACACAATACACTGACACATATTACAGCCACATACAAGCCAGTATTACTGTAACAGAAAATATTCCGGACGTATCTACTAACAACATGACCCAAAAAAAAAGGACACGTCAAGTAGGACAAAAGACACAGACAATCAAATCCTATATAAGTAACATCACCTGGAAGAACGGTCAGCTCAACAAGTAGACATCAACAAAAGAAAGGCTGAAAGACAAAGAAAAATATGAGCAAATATATCGATTGAAGAAAAACAAAATGACCGTCAGAAAAATGCTAAAAGAGAAAGACTCAGAAGAGCAAACCTTAGAAAAAGTTGGCATTTACTTGCCAGAACCAGTATTCAGCCACGGTCAGTTATATGTTGCATTATCAAGAGTTAGAAGTTTTCCAGAGGATGTTGTCAACGTTGTAGATAGTCCTGAACAAGGCAAACTGTTGCCAAACTCAGACAAAATATTTACAAGAAATGTTGTTTGTAATAAAATTTTATAGAAACATTTCAAGAGGTAAAAAAATAGAACTTTTTTCCTAAATGTCTTCTTCAGATATTGTGTATTACAGATTGTTACAAAGTTTTAAACTAAGGCAATATTAATATACTTACTGTATTATCATATACATTTCAATTTTATTTTTATTATTTTACTTTAGGCTTCTTGCAAAAAATATTTTTGACAAAAAAAAAATGAAGACAACAAACAGAATGAGGTCAAAGTCCTCGCCATTTAATACAGACTGTCCCTACTAATGTTTATGCACTACTGTTCTAGCTCTCGTTATTGTAACGGGCTTAATGTCTAGTTTCAAATAATGATGACTGGTGCCATTAAATTGATTTAATTTGGCTATGTGTGTCCTTGCACAAATGAATACATGTATTAATGAACAAATGCATGAATGAAACTTTATGCCTATGCTGAATTTTAAACTAATCTAAAAGCAATGGGAGGTTTATACGCAAAATATTAATTTCCTTATTTTGTTAGTTGTATTAATAACAATTATGCTCTGAGACTTTTCAGGTAGGAATTTTCAACACGTGGCAATTCTATTCACTAATTATGGCACCAGAGTGGCAGCGTCTTTTGACATGTGACAATAATGACCCTGTAAACCTATGCCAGAATCAGTGTCATTAATACAAATTACTGAAAGGAATGGCCGAAGGACAAATACCTGATGGACTCTACTGAGGACCTCACCCCACATTTCTCATTTGCTTATCTGTACCCTTTGTTTGCTGACCATCAACCAACTTGAAATTCAGTCCTGCAAGCCACCTCTGATCCCTACAATTTATACTTTTAGAATTAATCTTCACTGCAAGGCTGTATCAAATGCTTTCTGAACGTCATACAGTATGTTTTGCCTACTACTCCAGTTGTCCTTTCATAAAAGTCAAACAGACGGGCTATATATCAGGAGAAAACTGGGGGACCCAGAAAAACTCTTGTGGAGAGTTGAAGAAGAACATGGTGAGCCCAAACAGATTGTGACTGCATAGCCAAGGATTCATTCTGAGATCCCCAAAGTGGTATTCAGAGCGACTCATTTCTTGCTTTTTGTCAGTATTTTTTTTTTCTGTTTCCTGGATATATTAATATTTTGGAGTTGAGTGGGATAACCAAGTTGTCCAATTATGACTGCATGACTCTTTGTGACTATTTGCCATTGATTTTGTTTTCCTCACTTACTTTCTCATTTAAGTACTTATGACATGTCTGGTAATGACAACAGACAATGGATTGACATTTATCACTCGACTCTTTCCAAGCAGTCCACCAAGTTTTCAAAGTCCATACAATTATTGTATTTTGTTAGATTTGCATGCATTTGTACAAAATGTCTTACATAAGTATTTATGACAAGTGACCAAATTCACACTGTTTATGACTGAAGTGAAAATCATAATGAATGCAAGACACCGATTACATTTAGTGAGCAGCATGGTGGCACAGGGCCTAGTGCTGCTGCCTCGCGGCTGTAGCAGCCCAGCAGTGAATTGCAGAACTAGTTAATGCCATAGTTTACCTGAGGTTTTTGCAGATTTTCCAGTTTTCTTTTACATCCCAAATAGATGGGAGTTTGGTATGAATGAGTGTGAAAGTAGCCTGTGATAGGCTGGCACCCTGTCCTGTACTGTGCCCAAGACTCCTAAGTCAGGTCTTGGCACCCATGACTATGCTAAGTTCAGTAAAAGAATGGGTGACTAGATAAACTTTAAACATGGTATGATGTGTACAAACAATAGCTAATTTCAGGAAACTGCTTATAAAATAATGGTATTCCTTGTTTATCCAAAACCTAATAAGGTAATAGGAAGGATTCCATTATTCACTGGTGGCGCATAAAATGTGATTAGAGTTGTCAAAAGAAGTCAAAATACCTAATAAAGTAATGACTAGAAAATTGGGCTTCTCATTTTGAATTCAAAAGTAACGGCTTAATAGGAATGCATGACTAAATGGCATTCAGTATTCAGACTTGTAGTGACAGAGAGAAACATTGCAGAAAAGCTTGTGTTAGATACACTGATTAGCATATAATTGCTCCTATTGTATTAGCCTGGGAGAAGGACAAGGAATTAGTGAGTGGTGTGGTGGCTGCCTGCCTATTCACACTTCCTCTGAATGAACCTCTGCTTGAAGGTTTGACATGCTGACCTGTAAAATAATTTCATCACAGCACATTGCAACTTTTGCACATAATATCAAACATTGCATACCTCTCACAAATACTATGTCTTTACTTCTAAGTAGGAGGCCTTGTCATTTTTTCACTTTGAAAATGCAAAATAAGCTAAATTAGCATTTTAATTCAAACAAATATTTAACAAGACCAGTACAGGGAATCTAAAATTATCCTTCTAGCAAGTGAGTAAATTGTACTTAAAATCGTAACTTTTTTATTTTTAAGGTGTGTAATATAAAGATGTTTTAATGTCTAATGAAATGTTTTTAGAAGTTGACATTTCTGTGTATTTAACTATTTCCGATAGACATATTTGCTCTTCTTTCTTCACTAGTATCTGCATGTAGTATTGTCTGTGTCTGTCTCATTTAAAAAAAGATGTATTTGGATTTAAACATACCGATACAAATAAAACTGAGCAATCACAAATGTGTGTAGAAATAAGTGCAGTTAACAAGTTATGGCAGTGAAAGTTGCCATACAGGTAAACCTGAATTAGGTTTATTTTGGTATTTTATTTTATTTTTGATACACTATATTAATCGCGAGGCGAAAATGTCTTTGATTAACTTTGGTGTGTTAATGTCACCTGAAGCCATAAGCACCATAACTCTGAGTCCTGGCGTTCTTCATGTTGGCTCATGTTTGTGGACTGAAAGATAACTTGCATTGAAATACGTGTAGGCCAGCATTTGTGGTCTTGCAACAGAAAAAAAAAAAACTAAAATTGTACTAATATTATGTAAAAAGTCAGAACTAAATAAAATAAAAGCAAAAAATTTAAACACAGAACTAAATAAAGATAAAAAATTGTTGACTCCACTGAAAACTAGAATGAAATAAAAATAAAAATAAATGTTATAAAATAAAAAAACTAAAACTACAATGAATATCAGAACTGAAATATCATTGGTTACATGTTTAACAAGTTAAAATACATTTAAATAGAGACTGAAAACAAAATGAAAATAATAGAAAATTTACTCTTTTCGAGAAAATGGAATAATAAATAAACTTGGCTAGAAATTATTGAAATGCACCACCTGTATATGCATTAAATTGCAATCTAGTTAATTATCTTCCATAAGAAATGTTCTATGAAACATGATACTAATATTTTCGTGTATAGAATTTACAGAAAGCATTTATTAAACTGTTTTTTAAAGGTAGCAAACTCATAATACATACAATATATTCATTCTAAAACTTGCCTAATTTAATTTAGAGTTCCAGGCAGCTTGCAGCACTGCTGGGGAACAATGCTGGATAGTGTGCCAGTCTATAAAGTCTTAACAGAATAAAATAAAAACACAGATTGAATATAATTAGACAGCCAGATATATACATTTCACCTTGTGAGATTGACTTGTAAATTCTCAAAGATTCATCACTTCTCTCTGCCAGACATGAATGATAGCAAGAGTAATGGAATGTTAAATTATATAGCATGCTGTGCT